>NC_059326.1:157876428-158538571 GCF_018350155.1 Leopardus geoffroyi
CTTTCTAGAGTTACCCAGTTGGATTTATATGTATTTATTATATCTTCCAACTCTTGCTGACTGGACTTCTGGTTTCAGATGCTACCCATGGTTATTGATGTCATGGTTATTGATTGAAATTATTGTTTTTGGTTCTCCTGTGTACGTTTTGATACTCATATATACTAGACTTCATTTTATTTTCAAAAATGCTGTTTCTCTGAATTTGTCACAATTTGCATCCTTTGCCCAACTTCTAGAAAATTAACAGTTGCACACATATGGAGGCAAATGCAGACTTACTGGGTTCATTTCCCTTATGTAGGTCACTGATAAAAATAAATAACTTGGTGCTTTTTCTCTTGATGCAGAAAATAGGTTACTGTGGTCCCATGGAGAATATCTTCTCATTTTACTGTGTTACACTGTTGCTTCTAGAAAGTGATCATGTCAATCCTTTCTGAAGCTCTGACATTAATTTTTTTTTTTGAATACAGTGCAGCTAAGTCAACATAGGACAATTATGTTTGAAGTTTTATTTTATTTTAATTTTACTATCTGTATGTATGAGGAGTAATAAGAGAATAAGTCTAAAGCAGAACTTCACTGTCCTGTGGTAACTCAGCCAGGTGTGTTGTCTTCCAAAAATATTTAAACATAGAGACACATGTAGAGGATTTTACTTTCCTACTAGGTATATTATTCTGTAATTTTCTTTTACCACTTAAAATTACATCATAGCATCTCTCTGGTTAATAGGTATATGTCATATTCTTTAGTAGCTGCATAATAGTATGGATATATTATAGTTTATTTAATCATTATCCTTATCATGGACATTAAATTTGCTTTTAATTTTTTTAACCACTAAAAATACTGTTTTACATTATTGTAATTTTACAGTGAGACCTCTTTTGAATATATCCATTCATTCTGGTGCTTTTAATGCTGTAGGATAGATTCCCCAAAGATAATTGCTGGGTCAAGATGTATATGCATTTCTTATTTGCAATGGATATCACCACATTACTTTGTGAAAGGTTCTAGCAATCATGCTTCCATCAGCAATATGTCCATTTTCCTACATCTTTCTAAACACTGGATATTTTTACTTAAAAAATTTTTTTAATATTTATTTATTTTTCAGAGAGAGACAGAGAAAGACAGAGGCTGAGGAGGGGAAGGCAGAGAGAGAGGGAGACACAGAATCCAAAGCAGGCTCCAGGCTCGGAGCTATCAGCACAGAGCTGGACGCAGGGCTCGAAGCCATGAACCGTGAGATCATGACCTGAGTCAAAGTCAGATGCTTAACTGACTGAGCCACCCAGGTACCCCAAGGATGTTTTTACGTTTTTAAATGTAGGCTAAACTGATGTTTAAAAAAGAGTATCATGTTTTAATTTCTATACCTTTTGCCCACTGATGGGGTCAATGCGGTTGGGCTTTTTTTGTTTTCTGTTTTTGTTTTTGTTTTTTTGGTTGGTTGTTTAAATTTTATAGCCATTTGGATTTTTCTCCTGCTCATAGCCTTTGCTTATTCTTATTTTGAGTTGTTTTCTTCTTTTCAATTTATAGTTCTTTATCTTTTAGAACTAGCAATTTTATATTTGTATTTTTTTTTTTCAACGTTTATTTATTTTTGGGACAGAGAGAGACAGAGCATGAACGGGGGAGGGGCAGAGAGAGAGGGAGACACAGAATCGGAAACAGGCTCCAGGCTCTGAGCCATCAGCCCAGAGCCCGACGCGGGGCTCGAACTCCCGGACCGCGAGATCGTGACCTGGCTGAAGTCGGACGCTTAACCGACTGCGCCACCCAGGCGCCCCTATATTTGTATTTTTAAATAAACTTTTAATTTTAGAACAGTTTTAGATTTACAGAATAATTATGAAGATAGTATGGAAAGTTCCCATATAACCCTCATCCTCCCTGCCCCATTTCCCTTGTTATTAACATCTTGCATTAGTATGGTGTATCTGTTACAATTAATGAACTAACATTGATACATTGTTATTAACTAAAGCCCATACTTTAGTCAGATATTCTTAGTTGTTTTTTCTAATGTCCTATTTCTATTACAGTATACCACCCAGGATACCATATTACATTTAATTGTCATGTCTCTTTAGGCTTCTCTGTGCTATGAAAGTTTCTCAGACTTTCCTAGTTTTTGATGACCTGGACAATTTTGAGGGAGCATTCTCATCTTATTCTGGATTTAAGGGAGAAAAAATCCATTATCTTTTCAGTAAGTATGATGTTAGCTGTAGTTATTTCGTAGAGGTTATTTATCAGTTTGAGGAATTTCCCTTCTATCTCTAGTTTTCTGCTTGTTACAGATTTTGCAGATCTCCCCATTCTATAATTTATATTTATATTTTGTTCTCTTTTCATAAACATCTTACACTTGTTTCCCAATACTTTTTTTGAGAGAGAGGTGGGAGGGAGACAGAGAGAGAGACAGAGCATATGAGAGTGGGGAGGGGCAAAGGGAGAAGGAGAGAGAATCTTAAGCAGGCTTCACACCCAGCACAGAGCCTGACATGGGGCTTGATCTCATGACTGTAAAATCATGACCTACACTGAAATCAAGAGTTGGACACTTAACTGACTGAGCCACCCAGGCGCCCCTCCCAACATTTTCCTACATTATATAATCTAGGAAATCTAGGATTATATATAATCTAGATAAACCTTGAGCTGCTTTGTATCACTCACTTCTTCCATTCTTCGTTTATTTTTCTCTCCAATGTGTAAGACTTCCAAGCAGTCAAACATATAGACTTAGGATTTTTCTGGGTTCAATTTCTAGGGATTACTTCTTCCTAGCTTTTTGATCTTGGAAAAGTTCTTTTACCTCTCTGAGCCTCAATTTTCTTCTCTGAAAAAGTTGGTGTATTATTCCTTTCTCAAAGGATCTTTGTGACATATTTATAAGTGCTGAACAAGTGGTTGTTATTTATCTTTTATGGAGAAAGTTACTGTATTTTTTTCATTCTGGAAAGCATTAGAATTACACTCTCTAGCTGTGTGACATATTTGGGGAACAAAAGTGGCCAGAATATATTTCCATTTATGCAACTTTTTTATTCTGTGAGCAAAGAAATATCTTGGTCATAGCTTTGATCCAACCATGTTATAGCACTGTTATAAATAAGTAATCTCTTTTTAACTATTAGCCTTGACCTGTATAATAAAAGTGGTGTTAAATTTTGTTGCAGGGAAACTTGATGGAGACAAACTTTCACATACATGAATAAAATATTATGGCTATAACTTGGAAGGTTGAGTGCTTAAATGCTTCACAGTAATTATAAGTCAACCCAAGGAATGTTATTAAATTACTAGTATGTAAATTCTTAGTATACTATGATTTCATTATGACATTCAGATGGGATTTGTATGTCCTACACACACAGTTGTCAGAGATCAGAGGTTGATGACTGCTGTCCTTTGTCCCAGTAATTATTTTGTATTTCTCATATTTATATCACAAATTAGGAAGAACTTGGCTAGAAATAGCTAAGGTTCTGCTGAGAAGAGGATTTAACTGGGAATGTGCTCTTGGAATTTCTGAATTTGAAGAAGTATGATTGCTGAAAGCATACCAAGTGTTTAAAAGGTAGTATTTGCCAACCATATAAAACCAGAATTAGTCGTGGGCTAGAAATTGAGCTATTTGTGTTGTGGGAGACCGTTGTTTCCCTTGCTTTGAGTTGCTTATCCTTTTTTGATTTCTCCAGATATAAAACAGTAATCATATTTTCCATTGTTTAGCTCATGGAATGTTAGAACGGAATAGGATAATGTGGCCCTAAGATTCTTCACTTGTTTTCCATTACTTGTAGGCTGAAATCCAAATTCCTTAGCAATATCATAGTGGTTGAAAACATAGGTTTTGGAATTAGATACAGGTTGTGAGCCCAGATTCTGACTCTGCCATATACAGCCATGTTCTTGGGCAGCTTACTTGAGCTTTCTAAGTTTCAGTTTCCTCGTCTATGAAATGGAGATAATAATAGTTCCTTCCTCATCGAGGTTGGTATGAGAGTTAACCTAGGTAGTATAAGCACAATACAAGCACAGGGTTTGGTGCATTTTATGTGTTCAGTAAATGGTAGCTGCTGGTATCCACGTCTCCATGGCATATAAGGCCTTTGCTACCTGGTCTTTTTCACTTCATCTGCCATCATTAACTCCCTAAATTCATCCCATTTATCCTGAATACACACACCTTACTTCCTGGCTTTTCTCCGCTGTGTCTTTTTGATGTCAGAAATGTTATCTTATTCATAGGTGGATTTTCCTTAGTTAGCACATAGTGGAACTATAGCCAGTTGACTCAAGAAAATTGTGTAGAATTAAACTAATGTTGGGATCGTCATAAATAAATAAGGATTGGTCAAATAAGTATATAGTGAGTACATTAAAAAATAAAGTAAATAAAAATCCCTGTGTATATAAGACATCTGAACCAGTGGTCATTGGCCAAACTAAGTATAGACCTATTTTGTTAAAATAAGTCAGGAAAATTTATAACAAAAGTTTTAATTTATGGCTTCTCTTGAAAAGTTTGGAGATCTAGCAACTGAACCTCCCTTGCTGCATAGAAATGGTTGGAATTCTTCAATTAGACCCATTCTCCATTCAAATAACATAGATGCATCACAATAGTGTCTCTATGTGTCTACCAGTATAAAGTTCATCTTTTCCTCCAGAAAACATGATTTGATTAATGCAGAATAGGAAGAGTACTGCTCTTTACCCATTCCCAGGTAGGTAGAGTTAGCTGATCTACCTGAAGAAGCAATGGCAGCCACCCACCCCACACCCCAGAAAGTCTAATCAAATGCTCTTAAAAATGTTTGATCTTGTTAAGCTTATATCACCATAGCTATGTATAGTCTTGCTGATTTTGGTATTGTTGATTTATTCTGTGCCCTCCTGAGAAGCCCTACAGTTTGTGAGGATGAATTCGAGTTATTAATAGAGATAGTGGCTTATAATAGATGAGTTTTGTCTCTTACAGCCCCATGACCCAGGTGCATGTGGTTTTGGCCACATTGAAACAGGGCCAAGGGACTATGTGTAGTCATGTTAGGAGGCTGCGTAGGGGAGTATTTGATGTGGGCATCAGGCCAGTTTACATGCTGATTTTTTGGGGGGGAGGGGTGTACATTCAACTTTTGACAACTTGAATAACTGTTTGTCACCTCTGTGACTATAGGTACATCCCATACATTCCCATGCTTAGGAGAATACCCATAAAGAACAAAGGGAAATGATTTAGCAATGATCTAGTTAATTTGGTAAATGTAAACACCCAATTGGCTATATCATATTATGTTTTGAAACTTGAATTGTGCACTACACTGACTAAATTGAGCATAAAATTGCCAGATCAGTTTACTCCATGTTTTACAGATACAGAATAAAAGCCAGATTAAGCAAAGAGATAGTATTTTCCTTTGAGCAGAGTGTGGGAATTTGAGTTTCTTATCAGACTTTGAAAATTGTGAATGTTAAATTATACTAGGATGGCACTTCCTGTTTTTACTTGTCGTTGAATTTATTTTCTTCTTCTGAAGCCCACAGCGAGCTTTTGACTGTATATCCTTTAATGCACTGATGTGAGCAGAGATGGGGTAGAGTTGCAGCCAGAAAAAGATTTAAAAATTTACTCAAGAAAATTTTGTATCATTCAGCAGCTCAGGTACAGGAATAAACACGACTTGTCTGAGATTTGGCAACCTCACATTCCTCTTTCAAAATGAAGCACATCCAAAACACCTTCATGAGGTGCATACTAATTGGCTCTTGCTGCTTGCTAGTTACTGTGTTATTACCTAATCCAATCCAATCAGACATTCAAAAGGATATCTATTTCTAATAGTGTGATCTAGTTGGATTAAGTACAGACCCTGACATTTGGCACTCTGGTGCCACTGACTTACTTGTCAGACTCTTTGAAATATCAGTCAACATGACAGTGTCTGAGTTTCCATAAAGGACATTATGTTATCTGCCCCTGTGTCCAAATAAAGGTATTATAATGACTTAAAGGTAAATTGCTATAAATGAAAATAATACAATTAAGTGAATATGCTAGGAAATCATTGGATGGATATATAGGCAATACATGTAAGAGAATAACAGAGTGACTCCATTTTCATCCTTGTTCTCCCAGGGACTGGTAGAGTGCCAAGCTGCCTATTTCCCTCATGATTGCTGAAGGATGAATTTATCCATCAGCAGTAGTGCTTTGGTAACTACTTACTCTAACAAGGTTAAGTTACTTTAACTCTGCAGATCTCAGACTTTTCTATCTATAAAATGATTGGGATTAGCTTGTAAAAAACATTTTCTTACAGGTCCAAAATTTGACTCTTTGATTTGATGTATTGTAAAACATGGCAAATATAAATATATATATATATATATATATATATATATATATATATATAAACATATATAATGTTATATATATAAATAAATGTTTATATTTAAACATATATAAATAAATGTTTATATTTATAAATATAAATATTTATATTTAAATATATATAAATAAATGTTTATTTATATACATATACTTGATAGGATGGTCTTTGAGGATTAGAGTAAGAAAATGAGCAATGACTTAAATAATAAACTTATATAAAATTAAATAATGAAAAGAAATTTATAAAAAAGATAAATAGATGTTTTAATGGCTGATAAACAACAACCATGACTGTTAGCATATGACTATTGTCCTAAGTGAAAATCTGTCCCTTTTGTGGTGTGGAGTGTGGAAATTTTAATGTTTGAAAGTTACCATCAAGAATTTTGGTGTATCGGGGTGCCTGGGTAGCTCAGGTGCTTAAGCGTCCAACTCTTGGTTTCGGCTCAGGTCATGATCTCACAGTTTTGTGAGTTCAAGCCCTGCATCTGGTTCTGCACTGGCAGTGCGAAGCCTGCTTGGAATTCTCTCTCTCTCCCTCTCTCTCTGCCCCTCCCCTGCTCACACTGCCTGTGTCTCTCTCAAAATAAATAAATAAACTAAAAAAAAATAATTTTGATGTATTAAAAGTTCCAGGTTGAGAGAGGCTTCTGTACATATAGAACTGATTTCCTCTTAATTCCAGGTGACCCCTTTTATTATGAAATGACTACCAAATCCTTTCTCTTAAAGATGTTAGGGACTGGCCTGGAAGGAGTGTGAGAACTTTCCTTCCTTTAGTTCCTTTTAAGGTGCTGAAAGCCTTGCTCCTCTGCTGAGGTCTGACTTGCCTTGGGAGCTCAAAGCTGCAGGGCCTGTTTAGCTGCTGTGTTTTACATGTGCTGACCAAGGTTTATATCCCAATTGCTTATGTATCAGAACGCTGAAGTTGAGAAAGCACCTTTGAAAAATTCAGTGATATCTGTTCCTAGAGGGATTTATATTTGATTCTTTTTCCTATCACTCCTTCCTCTTCACTTGGTTCTCTTTTGTTTCTTCCTTTGCGTGACTCTCATTCATTTATTTATTCATAAACACATATACCAAACATGGTGTTGGATCATGAGAATAGAGAGCTAATATACGTTACTTACTGTCTAGGAGCTTACTGCCCAGCATCATGTTTTTGGGTGCAATTTCTTTGCAAGTTTGGTCCTTTGCTATTTATAGCTTCTGGGAATGTACTTACATTTTGAATGCTTAGTTTTTTGATTCTTAGCCTTATATAATTCATTCCTAAATTCTGTTATGTATCTGTAATAGTCAGCCCGTTGAAGGAAGCGGTTTTTAGCCATCATTTAGTGGATATGAACACTTAATATTAGTTTTCTTTCATTTTGCAAGTATCTCTTTCAATAAAAAATTCAAAACTAGGATTTTTGCAGCTATAAGCTTTCTGGTAACCAGGTTCTAATCTTATTTGATGACTATACTTGGGGGTGAATGTGGAAAGGAAAATTTTTATTTAGGTTGTAAAATCTGACTCCTCCCCCAACTATATTGAGATCCTCTGATGAGGCTATAAACTTACTGATTCTATTTCCTTTTCTTTCTCCTTGATAGTTATGGATATGGGAGGCAAAAGACTCAGATCTCTGTTTGAAACTTCTTGGATAGTTAGTAGAGAAGTCCTTGCAAACTTTCAGAGTTGAGGATGGAGAAGCTGCCTATTATTGTAGCTAAACCTAAGGAGAGGGAAATATTAGGAAAACACCACTGTAAGGAGCCAAGGAGTCAGTTTGTCTGAGACAGAAGAACTTTGGTTAATCAGACCTTATTGAAATTTGACTTAGATAGTGCTTTTCAAAAACAATGAAAGTGAATGTTTCGATTCTTTATTGCTTCTTAACTTTCCTCTTCCCCCAAACTTGGTGGCTTTAAACAACAATCATTATATTATATCTCCTCATTCTCTGGGTTAATTGGGTTCAGCTGAGTCCTTTTGCTTCACATGCGGTCACTTGGGGATACAGCTATCTTGGAACTCACCTGGGCCAGAGCATGCAAGATGGCCAAGATGGTAGTGGACAGGTAATATTGGCAATCAGCAGGTAGCTCAGTGGGGGCATTCTGGTGGGGGGGGGTCTTGATTCTCCTCAAGGCCTTCCACGCTTCTCCTTATGGCTACTTAGGCTTCCCTGTAGCATGGCTGCTGGATTTCACAAGGCAGGAAGTGGAAGCTGCCAGTCCTCTTAAAGGCTAGCCTAAAAGGTGCACGACTTTACTTCCCCTGCATTCTATTGGTCGGGAGCAGTCACAGGCCCCACTTCTATTCAAAGGGGGTGAGGAAAGAAGACTTCACTTCTCAGTGGAGGTAGTGACAAAGATGTTGCAGTTATCTTTAATCTGCTATAGTAAATCTGTTTATAGCTAATCAATATAAAAGCTGACATTTGAAAAAAAGACAGGGGCATAAAAAGGCCTGGGAAGTTCAAAATCTGCCCGAATGCATATTTTATAAAGGGGAAGAATAGCTGCATGTTAATCACATTCAGGTGGACTCAAGGAAAGGTTACCTTAGACCGTTCATTGTTTCTCAAACTTAAGTGTTCACCAGAATTACTAGGAGGGTATGTTAAAATATAGATTGCTGGGCCACACTCCCAGAATTTCTAATTAAACAAGCCTGGGGTGGGGCCAGGGGATTGACATTTCTAAGAAACTCCCAGATGATGCTGATGTTAATGGTCTTGGGAACCACACTTTGAGAACCACTGCCTTAGACTGTGCAGGGCCAGAAAGAGTGAGGAAAAGAGGAAAAAAGAAGGAAATATATTATTTTCCCTCTAATAGTATTTTAAAAAGCCTAGTGTCAATGGTATAAATTTAAGTTTCAGGCCACCATGAACATATTAACATAGGGCCTTTATGTTTGTCAGGGTAATTAATCCTAGTGCTACAACATGAGCCCCTGAAATCTCATTAGCTTAACACAACAAAGGATTATTCTTATGTCAAGTCCAATATGAGTCAGTAGCGTTCCTCTCTAGGGGCTACAGCATCTGGAACATGTACCTCTTTGCTGCTGATGCAGGGGAAGAGAGAAGAGAAGAGATAAGCAAGCCACATCAGCTCTTAACTGCCCCAGCCTAGAAGTGACTCAGGTTCCCTTCTCTCAGAGTCCATTGGTCTGAACTAGTTGCATGACCCCCACCTAACTGCAAATTAGGCGGGGAAATGTAGGGTGGGGGGACACAGTTAGCTAGTAAGCCCTAACTATCTCCACTATGGCACCCGACTAACTTTAGTGTCCATGTTCTGTGGTTAGGCAGAGCTGGACGTAGAAAGAATCCCATGAGCCCTCAAACCCATGTGTACACCTCTGCTTATAGTTATTCAAACATTATTATTCCTTTAAAAAATATTCATTCTCTTCTATGAGTAATTTTTTGTTTTATTCCTAATTGTCTGTGTGGCATTAAACACAGTGTCTAATGATATCATTATCTCAAAAGAAAAATTTATTGTGAAAACTTCATCTCCTGTTACAAATAATTTGGTAAACCCTCGTTATTAGGCCATTTTAGTTGTTCTATTAAGGACTGATTAAATAAGATACCATCTCTTTTTCTTTGCCAATTTTGCCAAGCACGTAATTCTTTCGGTAATTATTAAAGCAATTATTTATGGTGCTGGATTCCATTGGCAATAAGTAGTATCAGGACTTTGAAAAGCATCTTGTGGGCATTTTTGAAAATAAAGGAATGGAATTTATTTTTATCTCATCTGTACAAATCCCATTGTTAGCTGAGTATTAGGTAATATAGTAAAGAATATTGTCAGTGAGAAACAAAGCACAATTTAGGTTTTATTCATCGGATTTCCTCTTACTGTTGTTGCCTACCTTTGTCTGGAATTCTTTTTTTGTGGTGCTCCCACAAAAACTGATAGTGGCGAACAGGATTCCCAGCCACATAGAGACTCTTTGGTCATGGGAAAGCAGTTCCTTTTTCCCTTTGCTGATGAGAAGACTTTATTTGGCAGATGAAACCTTTGGAACATGCTACACACCCAGTCTCACTAGCTTTTGAGGCCAATTTCCATTTCAATTTTGTTCCTTAAATTCTACAGGTTTGATTAATATCTCTGATATGTTGAAACAATATGGCGAAGAGGTGGTTTTTTGCAGGAACGTGCTTGACTGGTAGCAGTCACCTGTCTTTTTTGGTAAACTAAAATTCTATATGTCATGATTATTAGAAAGCATCTGAGTTATGTACTTTGATGGCTTTGTTACATAGTCTCAGTTTATACTTGGAATCTTTATAGGATTTCCCCCTGCACACACACAATTATTTAGTGGCTACAAGACCGGCAGCTCCTTTAAATTAACAAGTGACAGATCAGCATTATTCTTCCCAATGAGCAGATGAAGAAACTGAGACAATTTTGTGACTAGTCCAAAGCGTCCTGGTGAGTCAGAGGCAGAGTTAGGATTAAACTTTAGTTTAAATGCTCAGGCCAAAGCAGCTTGTGTAACTTAGAAGTTAACTTTTTGAAGGTAGAGACACTGTCTTATGTTAATATTTGCTAGAGCAATAGCATGATGTGCAGTTATAAAAATTGGAGACTATTTAAATTAATTCATCTGATCCATTTCAGAAGTATAGCTGCAATTCCATACCTGAGATAGGTGAAGACAGGCTTACGTATACACAAAAAGCAGCATGATGAATTGGAAAAAGCAAGACACTACAGTTGGAAGAAGCAGATTTCAGTGAGAGCTGTGTGATCTTGGTCATGTCACATAACCTCTCACGAAGTTTACAAGTGTCTTCACTTGTAAAATGTGAGGCATCAGAACAGATGTTTCCTAAGGTCTCAATTTCTATTGCAGAATTTTGAAACTGTTATATTTGTGTGAGGAGGGATCCTCCTTAGATAAATCTTAATATAACCAAAATTAACATTCTTTAAAAGATTTATTTTTAAATGCAATTGCTATGAGAGACAGTTTCTTTGGTTCTGACTTGGCATCTGGGATCTTTTCTCTGACATCAGCCCTGCTGAAGATCATAGAAGGGGATTATGGAATAAGGCTTGGCTATGAGGAGGCTGAGTGTGCAAAGCAGGAACAAACTTGTAAGGCCAAGCTCTCTCTACAACCCTGCTTCCCATTCTTCCCAGAGCTGGAGGCTGAACTCTAAACCACCTCCTCCTACCCACTACCATACTGATGGATCGAAGAAATGTTTGCGTAGGGAGGGTGTTTGCTAGGCTATTTTGGTAGTAGCCCTCGTGTACACCCTCACCCCCATGTACTTGGTTGGATTCCCATGGAATGAATCTTGAGAAATTTGCTTTTTCAGCTTCTTTGTCTCCTCCCACCTTTTCACCTAGTGACAAGAAGGATGTGGCATCAATCTCAATAAAATACAGTGGTGCCTCCCCATTTCTCCACCTGTCCTTGTGGAAGAGAGCTTGGTAAAAATTCATCAAGGGCAGAGTATGGGGGGTTGGAGTCCCGTGGAAGAGTTTTCTCTGCAGAGTTCAGGCTTAATTCTGAATATCACTGACCCAGGGGCCAGTTTCACATCCTGCAAAAAAGCTCTGGAAGAATGTGTCAGCAGAACTGGCATTGCATGTCTAGACAAAGAATTGATATTAGCATCATCAGCCAGCATCCAATCTGTTAACTCTTGTGTAAGCATTTGTTGTCTGTGCCTCAGGCATTTTTTGGCTTAAAATGAAAACTGTTGGTCTAAGATTTAGACTTCGGTCTTTCAGGAGGTTCTTTCAAGGCAGGGAATCACAAGATAATTTATTTCAAGATCAGGTATTTTATTGATTAATATGAAAGTCTCTTCAGTTTTTTTTTTAATTTTTCACTAAAGTGGTATCTGCGTCATCACCACTTTTATTTTATTATATATTCATTATTTCAAGAAACATTTATTAAGCACCCGCTGGGAATCTACACAGGGAATTCTCCTAGGCTGCTCTGATAGATACATTGATGAGTAAAACAGCTAAGGTCCCTGCCCTTCTGGAGTTCATAGCTTAATGGGGGAGAATGACCACAAACAAGAGTAACAGGATATTTCTGTCTCAGTTTCGGCTGAGGCACCAAAGAACAAAGCAGTAGGTGTCAGGTTCTTTGGCTTTTTAAATTGAAGTGCTAGACTACCTCTCCAGGATTTGAAAAAAGGGTACCTCAGAACTGGTTTTGCCAGCCTGAACCCATCATCCACCTTCAGGGCATTGAAGAGAAGGCTTAGTATGCTGAGAGATTCAAGTGCTGTTTGAATTTCTTTAAGAAGAGTTGTCACTGTGCTGTGTAGTTGTCCTCACTTCAGGAAGGGGCTGACTTCAAACCTAGTTGGGAGGAGGCTTCTAGGGAACCAGTCTGAGAGAGCACTGTTTTGTGTTTCCTGGAGTTTTGGGACTTAAGGACTGATACCTGAGGCATTTCAAAGCAGAAGCCATAGTGAGGGTAGGAATGGGATATGGTAGGGCAGCAGAGAGAAAAAAAAAATGGCTCTGTTGGGATTGGCCAGTACTTTTAAAGTTGACTGGGTGAGAATTGATTGAGACAAGACCAGACGGGGTCATCTTGAAGGTAACTTGACAAAGAGGACCATAAGGAGGGATGAGGTGACTGGAAAAAGATAGGCCTCTGGAATGGGGCAGCTGAATGGGAATGAGGGGGAAATTCTTATGGGACCAACCAGAAAGAGTCTTGCCTAGCAAGGCAATTGTAGGTAAGACATCCGTTATGATGGGAGCCTCTGAAAACTTCACAAAGAGCAGGATTGGGAAGCTTGGGTGTTTGCCAAGTACAGAGGTATCAACTCCAGATTACAGCCAAATCTGACAAGTTAGATCTGTCTTCCCCTATCCTCCTCCATCCCCTGCCCCAACTTGAAAGGGCCCAGGATGGGAAGAGGTAAAGTGAGAAAGCTGACAAAGGCTGGCTTCCTCGACAAGCTGTCAAGACTGAAGGAGATATGAGCTGGCAGAGGGGAGAAATTGTAGATTAGTTTAGGTTTAGAGTCTTGATATTAAAGTCACCCAAGAAAACGGACTATTTGTTTATGACTGGGAAGTGACTAGGACAGTTATGGGACTGGTGGGATATTTTCATTATCTTCCCAACAGGGAAGAACATAGGAAGTTGAGCAGATTTGAAGGCTAAATCTCCCAGAAGTGGGAGAGGATAAATCACTTTGGGTTTATGACATACTGATCCAGGTTCCTTTAACCTGGATATGCTAGTAAATGAGTAAAATATAAAATATGGGGGGCACCTAGATGGCTCAATCCATTGAGCATCTGACTCTTGATTTCCCTTCAGGTCATGATACCAGAATTGTGGGATTGAGCCCAGCATTGGGCTCCTCACTCAGCGTGGAGCCTACTTGGGATTCTCTCTTTCCCTCTGCCCCTCTCCCCTGCTTGCATGCTCTCTGTCTCTCTCTCAAACATATATTTAAACATATATATATATATATATATATATATATATATATATACACACACATACATAAACACATATATAAACATATATATATATATACATACATAAACACATATATAAACATATACAAAACATATATATATATATATGAAACTATGTTCTTAAAGAATAGTGGGGAGGGGTGGTAGTGGTAGAGAGCCTAGTTAGATAGCTCAACAAGGATGACCTTTCAGGAAATGGTAATGAATCAGAAAGAGTCAGTTGTGCTGTGTTTCATGGGAGTTGGGGGAGGGAGGTGCCTGCAGAGTCCAGGGGAGAGGGAACAGCTTATGTAAAGTTTGTGTGGAATCCTATGATCAGTGTCCAGGAAACATTTGGGTGGATTCAACCAAAGGTATTTTCATTCTTTGTGCAGGGCACTGAGTTTAATGCCACATCTACAAACAGGATAAATACCTCCTTCACTGAGGTTTAAGACTTAATTGATCATTGTTGGGGAAAAAAACACTTTGATAAAAGGTAAGATCTAAAATCTGTAAAGAGTGAGGAAGCTCCTGTCCTCTGCCCTGAAGCTCTTGATGGTCCCAGATAACATTCTCCTTTTCTGAGAATTTCCATGACAAGCAGTCTCTTTTAGTGTGCTGGTGACCTTTTATGGAGTGTAGGGACAGCTGGGGAAAGAAACGCAGAGCTCCCCTGACAGTCCCTGAAGGGAGGGAAAGCCTTTTAACTTGTTCTAGGGCTTTGTTTATGTGTAAGGCTGAGAAAAGGCTACTTGTAAGCATGCCATCCAAAATAATAGAGGTAAGATGTCAACAATTCTGTCACTAGAGGCAGATATACCTTCTCAATTTAACACAATGATTGTAAATGTGGTTTGCCTTTGCTGGCAAAAGTTTGTTCACTCAGGAAATAAAAAGAGCAGAAAGATGAACAGGCAGCCTAGAGAAGGCCTGGGGAGAGTCTCTGCAGGAATGTGCACTCAACCATTTAAAGCTGAGATCCCAAGCAGACGGTGACCTCAGCGAGTGCCTGTGCTGATGGCACTTTCCCAGCCTTGCTGGCGTTCCAGCTGGCACTCGGTCTCCACCAGGAGATGGAGCATTTTGGGGCAGGGAGTAAGGCACCCAGGCTTGTGGGGACTCCCAGGAAGTGAGGTCTAACCGACAGCCCCTGCTTTCAAGGGACTATCTGATTGGGAGACAGAATCTACACTGCCGACACATCTAGTAGTCATATGTACAGAGTCAACCCAAGGAGGTAAAGAGAGAGGCAAAATATGCTCCCTGTGAAGACCAGGAAAGGACAGTACAATGTAAATTGCCAGAGTTTTCCATGTCTCTAGTTTTTATATCTATTCACCATCCAAGCAATGTGCACTCAGCAGAGAAACTGACAAATGCAGACAGTGTAAGAAATCAGCTATTTTTGTTATTAAAGAATGTTTTGTAAATAGAGAAGTGACTTCTGAATTTCAGAGGAATTTGTGCAGTCTTTCCCCCTTTCCCATTGGTGGGGAGAAATAATTTGCCTCATTAGAATCTTTGCCCCTTAGACAGGAGCCAGTCCCCAAACAGGCTGCCAGGTACACAGAACGTCCTCGATGAATGTATTTAAAACTCAAAGTTCTGTGATTTAGGGATCTAAGATTTTCATTGTTTTTTTTTTTTTTTTTTTTTTTTTTAGAAATTTGAGTTAGAGTGCTTTGTAACTAGTCTCTCTTGCCAGTATTCTATATGAATATTAGACCTTAAGATATTCTTTTTTTGATATTCCTTATTTTACCAATACAATGTATTTCAAAAATCAGTTTTCAGGTTGATATTGTGGTATTTAGGCATATTTTTTCCTTGATGACACATTATAGTAGCAAGAACATGAACATTTGAGTCAGGTAAACATGAATTTGAATACCAGCCTTATAACCCTTATATCTGGAGTTTGAGGTGAGGCCCTAGATTCCCATTTTTGAGGCTTCACTCTGACCCTCTGACAGACACAGCCCTCCTCATAGAGAGAGAATTCTGAGTGGCCAAGAACACATGCCGACCTGAAACCACTGTCCCTGTGCTCTCAGAATTCTGGATTCCTTGCCCAGGCTACTGGGAACACACTGGGGCCAGAGATAAGCTGGCAAGATGGTCCAAACTTTCACAGAATGCGGCCTGAAGGGGATGGATGTAGGGTGGGAAGAAAGACAGGGTAGAGCACTGGGCTGGGGAACTATCATTTGTACTCTTATGTTGGGTCCTGAAAACGTCACGGGAGGGTCCTTTATATCTGACTCTCAGTCACATTGCTTGCAAACAACTTGACCTTTCTGAACCTCATTTACCTCCTTCAAAAATATGTGTAAGAATTTCTTCTTACAGATTTTAAGGGTCCAATTAGATTATTATATAAACATAATTGTATGAAACCAAAAATTCCTATCACTGTTATCAATCTTGGCTAGAGTTTCAGGCTAAACTGAAAATGTCTACTAAAGCTGCCATACAACCGAAATGCATTATTAATTACATTATTAGCACTAACAGTATTTCAGGTATATGATCTCTTATCTGAAACCTTTGGGCCAGATGTTTCTCGAATTAATACCTTTTTTTGGATTGTAGAAACACATATATAAACCATATATTACATTACACTGGGAATATTTGAGGCAGGGCCATGTTATTAAATAGATTGGCATTTTCATAGCAAAACCTGTTGATCACTATGTGATAAGTAAAAAGCATACATAGCCTCATGTTAATCCAGGTCAGTTTATTTTTTTTAATACATTTTTATATTTTGGAACAGTTTTAGATTTACAGAAAGATTGCAAAGATAGTACACAGTTCCCCTATGTTTTAAATATTGTTATCATCTTACTTTACTATGGCATATTTGCCATAATTAATGAGCCAAGACTGATACATTATTATTAACTAAAGTTCATACTTGATTCATGTTTTCTTAATTTTTACCTAATATCCTTTTTCTGTTCCTCGAGTCCATCTAGGCCACTCCATTACATTTTGTTGTTATGTCGGATATTTTATAGACTATGCTTCAGTTGGGATTTGTCTGATGGTTTAAGATTAGACTGGGGTTATGGGTTTGGCCACAGAGGGAGAGTGCCATTCTCATCACATCTGAAGGGTACATACTATTAGCATGACTTATCACTGTTAATGTTGACCTTGATTACCTGGCTGTGGTATTTTTTGTCATATTTTCGCACTATAAAGCTACACATTTTTCTTCCCTTTTCATTCTGTGTTTTTGGAAGGGAAGTCACTATGCATGACCTATACTTAAGGAGTGGGGGATTATGTTCCCTGTCCTAGAGGGTGGAGCATCTGAATTATTTAGTATTCTTCTGCATGGGAGTTTGATCTCTTCTTCTCCATAGTTCAGATTTTGCTGCCGATGGGTTAAGGAATTTTTAAATTTTATTTTCATTTTTTAGTATTGTGGATAGGGATTATGGACAAGAACCAACATTCTATCTAAATTTAAAAAGTCTTACAACATGTGTGTACCCACTCTTGGTTACAGAAGAGATGAGTGATGTTTCCTTATAAAAGAATGATAGGGGGAGCCTAGGTGGCTCAGTTGGTTAAGCATCCAACTTCGGCTTACATCATGATCTTGGGGTTCCTGAGTTCAAGCCCTACTTTAGGCTCTGTGCTGACAGCTTAGAGCCTGGAGCCGGCTTCACATTCTGTATCTCCCTCTCTCTCTGTCCTTCCCCCACTTGTGCACGCTCTCTCTCTCTCAAAAAAATGAATAAACATTAAAAAAAATGAATGATAGGAACTAGTAGGAAGGGATAATGGTGGCCTGTTTCCCAGAGCAATGGATGGTCCCTGCCCATCACACATGAGAGGCTGTACAGTTTTAAATAAGTAGTATGTTTGGTTGGTTCCATACCTTCATAACAAATTCAGCTTGAAGGGAAATAATGGGAAATATGGTCATGGCCAAGTTAAGAATATAAATTTTAAAAAAGAAGACAAATTTTCCCTTTCATGTTTTGTCAGACCTTTTTTCACATAAATTTTCATAAAAACTCGTGGGATTATTAGGGACTGGGAGAGGTGTGTATAGAAGGAAATCTCGGTGGCTCTTGCTTTGGGCATGCTGTGTCACTTCCCACAGTCAATGAGGGGCCCGGTCCACTCTCCTACATTCCTGCCTGCCTCTTAGATGCCCCATACCTGCCCCCAGGCAGCTTTCTGTGACACATAGGTTAAATCCTCTTTCTCCTCAACTCTTCTCTCCCACCTTCCCCTCAACCTGGGTAAGACCCTCTTAGGACTTTTCTTGTTCAAACCTAAGTCCCCTGTGGCCTCTGTATGGCTTCAGAAACTTCTACCAGCAGTAACATTCAAAGTATCTGACACTCTATGACCTAGAGCTGCAACTGGGCCTTGTGCCAGGCACAATCCCTCTGGGTGCAGAGAGTCCAGTGTGAGAGAAATCACTGAAGGATGTGTGAGGGGGTATGGAACCACAGCTATTTATCAACTCGAAGGGGAGTTTTTGATCTTTTAACATACAGGGAAAGTAAATATTATTAAATATATTTTGTATCATGTTGATGATTGGAACTTTCCAGAATTAAGCCCTAGCCTCCAGTTACTGATTACTGACATATTGCTTACACATTCTCAGGGTTGTCTTTCCAACTTGTGGAATCACTCACTGAAGCTCCAAGAAGGCATCCATTTAATTAGGGCAACCGTGTGACCAAATATTAACACGTTGCTGTTTGAACTTACCCCTGAAGCCTAATAGCCTATGTCATTATGGTCTTAGGACTAACTCATGAGATGATATGACGCCTGGGCAGCACCAGAATTGTTAAAAATGGACTGACAGAAATGTATCTGTAGTGACTCTTTTCCTACTTCAGCCTTCAAAGGAACACAGGTCAGGAAATTTATTTTCTATTGATTTCACTTGATCTCTCTCCAGCCTGTGATTTCATTGCCTATAATCACATTCATTTCTTTAGTATACTGTCTCTTCCACCTAATTTAGAGAAATGTGTGGATGTCTTGAAAATGGTACAAACTTCTGAAGAAAAAAAAAATAGTTATATGTAATTTGGATGATGAATAAACTTCAAATAACTCTCTGAATTTGAGCTCCAATTAGGGAGAAATAATTAAGCATGTTGGCATTGAAGAAATAAAATATTTTAAACCACTCTCTGATCTTGGTTGTGTCTCTTTTTCAAAGTCCAAAAATTAAACATAATGATGGACTAGATAAAGAAGTTTATTATTCACCATCTCGTTATGCTACTTGATGAATTGACTGGAATTTCTCAGACACCTTCTTTTCTTTTTAAAAAATTTTTTTTTCCAACGTTTATTTATTTTGGGGACAGAGAGAGACAGAGCATGAACGGGGGAGGGGCAGAGAGAGAGGGAGACACAGAGTCTGAAACAGGCTCCAGGCTCTGAGCCATCAGCCCAGAGCCTGACGCGGGGCTCGAACTCACGGACTGCGAGATCGTGACCTGGCTGAAGTCGGATGCTTAACCGACTGCGCCACCCAGGCGCCCCGACACCTTCTTTTCAAAGGCCCCCCTGGGGGGCACAATCCCCTCAAACCTAGTTTTTGTGATATTTTTAAACTGCATGTCACTGGGTTTAGTTGCCAAAGCAAAGGCCTTAAACTTGTTAAAATTCCTCTACCCATAAAAATTATTTGAATACTGTAAGTCTTACAATATATTTTATACTTTTACTAGTAAAATAATATGTGTGTTGTAAAACTGTTTATGCAGTTCATTTGGAAATTTTTTGTGTACTGCCTTGTGAAAAATCTTCTACTGTATCTTGAATTGTTTTTTGTTGATTTCATTAGATTGTGTTCACACCCCCTCCTTCGAATGGTTTGAAAAAACTATTAAGTTCCAAAATTAAGACATATTATTTTCAATTTATTTATTATTTTTTTTAAATTTTTTTTTAATGTTTATTTATTTTTGAGACAGAGAGAGACAGAGCATGAATGGGGGAGGGGCAGAGAGAGAGGGAGACACAGAATGGGAAGCAGGCTCCAGACTCTGAGCCATCAACCCAGAGCCCGACGCGGGGCTCGAACTCACGGACCGCGAGATCGTGACCTGGGCTGAAGTCGGATGCTTAACCGACTGAGCCACCCAGGCACCCCCTTATTTTCAATTTATAACAGAACATTTCGTTTAACTGTTTCTTGGTCCAGAAAGACCTGGAATCTTGTCTGGTTTTGCCCTATCTTTGTGATCAGCAGCAAGCCACTTAACTTCCATGGGTCATGATTATCTCATCTGTAAAGGAAGGGCTTGGACTAGATAATTTCTAAGATTGCTCCAGCTTTATAATTTGGATGATAGGATTTGATCTGGCAAATCTCCCAGAAGGATATTCTCTGAGTTTGAGAAGGCTGTCCTAATTTGGCCATGGATGTTTTGAATTTGGAAAAACCTCTTAGAAAACTCCCAAAAGACATACTCCCAAAAGCATACTCACTGGCTCTAGAGGCCTGATGTCCTAAACCGTCCTTCTGTTACACCACTCAGACAGCAGGTCGCGGTGCCACGGATGCCACACTCACAACATCATGGCAGCAGGGAGCTGGCTACACACGAGAAGCATGAAACTGCCAGAAAAAGCATTGTTCATAAAGAGAACTTCAGCTGAGAGCTGAGTTCAAAAATTTTCAGCCCAATACACCAGCAGTTGGCTTTCTCACTTTTCTTGGTTGTGTTATGTTAGCATTTTTTACTTTCTGAGCCTTTGTGTGAAAGCCATGGTGTTTACAGAAATAGACGCATAAAAAATACAAATCAAAATGTCATATCCTGTAAACATAATATAAGCTGATTATTTTAAATGTTTTCTTTACTCAAGCAGGTGGATTTAGGGCATGACAGCAATAATAACCATTCATCTAAAGAACAGATTTTGATCAAGGAAGTCTCCAATTGGTTCCATATATAATCTTTACTCTTAATTTTCCCAGGGCAAAAATTGCACAAAAGAAACAGACTGCAGCTCTTGAAATATAATACCAGTGGAAAAACAAACAAACAAGCAAAAACCAAATAAAATCTCGAGACAAAAACTGGCCTAACCATGACAACTAGAACTTAAATAAGATCTTGCCACACCTTTGCAGCCACCCATATCCAGTCTGTATCCTGGAAAGACTTATGACTAACCAAAGAGACGGGAGACCATGAAAAGAGTCAGTCATGGATTGGTAAGCACAGATTGATCCAGGGAAGACTTACAGTGAATTTTATTTCAATGCCTTTTATTGTTTTTTTATCATACAATCTGTGTCTGTCAGCAACAGCCTTTGACTGCTTCTTTTGCTGATCTGAAATGCTAGGAGGATCCTTGTTTAACCTGTTTTTAATAACTGCATCTCTATGCCACCCTCACCATCATTTCATTTGCTCTCAGGACCAGAGGTCTTTACTCACATTATGTTTAAGGATCTATTATAATATGATTAAGGGGGATGGGCGGTAATTATAAAGGAAATGAAAAATCAAGAATCTTATGTTTCTGTCCTGGGTAAGGACTGTAAATTACAGTTCTGCCACAGCGGCCTTCTCTCCCATAGGGTTACTGTTATGAGAACACTGGTGACAGCACATTTGACGATTTATGGTTTATATTTATCATATGAATGTGCAGTAAGCACCGACATCTGATATGTAAGCAGAAGTAGATGCTGCAGTTAATCACAAGAGATTTCCTATGAAAGATTGATAAATGTGTATTTCATGAAAATGATTGTTAGCACTACTTTAAGTAGATAATGCTGCCCTTAGTGAGGAGAATGTAGAATAAATGGCAGTTGTTTTTATTTCATGCCACAGTCTGTGTGTTGAAAGTTAGGTTAATTACCCTGATTATATGATTAATGCTTAGATTTAGTAGCACTCATAATTTTGCATTTTGTGACCTTCAGTTGTTCAAGCCAGCTGTTTTGCTTGCCAGGTGTGCTCAAACTGGCAAAAGTCTAGGACCCAGCTAAAGTGTGATGTGGACTTACCTTTAGACCTAAAAAGAAAAAAATTAAATCATGAGATTCCACTGTGGTGAATATACTGTATTTTTTTAAAAAATGCTAATGAAATCCCCACAACATGTTCAGAGCTAAACAGCAGAGAGGATGTGGACCATGCTTATTCTTTACAGTCTAGGTACTTGGGAGACCCTTTGCGTTAGCACCTTCTACTGTGTGACCTCCTCTCTCCCTAACTGGGGAGGCTAGTGTAGGTAGGACTAACCTTACCTGTGGTGACAGTAGGTAGCCTCCTTTCTAATGCTACTTTCCTTCTATTAATTTGTCTTTATTAAACTCTTATCTACCAATTGCTTGGTAGGTAGACAGATAGATCGATAGATAGATGTATGTATAATTTACTCAAGTGATAAAATGTATTGAGTACATTTGTGTACAAGCTATGTAGAATATAGAAAAAGTAAATATATCAGTCCTTTGCTCACAGAGATGTGTGGGAGATGAGACATAGTCATATATAAATATAGTATAAGGTATAGAGTGTCAACTGCCATAAAAAGGAAAGAGCTGAAGTACTCTTTCCTATGGATTAAAATGAAGCTATATTCAGGGTACAACCTCATTTTGGCTCCAGTCTGGACAACTGATCTGGCTAGCCCATCATCTAGCAGAATCTAAAACAGTAGAACCCATGAGGAGTAAGATTTTCTGGAGGAAGCATTACAAGATAAGATCAGGAAGATGGTTGACTCACCGAGTTCTGTTTTGTTCTGTGCAATGGGGGCACAGAAGAGAACAGACAGACATGGTCTCCCACAGTCTGGAAGTAGTTTTAATGAAGAACATGATCAACCAGAAAGCAGAAGGAGGGTGTGTAGAGGAAATAGACAAAACAAACAAAGAAGCAAACAAATGGTACCTGGTTGCAGTCCTGTCTTGGGTTGGCCAAGAATGTAAATAAATGTTATATGCCTGGATCAAATATTTTCCATTTTTCTCTCTCTTTTTGCACTGAGTCTGTGAGTTAGGAAGAAGTACCAGGTGTTGTAGTGGGAAATAGATCCTGGAATGGTCCAGGACTGACATGAGGAAGGCTAAGGGAGCCTTGGTGAGACATGAAAATTGGGAATTCAGAGAAGGGATGTACACATGGTTTGGTACTGAAGTTACTGCCATTTAATGGTTATATTTATAAATATTTTGATTTTGAGAAGATTAGAAGTGGCTGAGGAGAAATGAAAGGCTCTGAGAGTGGTCAGACAAGTGGGTGATAGGAGAGGAGAAAGTGTGAGTGGAAATCTGACAACTCAGCAGATTCCTCAGTCTTTTTTCCCACTAGGTAAAGAAACATTATCTTTCGGTTGGTGGTAAGGGAAGACAGAAGAAATGGAGAAAAAAGGTAGAGCAGAAACCTGAGCCACAGCTGGATTGAGGGCCCGTTCACTGGTGAGAATGTGTGTGTGTGTGACAGGGGTGGGGTGGGGGGTGCGAGGGTAGAGATGGACTAAGTCTATATGGAAATATACTAAGAATGTTAAAGAGTCATATAATGTAAGAATCAATTGTATGTATTGTTTCCATTTATGTTTCATGTCTTCCCTCCAGTCCTGCTTCCCTTCCTTCCTTCCATCCCCTTTCTTTTTCTTTTTTTAAGTACTGATTAGGGTATGTAAGTTTTTCTTTTTCCCTTGCTAAGTAAATGCTCATCTACCCCGTGGTGTGCTGCCAAGGAAATAAATTCATGTGTATGTACATACATTTATTATAAAGTTTTCTGGTATATATAAAAGATTTGTTACAAATAACAAAGTGTAAATATTCTTTATTGTAAATTTCATATTAGTCAGTTGATTCTTGTGGACTGCTTTTATTCATTTTTTGTATTCTAGTATTCTTAGTATTCTTAGCCAACCTATGGTTGCAACTGATGAAAGAACATAGTCTTGACATGAACATCACTTGTATTTTCATGTGAGTTAACAGATAAAACAAAGATGACTCAGCGAAGACTTGCGTCAGAATTTCAGTTCATCTATGGCATGAATGGATGCTGAAGTAGCTAATAATTTTTGAATACTGTAAGAACATTTCCTGAAGCTTTTTGGGTTTTTTTGTTTGTTTTTAGTTACTCATAAAGATGACACCTTTTTGATTTAATCTACATTCTTCACATTTTCTCACTTTCATTATTCATTAACATTCTCATCACTTTCTTAAATCTAGAAAATTAACAAAACAATCAATCAAGCCCTGACTGGTAGCTGTTGTCAATTTCCATGGTATAAATACTTAAGAAGCACGGTGTCAACGACATACGCAATTGGAGAGAAAAGTGCAGCAGCACCCCATTACACAGTATTTTCTCCATTCAGATACAGTAGATGTAAATAACCCCAAGAGCAGGGATAACAATAAATGTAGTAAAATAATTAAGAAAATGATTTTTGAATTTTTTTAAGATTTATTGTAATATATGTTTGAGAATTTATTATGTTTATTTTTAATGAATTTAGTTGTAAATTTCTATGATTTAGTTTTTAATAATGGCAGTGGTTCACAAATTATTTGAGAAATTCTTGAAAATTCAACAATCAGCTCTCTTGGGCCAGAATGAGTCTCCTTTTGCACAGCAGTGGGTCTGTCCATCCTTCTACCAGTGTGTCCTCCAGGTCATGTCTCAATTTCTGTGTCCTAGGACAGCTCTCTGCTTTGACAGGCTATTCAGGAGCCACCAAAGCAAATGACTTAAGTGTTCCATACAAATATCTTCTTTTAGAAGGGAAAGCTTCTGAGTTGTATCTTAAAATGATGGAATTTATAATTATTTTCATTTTCAAAAAGTTTGTTGAATACTTAACTGTAGATAGTTTAACTGCAGAGTAACATTGGCACACATGGGGTTGATTTAAATAGTGTAGACAAGAAGGTAGATCATGCAAGTCCCAAACTTTTTGTCCTCCTCCATGCATTCAGATTTCTAAGAAATTAATAAACCTAATTGCAGGTTTTGTATTAGTAGTATAGACCGTTGGGATTATCAATAATCCCATGATTATCCCAATCAATAATGATGTTCTAGATTATTCATTAGTGATCCCAAATGTAATTGGTTTAGAGTAATCCAGCATCTAAAGTATGAATTCCACATATGAAGCTGGGATGTGGGAGCAAGTCTCCTAGGAAGTGAGTGAGTATCACCACCAATTCAGTGCCCTTCCATCTCTGTTTATAGGCCTCTATGCTTGTAAAATGTTGACCATCTTTCTGCAAGAAGAAGACCAGTTGCTACCTCCAGTGATGGATGTGTATGGAAAAGTTCTAAGAGTAAGAAAGAAATGGCTTTTGTACATGTCTTAAGTATTTCAGAATAAATTAAAAAACACAGAGAGAATAATAATTCATAGTCATATATATTTGTTGTTTAAGTTGCAAAAAACAAATTCCTTTTCAGTTAAACAGAAAAGGAATTTACTAAAGAATATCGTGTAGTTCATAGATTCTCTAGAAGAGCCAAGGAATCAGGCTTAGAGGCCATGCATTCAGGAACAGTGCCTAAAGAAGACTACTGATTGCTCCAGCTGAAGCCACACTGCCATCATTACTCAACACAGATACCATAACTTCCATTGCTGATTCTGGTCAGTGGATGCCAGAATTTCTACCATGGTTGCACCCAAATGCTGGGTACCTATCCAACTATACTCACCAGAAGATGAATTTTAGGTGGTTTCTGCTTATGAATTCACAGTGTTCTCTTATGAATCCAAGTTGCATGGGGATGTTTCTTGCTGGTAGTCATAGTAAAATAGGTACCTGGTGTCTAGGAAAGTGAGTTTCTGGCTTCTACTTTGTGGAAGTATGACAAAAAAGCTTGAGATTGCTCAAGATGTTCAAAAGATTTGGGGTGGCCCCAAAAAGTGACAAAGATCTGCACAAGAACTGATAAGAGTGAGATGTTAAAATGGAGGTAACGCAGCACCTAAAATGGTAGAAATTTCATACTATATTATTTGCAGTTGTGGGATTTAACAAGGGTCTGCATAAATGTCAAATATGTTCGGTACTATGACATAAAACCTGAACAATTTGCAAAAAGTACAAGAAAAATTGTCACTGGAATAATGATATTGACAAGGAATTTTAAAAAAATATATATATTAATCTCTACATTATATATACACACATATATATACATACACACACACACACACACACACACACATATATTATGTCTACACCAAGGTGGGGCTCCAACTCACAACCTGAGATCTGACTGAGCCACCCAGGCACCCCTCCCGAGATTGTTTTTTAAATTGCTTTATTAATATCATATTATGAAAAGAATAGTTTTTCCCAAAACTGGGTGAAATTGCCCTATGGACAGTAAGTTTTACACTGAGACAGAACAATAATTACAAACTCTTAAGTGGAAACACCAAAAGGTTTACAGAAAAAGTAAATCACAAAACTACAAGCTTATAGAACATAGGCCATGTTGTTAACCTCAGGGAAACCTTAGCATTCAAGGTATAAGGCAAAAGTCATAATAATTATCAGGTTCAGGAGTTTGGAAGTGCCTCCTGTGCTGCTCCTTACTCTTTCTTCTGATTTACATCATCTGTCCTAGGAACTTTCCCACAACATCTCCCACTTCATTGTGATCAATATGCTTATTAGGTATGGCTCATCAAAAATTAGGGACAAGTCATGTCACTCACTCCAGGTTGACATTTCCTCCACAGTTCTGGCCTTCACTCCCTCCCAAACTGCATAATTCCTCTCTGTCCTGCATGGGGCTCTCTTTTTCTCCTTCATTTTCCTGTTAGGCATTTTCCATGTTGACATTTTTCACCCCTTGTTTCTCTTTGGACACCATTGCTCCTGGGCCTATCTTTGCAGTCTTCTCCTTCTCCTAGTTCTAACCACTGTTGCGGTGCTAAGACACTTAGATGCCCACACCTGGTTCCCTTCTGCCTCCTACTTTTTGGGCCCACCCCTGGCCCGCACACCCTCAGGGACACCCAGAGCAGGTACTGAGAAGGGAGCAATGGAGCAAGCAATGGCTAGGTCTGGACAAGGAATTTTAATTAAATTGCAGAAGTTTAACATTTGGTGTAAAATAGATAATATAGTAACCCAATTGGAATACCCTCAAATACTAATACCAGAAATTCGGAAAATGTGTCTAGAAGAGATAGATATTATGACAGCATTTAGAGGATATTGGTAACTATTTGGTACATGGGATAGTAATTTACATTGTATGGAAGTTTTACAATATGAAAAAGGCTTTATGTAAGTTGCTGTTTTGAACACGAAAAATCTATTAGGTATTTGAGTTTCTTTTTTCATTGTTATAGTTTAGGAATTTATTTTTATTTTTATGTTTTTAATGTTTATTTATTTTTGAGAGAGACAGAGACAGAATGTGAGTGGGTTAGGGCCAGCGAGAGAGAGAGACACACACAGAATCCAAAGCAGGCTCCAGGCTCTGAGCTGTCAGCACAGAGCCCGGTGTGGGGCTCGAACTCACAAGCTGTGAGATCATGACCTGAGCCGAAGTCAGATGCTCAACTGACTGAGCCACCCAGGTGCCCCTATAGTTTAGGAATTTAAACTGAAGAGGTCAACGGGTTTTTTTTTAAGTTTTCTTTAAGTTTATTTATTTATTTTGAGACAGAGAGAGAGAGAGAGAGAGAGAGCGCACATGCCTACAAGCAGGGAGAGCACAGAGAGAGAAGGAGAGAGAAAGAACCCCAAGTAGGCTCCACACTGTCAGCACAGAGCCCAGTGTGGGCTCAAACTCACAAATCAAACGGTGGGACCATGACCAGAACCGAAATCAAGAGCCAGATGCTTAACCCACTAAGAAACCCAGACACCCTGAGAGGTTAACTTTTTAAAGTCACATGCCTACTAAGTGATTCATCTTGAACTCAAGTCTCATGAAGGTAGCCACTTCAGAGACTCTGGATAAAGGGCACACTATCAAGCATAATAGCACAGAGGACATTATGCAGAGAGATATTGAGATTTCTGAGAGTCTCTTTGGGCTGCCCAAACTTAGCAATTTCCTCTGGTCTGATTATTTGGTTCTGTTTCAATAAAGGAAGTCTGGTTCTGATTCTTCCTGGACCATACACTAGCAGGTCAGGTTACTGCTATGAAGTTCATCCTCCAATTTGCACAGTTTATTAACTAACCAATCCACAGACATTTGTTGCATAGCTGTGAACAAGATCTTATGCCAGTTGTTTGCAATTATTCTTTCCCCTCTCCATGCACTTGAGATCACTCTTGCTCTTCCTTGTGAGGGGATGGAAAAGCAAGTCACAATCATCTCTCTGTATGGCAAGTCTACCTCTAGTTGAATTATAAAAGTTTAATGTTTAGACACAGGTTATATTTTAGTTTAATGCGTTTTCCTCCCTAGTTAGAGTTGGTAATTTAAAATTAGGACACTTTTTTTGGTCTAATTTGTTTAAAAATTTTTAGAGGTAATACAATTTCTCTCTTCTGGCTCATGATTTGTAATCTTGTTAATCTTCTCTTTCTAATCAATCAAAATGAGTAAAAGCTGTAATTACATGGTTTTACTGTAGAATTAATTGGATCTGACCATTCATACTCCTTATAATTGGTTTCCCGAATGGGGTGTGTGGTATTCTAACATCTCACCCAAGTATGCAGTTAAATATTTTCAACCTTCTATAAATTCAAAAACTTTCCTCCTCAATTAATCCTTTTCTATTCATTTCAGATTCATCTAGGCTAACTGATATTAAGTTTCCTATCAAGTCAATAGGAAGATAACACATTTTTTTGCCTTTAAAAAATGTTATTAAATTTTAACTTCAGCTTTATTTTTAAAAATTAATTAATTTATTTTTTTAATTTACATCCAACTTAGTTAGCATACAGTGCAACAATGATTTCAGGAGTAAATTCCAGTGATTCATCCCCTATGTATAACACCCTGTCCTCGTCCCAACAAGTGTCTTCCTTAATGCACCTTACCCATTTAGCCCATCCTCCCCTCCCATAACCCCTCCAGAACCCTTCTGTTTGTTCTCTATATTTAAGTGTCTTTTATGTTTTGTTCCCCTCCTTGTTTTTATATTATTTTTCTTCCTTTCCCTTATGTTCATCTGTTTTTTATCTTAAATTCCTCATATGAGTGAAGTCATATGATATTTGTCTTTCTCTGACTGACTCATTTCACTTAGCATAATACCCTCCAGTTCCATCCACGTAGTTGCAAATGGCAAGATTTCATTCTTTTTTGATTGCCAAGTAATACTCCATTGTATATATACCACATCTTCTTTATCCATTCATCCGGTGATGGACATTTGGGCTCTTTCCATACTTTAGCTATTGTTGATAGTGCTGCTATCAACATGGGGGTGCATGTGTCCCTTTGAGATAGCACACCTGTATCCCTTGGATAAATGCCTAGTAGTGCAATTGCTGGGTCATAGGGTAGTTCTATTTTCAGTTTTTTGAGGAACCTCCATACTGTTTTCCAGAGGGGCTGCAACAGCTTGCATTGTCACCAACAATGCAAAAGGAATCCTCTTTTTCCGCATCCTTGCCAACATCTGTTGTTGCCTGTGTTGTTAATGTTAGCCATTCTGACAGGTGTAAGGTGGTATCTCATTGTGGTTTTGATTTGTATTTCCCTGATGATGAGTGATGTGGAGCATTTTTTCATGTGAGGAGACAACACATTTTGACTGGATTTTTAATTTATGCAAAAAACCATTTAGCTTCAGATATATCTTTTCATGTATCAAACCAAAAGAAAACCAATGAAAGCTTTTCAAATTTATGAAACAAGACTTTCAGTACATTTATTATTAGTACTCTAATGATAATCCTCAGAAAATGGAGTATAAACTAATTATAAAATAACACACTTGAGTTAATGAAGTCACTACAATACACAATAGTAGTTTTTCATTGGTTAGGATTCTTTAGTTGATAAGAACCTACTGGTACATGTGAATTTTTGGTGAAGTGTAAGCAACCACTGCCAGTGAAACCATCCTACTAGCCAAGATGATAATTGTTCTTTGTTGTACATTCATTAAAAAAAAATTTTATTGACCATCTGCTAGAATGTCAAACACTCTTGTAAGTTCTGTGAAAGAAAAGTACTGAAAAAGACATACAAGGTCCCTGTTTTCATGAAGACTATTATTGAGAAGGGCAGAACTAAAAACCTAGTAAACACAGAAATGATTAAGATAATATCAAAGACATAGACTTGTAATGAAGGTGGTAAGCATAGCAATGGGATAAAAAGTGACCGGGGTCGATCTACATGGGATTGTTGGCTGTGTCCCTTCTGAAGCAGTGACATTTTGCTAAGACTTGGATAACAAAAGGCAACTATGGAACAACCTGTTAGCTTTCACACAGATGCTGCTTATTTATGTTTTAATGGTTAGTCTAGAGTGATGCTTCTACTCAATAGTTTTAGAAATGCGATAGTTTTCTCACACTGTTGACTTTATTACAGTACATCCTGATTATTCTTTTAAAATATTTTTATGCCACTTCTAAGGGTTCAGTGCTAATTTCCTTATGAGTTCCTTTGAAACTTAAATACTGATGGATAATTTCACAAATACCAGTATGCCTCTAGTTATGTCACTGCCTTACAGCAATGACAGTCCAAATGGGTAAGTGCTGCTATGGAAAACACAGGATACTAGAGCCTGTCTAGCTCTGTTTTGGAGACCAGGTTAAGATTTTCTGAAATAAGAGACTTCTAAATTGGATCTTGAAGAACAAAGAGAAGTGTCCCAGAGAAAGGAGCAGGGGAGCAGGAGAGAAAAGTCTTTGACATGGAGGAACGTGTGCACAGGCCCCCAGGGAGAGAGAACATGGTACATTTAAGAAACCACATATAATCTGCATTTGGCCGAATTATATAGCACACAAGCACAATTATAAAATGAGAGAGAGGATGCTAGCAGAATGAGCAGAAGTCAGTAACAGAGGGTCTAGTAACACTTGTTAAAGAGGTAGGACTTTAGAGCTAAAGAAAAAGAAAATATTCATTCATTCAACACATTTTTATTAAATACCTCCTATGCGCCATGCACTATTCTAGGCACTGGGAATACATCAGTGGACAGACAGAAATCCCTGCCTTCATTCTGTCTATATTCTAGAGGCAAGGGAAAGTAGATAATAAACATCAATTCTTTTTTATTTTTGGCTACCCTCATTTCTTTTTTCTTTCTTTCTTTCTTTCTTTCTTTCTTTCTTTCTTTCTTTCTTTCCTTTATTGAGTATAGTTGACATACAATGTCACATTAGTTTCAGGTGTACAGCAGTGATTGACAAATTTATATACTATGCTATGCTCACCACAAGTGTAGCTATCATCTGTCACCATAGAACATTATTACAATATCATTAGCAGTATTCTTTATGCTGTGCCTTTTGTTCCCATGACTTAACTCATCCATAACTGGAAGCCTGTGTCTCCCGCTCCCCTTCACCCATTTTGCCTAGCCTCCCCTCCCCCACTGGCAGCCATCATTTTGTTCTCTGTATTTTCACACCTCGTTCTGCTTTTTGTTTGTTCATTTTTTTTAAGATTCCACACATAAATGAAATCATATGGTATTTGTCTTCTTCAGTCTGAATTATTTCACTTAGCATAATACCCTCTAGGTCCATCCATGTTGTCGCATGTGGCACGATCTCATCCTTTTTTATGGCTAAGTAATATTAATCAAGTAAAATGCTAAGGTTTTGAGGATTTTTGAGCTGGATATAATATGGAAGAAATCTTTCAACCGGGAACACTTGAGAGATTATAATTTAATACCAAAAAACATATATGTCAGTGACAGTGGCACTTGAGATTTTGGCATACCCTTCACTTTTCTGAGTGAAATTAAACTACCATTTCTCAAACACAAGGACTATATTTTCCTTCCTCCTATACCCTTTCTGGTCAGGATTGCTCCATAACCCTGAATCCCATGAATTCTCAATAGTAAGTATTCTTTAAATAGAAAGAGACTAGTAGATAGATTGGTAGCAAGAGGGATATGAATATCTTAAAGCTCTTTGGAAGTCAGTGAAGTTTTATTGTTTCACAGAGATTTGTTAATATTGTGCCTGTAAGCTAGGGCTGCAGCATCCAAACTTCTCTGCCACAGAACTTTGTGGAAATTGTACTTAATTTGGAAGAATATGCTATTATAATACCAAGCAATTCAAGGGATCTTTTCATGTCTCATCATATTTACCCTATAGTTAGTAAGAGTTGATCATATATCATATAGTAACTAAGAGTTGATTCTAATAAATTAAGTTTTATGACTAAACAAAGTTCTCATTTTTATTATTGTGGAGACAGTGGAATGACATTTAGTTAAAAAAACAAACAAACTACTCTACTGTTTACCAACTGGATAGATTCCACTGAAGCACCAACAGATTGCTCTAAAGATAGTTCCACATTGCCATCAACTTCCTGTTTTGGAGAGAAGAAAGGAATCACATTTTAAGCCTCTGTCTCTTTAAAACAAAATGCGAGGTGGTGAACTACGTGGCACTTTTGATTATATGTTGAAACTGCACTAAGTCCCTGAAATCCAAAAGAATATTGCACTCTGGTCCTTTGTGCAGAATACTCACATGAGTGCTCACAGGAACCAATCCAGAAGCAAATTGCTGCTGATAGTAACTGACAGCATGAATTACTGCACTCTCAGAGACTCTGCCAGCATCAACCCGTATGATCTCACTTTTGCTCATATGGCAAGCAGAATTTGTGCATGTGCTAGAACCAACCTCCCAAGTTCAGGGAACAGCAAGGTTTCTCAGCAGTTGTTTGAAAATAGCCAGCACCTTTGAAATGAATCACTGTAGCATCTCATCATCTCACCCTTATAAAATAAGAGAGGATTTTTCTTTGCTTAGTTTCTGACCCTAATCATGTAAAGTCCCTTAGAAGAAGGAGAAACTGACTCATCTGTTTATTCGTCCTATGAAAACCAGACAAGTCAATGAATGCAGAGGACAGCATCAATTTCTCTTCGACAAACCGACCTGCCTCTGGTCTGCCACTCCCTCTGGTCCATTTGGAGACATTCTGCTGTATGTTGGTTCATAATGATCTTTAGAAATCCTCCTCTACTTTGGAATAAATAAGGACATTGAAAGAAAGAACTATACACTTTATTAAAAATGCCCAATTAAAGTATGTATGATGGAAAATGCTCTAATTTATATTTGTGCATACCAACACAACCAAGATCACTGAACTATCATTCAAATATAAGAAGAAATCATGCCAAACGTACATGTCTGGAAAGAAAAGCAGGAACTGAAAACATTCTCCCAAAGGATGAAATCATAGACCCAATTTTCACAACCCAAGATCATTCTCGAGAGTACTTCTCTTATTTCAGTCTATTACAAAACTCACCTAAATAGTACCAAAATTATAGGGAGAAAAAAAAAAAAAACTTATGGTTTATTGCCCTTGCCATCATTAGCAATATAATCTACTGTTTCTGGGAAAACAGACTTTCTGAGGTCTTGAACTCTGTTCTTGGCAGGTAAGAAGCCTTCCAGGTCATCTTTAAAGGCATATTTATTTTTAATGCTTAAGTCTACACATGTTTTCTGTTAATAAGTTGGAATCTTAAACAAGATTGTTATTCACTCTATTTATTTACCTTAGAAAGTACCCAATTCTTCTGAAACAATGGTCCCTTTGAAAATGGGTGGGAAATAGAATTTAAAATTGAATTAAAATAGAGGGAAAATAGCCTTTCTTTCTTCATTGCATGTTTTTGCTGTCTCTAGAAGGGGTGATGGGCTTCCGCCCTTACATGATATTTGTTCTGAGTTGGAATTGGTCTCATGAGAGACAGGGAAAATGGGAGAGCCTTTTTTGTAATGGGAAGCATGGGCTCACCGAAGGCACCCTAAAGGGATGGTTTGTTTAGATTGGACAGTCCTTCCTGTCTCTGGAAAGTTAGAGGTTGAAGATAGGCAATCCCAGCATGGTAACAAGAGGTAATACAACAGGTATTGGACACACAGAGGAATGAGCACTTGCCTCTCAACGTGGATGTTCCACAGGCCTCTCCTGTTCAACATATTCAAAACCGAGCCAATCACCTCTTGTTCCTCCTCCCGAATTACTGATCTCAGTGAAAGTCCCACTGTCCACCCCAGCAAGAAGGCAGAGAAACCTGGGGTTCCCTCTTGACTACTTCCCATGCCTTGTTCACCACACCCAATCTATCACCAAGGTATTTCACTTTTGTTATTTTTCTCAAATTGTCAAATTCTCTTTCGTGTTCTTCATTCCCATGCTAAGTACACACATTATCTCCTTTACAAATAAGTCTCTTGACTACTCCAGCCTTGTTCTTTCTGATATGATCTCTACAGTTTCTTTTTTTATTAAAAAAATTTTTTTTAGGGAGAGAGAGTGCGAGTGAGTGAGGGGCAGAGAGAGGGGAAGAGAGAAGAAGAGAGAGAGAAGCAGGGCTTGAGCTCACCCAAAGTGGGACTTGAATTTACAAACTGTGAGATCATAACCTGAGCCAGTCTGATGCTTAACCAACTGAATGAGCCACCCAGGCACCCTCTATAGTTTCTGATAGATTTATCTGATCATCTCATTCTTCTGCTTAAAAGGATCCCTATTGCAATAAAGGAAAACAACAACAACAACAACAACTCTGAACTCCCTTGAATGGCATATTAACTCAATCAGCATTCTTTCTCCCCACTCTTGCCTAACAAAAATACAGTTTCTGTTTTGAATGACCTCCCCTCCTCCTTTCTTCTGTTAAGTGATTTCTACATCTCTTTCAAATTTTGATTCAGCTGTTACCTCATCCAGGAAAACTTCCCTGACCCTCTTCCTGCCCCTATCACAAAATGTTCCCTGAAGTACCCCTTTTGACCCTGTCATGCATGCATCGTGAGGGCAGGTGTGGTGTTTTCATTTTGCCAACTTAGCATCTAGTTTGGTGCCTGGCAAGTGAATGAATGTAGGAGTTATCAGAGAAAGTCACACAGAGAAGGTGGAGTTGAACTGAATCACTCTTGGGAGAGAAGTAAGATGAAGTAGAGAATGATATTTGAGGGAGAAGGAATAACATGTCCAAGAGCAGGAGAGAGCTTGCCATGTTTAGAGAACACTAGGTGGTTTCGAGATGCTGGAATATAAAAGTGAGATAAAGAATTCTGTGGCATCTGGGGCACCTGGGTGGCTCAGTCAGTTAAGCGTCTGACTTCAGCTCAGGTCATGATCTCTCGATTCGTGGGTTTGAGCCCCGCGTCAGGCTCTGCGCTGACAGCTCAGAGCCAGGAGCCTGTTTCAGATTCTGTGTCTCACTCTCTCTGCCTCTCCCCTGCTTGCACTCTGTCTGTCTCTCTCTCGAAAATAAGTAAACATTAAAAACATAAAAAAAAAAAAAAAACAAAAGAATTCTGTGGCATGAACCGTGTTCAGAGTTATAACACATTTGGTATAATCTGTGACCAGCTTATCCCAAAGTTTGAAAAGACCTCTTCTTGCTTTTCTTGAGGCTCTAGGTATAGTTTAGAATGAGGAAGTGTTTAAACAGGATTATGCAAAGTAACATTCTCATATACTTACATTTAACAGATTAGCCCTTTGATACAGAAAACAATACAGTTTAAATTTTTTTGTTATTTATTAGCAATTATAGGATACAAATATGAATATATATATATATATATATATATATATATATGAATGAATATTTGTTTGTAGGAGACTGTATGTAAGAGGTACAATCAGGCAATGGGCCGTGAATCTAAAGTAGTGAGATAAATGTCTTCTGTTAATATTGTGGCCCATCTCTGACACTATGTAGAGCATCTTTGGGTGGTAATATCAAAGGTCCAACTTCGAAAATATGAGCCAGGAGCCAGTGTCTCTTCACAACTCTCAGCCTCTTATTTCTTTATCTGCCCTGCGTGTGGAAGACTTTATTGGGAAAGTCATGCTGCAAGCATTTACTCCAGGGAGGCTTTTCTGCTTATGTCCATTTTTACTTCTTTTTGACTGCTTAGAAAGTGAAAAAAAGAAAAAAAGTTAAAATGAGAAAAGGGAAAATTTGAAAAATGAGAATAGAAAAGGAAGGACACATTAAAGAAAATGTTTACAAAAAAATTGCTGAGGTACAGAATGTTTGAGATAAAAACAAAATAAAGCATTTTCACATTTCAGGTAAAGTAGATCACTAGCTCAATGGAAACATTTAATTACTGTAGTTGAAGAAAATTTTCAAAGTGTAATTTCTTCATGCGAACAGTGGATGCAGGAACAAGTAAATCCAGCTCGGATCAACCTACTGAGCAAACAGATCCCCCTGACCTTTCTGGAAAGTTCAGCAATCCATCCTGTAGCCTACTGGAAAAGTACCAAACTGCTAAAGTACAAAAGAGCCAAACTGCTAAACAAATGATCAGTTTATTCAAGATAATTGTTCTATATGCTAATGTATGTCTATATACGAAGTTGTTACTGAATATCCTGCTTTTCTTTTTCTTTTTCTTATACCCTTATTGTAGATGTTTTCTCTTCTTGACATCAGAGAAGTAGGAATGGGTGTCTTACAATATTCACAACAGGAAATATATTCACATTTATAAAATGGGCAAGTTGTTATTTCTCCATTCCCTGAAAAAAATCTCTTAAAAATCTTTATTTGGGCTGAAATTTTCCAGATTACTTTTAGTCCTTGGTTCAATTTCATTAGAAAAGCGCAAAATTTATATATCAGGATTTTTCTCTCTCTGGAATTAGTGCCAAGTTTTCCTTCCTTCGGTGTGGCCAAATCCTGATGAGTTTCTAGAACACGTGCATCAAGACCTGCCCTTGTCTTTTGCCTTCTTCCTGGTGTTGCTGTCACCTTCTGAGATGGACGTGGGACATGGGGCATCAAATGGTCTTGAAGAGCCATAGTCAACCTTACAAGGAAGTTAGCAAGGCTTGTAAACCACTGTTTACTGGTTTTCCTTATATCCTTCCATTGCATCACTGTGATTCAGGTCTGTTTCTCAGATGGTGGTAAGTGAGGTGCAGATAGCTAGAACATCACTGGTGACTCAGTGGTAGAAGCCGGTTTATGAAGAACACGATTTCCCTAACTCTTGTCCTGTGTTTTTATTTGTCTCAATGTTTGTTTTTGGTTATGTCCTCACTAGGAGAATAGGGGAAAATATCATTTTATACTTTAAATGACTTTACATACAAATAGTTGAAAAAAAAGATCAAATGTAATATTTTATTTATAGTTACTTATGTAAATATGCAGCCATTAAAACAGACAAGTTAGAGGCTATTTATAACATTCCTTTTTTTATTGTATAAACATACCAAAAAGATTAGAAGTAGTCATTTCATTTGTTGTTTTTTAAACAATTACAAAACCTCAGTGACATCAGTTTTCAAAACATTTTTGTCATTTCTGTAAAATGGATGAAGAAAATAACAAGAGCTGTGTTAACTTATTTATATGCATAACATTGCAAAACGTTTTCATTATTAAATAAATGCCTTTATGTTTAGTATCTATTCATCATTAACTCCCACAGGGAGTTTTTTAATATTCTTGATAAAACTTTTTAAGTCCTTTCTTTTCTCTTTAGTTTTTAATTTTTTTAAGATTATTATTATTATTATTATTTTAATTTGAGAGAGAGAGAGATCATGGGGAGGGGCAGAGGGGTCATGACCTGAACCGAAATCAAGAGTTGGATGCTCAGCTGATGGAGCAACCGAGGCGCCCACTCTTCTGTCTTTCTGACATATACTTCCATGTCTTATGCCCTGGCAAACAGCCCTGTGGATTAGAAGTTCCCTCCACAATTCCTAACGTGTCTCCTAGTTAGCCTGTTGGTGGTCTCTAGGGCACTACTGAGAAGGTTTCTGGTGATTTGAACTGGAGACTCTTGGCTAGTCAAGAAGTCCTTATTTGAGCTTAGGAGCAGGGTGTGGAAACAGGTGTGAGCTTTACCTCCACAATTCTCTCCCAGGTTGGGGTAAGGAAGAGAGGAAAGCAGTAGCATTGTTCTACTTCTATACAGACTCTGGCCTCACCTGGGATTTACTTACAGCTGGGTCTAGAGGAAGGCCTTTAATCATGGAGTCTGCTTTGGGAAAGGATGTATAGATTTTCTATCAAGGGTAGGCAAAGTTTTGAACTCATCCAAATAATGGTATCATATCAGATTTTTACCATAGAAGTATCGGACATAATGTGTGCTTTACAAAGGTTGGCGGAGAATTCCAATGCAATATGGTATTAATTAATTTATTTATTCAACTACTATTTATTGAGTATATTCTATAATCCAGGTGCAATGATATGATATACTGATAGTAATGAACAAATATAATACAGTCTTTGTTCTAATATAGTCTATTTTAAAAATACAAGAGTAGCTATTTTATTTATTTAGTTAATTACTTTTAGAGAGATAGTGCAAGCAGGGGAGAGGAGAAAAAGGAGAGAGAGAGAGAGAGGAAGAGAGAATCTTAATCTTAGCGTGGAGCCCAATATGGGTCTTGATCCCATGCCCCCCTGGGATCATGACCTAAGCCAAAATCAAGAGTTGGATGCTCAACCCACTGAGCCACTTAGGTGCTCTAGAATACCTATTTTAAAACTAATTCCTATTTTTTTTAGTTAGTTAGTTTGTTTATTTATTTATTTATTTATTTATTTATTTATTTATTTATTTTGAGAGAAAAACAGAGCACGTGAACTGGGGGGGAGGGGGAAGGGAGAGGGGAGAGACAGAATCCCGAGCAGACTGCACTGTCAGCATAGAGCCCCAAATGGGGCTTGAACTCACAAACTGCAAGATGATGACCTGAACCAAAATTAAGAGTTGGATGCTTAACTGACAGCCACCCAGGCACCCACTATTTTTGCTTTGATGAAATAAAAATGATATGTAATGGATGATTAGCTAATTACCATTTCCCTGTATTTAACAGAGCAAAAATTGTTTTTTTAACAATTATTTAATAATTTAAAAAATTTAAAAATTAATTAAAATAGAAAAGAAATATTTGTATTTTGGTAACCAATATATATTGTCCAAGTGGAAAAAAATATCAAAAGGGGCAACTGGGTGGCTCAGTCAGTTAAGCGTCTGACCCTTGATTTCAGCTCAGGTCATCATCTCATGTTTGTGGGTTTGAGCCCCGCTATTGAGCTCTGTACTGACTGCTCAAAGTCTGCTTGGGGTTCTCTCTGCTCCTCCCTGGTTTTTTCTTTTTTTCTCTCTCTCTCTCTCAAAATAAAAAAAAAAAACTTTTTAAAAATCTCAAGAAAAATAGATCCCTTAAAAGTTATTCAGAATTTATTTCAGAAACACTGATATTCTAGATTTATTGCCAGTTTTCCAGTAACTTAATTAAGCATTACTTTTTGTTTCTTTATCATCTTTGATTTTTTTTTTCCATCTTCTCATTTTTCTTTTGGCATAGCATCCAGGAGAAAGAGCTTCTGGTCCTGCATTCCAACACTTGGTTCAAGTCCAGTCTTTCCTTTTCATGGTTACGAAAGCTTGGGAAGTCATATGTACTGTATCTTGGCCTAGTTTCTTCATCTGTAAAATGATAGGATTATATTGATTAATAGCCAAGATCCTTTCCAATTTTAACATTCTCTGGTTCTTTAATCTTCTGGATTTGAGGGTAGAATGTAAACACATGGACATGAACATATGTTGAGAAATGCTATTAAAAATAGAAACAACACAGAAATTTAGATTTAGTTGGAGTTATGAATGAGTTCTGGTTCACTTATACTACAACACAGAGTTCTGTACTTTACCAGTTTGTATCTTCCAAGGAAAATGCACATCTGTGGGTAAGCAAGGTGTTTGGATTGAATGTAGCATTTAACTCACAGAAATTCAGAGCCACTTCAAACTAGAGATACCGACATTGTCTTTGGCTAGGTACAACTCAGATAATATCACTCTCAGATTGCGTCCCAAGTCACAGCTGTGTCACAGTACTAGCCTGAAGGCATCCTGTTGACGCAAGGGCCAGAATCCCAGCTCACTTATGACAGCTCCTCATTTAGTCTTTCTTGACCCCTTCCTAAACTGGAAGCTCTCTCTTCCCTCTTTAATGCTCCAGTTCACTTGCATTTGGTCTTGCATTAAAGTTAGTTGCGTACAAGTCTCTCTCACTTTAGTGGTTCTTCAACTGCCTGAGAGAACCAATCTGTCTGGTTTACATGTGTATTTCCCATGGTGCCTTGCATGAAGCAGGCATATGGACATTTTTGTTGAAGTAAACATTTCAACTCAAGTTAAAAACAACTATGAAAATATCATGTTTTATATCCTTAAGTTATAACACAAGGGTGGAGCTTATTAGAGGTACTGAAACCTGAGCTTGATAGAGGCAGAATGGCATTCAATGAAAAATCTCAACTCTACTAAGGTATGGGAAACTTGGCAGCTCAGTCAAGCTGAAAACATTCTTGCCTGGGGTTTTGGAAGGAGACTCAGATGCCTTTGTATTTACCCAATGGATGACGTTCACCTTTGGTCAGCCTAGTCAGTGATCTACTCTTCCACCTGGGGTTGTCTGCATTCTCCCATAGACCCCGGCCATGGGTCATACTATTTCATCACATGATTCATTACTTGCTGTCTATATAGGCCTAAGACTTTCTGTTACCCAAAAAAATTGCTAACTTGAATAGAGAATGAAACGATAAAAAAAATCACCTACTGTAAAGATTCAGTGGCAAAATATACTGTTCTCTGTCTTTTGGAAATCTTATTCTTCATAGTTAAAATCACTTTTAACTTTTTTAATGGTTTCTGATATAAACATAGTAATTTGTTTATTATTGTGTTTATAGTGAATATAACCTATTAACTTATTTATTGATTAACCAATTTTAATTATTATTGGTGATTTTCTGCTGTGAATGTTGTCGATTTAACTTGTTGAAACACTACTCAACTTTTCTTCCATTCTTTCTCCCAATGTTGGGTATTATATTATTAATTTTAGGCTTTCTGTTGTTACTTTTTTCATTTACAATAATAGTATGTTTTATTTCTTGTTCCCTCAAATTTAAATGTATCTATTGATTCAATACTATGTAAGATGGTGAAAATATTCAGTGGCCTTTTCAGTGTGATGTCTTGTGTCTTTCTGCATTTTATTTCTTTTTTTAAAAAAAGTTTATTTATTTATTTTGAGAGAGAGAGAGAAAGAGAGAGAGGGAACAAGTGGGGTAGGGGCAGGTGGAGGGAGAGAGAGAGAATCTCAAGCAGGCATTATGGTCTGCACTGAGTCTGATGCAGGGCTTGATCTCATGACTCAAGCCAAATTCAACAGCTGCAGGCTTAACTGGTTGACTGAGCCACTTATGTGCTCCAATTCCCTTTTATTTAGTAATTTATATTTTTTCCAATTTCTTTATTCTCCTTCTGGTCCCCTATTTTGCTGAACATTGAACTTTGTGGATTGATACTTTGTGTCTCTTATCTTCTCTGTCATATGTTTCATCTTTTTATTTTTTCATTCTATATTATGATATTTTAAAAATGTGTACTGCTCTTTTATGAATTTTTGATTTTTATGCTTAAAAAAATTTTTAAGAGCTGGTTCTTACTGTGATCTTTCCCATTTTTGTAGATTGTTGTTCTTGTTTTTAAGATTATGACATCATTTACAAACTTCTGAGTATTCTAATAAGAATTTAAAAAGAAAGACTTTTTCAGTTCCTTGCATGTCCACCATATTCTGCTGAGTCTATAACTCTGATTTTATCTAGATCTTTCTCTTTAATACTCTTAGTCTTCCTCATATGTCTGGTGGTCCTTGCTTATTCGTGCTTATTTTAGGCTACATGTTTAGGTTGATTATTCCAGGTCTGGGTTGCAAGTTTTCTTGGCTGCTCTTTAGGTAAGTTTTTTTCCTCATGATGTCTCTTCTCTGAATTGAAGGCTCTTTGTTTGTAGGTAGAGTTTATTATCTGCAGGATTTGCCTAAGGGTAAGGTAAGGGACTGGGAAATCAGAGCTCATAGTAGCAGCCTGTACTTTTCCCAGGAAGCTTACTCAATTCCTTTAGGTGCCTGCACTGTTTTTATCTTGGAGGAATGAACACTGTGTTGCCTTTTATTGTGCATGCAGAGATCCTGGGCTGTGGTTTGTGTGTGTGTGTGTGTGTGTGTGTGTGTGTGTGTGTGAGAGAGAGAGAGAGAGAGAGAGAGAGACAACTAGTGCAGCTACTTTATTGAAGGACTTTCAGTGATATCCCTGTTTTTACTGTCACCACTATAACCTACTTGCTCTGACCTGGGAGACTTTCCAAACTCCCTTTGAAAGTTAGGCTCTGCCTTTCACTGTGGTCCCCTTCTGTTCTGTACTGCAGTCTTCTGTGCTTCATTTCACTCATTCGTAGGATTTTGTGTTTTATATTCCTAGGACTTTGTTGATTTAAGTAAAACAAAACAAAACAAACAAACAAACAAACAAAAACAAGATTCAAATTTCAACCACAGAGACTGAGTTCTTAACCTTTATGTTATATTGCCTCTTAGTATCATGCCATTAAGAAAACCTCAAAAAATTAAAAATAGAACTACCCTATTATGTAGGAATTACACTACTAGATATTTACCCAAAAAATACAAGAACAGTAATTCAAAGGGGTACATGCATCCAAATACAGCATTATTTACAATAGCCAAATTGTGGAAGCAGCCCAAGTGTCCCTTGGTAGATGAATGGATAAAGAAGAGTGGTATATACATATATGGACTATTAGCCATAAAAAAGAATGAAAGTTTGCCATTTGCAACAACATAGATAGAGCTACAGAGTATAATGCTAAGTGAAATAAATCATTCAGAGAAAGACAAATACCATATGGCCTGACTCATATGTGGAATTTAAGAAACAAAACAAATGAGCAAAGGAAAAGGGAGAGGGAGAGAGAGAGAGAAAGACAGAGGGAAACCAAGGAACATATTTTTAACTATAGAGAACAAACTGATGTTTATCAGAGGGGAGGGGAGTGGGAACATGGGGGAAGGGGATGGGGATTATAGAGTACACTTATCATGATGAAAAAAATAAAAATTAAAACCCTTGATAGAATGAAGGTGGAGTATCAAATAAAAGCTGATTACATATTTTCTTAAAAAATAGACATTTTCCAGAAGAGACTCAAAAAATGAGTGTAATTCTATGGTGATGAGGAAGGTTGAATTATGAAATTCTGGCCACATAATTCAAAATTTTCTCAATGGAAAGAAAATTGGGAGGCAGTAGAGAACCTGGCATATTTGCAGGTAGAGAACTTGTCTGATAAAGCTGGAAGATATCTGTGTAAATTGTGGATGGGAGAGCATAACTAAGGGGAATACAAGGGACTAGGATAAAAATTTCAAGAGAGTTAAAGCCAAAGATTAGCTGAGGCTCACAAAAACCACTAGAGACAGCAGCAGCAAATTTTAGTGCTATTTTCAGAGCAATAGATAGATGAAAATTATAGGTCCATTGCTTGAGAATGATGGTATCATGTTAAAAGAAAACACTACACATCCGCTTTTCTTCTGTCTATACCAAGAAGAATGATCTTTAAGCTGGTACCATTGAGGGACCATTGCATTAAGAGGTCATTGATATATACAATGATATATACAATGAGAGGAGTTTAATGATAACAAATATTTTAGATGAATTCAAATTCCCAGATCCTGACAAATTATGTTTTAGGAAATAAACAATCTCATTGATATCATCATAGTGCTACCATATTCTTTGAGAAATTTTGGAGAACAGAGGAAAAAATTCAAAAGAATGGAGAAAGGTACATATGACCCTAGTTTTCAAAAATTCCCACCCCATCAGTGTCAGGCTTGGCTGTGTCTTGCTGTGGTCAATGGAATGTGAGGGGTGACATTTGCTACTTCTAAGCAAAATCAACAAGATTCACTGTATTTTCTTCCATCTCTGTTGAAAAACATGTCATCAGTTATTTGAACGACAGCTAAGATGTTGTATTTCTCAACTTTACATAAGGCCCATTACTCTCTATAAAAGAGAATATGTTGGGGCGCCTGGGTGGCGCAGTCGGTTAAGCGTCCGACTTCAGCCAGGTCACGATCTCGCGGTCCGTGAGTTCGAGCCCCGCGTCAGGCTATGGGCTGATGGCTCAGAGCCTGGAGCCTGTTTCCGATTCTGTGTCTCCCTCTCTCTCTGCCCCTCCGACGTTCATGCTTTGTCTCTCTCTGTCCCAAAAATAAATAAACGTTGAAAAAAAAAAATTTAAAAGAGAATATGTTGGACGGTAAAATTAGAATTGAAAATGATATCTGTTGAAAATATACTGAAGGAAATGTGATAAAAATTTATAACTTGAAGTGTTGTATTTGTAAGCATCAGTTGTAATGAATGAAGGAGAACTTCTTTGAATTCAGGTGGAACCAGATAGTATGGATTGGTCCAAACCTTAAATAATATTAGTGTGTGGCTGCCTCTATAAAAGTTAAGGTGATCTGAAGCTATATTAACAGAGTTTGGTTAAGAGTCCATATTAAGGGGACTATTATGTATTAATATTATATCCAATTCTTGGCACTACTTTTTAGTAGGAATCTTGATATGACCCAAGGGTGTTTGGGTCAGTTTATTGGGTGGAGTTGGGAAGGTAGAGCTAGTAGGTCTAAACCTAAACCAAAGAATCTGGCCTGATAAGGGAAAGGCTAAAAAAGAAAGGAAGGATAACAATTGCAGATGTGTTCATACCTAAGGAGGGAGCAGGCTAAATATTTATATATCAAGATCTGCTTGGCTGCTTTAATACACTTGACCAGACTCCTGCTTTCCTAATCAACCCTGCTTCCTGGTGATATTAAGTTATAAATACATAAAAGAGCCATTGAATAAATGCACATCATGAAAGAGCTTTCTAATCCTAGATGATCAGCAGGATCATTTGGGGACCTTTAAAAATGCAGATACCGGGCCTCAGACTTCCTGAACCATAATTTCTGATAGTGTGCCCTGGAAATCTGTGTTTTCATAAAACCCTATTGATTCTAATGATCTAATGATTTGTGAGGCACTGTGGCTTGTGATGTGGTTAGTGTTCTAGAAACAAAAGTTGGATTGGAGATTACTAGTATGTCACCAAGGGAGGCAAAGCTAGGGCAGTGGTTCCCAGATTTTGGTCTTTGTGGACAATACAACTTTTAAAGAAATGGGGCTCATCAACCTAGGATAGCTGACTTTCTAGTAGAACAGACCAGCCAACCAACCAATGACCCTTATCGTTCCATTAAAAACATTAAATTTTAAAAGGATTGGAGCGGGATATAGTATGAGAAAAAAGTACAGACTTTTAGAGTGAATGAACTTAGTCACTTTTCTCATTTCATCAAGGACTGGTGACAATGTCCTCACATTGTGGCATCATTTGGTATATCAGCATTTGAGAACCAACAGTATAAGAAATGTTTCAGTTCCCTATGATCTCTGGTAACATGTTGCTGCATTGCTATGCAGGGTCAAGTGGTTCATAGTTGTTTTAAGGACTCTAGATCTGACAGTGGTGGAGGAGAAGGCTCTGAAAAGAGAATATGGATGGTATGGTGGGGGACACAGGGGTACCTTGGATGATAAAGGATCTGTGAGTAATTGTTTGTGGAAGCTGATTGTTCAGCAGTAGAAGAAAAACTTGTGTGGACCTGAAAGCTATATTAAAATGTATGAAGGGGTTTGGTGTATAATAACCATTGTTATGCTAGAGGGCAGCCCTAGACCTATGTGAGGAAACCACTGGCAGACCCATTTCAGTTTAATGTAATCAAAAGCTTTCTGACAATCAGACCTTTCCAATAAAGGTGAACAAACTACATGGAGATGAGATTGCCCATTCTGGAAGAACTCAAAACATATCTGAATAACAAGGAATGTGTATGAAAGCATTCTCATCCTAGTTGGAGGCTGGGTTAAAATCACTATTTTCTAAGCCTGGCAGGTCTCCATAACACCTTGGAAGCCCTTTAAACAAATACAGATTCCTGGATCTCAGATCTATAGCAACAAAACTTTATGAAGTGGGTTCATGAATCTTCATGTTTAAAAGGCCTCTCAGAAAATTCTGAGTTAAATTGCCTACAGCCTTAGAAAACAATCAGATGAAGTAAACACCAGAGTCTTAGCATTTTGTTATGGCATCAATATTTGAATATACACTTAATACCACATACTTTATTATTGGCTACTTAAAAGTTATGTCTGAAACAACTAGTTATCTGAACATCAGTGCAAACTGAGAACACTGACCTGTTTTTAAAACAAGATTTGCTTTGAGCGTCCAAGAGGAATTAGCCTCACATGAGGAAAATAAGTCATGAAACTAATTATGAAATATAGATATGTAAACTTTCCAAACAGATACCGTGTTTGTGCCAAAATTTTTATTTACAAGATGAATGACTTATTTCCAGTCTCAAATCTCATGTTAGCTTAAAATGGCATTAAATGTATGTTTATTTCTATGAAACAGGATTTTCATTGGACGTTTTTTTAAAATATTTTTTTATTTTCATGAATATTTCATTCTGCTATAGATTGAGTCTTAGTAGAATTATCAGGCCCAAAGTTCTTCATACTTGTTTTTAGAGTCTGCACTTCTGATCTAGATTGTTGTCTTTGTTGAGTTTCTATCCCAAGCTTCTCCATATAGATTATCTAAAAGGCTTTCAAATGTTGACAGGAGGCTAGGTCCTGAATTATAGGCATAAGAAACTAGACAGAGGCCATTAATCAATTGGATATATAAACATTACTCAAAAGTTTTTGAAGGTCTAATCCCTGAGATATCATTTTCCTAATATCTTTTGAATCTTTCAATCCTTTAGAAATATATTCTCATAGACACATGTACCTTTTCTTCTTTTAGCATCTAGGCTCTATTTGCATATTTTTCATTTATGTGTTCAACAAAAGTCTAGTGGAAGCTAACAATTTACTCCGGGCACAACGTTGGATATAACAAGATTCCTGTTCTCATGATGCTGTGTTATGATAAGGACAAAGAGATAAACTTGCAGAAAAATACATAAAAAGTTTATCTAGTGACAAGTGCTATAAAGAAACTTAAATTGGATCAGAGAATTTTGGGGGTCCCTTCTCTAGATGGAGTAGTTTGGAAATGGGAGTGATATTTGCGGTGACTTGGTCACTGTGAACAGCTGTGAGAGAAGAGCTCTAGGGAGAGAGAATAGCCAGTGCAAAGGCACTGAGGCCATAATAAAAAGGGGACTTGAGATGCAAGTGTAGCACTATTTAATGAAAACTTGGATAGTACAAAAGAAGTTTACAAAGAAGACAAGGGCCAGAGAAGGCAAGATCTCACAGGTTATGGTAGGAATTTGAATTTATTGCCTAAGAGTTTCTAATCAGAGATTGATATACTTTCATATTTTACAAAGATAGCTCAGCGTCTGTGTAGGGAATGGACCACAGTCAGGTTAATAGTGAAATGAGGAAGACTAGCTCGAAGGCTGTTGTGTTAGTTCAGTCTAAAGGTGATGACTGCTTGTTAAAGCTTTCAACTGAGGGATTGTATATGAAAATCACATATATACCCTTTTCAACAGACATTCTCAGTCAAGAAGGGCACATATATGACCTTTACAACCTGATTGAACCTGAACTTGTATCTTTCAGGCTGATGATCATATGTCCAGCACTATTGGTAGTTTCATTTCTCAGCTTTTAGCCTACTACCATCTTCAGTTGAGACTCACGATGTTAGATGACTGGGCAGGACAGTTTGGTGTTTATCAAGGCAAATGGCATCCATCCCAGTAAAAATCCAGAGACCAATCTTCAGTTGTTTCTGCCATTTCCTTTCTTCTTTCCACAGGTTTCTCTTTCTCAGTTTCTACCACTTAATTTTCTGTTCCCAAAGGAACACAGGCTCCTACTTCTCCCCTAGTAAGCTGTCTACTCTATGAGACACAAGAGTGTTAATGTTTATGCTGTTGTTTTGAAGGATTTACTTTTTGTATGTAGAGGAATACACAGATGAATACAAATAAAAATATAGAAAACTCCTTAGTTTATTCTACTAAAAGAAGGGAAAAAGAGGAAGTTACCTTTCCTTTTCGTTAAATCTTAAGTACAGCTGGAGGGGATGCAACGTGTTTTGAACACATTTGTTTTGGAAGGGAAATTATATTGACATGGCTGTTGATAATATAATAAAATAATAATATAATGTAATATAATATAATATAGAATACAATATAATATATAATATTATATATATATATAATATAAAATCTAACATTTCTTAAGCTATGTGTCAAGCAATGTTGCAGGTATTTTCTTGGATTAATTCTCCTATAGTTATTCCTCTTCACAGATGAGGAAACTAAGGTGCAGAACTAGTAAGTGATTGGCTCAGTGTCCCACAGAGAGTGAGGGGCTAACCCAGGATTTACAGCCAGGTTTTTCTACTCTCTAGGTTATGCTTCCTCTCCAGGTGAGATGACTTGGGAATCTGCAGGGAAAGGAGACTTTGCATGTGTAAGGCTGAAGAACCTTTACCAGGTATTCGCACCTGCCTCTCTAACTCCTGATGTGGCTTTAACTCTTCCTCCTCCCGGTCCTCTCTGCTTGATGCCCTTTTTACCCCCAGGCCTTGCTTTCAGCTCCACTTTTCTCAATCTACCCTTCACTTACACCTTTACCAAAAAGTATTTCTTTAAGTATGTGGTTGCCAAAATTAAAAGAAATATTCCCCCTATTTTTGTCACTAAATTTCTGATTCTGATGGCCCTAATACTCATTTGCTGTAACAGCTGCTCTCCATTTCTCTGTGGGTGCTCTCCTTGTGTCTGAAAGGGTGGGGAAGTAGGAGAGCAGAGCTCCCTAGGCCAAAGGGACACAAAGCTTTCCTCTCTGTGGTTTGTCCCCATACATGTAGAGACATTCATTTATCAGCTCAGCCTTCTCGCAGGTAGACTTTTGGTCACAGCAGGCTCCAGGAGATTACTTGTCTCACTACTGAATTTTCTTTATACGCTTTTTTTTTTTAAGTATGTATGAAATTATAGTCTTGAGCTTTCCTTTTTCATACACAAACTAACCATTATGAAACCCAATAATGATCCCTGAGGGAAAAACCACATGGAGCACAAGGGCTCAGACGTGGGGTGAGGGTGTTGGACAACAGACGTCGTTCCCGGACCCGTGGACACAATTCTCTCCAGGGGGTCAGTGCACTGCATTTTTATGACTTGAAACTATTTTTTTCAGGATATTACACCATAGTTTCCGCAAAGCCCAAATGTGTGTTGCAATGCCTATTTTGCATGTGCTCTATCACTCCTGAGCCTGAAATCTCAAGGTTTGAGCATCAGGTATTATTGATCTGATGATCTGACTGAAACACAGGAGAGGAAGTTTAAAGGATCAGAAAAATCAAAAACAATCCATGAGACAAACGGGCTGGTTTTCTCTAATACCTTTGACAAAACTCCTTTAACATGTTATTCTTATGGGTTATGTGACTACTGGATGACTAACTTGATTATTTGCCTTGCAGTATAATAAGAGTGTGAGGGAGAGGTTTCTTTCAAATATTAGATTTAAACATGATTAATCTCCCAGAAGGTAGAAGATGGATGTACCTCAGCATTTTGCTTTTGAAAAACAAAGCTTTTGGTGCTTTTTAAAGGTTCTTGTTTGTTCTTGGGCCAAAATTAGAACAAGGGAAAGTTCTGGCACGTTTGGCTCTCAGAAAAGGCTGGCAGATCTCACTTTTTATTTTATAGATAAATATGCTGTTAGTCAAGCACTCTTTCACATCATAGTGATATAATGTCACTTAAACATGATCTTTCCCAAAGAAAATTTTAGTTTACCACAGATCAAATCTTCAGGTGAAAGAAAGAAATCTCCTGATTATGATTTACCTATGTATTTGTCTGATCTTTTTTTAATGTCTTATTTTATTTTTGAGAGAGAAAGAGAGAGAGAGACAGAGTGTAAGCAGGGGAGAGGCAGAGAGAGAGACAGGGAAACAGAGAATCTGAAGCAGGCTCCAGTCTCTGAGCTGTCAGCACAGAGCCCAACGGGGTTCAAACTCACGAACTGGAACTGTGAGATCATGACCTGAGCGGACACCTAGGCGCCCCTGTTTGCTTTTCTTTTTAAGTTTATATTGTACTTTGTTTCAAAACGGAAATTTAAGGCTATTCATCATAGAATAAAAAATAATTAAAAATAAATAATTGAGAACATTAGGATGACTTTAATATTGAGAATTTTGGGTTTTAGAGGAAAATGGAAAAGAACTGTTTTGTTGTTGTTAGTAACTCTTATTTTACCTTGAAATCTTAGCAGGGCAGACATGAGATGGAGTCACCAACTCTACTTAAAAAAGACCAATCTTAGGGGCGCCTGGGTGGCTCAGTCGGTTAAGCGTCCGACTTTGGCTCAGGGCACGATCTCACAGTTCGTGGGTTGGAGCCCTGCGTTGGGCTCTGTGCTGACAGCTCAGAGCCTGGAGCCTGCTTCACATTCTGTGTCTCCCTCTCTCTCTGCCCCTTCCCTGCTCATGCTGTGTCTCTCTCTGTCTCAAAAATAAATAAACATTAAAAAAAAAAAAGACCAATCTTACAGCACATCTTAGATACTTTATGGTTAAAAAGGGTTTTCTTGGGGTTCCTGGGTGGCTCAGTCGGTTGAGCGTCCGACTTCGGCTCAGGTCATGATCTCACAGTCTGTGGGTTCGAGCCCAGCCTCGGGCTCTGAGCTGTCAGCACGGAGCCTGGAGCCTGCTTCGGATTCTGTGTCTCCCTCTCTCTCTGACCATCCCCTGCTCATGCTCTGTCTCTCTCTGTCTCAAAAATAAATAAAAACATTTAAAAAAAATAAAATAAAAAGGGTTTTCTTATATTTTTCAGCTTGCTTAAGGCATTTAGTACAGGTTACTATTCATGGTTTAGTTCTTTAGTAGCATTCCCATTGGTTATTTATTAACCTCCCTTTAAAGTACAACTTAATCGTTCAAGGAAGGTACAAAGTTCAGTTAATGTTTCTATTATTCCAAATTATGATAATACATAAGGCCACTGTATAACTTGAAATGCCTCCTAAAACCTAAAATTCATATATGAAATAATTAGCCTGTGGGGAACTGACTCTGAATACCATCATTATACAGGGTAATCCCAGAGTAACAGAAAAATGCTGCCCACATTAACAGAATGATCATATGGTACCTGTGTTCCACACAGTCTATATGTTTCACTGTGACCTCTACCTCCTCCTTCCTCTGTTGCTATTGTTATAAGCATAGGGTGTCAAAGGTGATCAGATATTCACCCAGGGAATCCAGAAGGAAGAAAGCAGTAGATGTCCTCCCTTCTAGAGATATGTCTATTATGCAATTCATCAAGGATGATTATTGTTTAGGATCCAAAATTCAAACTGAACACAGGAGTTCAGTTTTTTTTCCCTCCCCATTTTGAGTAATGAAAAAAGTAGCCCTAGAAGACTTGAGTAAGTTTCTAGGTACTATGTTTAAAACCAGTAAGAGACTGGGTCTCTTTCCTGCCCTCCTAGAACCTAGAACAGTTCCTCAACATCATATGTGTTCAGTATCACTTGTAAAATGTATGTAAAATGAAATCTCCCTTCCTAAACCTACTTTTTTTTTTTTTTAAATTTTTTTTTTCAACGTTTATTTATTTTTGGGACAGAGAGAGACAGAGCATGAACGGGGGAGGGGCAGAGAGAGAGGGAGACACAGAATCGGAAACAGGCTCCAGGCTCTGAGCCATCAGCCCAGAGCCTGACGCGGGGCTCGAACTCACGGACTGCGAGATCGTGACCTGGCTGAAGTCGGATGCTTAACTGACTGCGCCACCCAGGCGCCCCTCTAAACCTACTTTTTTTGAGTCAATGTAATGAGAGCTCTAAGGTATGGGAAATCCTTCAATTTCTACCCTGTTGATTAATGGTAAATAAGCTCTTGTTCCTTCTTATATTGTGTTGGTCAAGGGTGCTCAATTCTGGAATCAAGTTGCCTGAATTCAGAACGTATCTTCACCACTTACTAACTGTGCAAATGTGGGGAAGTTGCTTAGGTCCTCCAGAACCCAATTTTCTCAGCTATAAAAGGGGATGTTAGGAGAAGCAAATGATGCATTAAGTACATAATACGAGATACCCATAGCCTTGTAAATATTTGACAGCATGGTATAGCAACTCTAGCCTTGAGAAAGCCTCAAGTCCTATCTGCTAAAAGGAAAATTCTTTGTGTCTAGAAATGATAGGAAGGTCAAGAAGTTAAAGACAGGTTCCCATTTACCTGTGGCTTTTAAACTCATGTGATAAATTAGAGGAGCAATAAAAAGGACTGCTTTCCAGAGAGAATTAGGCAGCTATCCAAAGTATTTTGAGTCAGAAATAAATATTGATAGATTTCTCTCTTTAAAGCGATTTGTAGAATTATCTCCAATAGGGGCGCTTGGGCGGCTCAGTTGGTTAAGCGTCTAACTCTTGATTTTGGCTCATGTCATGATCTTGTGGTTCGTGGGATTGAACCCCACGTTTGGCTCTGTGCTTGGCATTCTCCCTCTCCCTCTCTGCCCCTCCCCACTCACTCGCCCTCTCTCAAGATAAATTAATAAACAAACAAAAAAGAGTTATCTCTAATAGAATGAAGAGTTTACAGGTTTAAAAAATAAAAATTGTAAAAGGTCTTAAATAGGAGATATTACTTTGAAGTTATTTTTCTTTAACAAACATGCCATTCACTCAACACATATTTATTAAGCAACCACTATATGCCAAGCTAATATGTTAGGTTCTAGGGAGAAAAAGTGAAAAAGACATGGTGCCTGTTCTAAAGAATTTAGAGACTCTAAATATTCAGATAAGCAATGCCCTTCAAAATAGTTATCCTGGTTTCCTGCACATTTATTCCAATACTATCGCTCTCAACACCTTCAAACAACACTTGGGTAGTGCCTTCAGAGTCAATGCCCCAGACACACAGAAACAGCAGTGGCTTCTTCACTTTTTGGAATATTCAGTGGACATTAAAATAGCTTAAATCTCTTTGTTGGCTGGTAAATGCCACAGCTCAGAAACTCCCAAATGCCCACTTATCCCCACTGCTACATTTTGTCTTCCAGGACTCTTTAGAGCAATGCACAACCCAGCTACTAGAAAGTTACTATCTGGATCTTGGTTACGGTACTCCAGGACCTTTCTCCAGTAACATCTGTTTTGATTGGCCTGTGTCCTGAAATACCTTTTGTTGGATACTTGGAATATCACCCCTAACATAAAGTGTCACACTGTGTTTCCTCAATCCTTCTTTCATATCTACTTCATTCTAGCTGGTACATCCAGGGCCCCATCTCCTAGATTACTTTTAGCTATCGATGAAGATCACATCCAACTTTAAAAGACAAAATTTGGCTGCCTTTGAAGACATTTCTTTAAAATAAAAAAGGAACAGACTAAAGATAAGTCCAAAAGAAAGATGCTAAAATTGTTGTGTGCAAAAGCAAATGTCACGGAAGTTAGCCTGTGGTCTCCCAAGGTGACTACTCAGAGGGGATGACATCATTTCTTATGTAAATTCTGGTGCTTTTATGAACAAAAACAATAATATCAGGCCAATTACTTTATATTCACGTCTTTCATGTTAGATCAATGTCTAATTTTAGAAGAGTTGTATTTTAAACCTTTAGTAAAGGTTTAAACCTGTAGTTAGGAGCATTTTTAAAACTTAGTATATTTTTCCCAGCTAATGTTATCATATAACATGTTAGCAAAATGTTAATATATAAGGAGTATCATAGGCATATTTATTTCAGTAGCATTTTGGAATTCCTAACACCCAGATATAAAAATAAAATAACTGAATATCTTTTCCAGTGACAGTAAGATTCAGAATTACTCAAAATTTTAAAGTATGGCACAATTATGAAAACAAGAGAAGTTTTGTTGTGGGCCTTGTGAATTCAGAAACATATGTTGTTATAAAATATGCTTATTTTTTAATAGGATTTGTATGATGAGAACCTAAATTTATTTTTATTTGTTATAGGAAACTTGAAAAACAAAATCTCAAATCAACAAAAACAAAACAAAACAGAAAGGATTTTCTGAAGACAAAATTATTTATTGGTAGGTAGGATACAATTTTGAAAGAAATGAATATCTGATACTTGTGCTAAAGACAGACTGGACTTTAGGTCCCACAGCCTAGAAAATTAATAAATCATTAAATTAATTTAAATTTATATTATATATTATTATTATATTATATTATAAATTAATCTTATTTATAAATTTATTAAATTTAATTAAATTAATTAAAATTTTTACTGGTTCAGCTGCTAAATGATTTGTATGAAAATCAGTAGATTTTTTTTCATTATGATAATGGATCCTGTAGATAACATTAATTCATTCTGTAACATTAACCACTGAGCTGAAGTTTATTTGCTGAATGAATGAATGTACAGCCGATCAAAGGTAGAAATTAACATTTCATTTGGATTGTTTCTCAGGACTTCATTTCTTTGAAAAATAATTTTTATTTATTTTTCTTGCAAAAAATAATTATAAGTTGATAGAAAATGTTCACAAATGAGTAGAATAGAAAGATTACCGATAATGCCCACCATCTGTAAATAACCCTTTGCATTTTTTTGTGTGTCTTGACACCCATTTTCTATATATGTGTAGTATAAGTAGAATACACTATATATGTGTTTGATTTACAAAAAAATAATCACATGTACAACTCTTTCTTTTATATAACATGTTGTGTTACCTACCCATGTATGCCATTAAGCAGTGTTCTATAATATTATGTTGAATAACTGCATCATATTCTGCTCTAGGTATGTATCATAATTTATTTCACCGATCTTCTGTTATTGAGAATTTAGGTTGGTTTCAGTTTTTTGCCATTGTGTTGTAGAGACATTTGGCTACTCCAAAACTATTAACTCATTCTTGTGCTATTGTTATTCCCTTGGACAGTTAAACTTGTGGATCCTTTCCCAGAATAAGGGTGTTTTTTGTTTTTTTGGATAAAACTATAGGGTTACAGAAGAAACCAATTATGTTGATTGAAATAGTTATCAAAATATTTCTTCAATTTATAATATATATTTGATATTATGTATGATATAACATATTAAATAACAGGATCTATTGGCACATCTAATAACAACCATAATTTTAACTAGTGAAGAACATTAAGTGACTTTTGAGATACTTGAAACAATTAGAATGCAGTATAAAAGTAGCTTTTATGTTCCATTTATTTCATGGTAATTTGTTGCTTGCATTAATAATAGGAAATGCTCAATAGAAGTTAACGAATAGAAGTTAATAGAAGCTAATGAAAACAAAGATGAGATTTTTTTTCTGCTCCAAAATCACAGATAGCTTGAATTTTATCCACGCATCTCCATAGCCACAAGACCTCAGATTAAGAACGTCTGTTCTTGATTATCAGACTTACTTGAAAGTTCTAAATATAGTAATAAGGGAGAAGTAGGTATGTTCCCCAAAGATTAGCAATATGGACTTAAAATAACAAAATGGTAATAACCTTGGTGAAGCCAATGGAGGTTGAAAATCATAATCTGTAACACAAATAGACCAGGATGATGAGTAATGGTGGAAGAAACCTAGGAGTTGTGGGAAGCTAATTATGAGTAGGGTTTCAAAGGAATGGAAGAGCAGAGAAAAACCCGGCTATTTCAGGCTTCTCATGAAAAGACATTGTGTTATTGAAAAGGGGAGAGTGAGCTTTTCTCTTAACTTAGTGAAACCCAAATGTACCAGCCTCAACAACCAATGCCTACAAAATATTATCATATTTCCCCTAAATAACCCAAGTGATGTGAGCTCTAGTCTCACAGACCAGCCTGATTGCCTCAAAATTGGTACCACTCTCAAATGTTCCACCAACTTTTCCTGTGTTCCAAAGGGTGCTGTTTTGAGGATATGCAGGATGGAGCATGTCTTGTGTGTTCTTTCATTTGGGCTTTCTGCAAAGCCACCACATGTTGCCTCTGTTGTCAGTAACTTTTATGAAATTGATGTACAAAGATGTTTAACCATCTTTCCGATCTGGTGTTGGAAGGCAGGGGTCCTTTCTGTACCCTTAGCTACTCAGTCCAAAGCAAAAACCAGTTCTTCTAATTCTACACAGCAGAGACCAGGCTGCAAGTTTCCACAAACTTCACCCAACATGGGAGTGGACCAGAGTGATGTTGGGAAGTATAATTTATATCTATGGCAGAGCTTCTAGGACCAGCCATGTCTCAGGGTGACTAAAGGGATGATTTCTCACTTGCTAGCTCAGTCTGGGAATATTGAAATTCTCCCAAGAAGCTTCAAGGGAGAAGAGAGGTTTTCATCTCTCCAGTAAAAGTGCCATTCTCCAGAGTCCCCACATTTCTACTTCAGACCCCTCCTGGGACTGACACTGGGAATGCCATATGGGGAAGACCCTAGTCTACCCACAGAAATTGTCCTATAATTTATTAGTTCAGCATCTAAACAGTCTGAATTATTTAGTCCCAAATAACATCATTACTAGGAATTCCAAAGTACAGCCTGTTTATCTTTTTGGTTTCTTGTCCAGCATGTGAAGTTCATATCTGCATATAATTTTTATAGTCTTTAAATTCAAGTCTTCTGCAAACAACTGCTGTGACAAGGATAAACATCTTCATGTCTTTTACCCATTTTCTAATTGGATGGCTTGTTTTTTCACTGTTGAGTTTTAAGAGTTCTTTATATACCCTAGTTACCAGTCCTTTGCCAAATATATAATTTGCAAATATTTTCTTACAGTATGAAGCTTGTCTTTTTATCCCATGTGGTCTTTTGCAGAGCAAAAGTTTTCATTTTTGTGAGGCCCAATTTATCAGTTTTCCCTCTTATGGATTGTACTTTTGGTGTCAAGCCTAAGAACTCTTTACTTAGACCTCAATCCCAAATATCTTCTCCTGTTTTTTTACTAACAATGAAAAGGTAACAGGGGTGCCTGGGTGGCTCAGTCAGTTAAGAGTACAACTCTTGATTCCAGCTCAGGTCACGATCTTATGGTTTGTGAGTTCGAGCCCTGCAATGGGCTCTGTGCTGACTGCACTGAGCCTGCTTGGAATTCTCTCTCTCCTCCTCTCTCTGCTCCTCCCCCACTGGTGCTCATGCTCTAGCTCTCAAATAAATACACTTTTTTTTTTTTTTTAAAGAAAAGGTAACAAGATTTTACATTTAAATCCATCATCCATTTTGGGTTAATTTTGGTATAAAATGTGAGATTTAGGTCAAAGTTCTTATTTATTTACTTTCCTATAGATGTCTAACAGCTCCAGCACCATTGATTGAAAAGACTTTCCTATTTTCATTGAATTGCTTTTCACCTTTGTCAAAAGTCAGCTGGACATATTTGTGTGAGTCTGTTTCTAGGTTTTCTATTCTTTTCTGTTAATCTGTGTGTCTGTCACTCCACAAAGACCACACACTTTCGTTGTAGCTGCACAATGAATCTTGAAATTGGGTAGATTGATTTATCCTCCATTATTATTGTTTTAAAATTTTGGTTTTTTAGCTATTCTAGTTTCTTTGTCTTTTCACATAAATTTTATAAAGAATAAGCTTGCCTGTATCTATAAAAATTCTGTCTGGGAATTGGATTAAACCTATACCGTTGACCCTTGAACAACATGGGTTTGAACTGCTCATATGCACTTAAACACTTTTTTTTTAATAAAGATAGTATAGTACTCTAACTGTATTTTTTTGGTATGATTTTCTTAATAACATTTTCTCTTCTCCAGTTTACTTTAAGAATATAGTATATAATACATATAGCATAGAAATATTTGTTAATGGTCTCTTTTTGTTATGGGTTAGGCTTCCTATCAATTGTAAGCTATTTGTGGCTAAGTTTTTGGAAAGTTAAAAGTTGTATGTGGAAGGAATCAGCATCCCTAATTCCTGCATTGTTCAAGGATCAACTGTGTATGAATTTAAGAAGTAACATCTTTACTATGTTGCAATTTCCAGTCCATGAACATAGTATGTCTTTCCATATATCTAATTCTGCTTTGATTTCTTTAATCAACATTTTGCCATTTTCATCATACAAATACAAATACAATACAGTACTATAGTGTTAAATTTACACATAAGTATGTCATTTTTTGAGTGATTGTAATTGGTATTGTATATTTATAATTTTGGTGTTCATACTTGTACATATAAATGAAGTTGATTTTCTGAATGTTAATTTTGTATCCTGTGACCTTTCTGAATTCACATAGTATTTCTAGAAGTTTTCTTTTTTTATCCTTTTTAATTTTATTTTTTATTTTTTAAAATTTACATACAAATTAGTTAGCATATAGTGAAACAATGATTTCAGGAGTAGATTCCTTTAATGTCCCATACCCATTTATCCTATCCCCCCTCCCACAACCCTTCCAGCAACCCTCAGTTTGTTCTCCATATTTATGAGTCTCTTGGGTTTTGTCCCCCTCCCTGTTTTTATATTATTTTTGTTTCCCTTCCCTTATGTTCATCTGTTTCGTCTCCTAAAGTCCTCATACGAGTGAAGTCATATGATTTTTGTCTTTCTCTGACTAATTTCACTTAGCGTAATACCCTCCAGTTCCATCCACGTAGTTGCAAATGGCAAGATTTCATTCTTTTTGATTGCCGAGTAATACTCCATTGCATGCATATATATATATATATATATATATATATATATATATATATATATATATATACCACATCTTCTTTATCCATTCATCCATTGATGGACATCATTTGGGCTCTTTCCATACTTTGGCTATTGTTGATAGTGCTGCTATCAACATGGGGGTGCATGTGTCCCTCTGAAACAGCACACCTGTATCCCTTGGATAAATGCCTAGTAGTGCAATTGCTGGGTCGTAGGTAGTTCTATTTTTAGTTTTTTGAGGAACCTCCATACTGTTTTCCAGAGTGGCTGCACCAACTTGCATTGCCACCAACAATGCAAAAGAGATCCTCTTTCTCCGCATCCTCACCAACATCTGTTGTTGCCTGCGTTGTTAATGTTAGCCATTCTGACAGGTGTAAGGTGGTATCTATTGTGGTTTTGATTTGTATTTCCCTGATGATGAGTGATGTTGAGCATTTTTTCATGTATCGATTGGCCATCTGGATGTCTTCCTTGGAGAAGTGTCTATTCATGTCTTTCATCCATTTCTTCACTGGATTATTTGTTTTTTGGGTGTTGAGTATGATAAGTTCTTTATAGATTTTAGATACTAACCCTTTATCTGATATGTCATTTGCAAATATCTTCTCCCATTCTGTCAGTTGCCTTTCAGTTTTGCTGATTGTTTCCTTCACTGTGCAGAAGCTTTTTATTTTGATGAGGTCCCAGTAGTTCATTTTTGGTTGTTTCCCTTGCCTCCAGAGACATGTTGAGTAAGAAGTTGCTGCGGCCAAGATCAAATAGGTTTTTGCCTGCTGTCTCCTCAAGGATTTTGATGGCTTCCTGTCTTCCATTGAGGTCTTTCATCCATTTTGAGTTTATTTTTGTGGATGGTGTAAGAAAGTGGTCCAGGTTCATTCTTCTGCATGTTGCTGTCCAGTTTTCCCAGCACCACTTGCTGAAGAGACTGTCTTTATTCCATTGGATATTCTTTCCTGCTTTGTCAAAGATTAGTTGGCCATGGGTTTGTGGGTCCATTTCTGGGTTCTCTATTCTCTTCCATTGATGTGAGTGTCTGTTCTTGTGCCAGTACCATACTGTCTTGATGATTAAAGCTTTTCTTATGAATTTCTTGAAATTTTCTATGTGGATAATTATGTTATCTGCAAATTGAGATAGTCTTATTAATCTTTCCTTGTGATCAGTATGCCTTTTAATTCCTTTTCTTGCTTTATGTTAATGGTTACAACTTCCACTATTATGTTGAATAAGAGTACATATTTCTTTGCCTTATTCCTTTTTTTAATCTTAAAATTTTTTTTAATGTTTATTTATTTTTGAGAGAGACAGTGCGAGCAGAGGAAGGCAGAGATAGAGGGGGCACAGAATCTGAAGAAGGCTTCAGGCTCTGAGCTGTCAGCGCAGGGCCTGATGCGGTGCTCGAACTCACGAACCATAAGATCATGACCTGAGCCGAAGTTGGATGCTCAACCAACTGAGCCACCCAGGCGCCCCCTTTGCCTTATTCGTAATCTTTGAGGGAAGGCAGTTAGCCTTTCATCATTCAGTGTAATATTAAATTCATCAAGTTTAAGAAGTTCCTCTCTATTCCTACGTTTCTGAGAGTTTCTTTCATGAATGAGTGTTGAATTTTCTCAAATGTTTTTTCTCATCAAATGATATGATCATATAATTTTTTTCTTTAGACTATTAATATGGCAGATTGCACTGATTTTCAAATATTGAAGTAACCTTACATCCTTGGAATAAACTCTACTTTTCCATGGTATATAATTATATTTATTGCAGAATTCTAATTGCTAATGTTTTCTTAAGGACTTTTACATGTATTTTCATGAGTGATACTAGCCTGTAGTTTTCTTTTCTACACTCACATTGTGTGTTATTTCGTTAATATTAGCTTCATAAATTTACTTGAGAGGGTTCTCATCTCTTCTGTTTTCTGGGAGATTGTGTAAAATTGGTTTTTAAATTCTCCTATAAATATTTGGAAGAATTCTCTAGTGAAAACATCTAGGACTGGTGATTTTTTTTTAATGTTTTTATTCATTTTTGAGACGCAGAGAGACAGAGCATGAGCAGGGGAGGGGCAGAGAGAGGGAGACACAGAATCCGAAGCAGGCTCCAGGCTCTGAGCTTTCAGCACACAGCCAGACGTGGGGCTCAAACTCATGGACTGTGAGATCATGACCTGAGCTGAAGTCGGACACTTAACCAACTGAGCCACCCAGGCACCCCAGGACTGGAGATTTTTTTTTTTAGCTTTAATTATTATTATTTTTTTTAGCTTTTAAGTGATGAATCTTTAGATCATGAAATAACCATTTACCGAATAATTGTTGGACAATACAAATTATCTATTTATAGTGGGTTAGTTGTGGTGCTTTGTACTTTTCAAACAGTTGGTCCATTGCGTGTAAATTGTTATTTTTATGTGTGTCCACTTATTCACAGTATTCCTGTACTATCCAGGGTCTGTCATGATATCCCTTTTAAAATTTCTGGTATTGGTAATATGTGGCTTATCTTTTATTCCTTTGTCTGTCTTGTTAGAGATTTGTCAATTTTATTGATTTTTTCAGAGAATCAAATTTGTATTTATTTAATTTATTTATTTTTAATTATATGAAATTTATTGTCAAATTGGTTTCCATACAACACCCAGTGCTCATCCCAAAAGATGCCCTCTTCAATGCCCATCACCTACCCTCTCCTCCCTCCCACCACCCATCAACCCTCAGTTTGTTCTCAGTTTTTAAGAGTCTTTTATGCTTTGGCTCTCTCTCCCACTCTAACCTCTTTTTTTTTCTTTTTTTCCCTTCCCCTCCCCCATGGGTTTCTGTTAAGTTTCTCAGGATCCACATAAGAGTGAAAACATATGGTATCTGTCTTTCTCTGTATGGTTTATTTCACTTAGCATCACACTCTCCAGTTCCATCCATGTTGATACAAAGGGCCATATTTCATTCTTTCTCATTGCCACGTGGTACTCCATTGCGTATATAAACCACAATTTCTTTATCCATTCATCAGTTGATGGACATTTAGGCTCTTTCCATAATTTGGCTATTGTTGAGAGTGCTGCTATAAACATTGGGGTACAAGTGCCCCTATGCATCAGTACTCCTGTATTCCTTGGGTAACTTCCTAGCAGTGCTATTGCTGGGTCATAGGGTGGGTCTATTTTTAATTTTTTGAGGAACCTCCACACTGTTTTCCAGAGTGGCTGCACCAATTTGCATTCCCACGAACAGTGCAAGAGGGTTCCCGTTTCTCCACATCCTCTCCAGCATCTATAGTCTCCTGATTTGTTCATTTTGGCCACTCTGACTGGCGTGAGGTGATATCTGAATGTGGTTTTGATTTGTATTTCCCTGATGAGGAGTGACGTTGAGCGTCTTTTCATGTGCCTGTTGGCCATCCAGATGTCTTCTTTAGAGAAGTGTCTATTCATGTTTTCTGCCCACTTCTTCACTAGGTTATTTGTTTTTCGGGTGTGGAGTTTGGTGAGCTCTTTATAGATTTTGGATACTAGCTCTTTGTCTGATACGTCATTTGCAAATATCTTTTCCCATTCCGTTGGTTGCCTTTTAGTTTTGTTGGTTGTTTCCTTTGCTGTGCAGAAGCTTTTTATCTTCATAAGGTCCCAGTAGTTCATTTTTGGTTTTAATCCCCTTGCCTTTGGGGATGTGTCAAGTAAGAAATTGCTATGGTTGAGGTCAGAGAGGTCTTTTCCTGCTTTCTCCACTAGGGTTTTGATGGTTTCCTGTCTCACATTCAGGTCCTTTATCCATTTTGAATTTATTTTTGTGAATGGTGTGAGAAAGTGGTCTAGTTTCAATCTTCTGCATGTTGCTGTCCAGTTCTCCCAGCACCATTTGTTAAAGAGACTGTCTTTTTTTCCATTGGATATTCTTTCCTGCTTTGTCAAAGATTAAAGATTAGTTGACCATACGTTTGTCATCTGGGGTTTCTATTCTAATCTATTGGTCTATGTGTCTGTTTTTGTGCCAATACCATGCTGTCTTGATGGTGACAGCTTTGTAGTAGAGGCTAAAGTCTGGGATTGTGATGCCTCCTACTTTGGTCTTCTTCAAAATTACTTTGGCTATTCGGGGTCTTTTGTGGTTCCATATGATTTTTAGCATTTCTTGTTCTAGTTTCGAGAAGAATGCTGGTGCAGTTTTGATTGGGATTGCATTGAATGTGTAGATAGCTTTGGATAGTGTTGACATTTTAACAATATTCTTCCAATCCATGAGCACGGAATGTTTTTCCATTTCTTTGTATCTTCTTCAATTTCCTTCATAAGTTTTCTATAGTTTTCAGCATACAGATCTTGTACACCTTTGGTTAGACTTATTCCTAGGTATTTTATGCTTCTCGGTGCAATTGTGAATGGGATCAGTTACTTTATTTGTCTTTCTGTTGCTTCGTTATTAGTGTATAAGAATGCAACTGATTTCTGTACATTGATTTTGTATCCTGCAACTTTGCTGAATTTATGTATCAGTTCTAGCAGACTTTTGGTGGAGTCTATCGGATTTTCCATGTATAATATCATGTCATCTGCAAAAAGTGAAAGCTTGACTTCATCTTTGCGAATTTTGATGCCTTTGGTTTCCTTTTGTTGTCTAATTGCTGATGCTAGAACTTCCAACACTCTGTTAAACAACAGTGGTGAGAGTGGACATCCCTGTCATGTTCCTGATCTCAGGGAAAAAGCTCTCAGTTTTTCCCCATTGAGGATGATGTTAGCTGTGGGCTTTTCATAAATGACTTTTATGATGTTTAAGTATGTTCCTTCTACCCCGACTTTCTCAAGGGTTTTTATTAAGAAAGGATCCTGAATTTTGTCAATTGCCTTTCCTGCATTGGTTGGTACAAGATCATATGGTTATCTTTTCCTTTATTAATGTGATGTATCACATTGATTGATTTGTGAATGTTGAATCAGCCCTGCATCCCAGGAATCAATCCCACTTGATCATGGTGAATAATTCTTTTTCCATGCTGTTGAATTCGATTTGCTAGTATCTTATTGAGAATTTTTGCATCCATATTCATCAGGGATATTGGCTTGTAGTTCTCTTTTTTTTGCTGGGTCTCTCTCTGGTTTGGGAATCAAAGTCATGCTGGCTTCATAGGATGAGTCTGGGAGTTTTCCTTCCCTTTCGATTTTTTGGAACAGCTTGAGAAGGATAGGTATTATCTCTGCTTTAACTGTCTGGTAGAATTCCCCGGGGAAGCCATCTGGTCCTGGACTCATTTGTTGGGAGATTTTTGATGACTGATTCAATTTCTTTGCTGGTTATAGGTCTGTTCAAATATTCTGTTTCCTCCTGTTTGAGTTTTGCAAGTGTGTGGGTGCTTAGGAATTTGTCCATTTCTTCCAGGTTGTCCAGTTTGATGGCATATAATTTTTCACAATATTCTCTGATAATTGCTTGTATTTCTGAGGGATTGGTTGTAATAATTCCATTTTCATTCATGATTTTATCTATTTGAGTCATCTCCCTTTTTTTTTTTTGAGAAGCATGTCTAGAGGTTTATCAATTTTGTTTATTTTTTCAAAAAACCAACTCTTGGTTTCATTGATCTGCTCTACAGTTTTTTTTTAGATTCTATATTGTTTATCTTTGCTCTGATCTTTATTATTTCTCTTCTTCTGCTGGGTTTGGGGTGTCTTTGCTGTTCTGCTTCTATTTCCTTTAGGTGTGCTATTAGATTTTGTATTTGGGATTTTTCGTGTTTCTTGAGATAGGCCTGGATTGCAATGTATTTTCCTCTCAGGACTGCCTTCACTGCATCCCAAAGCGTTTGGATTGTTGTATTTTCATTTTCATTTGTTTCCATATATTTTTTAATTTCTTCTCTAATTGCCTGGTTGACCCATTCATTCTTTAGTAGGGTGTTCTTTAACCTCCATGGTTTTGGGGGTTTTCCAGACTTTTTCCTGTGGTTGATTTCAAGCTTCATAGCATTGGGGTCTGAAAGTATGCATGGTATGATTGCAATTCTTGTATACTTATGAAGGGCTGTTTTGCAACCCGGAATGTGATCTTTCTTGGAGAATGTGCCATGTGCACTGGAGAAGAAAGTATATTCTGTTGCTTTGGGATGCAGAGTTCTAAATATATGTGTGAAGTCCATCTGATCCAATGTATCATTCAGGGCCCTTGTTTCTTTATTGACCGTGTGTCTGGATGATCTATCCATTGCTGTGAGTGGGGTGTTAAAGTCCCCTGCAATTACCACATTCTTATCAATAAAGTTGCTTATGTCGTGAGTAATTGTTTTATATATTTGGGGGCTCACGTATTCGGTGCATAGACATTTATAATTGTTAGCACTTCCTGATGGATAGACCCTGTGAATATTATATAATGCCCTTATTCACCTCTTGTTACAGCCTTTAATTTAAAGTCTAGTTTGTCTGATATAAGTATGGCTACTCCAGCTTTCTTTTGACTTCCAGTAGCATGATAGTTCTCCATCCCCTCACTTTCAATCTGAAGGTGTCCTCAGGTCTAAAATGAGTCTCTTGTAGACAGCAAATAGATGGGTCTTGTTTTTTTATCCATTCTGATACCCTATGTCTTTTGGTTGGTGCATTTAGTCCATTTACATTCAGTGTTATTATAGAAAGATATGGGTTTAGAGTCATTGTGATGTCTGTAGGTTTCATGCTTGTAGTGATGTCTCTGGTACTTTGTCTCACAGGATCCCCCTTAGGATCTCTTGTAGGGCTGGTTTAGTGGTGACAAATTCCTTCAGTTTTTGTTTGTTTGGGAAGACCTTTATCTCTCCTTCTGTTCTAAATGACAGACTTGCTGGATAAAGGACTCTCGGCTGCATATTTTTTTCTGTTCATCACATTGAAGATTTCCTGCCATTCCCTTCTGGCCTGCCAAGTTTCAGTAGAGAGATTGGTCATGAGTCTTATAGGTCTCCCTTTATATGTCAGAGCACGTTTATCCCTAGCTGCTTTCAGAATTTTCTCTTTATCCTTGTATTTTGCCAGTTTGACTATGGTATGTCATGCAGAAGATCGATTCAAGTTATGTCTGAACGAAGTTCTCTGTGCCTCCTGGATCAATGCCTTTTTCCTTCCCCAGATCCGGGAAGTTCTCAGCTATTATTTCTTCAAGTACACCTTCAGCACCTTTCCCTCTCTCTTCCTCCTCTGGAATACCAATTAGGCGTAGATTATTTCTCTTTATTGCATCACTTAGTTCTCTAATTTTCCCCTCATACTCCTGGAATTTTTTATCTCTCTTTTTCTCAGCTTCTTCTTTTTCCATAACTTTATCTTCTAGCTCACCTATTCTCTCCTCTGCCTCTTCATTCTGAGCTGTGGTCGTCTCCATTTTATTTTGCAGATCGTTAATATCATTTTTTAGCTCCTCCTGGCTGTTCCTTAGTCCCTTGATCTGTAGCAATAGATTCTCTGCTGTCCTTTATACTGTTTTCAAGCCCAGTGATTAATTTTATGACTATTATTCTAAATTCACTCTCTGTTATATTGTTTAAATCGTTTTTTGATCGGTTCGTTAGCTGTCGTTATTTCCTGGAGGTTTTTTTTTTGAGGGGAATTCTTCCGTTTCGTCATTTTGGATAGTCCCTGGAGTGGTGTGGAACTAGGGGGCACTTCCCCTGTGCTGTCTTGAATAACTTGCGTTGGTGGGCAGGGCCGCAGTCAGACCTGATGTCTGCCCCCCGCCCACCGCTGGGGCCACAGTCAGACTGGTGTGTACTTTCTCTTCCCCTCTCCTAGGGGCAGGATTCACTGTGGGGTGGTGTGGCCGGTCTGGGCTAATTGCACACTGCCAGGCTTGTGGTGCTGGGGATCTGGCGTATTAGCTGGGGTGGATCAGCAAGGTGCACAGGGGCGGGAGGGGCAGGCTCAGCTTGCTTATCCTCCGTGATTGGCTTTGGGAGGGGCCCTCTGGCGCCGGGAGGAAGTCATACCCGCCGGAGGGATGGATCCGCAGAAGCACAGCGTTCAGTGTTTGTATGGTGCAAGCCAGTTCCCTGGCAGGAACCGGTTGCCTTTGGGATTTTGGCTGGAGGATGGGTGAGGGAGATGGCACTGGCGAGCGCCTTTGTTCCCCGCCAAGCTGCGCTCTGTTGTCTGGGCCTCAACAACTCTCCCTCCAGTTGTACTCCAGCCCTCCTGCTCTCAGAGCAGAACTGTTAACTTATAAGCTTCCAGATGTTAAGTCCCACTGCTGTCTGAACACACTCCGTCCGGCCCCTTCACTTTTGGAAGCCAGACTCGGGGGCTCTGCTTGGCCTGCAGGCTGCCCCTCCGCCCTGGCTCCCTCCCGCCAGTCCGTGTAGCATGCACCACCTCTCCGCCCTTCCTACCCTCTTCCGTGGACCTTTCGTCTATGCTTGGCTCCGGAGAATCCATTCTGCTAGTCTTCTGGCAATTTTCTGGGTTATTTAGGCAGGTGTGGGTGGAATCTAAGTGATCCGCAGGATGCGGTGAGCTCAGTGTGCTCCTACACCGCCAGCTTCGAATCAAATTTTTATTTAGTTGATTTCTGTTTTTCTTTTAATTTCCTTCTTCTATTTAATTTTGGTTTATTTTTTTCTTCTTTTCCTAGGCTCTTAAAGTAGAAGCTTAGATTACTGATTTAAGACTTTTCCTCTTTTCTATTGTAAGCATTTCGTGCTATAAATTTTCCTCTCAGCATTGCTTTAACAGTGGCTCACAAGTGTTGATACGTTGTACTTTCATATTCATTCACTTCATTGTAATCTTTGATTTCTCTTGAGACATCTTTTTGAGCCATGAGTTGTTTAAAAATGTATTGTTTTTCTGTAATTGATTTCTAGTTTGCTTCCATTGTGGTCAGAGAACACAGTCTTATGTTAAATTCTTTTTTTTTTTTTTTAATTTTTTTTCAACGTTTATTTTATTTATTTTTGGGACAGAGAGAGACAGAGCATGAACGGGGGAGGGGCAGAGAGAGAGGGAGACACAGAATCGGAAACAGGCTCCAGGCTCTGAGCCATCAGCCCAGAGCCTGACATGGGGCTCGAACTCACGGACCACGAGATCGTGACCTGGCCGAAGTCGGATGCTTAACCGACTGCGCCACCCAGGCGCCCCTGTTAAATTCTATCAAATGTGTTGATAGTTGTTTTGTGACCTTATATATGGTCTTTCTCAGTGTATGTTCTATCATTCTTGAAAAGAATGTGAGTTCTGCTGTTGTTGGGTGGACTGTTTCATTTATGGAACATTTTGGTTGATGGTGTTATAGAATTTTCTGTATCCTTGCGGATTTTCTATCTGATTTCTGCCAGTTGTTGAGAGAGGAATGCTAAAGTTTCTATAATTATAGATTTGTCTGCTTCTTTCAATTCCACTAGTTTTTGCTTCAGTTATTTTGTAGTTTTATTGTTTGGTGCTATACATATCCAGGACTGCCTTGTGCTCCTGGTAGACTGACCATTTTATCATTATGTCATGTCATTGTCTGTGGTAAATCTTTGTTCTTAGGTCTACTTTATCTGTTATTAAAATGGCTATTCTTGCTTTCTTTTGATTAATGTTTGCACGAATATATCTTTTTCCTATTCTTTTACTTTCAACCTACCTGTATTATATTTGAAGTGAGTTTCATGTAGACAGCATTTGGTTGGGTTATGTTTTTTAATTGACTCTGCCAATCTCTAAATAAGTGATGAACATAAGTACACAAAATTTGAAAGCTACCAAAAAGGACACGTTAAAAAGTCAATCTCCTCCCACCCTTTCCCCCTTTATATCTCCTTTCCAAGAGGCAACCGTGTTCTCCAGTTGTCTTTTGTCTTATGTCCAAGCCAGTCTGCACACATGCAAGCATTTATAGAACTATAAATTTTTCCTTTAAAAAGAAAATACAAATAAAAAAATGTATATACTATTCTACCTCTCACTTTATGTGTGTGTGTGTATACCTTGGATAATTTATATGTTGGTGCATATTGAGCATACTGCCAATATTTAAATAAAAATATTTTCTTCTGGTTTCAAAAGTCTTAAAAGCCAGTCTCAGGAAGTATGCTCTTTTGTACAAGATCCCATGTTAAAATTCTCATAAATTGAAAACATTTAGCAATCAGAATGGAGAATATAAATTATAATGAAATATATAAATTACTATACATATTGAGCTTAAATACTTTAGAATAAGTGTGCTGGAAATCCACTCTTTTTAAGTCATAGATTTCCAAAGAGTTGTGGAGTTATTTAGCAGCAACTGTCTATATGGCTAGGAATAATGGGATGAGACCAAGAAAAGGAGAGGCAATATTTAAAGTAAAAATATAGCTCCTGGAAACTTTGTAAAATACTTTATGCCATTATTTTCTTATATACCCAAATGGGGGAAAGACTACTATCCCACGAAATAAAACAGTATTCTAGATCTTGGTATTTTCCTTTGTCTTTTATAATTGCAAATTAAAAAGGCTTCTGAAGAGATAAGGATTAATCAATTCAACAAATATATATTAGCTATCTACTGTGTTCCAGAGACAGTTCCAGACAGTAAACAAAGTAGAAAAATCTTGCAAGCTCTCATTCTGGGAATAGCAATGGGGAGCAAAGAAAATAAAGGAATAAAACCGAGAAAAAAAGCCAGGGAGTGATAGGCATTTTGAAGAGAATAAAACTAGGTTATGTGTTGCAGAGACACAGGGAAATTGTTTTATATTTGGTGTTAGAAGATGCTGTTAAACTGAGAAGCCCAGGAAACCATGTCCATAATCCAAGAAAAAGTCCTTTGCTTACATTGCTCTAGTTTGCTCTGTCCTCCTCTGACCTCCTTCTGGCTAAATCCTTAAAGCCACAGCACAGTCCTACATTCTTGGTAAAGTCTTCTGGGATATTCCTGCCAGGAGGAAGAAAATGCACCTGATGTAACAGCCGCTGTAAGTACTGGACTGGCGAATGATCTGATTGGCCCAGTGTAAGAAGGGTTGGAGAGAAGAAGAAACCACAAGTAGAAAGGCCAGATGAGGAAATTAAGCTAAATATATACTATCTCAAGAATATTCCCAGAAATTACTGTTAAAATTAAACCTCTGCTTACAGTGGAATACTGTATAGCAGAAGTTCTCAAACTTTTTGATCTGAGGACACTTTATGCCCTTAAAAATTATTGAGGACTTTAAAGAGCTTTTGATTATGTGGATTATAGCTATTCATGTTTACCACATTGTGATTTAAAAGTGAGAAATTTAAAGAATATTTATTATAAAATTATTTAAAGCTAACAACACTAAACACATTGCATGGTAACATAAATAGCTATTTTTTATAAAAAGTACTTTATTTTGCACAAAATATTAATGAGAACAGAGGTGTTATTTTACATTTTGCAATCTATTTACAACTGGGTTATGAGAAAATAGCTGGTTTCTAATCTCTGCTTCTCCGTTTGATCTATTGTTATATATTTTACTTAAAGTATATGAAGAAGATACAGTCTCACATAGATCACTTCTTTCTTTCTTTCTTTCTTTCTTTCTTTCTTTCTTTCTTTCTTCCTTTCTTTTTTCTTTCTTTCTTCCTTTCAAATACATGTGGATATCTTTCTTTGATACTACATTAAAACTTGACAAGTGGTAGTTCCTTAAAGGTTAATTGTAATGTGGATACTGAAATCATATCAATGAACATTTGATAGTCTGATATGTTAAATCCATTGGTCTGTCCTGGACTTTGAATTAATCTTGTACTAATGCATGATTTGTATTAGGCATTCATTATTCAGAAAACATTGGTTCACTGACTTATGCATAGCCTTCAAATGCTTACATATTTCCTTATATAATATTTTAAAAATCACATATAGTAAAGTATTTAAATGTTGTGAAGCTGTCAAATTCATGGTGGTGGACATGTTGTACAAATCATAATTTTTGTTTAAAAAGTTGAAGTTGTGTCATTGACATAAATTACTACCAGTAGTTTTCCCTAAAGTTAAGGGTTCCCTTCATTTATTTTTGAGAAAATGTCTGCCAAATACTCAGATTCAATAACCATTGTTTTCCTGTCAGTCATTCTTTCTAGTAAATTTGTGTTCCATGACAAAAGTGACTAGTTTAGCTTGCAACTCACACTGCTTTTCCTAATGAGTTTTTTCATCCATTGTACTTTATGTAGAAGTACTTTATGCATACTTTACATCACACAGAATATTAAAAAGACATGTACTCAAGGGTTGAGAGCTAATGTAATTAATATATTTTTTTTACTAAAGAAGTTATTAAATACAGTTGTCATTTTTTTGTTTTATGTTTTTGTTTACTGGTGGTGCATGGTGTTGAACAATGATAGGATGATGTTTAGTACAATTTGGTGTCATTGCCTTGATTTATGCTAAGGTGCCAGCAATTTTATCCACTTTTGCTTTTGTACCATCAGTACAAATATCAATACGGCAAAAAGGATAAATTATATGTTACAATATTTATGAAAATTGCTTACTTTTGGACCACACTTTAACCTACATTTATCAACCACACTTTGAGAATTATTGCTGGACAAAAATGAGAATGAATGATCTATAGCTACCCACAACAATAATGGTTGAATCTCACAAATATATTGTTAAGTAAAGGAATCCAGATCCCAAAATAATACATGATATATGACCCACTTATATACACATTGTATATAAAATACAAAAACAGGCAAAGCTTATCTATGGTATTAGAAATAGGAGATGGTTATCCTTAGGGAGGCTGAGTGAAAGGAAAGGGTAAACCTCTGGAGTGCTCTGAATGTTTTGTTCTTGAGGTAGGCATTTATCACATGCATATGTTCAGAGAGCTGTATGCTTATAATATGAACACCTTCTGTATATATATTACATTTTAACAAAAATTTCTGAAAGTAAAACAAGAGTTATTTTCTTATGTTTTATTTCTTATCCTAGTTTCTTGAAGGTTCTGAGTATGAATAATAAAAATCAAGAATAAGTGGCTTCTTGCTTTTTTAAACATCAGCATTTTCAGTTGTTTAAAAGATTTTGAAAAAAAAATTTAAAGGTTTTGCCTGGGTTTCAAATGGGAGACTCATTTTGGGGACACTATTTGATTTACACTAAGGTTTTTTTGTTTGTTTGTTGTTGTTGTTTTACATTTGGCATTCCATATTCACTTTTTTTGTGTAGTAAACTGTACTTGATTACTTAATCTTGAAATATTTACCATTTTTCCCTTAATTTTTTTTTTTTTTTATGAATGCAGTATATATGGTTAGATGAAAGTTGCCCATGGGGTTTCTGACCTCAATGCAATTTTATGCTTTCAATGGATTGTTGACGTGGAAAAAGGTCTTAATGAAGCAGAAACCACATTTCATGCCTTTGGTCCAGAAGAAGGGGCTGGCTGACACGGAAATAATGTAATATGTTTATTTGTTCTATGGCATAATAAGCTACACAATTTAAAATATCCTCTTAGAGAGATAGAATTAGTACCTAAAAACATTCAAGGTATTTGGCCTTTGCTAAAATATTCTCTTCCCAGAATCCTCTCCCATCTTCCCTATACATTTAAATCCTCTCCCTCTTCCAAGCTTCGCACAGATCCTGCCTCACCCACAAAGCCTTTCCTACCCTCTGCAATCGGTGGTTACCTCCCTTCTTCTGAACTTAGTACTTCTTATATAGCCTATTTTCCAGTTTATTTTTTCATTGATTTGATCTGTATTTTTGTATTTATATAACTCCTACGTTGTACTAGGTTTAGGATCTAAAACTTAAACCAGCTGGCGAGAAAGACCAGTTAAAAGCTCATTTCAAAACAGTATGTAAAGTGTGACCCTAGAGATAAGCACAGGAAACTGGGCAATACACAGGCAAGGCACCAGTTGGGGCAGTATCAGGTGGAATTTAGAGTGACTGTCTGAGAGACCTTGTTCTGGAAATCTATTTCTTACAGTAGAAAATGGAGATAATAGGTGTTCCTGTCTTAGGCACATTATAAATGAAGGAGTAAATGAAGAAATGTGTGTAGAGCGTATAGTATATGCCTGGCACAGGATAAGTGCTCAGTGAAAATGAAATACTATCACATTTTTATATTTTAAGTGTATATAATGTCATGGCCCATGTGGTGAATTGTTTGAACTACATCACAACAGAAAATATGTAATCTCAGTTTAAATCAAAATTCTAAATTATATATCTTGAACTCATAAAAGGGAAGGCATAACATACAATCACATTCCTCAAGAAAATCTCTGTTTTTTCTTTTTCCCCTTCTACTTCCATTATACACTCATGAGCTGGGCCTATACATTTCTTTTCCAGTCCTTCAAAACTGTTTGGTGCATCTCATCCATGTTGTTCCTGTCTCATGACCCAAAAGTAGCCATTGTATGGATAGGGAATGATTTGGAACTGGCCAGGGGAGATAAATGGGGAATTGCCTAGCTTAGTCACTATATGTAGTGGGCTCTCTAAATATTTTTTCATGATTGAGGAAAGTTTCTTCTAGCTACATGTGTCAATGCCTTTTATCCTAATGTGATGGGAGGTGGGAAAGGGGGATACTTTCCATAAATGGTGAATATCAGCCGGGGTTCTAAGTTCTCCTGTCACCTTTAGTTATTTTTCATCATGAATCAATTTCCTCTTAATGATTCTTTCTGGACAACATCAGTAGATTAGCAATTCCAGAGAACCTTCTTATCTCACTGTGACCGTGTCTCCTAATGCCTTTCCTAAGAAAGTTCACCAGGGAGATGTCTGTCCAGTTTATTCCTGGAGATAGGCATCAAAATAAATACTCTCACAGGCCATTTATAACCCACTTTTAAGAATGGTTTACTCACAGCTCCTTTTCTAGACGTATGTAGTTAGGAAACAGAGATGGGTGAAGGGGAGGGAAGGGATGGAGAGGTGGAGGAGGAGAGGGAGATAGATTAGAGTACATATAATTAATATAAATCAATTAAAGGATTTCTTTCTAAGGGGAGCGTGGAAGGCTAAGTTAGGGAAAGGGAAAAGAGAATGAAAACTAACATTTATTTTGTATCTACTGTATGTCAGGAACTATATAGGTACTTTACACATGTTCTCTCATTTAATCCTCAGAACAAACATTTGAGGTATTATACCTATTTTATAGATGAGGAAACTGAGGACTTTAGATATGCTAGATAATTTATCCAAGGTTATACAGGTAGTAAGTTGCATTGCCTAGGCCACACCAAAGTTGTAGCATGACTGACGAAAACTGTTACCAATTAATTTTTTATCTTTCACTATACCATGGTAGGGGGCTGCTAGAATCTATTACAAAAGTTCTAATGTCACTTCTTGTGGGGCAAGGAATCTCTGGCTGACCTTGCTGGTTGCCTAATGAACAACTCTTTCTCCTCTTTGTTTTGTGCTGTTAGAGCCTGTCTCTCATGCAAAGGCTGAAAATGCTAAATACTGATTCTCCCGTTTTCCTTTGTTGCTATGGCATGGGCCTGTGACTCATTCCTGGCTAATGGAACCTGAGGAGAAATTTGCTCAGAAAGTTTTTACACAGATATAAAAGGAGTCTCTACCCTTACTATTCTTAACTGCTTTAGACTTTTTTTTCTGAAGATGTAATGCTTGGAGCTGTGGCAGCCATCTTGTGAGTGGCAGCCATCTTGTGACCGTAGAATTTCCTCATGCTTTTTATTCTCACATGCTAAAAGACACCCTCAGGCACAGTAGTACTCACCTATTATTAATTGCTTTTATTGATCTGTGCAGAACAGGGTACGTAAATGTTAAAATGATTATGATAAAAAATAGAATTTTTTAATGCAAACATTTTTTGAGGAGGAAAGGGACCTTTGAGATTGTCTTGATTATCAACCTTTCATTTTACAGAAGAAAGAAACCCAGAGAAGTTAGAGGTGTTTTCTAAAGTTATAGAGCTGGTTAGTGACAGAGTCTGGATGAAAACCTAGGTCTTCTGACTATATCTAATGTTTAGTTTAATAAGATATTTCTTAATGAATAAAATATCATTTAGATATAACTAAGCCATTGAAAATATTTGTGATTAGTAAGTCATCTGAAATGATTTAGCTTATTTGGTTCATTTTGTTTCTAAATACTTTAGAGCTTAGTTGGTTACTTAATGAGATCATCTGACATTCTTTTTTTCTGATTCTTCCTTGAGTTTAATAAATTATTTGAAATAAAAGTACCACAATTTCAGTTATTCTAGCAGAGAAACCCAACACACTTTGCCTGATGTGCTTGTTCAGTATGATTTATCAGAGAAAGAAGAGCTGATATGCCGTTGTTTATAATTAAAATATATATATATTTATTTTATTTTATTTTATTTTTTTATTTTATTTTATTTTTTAATATGAAATTTATTGTCAAATTGGTTTCCTACAATACCCAGTGCTCATCCCAACAGGTGCCTCCCTCAATGCCCATCACCCACTTTCCCCCTCCCTCCCACCCCCCCATCAATCCTCAGTTTATTCTCAGTGTTTAAGAGTTTCTTATGGTTTGCCTCCTTCCCTCTCTGTAACTTTTCTTTTTCCCCTTCCCCTCCAACATGTTCTTCTGTTAAGTTTCTCAGGATCCACATAAGAGTGAAAACATATGGTATCTGTCTTTCTCTGTATGACTTATTTCACTTACCATAACACTATCCGGTTCCATCCACATTGCTACAAAATGCCATATTTCATTCTGTCTCATTGCCAAGTAGTGTTCCATTGTATATATAAACCATAATTTCTTTATCCATTCATCAGTTGATGGACATTCAGGCTCTTTCCATAATTTGGCTATTGTTGAAAGTGCTGCTATAAACATTGGTGTACAAGTGCCCCTATGCATCAGCACTCCTGTATCCCTTGGGTAAATTTCTAGCAGTGCTATTGCTGGGTCATAGGGTAGATCTATTTTTAATTTTTTGAGGAACCTCCACACTGTTTTCCAGGGTGGCTGCACCAATTTGCATTCCCACCAACAGTGCAAGAGGGTTCCCGTTTCTCCACATCCTCTCCAGCATCTATAGTCTCCTGATTTATTCATTTTAGCCACTCTGACTGGCATGAGGTAATATCTCACTGTGGTTTTGATTTGTATTTCCCTGATGAGGAGCGACGTTGAGCATCTTTTCATGTGCCTGTTGGCCATTTGGATGTCTTCTTTAGAGAAGTGTCTATTCATGTCTTCTGCCCATGTCTTCACTGGATTATTTGTTTTTCGGGTGTGGAATTTAGTGAGTTTGTTATAGATTTTGGATACTGGCCCTTTGTCCGATATGTCATTTGAAAATATCTTTTCCCATTCCATCAATTGCCTTTTAGTTTTGTTGACTGTTAACTTTGCAGTGAAGAACATTTTATCTTGATGAGGTCCCATAGTTCATTTTTGCTTTTTAATTTCCTTGCCTTTGGAGATGTGTCAAGTAAGAAATTGCTACGGCTGAGGTCAGAGAGGTTTTTTTCCTGCTTTCTCCACTAGGGTTTTGATGGTTTCCTGTCTCACATTCACATCCTTCATCCATTTTGAGTTTATTTTAGTGAATGGTATAAGAAAGTGGTCTAGTTTCATTGTTCTGCATGTTGCTGTCCAGTTCTTCCAGCACCATTTTTTAAAGAGACTGTCTTTTTTTCCATTGGATGTTCTTTCCTGCTTTGTCAAAGATGAGTTGGCCATACGTTTGTGGGTCTAGTTCTGGGGTTTCTATTCTATTCCATTGGTCTATGTGTCTGTTTTTGTGCCAATACCATGCTGCCTTGATGGTGACAGCTTTGTAGTAGAGGCTAAAGTCTGGGATTGTGATGCCTCCTGCTTTGGTCTTCTTCTTCAAAATTACTTTGGCTATTCGGGGTCTTTTGTGGTTCCACATGAATTTTAGGATTGCTTGTTCTAGTTTTGAGAAGAATGCTGGTGCAGTTTTGATTGGGATTGCATTGAATGTGTAGACAGCTTTGGGTAGTATTGACATTTTAACAATATTTATTCTTCCAATCCATGAGCACGGAATGTTTTTCCATTTCTTTGTATCTTCTTCAATTTCCTTCATAAGTTTTCTATAGTTTTCAGGAAACAGATCTTTTACATCTTTCGTTAGGTTTATTCTTAGGTATTTTATGATTCTTGGTGCAATTGTGAATGGGATCAGTTTCTTTGTCTTTCTGTTGCTTCATTGTTAGTGTATAAGAATGCAACTGATTTCTGTACATTGATTTTGCATCCTGAGACTTTGCTGAATTTATGTATCAGTTCTAGCAGACTTTTGGTGGAGTCTATTGGATTTTCCATGTATAATATCATGTCATCTGCAAAAAGTGAAAGCTTGACTTCATCTTTGCCAATTTTGATGCCTTTGGTTTCCTTTTGTTGTCTAATTGCTGATGCTAGAACTTCCAACACTCTGTTAAACAACAGCGGTGAGAGTGGACATCTCTGTTGTGTTCCTGATCTCGTGGGAAAGCTCTCAGTTTTTCCCCATTGAGAATGATGTTACCTTGGGCTTTTCATAAACGGCTTTTATGATATTTAAGTATGTTCCTTCTATCCTGATTTTCTCGAGGGTTTTTATTAAGAAAGGATGCTGAATTTTGTCAAATGCTTTTTCGGCATCGGTTGACAGGATCATATGGTTCTTATGTTTTCTTTTATTAATGTCATGTATCACGATCGATTTGCGAATGTTGAACCAGCCCTGCCCTGCATCCCAGGAATCAATCCCACTTGATCATGGTGAATAATTCTTTTTCCATGCTGTTGAATTCGATTTGCTAGTATCTTATTGAGAATTTTTGCATCCATATTCATCAGGGATATTGGCTTGTAGTTCTTTTTTTTTTGCTGGGTCTCTCTCTGGTTTGGGAATCAAAGTCATGCTGGCTTCATAGGATGAGTCTGGGAGTTTTCCTTCCCTTTCGATTTTTTGGAACAGCTTGAGAAGGATAGGTATTATCTCTGCTTTAACTGTCTGGTAGAATTCCCCGGGGAAGCCATCTGGTCCTGGACTCATTTGTTGGGAGATTTTTGATGACTGATTCAATTTCTTTGCTGGTTATAGGTCTGTTCAAATTTTCTATTTCCTCCTGTTTGAGTTTTGGAAGTGTGTGGGTGCTTAGGAATTTGTCCATTTCTTCCAGGTTGTCCAGTTTGATGGCATATAATTTTTCACAGTATTCTCTGATAATTGCTTGTATTTCTGAGGGATTGGTTGTAATAATTCCATTTTCATTCATGATTTTATCTATTTGGGTCATCTCCCTTTTTTTTTTTTTTTTTTGAGAAGCATGTCTAGAGGTTTATCAATTTTGTTTATTTTTTCAGAAAAACACAACTCTTGGTTTCATTGATCTGCTCTACTGTTTTTTTAGATTCTACATTGTTTTTCTCTGCTCTGATCTTTATTATTTCTCTTCTTCTGCTGGGCTTGGGGTGTCTTTGCTGTTCTGCTTCTATTTCCTTTAGGTGTGCTATTAGATTTTGTATTTGGGATTTTTCGTGCTTCTTGAGATAGGCCTGGATTGCAATGTATTTTCCTCTCAGGACTGTCTTTACTACGTCCCAGTGTTTGGATTGTTGTATTTCATTTTCATTTGTTTCCATATATTTTTTAAATTTCTTCTCTAATTACCTGGTTGACCCATTCATTCTTTAGTAGGGTATTCTTTACCCTTCATGCTTTTGGAGGTTTTCCAGACTTTTTTCTGTGGTTGATTTCAAGTTTCATAGCATTGTGTTCTGAAAGTGTGCATGGTATGATTTCAATTCTGTTACACTTATGAAGGGCTGTTTTGTGACCCAGAATGTGATCTACCTTGGAGAATGTTCTGTGTGCATTGGAGAAGAAAGTATATTCTGTTGCTTTAGGGTGCAGAGTTCTAAATATATCTGTCAAGACCATCTGATCCATTGTGTCATTCAGGGCCCTCCTTTCTTTATTGATTCTGTGTCTAGATGATCTATCCATTGTTGTAAGTAGAGTATTAAAGTCCCCTGCAATTACCACATTCTTATCAATAAGGTTGCTTATGTTTGTGCGTAATTGTTTTATATATTTGGGGGCCTCCGTATTTGGTGCATAGACATTTATAATTGTTAGCTCTTCCTGATGTATAGACCCTGTAATTATTATATAATACCCTTCTTCAACTCTTGCTATAGCTTTTAATTTAAAGTCTAGTTTGTCTGATATAAGTATGGTTACTCCAGCTTTTTTTGACTTCCAGTAAAATGATAGATAGTTTTCCATCCCCTCACTTTCAATCTGAAGGTGTCCTCGGATCTAAAATGAATCTCTTGTAGACAGCAAATAGATGAGTCTTGTTTTTTTTTATCCATTCTGTTGCCCCATGTCTTTTGGTTGGAGCGTTTAGTCCATTTACATTCATTGTTATTATTGAAGGATATGGGTTTAGAGTCATTGTGATATGTGTAGGTTTCATGCTTGTAGTGATGTCTCTGGTACTTTGTGGTCCTTGCAACATTTCACTTACAGAGTTCCCCTTAGGATCTCTTGTAGGGCTGGTTTAGTTGTGATGAATTCCTTCAGTTTTTGTTTGGGAAAACCTTTATCTCTCCTTCTATTCTGAATGACAGACTTGCTGGATAAATGATTCTTGGTTGCATATTTTTTTTCTGTTTATCACATTGAAGATTTCCTGTCATTCCTTTCCTGCCTGCCAAGTTTCAGTAGATAGATCTGCTACTACCCTTATGTGTCTCCCTTGGTATGTTAAGGCCCGTTTATCCCTATCTACTTTCAGAATTCTCTTTTTATCCTTGTATTTTGCCAGTTTCACTATGATATGTTATACAGAATATCTATGCAAGTTATGTCTGAAGAGAGTTCTCTGTGCCTCTTGGACTTCAATGCCTGTTTCCTTCCCCAGATCAGGGAAGTTCTCAGCTATGATTTGTTCAAGTATACCTTCAGCCCCTTTCTCTCTCTCTTCTTCTTCTGGAATTCCTATGATATGGATATTGTTCCATTTGATTGCACCACTCAGTTCTCTAATTCTCCCCTTGTACTCCTGGATTTTTTAATGTCTCTGTTTCTCAGCTTCCTCTTTTTCTGTATTTTTATCTTCTAATTCACCTATTCTCTCTTCTCTCTCTTCAATCCTGCTATGGCCACCTCCATTTTATTTAACACCTCATTTATAACATTTTTAAATTTCTCATAACTATTTTTTAGTCACTTGATCTCTGTAGCAATAGATTCTCTGTTGTCCTCTATGCTTTTCTCAAGCCCAGCAATTAATTTAATGACTATTATTCTAAATTCTTTTTCCATTATATTGCTTAAATAGGTTTTGATCAATTCATTAGCTGTTGCTACTTTCTGTAGTTTCTTTTGAGGAGAATTCTTCCGTTTCATCGTTTTGGCTAGTCCCTGCAGTAGCTCCATGCTGCAGGGCACTTCCCCTGTGCTGTCCAGAGAAACTTGTGTTGGTGGGTGGGGCCGCAGTCAGACCCAATGTCTGCCCCCAGCCCACAACTAGGGCCACAGTCAGACTGGTGTGTACTTTATCTTCCCCTCTCCCAGGGACAGGACTCACTGTGGAGGGGTGTGGCCTCTGTCTGGGCTGCTTGCACACTGCCAGGCTTGTGGTGCTGCTTTGGTGGGATCTGGCCAAGGGTGTAATAGATGGGGTGGATCCTCAAGGTGCACAGGAGTGGGAGAGGCAGGCTTAGCTAGGTTTGCCATCCATGGTCCCCTGCAGGAGGGGCCCTGCAGCACCAGGAGGGAGGCAAGCCGCTTCGGAGGGATGGATGAACAGAAGCACAGAGTTGTGCATTTGCATGGTGCAAGCAAATTCAGCGACAGGAACTTGTTCCCTTTGGAATTTCCGCTGGGGGATGGGAGAGAGAAATGGTGTTTGCCAGCACCTTTGTTCCCCCGCTGAGCTGAGCTCTGTCTTCCCGGGCTCAAAAACTCTCCCTCCTGGTGTCCTCTCACCCTCCCCGTGCTCTGAGAGCAGAGCTGTTGACTTTTAACATTCTAGATGTTAAGTTCCCCTGGCTGTCAGAACTCATGCAGTCCGGCCCCTCCACTTTTGCAAGCCAGACTTTGGGGGCTCTACCTTGCCTGCCGGGCTGCCTCTCTACCACCCTGGCTCCCTCCTGCCAGTCTGTGTAGCACGCACCGCGTCTGCCCTTCCTACCCTCTTCCATTGGCCTCTTGTCTACGCTTGGCTCCAGAGAGTCTATTCTGCTAGTCTTCTGGTGGTTTTCTGGGTTATTTAGGCCGATGTGGGTGGAATCTATGTGATCAGCTGGACAAGGTGAGCCCAGCGTCCTCCTATGTGCCATCTTCCCTTATCTTCTATTCCTCAGCTCAATATTTATTTTTTTTGAGAGAGGGAGGGAGACAGAGTGATAGCGGGTGAGGGGCAGAAAGAAAGGGAGACACAGGATCCAAAGCAGGCTCCAGACGCTGGGATGTCAGCACAGAGCCCATCCCAGGGCTTGAACTCACAGACTGTGAGATCATAACCTGAGTGGAAGTCAGATGCCTAACCAACTGAGCCACCCAGGCACCCCTAAGTGCCATTGTGTCATCAGTCACATGCTTCACAAAAGGAGATTACAGTTAATTTCATTCAAAACATATATTTTTAGTTCTAAATTAAGCAGTATTGGGTTATTACAGATGACATCAAAGGCACCATGTCATCTCTAGCTTGTTGTATTTTATTTGTTTCCCCAAAAAACTGTGTCAAAATCCTAACCTCTGATACCTGTGAACATAACTTTATTTGGAAATAGGATCGTTGTAGTTGTAATCAAGTTAAGATGAGATCATACTTGATTAGGGTGGGCCCTAAATGCAATGACTAAAGTCCTTATAAGGAAACATAGATTTGAACACAAGACACAGAGACACAGGAGAGACAAGTACAATTCTATGTGAAGACAGAGGCAGAGATTGTAGTAATCCATCTATATGCCAAGGTACACCAAGGATTTTTGGCAACTACCAGAAGCAATGAAGAGACAAGGAAGGACTTTTCCATTGTTTGCAGAGGGGGCATAGGTCTGCAAACACTTTGATTCTGGACTTTGTAATTCTAGCTTCTAGAACTATGAGAAAGTAAATTTTTATTATTTTAAGCCACCAAATTTGCGGTGACTTATAATGGCAACAACAGTATTCTTATTTACCTTCTCAGATGACACCTGAAGACAAGATAGTTGCCAGAGATTTCCTCAGGGTTCATGTAGATTGAAGAAAAGAGCATTTGTTACTATGGCTTTCAAACAAGTAGCTGAATTCAGTCTGAAGTGGCCAAGTAGGCTCACAGACCCAACCCTGAATCAGTTGTTATGTATTGGGAACTAAGTGTTATACCTTGCAGATCTGAGCCATGCATTCTGACTCCTGTATTAAGTATTAGGTGTATTAGGTGAAGGCCTACCCTTCCACATGGACTGAGACAACCTAGTTTCCCAAAGGAACTTCATCAGCTGGCACCAAACCAGCAAGTATGTACCATAAGATCCTTGCCAGAGTGCCTTCATATTATGATGTCACCCTCTTTTCAGTCATTAGTACTTGCTTTATAGATCACTTAATTGAAATACTACACTACAATTAGTTGTTTTTGCTGTTGTTATTGTTATTTTTAATATTGTTTCTTTTCTAAGAAGAGAAATCCCTGGAGGCTAATGATGTGTTTTTAGTTTGTGGCCCAAATTGTATATAAGATTTTCTTGTTGGAATGTTGAATTTAATATTAAATTAATAAATAACAGTAAATTACAGTGTTATAATGCTAATTATCTCACCATAATAGTAAAATTAGCCAAGAATACATCTAGAATAAATTCAGATCCATTCGGTGCAACATAACCTCAGCTCTGTAACATTTTGTCTATAAGCTGTTCACCTACAGTACACATTTCCTTTCTGCTACTTCCTCCATCCAATTAGATTTTCATTAACCTACCACACCTTGAGTTATACTTAATTTCTGAACAATAGTAGCTAAGCAGTCATGTATGTTTATAGTCCCTATTACTCTGTTTCTGACCTCTAATGTTTGTGTTTTAGATGCCTCAGGAAACAAATTTATTTTTCAAGACTTCTGAGGCAGTTGTATCGGTGCTATATAGCATTTATTTTTATTTTTATTTTTTTTAACGTTTATTTATTTTTGAGACAGAGAGAGACAGAGCATGAACAGGGGAGGGGCAGAGAGAGAGGGAGACACAGAATCGGAAACAGGCTCCAGGCTCTGAGCTGTCAGCACAGAGCCCGACGCGGGGCTCGAACTCACGGCCCGTGAGATCATGACCTGAGCTGAAATCGGACGCTTAACCGACCAAGCCACCCAGGCGCCCCAACATTTAAATGACAACAAACTCTGTCCTCATTGATAACGGATGGCTGTTAGAAACACTTTTCTTCTCCTTAGGTATGTGAACTTGACATTTATCTAAATTGTTGGTTGACAAACAGGGAATGCATTTCTATGAGGAATGCCTCAGATCTGAAAAATAGACCAACACTAGTTGAATGAAAAAAGACTTAAAAAAGATTAAAGAAATCAATACTGACTCAGTGGAGAAATGAAAAATCAAGTTCCAGATCTATTTGAGTTATAGTCTCTCATTCACTGTAAAAGAAAATGTAAAGCGTGGTTTTTCTTTCACACATTAATCAATGCCATTAACAGTCTAATTTTTATAATAGTTATTTAAAATAAAATAAGAAAAATCCTTTTTTAACACATTAGTTGACTTTTTTATACTCCTTAATTTTAACCCAATTGTCTATTTACCTGCTTATCCAGAAGTGATGCTTTTGGAATACATAGGAGAAAGAAAACCAAATTTAAAAACTATTACATACCAGAATAATAATGAGGGATAATTTGGTTTAGTTTCCTGATATTTGGGATTATTGAATTGTTGAAATATTTTTATAAAATTAATTTTTATGTATGAATAAATGAACAAATAATTAGATAAGCACACTTGTTAAAGTGAGAAGTGCTAAATTTAGTAACTATGAGTGACTTATTTTTTCCTGAGCCAGACTTTTTTTCTTCTTCTTCCAAGTTATTTAAATTTCAGTTAGTTAACATACAGTGTAATATTAGTTTCAGGTGTACAATACAGTGATTCATTGCTTATATACAACACCTGGTGCTCATCACAAGGGCACTCTTTAATCCCCATCAGCTATTTCACTCATCCCCCCAGTCACCCCCCACCCCCTCCAGTAGCCCTGTTTGTTCTCTGTAGTTAAGAGTCTGTTTCTTGGTTTTCCTTTCTTTGTTCCCCACTATGTTTGTTTGTTTTGCTTCTTAAATTTCACATATGGGTGAAATCATATTATTTGTCTTCCTCTGACTGACTTACTTCACTTAGGATAATATTCCCTAGCTCCATCCACATTATTACAAATGGCAAGATTTCATTCTTTTTGATGCCTGAGTTATATTCCATTGTATATGTATATCACATCTTCTTTATTCATTCATTGGTTGATAGGCATATTGACTCTTTTCATATTTTGGCTATTGTTGATAATGCTGCAATGAACATCAGAGTGTATGTATCCCTTCAAATTAGTATTTTTGTATCCTTTGGGTAAATGACCAGTAGAGCAGTTTCTGGATCGTAGGGTAGTTCTATTTTTAACTTTTTGAGGAACCTCCATACTGTTTTCCAGACTGGCTGCACCAATTTGTATTCTTACCAACAGTGTAAGAGGGTCCCCCTTTCTCTGCATCCTCACCAACACCTGTTGTTTCCTGTGTTGTTAATTTTAGTCATTATGACTGGTGTGAGGTGGTATCTCATTGTGATTTTGATTTGCATCTCCCTGATGATGAGTGATGTTGAACATCATTTCATGTATCTGTTGACCATCTGTATGTCTTCTTTGCACAATTGTCTATTCATGTGTTCTGCCCATTTCTTCACTGGGTTATTTGTTTTTTGGATGTTGGGTTTGAGAAGTTCTTTATATATTTTGGATACTAACCCTTGATAAGATAGGTCATTTGCAAATATCTTCTTCAATTCTGTAGGTTGCCTTTTAGTTTTGTTGATTGTTTCCCTTGGCTGTGCAGAAGCTTTTTATTTTGATATAGTCTCAATAGTTTATTTTGCTTTTGTTTCCCTTGCGTCAGGAGACATATCTAATAAGAAGTTGCTACAGCCAATGTCAAAGAGGTTACTGCCTATGTCTTCCTATAGGATTTTAATGGTTTTATGTCTTGTATTTAGGTCTTTCATCCATTTTGAATTTATTTGTGTGTGGTGTAAGAAAGTGGTCCAGTTTCATTCTTTTGCATGTTACTGTCCAGTTTTCCCAACAGCATTTTTGAAGAGATTGCCATTTTTCCATTTGATATTCTTTCCTGCTTTGTTGAAGATTAATTGGCCATATAATTGTGAGTTCATTTGTACGTTTCCTATTCTGTTCCATTGATCAATGTGTCTATATTTGTGCCAGTACCATATCCTCTTGATCACTATAGCTCTCTAATATTGAGGTCTGGAAGTGTGGGATTGTGATGCCTCCAGCCTTGCTTTTCTTTTTTAAGATTGCTTTGGCTATTGGGGTCTTTTGTGTGGTTCCACACAAATTTTTGGATTGTTGTTCTAGCTCGGTGAAAAATGCTGGTGGTATTTTGATAGGGATTACTTTAAATGTGTAGATTGCTTTGGTAGTATAGACATTTAAATAATATTTGTTCTTCTAATTCATGAATATGGAATGTTTTTCTATTTTCTTGTGTTATCTTCAATTTCTTTCATCAGTGTTTTATAGTTTTCAGAGTACAGATCTTCTACCTTTTTGGTTAGGCTCATTCCTAGGTATCTTATGGTTTTGGTGTAATTGAAAATAAGATTGATTCCTCATTTTCTCTTTCTGCTTCTGGTGCATTATTGGTGCATAGATATGTGATAGATTTCTGTATGTTGATTTTGTATCCTGTGACTTTACTAAATTCGTGTATTGGTTCTAGCAATGTTTTGTGTGTGTGTGTAGCATCCTTCAGGTTTTCTACATAGAGTGTCATGTCATCTGCAAATAGTGACAGTTTGACTTCTTCTCTGCCAGTTTGGATGCATTTTATTCCTTTTTTGTTGTCTGATTGCTGTGGCTAGGACATCCAGTACTATGTTAAATAGTAGTGTTGAGAGTGGACATCCCTGTTTTGTTCTGGACTTTAGAAGAAAAGCTCTCAGTTTTTCTACACTGAGGATGCTATTAGCTTTGGATTTCTCATATATGGTCTCATATATGTAGAGGTTTGTTCCCTCTAACCCTGCTTTTGTTGAGATTTTTTATTATGAATAACTGTCATACTTTGTCAAATGCTTTTTCTGCATCTGTTGAAAGTTCTTATCTTTCGTTTATTAATGTGGTATAGCACGTTGATTGTTTTGCAAATATTGAACTACCTTTATAGCCCTGGAATAAATCCCACTTGATCACAGTGAGTGATCCTTTTAATGAACTGTTGGATTTGATTTGCTAGTATTTTCCTAAGAACTTTTGCATACATGTTCATGAGGGATATTGGCCTGTAGTTTGCTTTTTTAGTGGTGTCTTTGTCTGGTTTGGTATCCCTGTTTGGTATCAGGGTAATACTGGCTTCATAGAATGAATTTGGAAGTTTTCCTTCCATTTCTATTTTTTGGAATAGTTTGAGAAGAATAGGTATTAACTTTTCTTTAAATGTTTGGTAGAATTTGTCTCTGAAGCCATCTGGCCCTGGACTTTTGTTTGTTGGGAGATTTTTTGTTACTGATTCAATTTCTTTGCTGGTTATTGTTATGTTCAAGTTTTCTATGTCCTCTTGTTTCATTTTGAGTAGTTTATATGTTTCTAGAAATTTATCCATTTCTTCCATGTTGTCCAATTTGTTGGCATAAAGTTTTTGATAATATTTTCCTATAATTGTATTATTGTGTTGTTGGCTCTTATTTTTCCTCTTTTGTTGTGTTAAAATCATATTATATATATGGAATAAAATTAAAATCACTTCATTTTATGAACATGAATATAAGAGGCAGTTGATTCACCTTTCTGACATTTGCCAACAATGGTGTTTAATAAATATTTATGGACTTAGCTTCCCTTCCTTTTTTTTTTAATGTTTATTTATTTTTGAGAGAGAGACACACAGAGACACAAGCTAGGAGAGGCAGAAAGAGAGGGAGACACAGAATCTGAGACAGGATCCAGGCCCTGAGCTGTCAGCACATAGCCCGAGGTGGGGCTCAAACTCACAAACCATGAGATCGTGACCTGAGCTGAAGTCAGATGCTCAACCAACTGAGCCACCCAGGTGCCCCTTAGCTTTCCTTCTTTTTTCTTCCTTCTCTCCTTCCCTCTTTCCTTACTCACTATCTATTTTTTTTTTTTTTTTTGGCTAAAAAAAGATTTATGGAAGCTTCCATATATATATATATATATTATATATATGCCAACACTTATGTGTAAAGCAGTGTGTAATATGGGGGGAATATAGGGATAATAGTTTGAGTAATAAAATTGTATGCAACTTATACCTTAAAGCACATGGGGAACACACTAGATAGTAAAGGATCTTAAGTGGGAATCTAAAAATAAATGGTTGAAAAAGTTCGTTTATCTTGCTGTTGAAGAGGGGAGGACATTGAGTTTACCTGAAAAATAGGAAAGTAAAATTAGATATGTTTAACACTTTTCTGAAAAGTTTTATTGATGAGTTATGGCATAACCATTATTTTTTCTCTATATCTAAAGCGATTTTCCTAGGGGTCTGTTGTAATATCTGACTATTTGCAGACCTAACAGAAACAGTAGTAAAACAAAACAACTTATTACTTAAAGATAGGCATATAATTAGTAAATATCATTAATGAGAAATAAGTTGGCTAAACTAAGAATTTTATACTTAAAGAGCTGTTCTATAACATGAATCTCTTCAAGGGAAAAATAATTAGTTTCCCCTCCCTCCTCCTTCCTCTTCCCATTCCCCTTTCTTTTTCTTTGAATTTCTATAGCTCTTCAGTTAATATTTACTGTAACTATTTACTTTAGCAGCCCTCTGAGGAAGGTCAAACTCCCAATGTGGCATTAAGTATAATTACTTTCTGACCAACCTCTATTCTTACCTGTCCTCAGGTATTCTCACCTTGTACTTCTCAAACAGGGAAAAAATAAAAAAATACCATGAGAATGGGCATTTCTGAACCTGTAGAAATTCTTAGCAAAAGGCTGCAACTGCCCATTTGCTGTACTGTCTGGGAAACAGGGAGTCATCTCTTTCCTCTACATAAACTGGCTTTCTTCTCTTAGTCATTTATTAACCTGATGACTGTCCAAGAGCAGAAACATTATAACCTTTGTGACAATGAGCAGTAAGCACTCTTTAAACCATAGTCATCATTTTGGCAATGATAATTGGAGGGGAAAATTTTTTTCTTTTTTTTTTTTTGGATTTTAAGAATCTACTTTATTGCAAATAGTAAGTTGTGTATTCAACTTTTCCAGCTTCTTGTTCTCTAGGTTTAACAGCACCCCCCCCCCCCAACCCTTGCTTTTGCCTAACAGCCATCTTGGCAACTCCTCCCTGAAATCATTTCCTGTCATGACATTTTTAGAAACCAAAATAACAGCATTTACAATGTAACAGCTAAATATTCCCATAGAGTATCTGGATAAAACAAGCATTTTTGCACAGTAGTTTGGAACACACCATTGAGTATGTATTCAGACAGAACCTTTTCTGGGTGTTCACAGTTTCTGGCTAACCAATAGGCTGATTGCATCATTGTTTGTTGTTGCTCTGTAATCACATCTGGCACTCACAGCTGGCAACATTCTGGCTTCCAAAGTTTTCTCGTGTAGTATCTTGTTTTAATTTCAGAATACATATATTATTTGGTGATGGAGTGCTTTTTTTTTTTTTTTTAATTTTTTTTTCAACGTTTATTTATTTTTGGGACAGAGAGAGACAGAGCATGAACGGGGGAGGGGCAGAGAGAGAGGGAGACACAGAATCGGAAACAGGCTCCAGGCTCTGAGCCATCAGCCCAGAGCCTGATGCGGGGCTCGAACCCACGGACCGCGAGATCGTGACCTGGCTGAAGTCGGACGCTCAACCGACTGCGCCACCCAGGCGCCCCAAGGAGTGCTTTTAATAGTAGTGGGTGGCTGTGTAACTCAGAAAAATGAAGCGCAGGTACGTGTAATATCACATGGAAGTATGAGACACAAATGGAATGTCATTTGGACAAATTCAATACATTTTGAATTCTTTGAATTTTTTAAGAACATGATCACTTGTGCTTTTTATAATAGAATTATTTATTTAGCCTTTTACATCGTTAATTTTGCATTTTAAATTTAGGGCAGCATAAACTCAGAGTTGTGCTGGGAAAAATATTCAAAGTGTCTGTAGACAGTTAGTGTTCTTAAACCACGATGACAAAATCTCAAAAATAGATGTAGTCCCATCACAGTTAAATTGAATGACTCAGTGTCTGGACCACTTAGAATGATTTTTGTTTTTATTTTTTTTGTTTTTTTCTAGCTAGGGAAGAGGAGAGACTGTTCACTTTAGAATTTTGGAATCGTGGATGGAGGATGTTTGTTTTGCTTTGTTTTAGAGATGACACAGAATGCTATCACAGGGATTTGGTAAAAACTGACACCTCTTAAAATATGTAAAGTAGAATTCAGGTCACTTGTTTTTCATGACATTTTATTTTCAAAAGTTACTCATTAGTCTAGAGCTACACCCGAGAGATCAGTTTACCCAACTTTCACATTTATAGGCAGAGTCGTGAGGCTCCTTTGTCTGTTTCCCTTTATAGAGGCTGGATAAACCAGATACTCACTTTCCCAGATTCTCTCATATATAAAGGTGGCCATTTGACCAACTTTTAGGCAACAATATATAAGGGATAATCGGCTGGATTATTTCAGGGAAAAAATTCCATTTGATTATTTAAAAGACAAAGTAGACATATAAAAATCTTATTTTTCAATGGGAGTGTGATACCTGGAACTTGGCAGCCATCTTGAGACTATGAGATGGCAAGACTAAGGATAGAAAGACAATAGAGTAGGAGGATGGAAAGAGTTTGGATCTTTGATAATTGGAACCAGCCACTAAACCAAATTAGTATTTCTGTATCAATATCTTTTCCTCTTGCATGAGACAATTCTTTATTTCTTAAGCTACTTTTGGTCAGTTTTGCTGTTACTCATATCTCTGTACACTCCTAATTATTACACCCTGAGAAATTAATTAATCTGCTTAAGTTTGTAAAAGAACATAGTAGCATAGTCTTGATTGGAATTTGGGTCTTCTAATTTCTTGTTTAATATCTTTTCCTTACTTCTACCCTGTTAGTCTCCACATGAACAAATGAGTCTTGATTAAACCTGTTTTTAAATGTGTTGCTTCAGTAAATTTTATTTATCCTTTAGACTATTATCTGCATTTGCAATCCCTTTAGCTAAAGGAAATTTCACAAATCTTATAAACCATCTTTGCATAGATGGGCATGACAGAATAAGATCGGGATTATGGGATGATTCATTTCTATATTAAAAGTCTGGATTTGAGAAGAGGTAACTATTCTGAGTCACATTAGTACTAAGAGAATTTGCAACATGCTTGCAAAGTTGGATGTATTTCAAAACTCAAATTCTTATCCTGAAGATTGTTTTAAGGAACAAGTAGATAAAATTATATCAAAATGGAAAAATATGAGCAAATATTTAATGAAAATTTAAAAGTGTCCATTGGAAAAACATACATGATTTCCATGGCAATAGCAACAGAATAAAGATAATGAAGCTTGGAGAAGCAGAGAGATACAAATGTTAAATCATGATACCTTCCTGAGTCCCATAACCATGGTAGTATTATAGTATAGTTGCTTTATAGAAACATTTGATAAAATTAAATTAGAGGATTCTAAATGTATTGAATGTGTCGTGCAGTGTGCAAAATAGTTCACAGTGAAGGTTATGCATGATTATTTTGTATTGTGTTTTGAAGGGAAGGAATAATGTTTCAACATAAGTTGCCATTTTTCACATAGGTAATCTATTCACTGAATTAGGAGACATTTCTTCTTCACACAATGTAGGAAATATAAAGGGGAAAAACTGGATTCAAAATTATTTCTCTGATGAAGTTACTTTGACAGGTCATCAGTAAATTCTTCTTTTATCCTTACCTATGTTCCTTCTATTATGAAATAATAATATCTTTTGGATCCTTCTTCGAACCTGGACATGGAGAACGGTTGATCAATCATCTTTGGCATTTGGCCATTGGGCCTGAGAGATAGCCAGCATCAGTAGAGTGCCAGGGATGGTGACAAAGCAGATAGTTACTTGTGCTTAGACACAGCTCTCTACTATCTGAAGAAAAATAAACCTTCCATTCTCACAGTGACAAATGAAGGATCAACCTGCATAGTTCCAAGCCTTTACTTCTTGTATAGCGTGGAAATAACTCCATTCTGTCTCACCAATGCCCTGGAGTATGAGAGCAGGAGTTGGGGTTCTTGACTTTTTGCTTATGGCTGACAGCTGTCAGAGCTGCTATATTCAAGTGTCCCCCACAGTTGCCCTGTGCTGAGGCACAAAGTCTTCCTATGACTTCTCAATAATCCAGGTTTGCTACCTACCCTTGAAGTTCCTTTAGGCCTACCATGACTTTGCAGTTCTTTCTTTATTGGTACTATCTATTTTTTGTCAATGTATTTATAGTTAGAGTTAATGCCTGGGAACTATCCCATAATCCTAGTAATTACTATCTGTAAAATTAAGTAATTGAAATGTTTTCTCTTAATAGCTCTCTAATCATACCGCTTTAAATCTCTCTTCCCATTCAATCACATCTGTAAACATCATCATGGTAATAAAACTTAGAAGAATATACAGAAGTAAATCTTCATGATCCTGGGTTAGGAAATGATTTCTTAGATGCAGCAGGAAAAGCACAAGAAATAAAAGACTATTAACTTGGGCTTCATCAAAATTAAAAAACTTTTGTGCATCAAAGGACGCCAGCAGGAAGGTGTAAAGACAGTCTGCCGACTGGGGAAAAAAAATTGCAAATCATATATTTGAAAATAAATCCAGACTCTATAAAGAACTGTTACAACTCCATAATAAAATGACAATCCAATTTTAAAATGGGCAAAGGATAAGAATAGATACTTCTTTTAAAAAGATACAAATTACCAAAAAGTACAGGAAACGAGGCCCAACATCTTTAGCCATTAGGGAAATGGAAATCAAAACCACAATGAGACACTACATATTTACTACAATAGTTATAATGAAAAAGACAATAACAAGTGCTGTTAAAGATGTGGAGAAATTGGAATGCTCATTTATTGTTGGTAGGAATGTAAAATGGTACAGCCTCACTTTAGCAACTCCTCACTGTTAAACATCGAGTCACCAAACGACCCAGAAATTCTATACCTAGGTATATATATATATATACCCAAGAGAACTGAAAATATATGGCTAAAGAGGAACTTGTACATGGATGCTCACAGCAGTATTATTCATAATAGCCAAAAACTAGAAACCGCCTAAATGTTCATCAACTGATGAAGCGATAGACATAATGTTATATACCCATATCATGGAATATTATCTGGCCAAAAAAGGAATGAAGAACTGATGGATACTACAATTTGCATGAACTTCAAAGACATTATGCTGAGTGAAAGAAGTCAGTCACAAGAGACCACGTATTATAAGGTTACATCTATACAAAAAACACAGAATAAATAAATCTATGAGAGACAAAAGGTAGATTAGTGGTTGACTAGGGTTCGTGGGACAGAGAGTGAGGATGAGAAGTGACTGCTAATGGGTGGAGGACTTCTTTTTGGGATGATAAAGATGTTTGTAAGTTAGATTATGGTGATGGTTGCACAGTTTTGTAAAAAACTCTAAGTACCATTGAATTGTATACTTGAACACACTTCTACGGGTGAACTTTATGGTATAAATTATATCATAATAAAACCATTAAGAATAATTATGATATAATAGCATACAAACAATGACACTGGGTAAAACTTTATGATTTATCATATTCATTGTGGAGCAAAAAATGATTGGATTTAAATAAAAGCACTTAAAAAAAAGCCAAAAAAAGCTCCATATTGAATTTTGGCATTTCCCAGATTTAGATGCTGTCACTAAGGCACCGGATGTCAGAACAAAGGAAATTACCAGGAGGTTACGTAAAATAAGAACCTGGTGCAGGGAGGGTGCTAATCTTAATTACAAGTGGTGCCTAAGCTGTTTTCCTTGATCAGGATTGGATGGAGAGATGAGAGGGATACCAATTGAGCCATTATGCTTTAAAGAAAATTTGGTTTATGTTTGTGGTAAAAAGATTAGAAAGTCAGAGACCACAACCTCGGGTGCACACTTATTCTAGAGAAGTGCCTCTCATAGTATGAGCTGCGGTCAATTCCTATCAGCATTTTGAGGGAAGAGTACTCATTAAAAATGAAGATTTGTCAATCCCACACTAGAACTATGAATCAATATCTCAGGAGGATGAGGGTGGCAAAAGATTGAAGCAATGTGCAATTTTAATATTGTCACCATATAATTCTTCCCACCTCCCCATTTTATTGAAGTATAATTAACAAATAAAAATTGTATATATTTAAGGATCATGAATTGGATTTGATATTTTGATATGCACATACATTGTGAAATAATTGCCACAGTCAAGCTAATTAACATATCCATCACCTCCCATAGTTATCTAGGTGATTCTTTTTTTTGGTTTTGTTTTTGTTTTGAGAAAGATGGAGTGTGAGTGGGGGAGGGGCAAAGAGAGGGAGACAGAGGATCTGAAGTGGGCTCTGCACTGACAGCAGCAAGCCCAATGTGAGGCTGCACCTCACCAACCATGAGATCATGACCTGAGCTGAAGTTGGACACTTAACCGACTGAGCCACCCAGGGACCCCTGTCTAGGTTATCTTAAGCAACTAAATTTGAGAACACAGATATAGAGTAGAAAAACCCTATTGACTGAATTTTTATGATTTCTGTTCTACAAAGTTCCTAGAAAATAACAAAACTTATTTGTTTTTCTCAAGGCTTGTATTGTAATATTAAATGAAAATAGTTTAACTTATCTAAAATATCTAAATTAAAAAGTAGATAAATGGTTATGGCCCAAGATTATCTATGTTTGCGCTATAAATTACCACTATAAAAATAGGTTATATATGATGGTTCCATATAGTTGAAAGAAGGTGTTTTGTACTTAATTTTGGTATGTTATGGATTAGTGTGGGAATTTACCATTTACAATAATATTTCCATTAGAAAAAGGTTTTCATGTTTATGATAATCTACTTAATGAATATGTAACCATGAGTAAAAGATAATCTTTTGGGAAAAGAGCTGTCTAGAGTTTGTCTCTGTCTTTAGTAAAATGATCCCAAATTGGTTAGATAAACAAATAACAATAAACTAGGAAATTACCATCGATTTGCATTTTTAAGAAGTTGCTTGAAGTATTTACAGTTAATTTTGACTATTGGCCTTAGGTCCTACAAAAACAGCTAATTGTACTAATAGATAGTAGGTATTCATTATGTGCTGCTTCATCAAGTGAGATGACTTTTTAAAATTCCTGTTAGTAGTTGAAATTCATTTTTTAAAGTAGTGATTTATTTATTTTTCCTGTTTTATTTTATCAGCTAAGATTTATAGTATAATATAGAACTAAAGTTTGAAAAATGATTAAAAAGAAGTGATATTGTACTACTCCACAATTAATATGTTTGTTTGAAAGAAAATCCATGGGAATCAATCTACAGACAAGGACATTTGGAAAATCCAAAAATATTTGTAGATAAGAGAACCTTTAGAATATGTTTTCTTTTTTTTCTAATAAAGTATAATTAACATATAGTGTTATATTAGTTTCTGGTATACAATATAATTCAACAGTGCTATACCTTACTCAGTGCTCATCATGAGAAGTGTACTCTTAATCCCCTTTATCTATTTCACCCATCCTCCCATGACCTCCCCTCTGGCAACCACCAGTATGTTTTTCGTATTTAAGAATTTCTTTTCATTTTTTTTCTTTTTTTTCTTTTTATGTTCATTTGTTTTGTTTCTTAAATTCCACATAGGCTGAAATCATGTGGTGTTTGTTGTTCTCTGTCTGACTCATTTCACTTAGCATTATATCCTCTAGGTCCATCCATGTCATTACCAATGGGCACATTTCATTATTTTTTATGGCTGAGTAATGTTCCACTGTGTGTGTGTGTGTGTGTGTGTGTGTGTGTGTGTGTATCACATATTCCTTATCCATTCATATATAGATGGATACTTGTGTTGTTTCCATAACTTGGCTATTATAAATAATGCTACAGTAAATATAAGGGTGCATGTATCTTTTCCATTGTATTTCAATTTTCTTGTTGTATTTTCTTTTTCTTTGGATAAATACTCAGTAGTGGAATTACTGAATCATATGGTAATTCTGTTTTTAATTTTTGAAGAAACTCCAAACTTTTCCACGGTGGCTACATCAATTTGCATTCCCACTGACAGTGCACAAGGGTGCCTTTTTCTCTACATCCTTACCAACACTTGTTATTTTTTTGTCTTTTTGATTCTAGCCATTCTGACAGGTGAAAAATGATAACTCATTTTGGTTTTGATTTGTATTTCCCTGATGGTAAGTGATGCTGATCATCTTTTCCTGTGTTTTTTGGCCATCTGTGTGTCTTCTTTGGAAAAATGTCTATTCAGGTCTGCCCATTTTTTAATAAGATTATTCATTTTTTTGATGTTGAGTTGTATGAGTTTTTTTATATGTATTTTAGATGTTGACCTCTTCTCAGTTATATCATTTACAAATATCTTCTCCCATTCAGTAGGTAGCCTTGTCATTTTGTTAATTTCGTTCACTATGTGAAAGCTTTTTAGGTTGGTGTAGTCCCAACATTTTATTTTTATTTTTGTTTCCCCTGCTTGAGGAGACATATGGAGAAAAATGTTGCTACAGCTAATGTCAAATAAATTACTGCCTATGTTATCTTCCAGGAGTTTTATGGTTTCATGTCTCACATTTAGGTCTTTAACTCATTTTGACTTTATTTTTGTATATGGTATAAGAATGTGGTTCAGTTTCATGCTTTTGCATATAACTATCCAGTTTCCCCACCACCATTTGTTGAAGAGATTTTCTTTTCCCCATTGTATCTTCTTTCGTCCTTTGTCATAGATTAATTTATCATATGAGCCTGGGTTTATTTCTACGTTCTCTGTTTGTTCCATTGATCTATGTGTCTTTTTTGTGTGTGTGTGCCAGTACCATACTGTTTTGCTTATTGTAGTTTTGTAGTATATCTTGATATCTGGGATTGTGATACCTCTAACTTTGTTATTCTTTCTCATGGCTTTAGCTATTCAGGGTCTTTTGTGGTTCCATACAAATTTTAGGATTATTTGTTCTAGTTCTGTGAAAAATTCTGTTGGTATTTTGAAAGGGATTGCATTACATGTGTAGATTGTTTAGGTAGTATGGACATTTCAATAATCTTTTCTTCCACTCTGTGAGCATGGAACATCTTTCCATTTATTAGTCTCATCTTAATTTTCTTTTTTTTTAAGTTTATATATTTATTTTGAGAGAGAGCAAGAGAGAAAGCAGAGGAGGGGCAGAAAAAGAGGGAGAGAGAGAATCCCAAGTAGGCCCCGTGCTGTCAGCACAGAGCCTGATGTGGACTCAATCTCAGGAACTGTGGGATCATGACCTAAGCCAAAATCAGAGCCAGATGCTTAACTGACTGAGCCACCCAGGTGCCTTTCAATTTCTTTCATCAATGTTTTATAGGTTTTGGGTACAGGTCTTTCACCTCCTTGGTTAAATTTATTTCTAGGTGTTTTTTTCTGGTGCAATTGTAAATGGTATTCTTAATTATAAATGCGTTCTTTTAATTTCTCTTTCTGCTACTTTATTATTAGTGTATAGAAATGCAACAGATTTCTACATTTTTTTAAATCTTTTTTTTAATGCTTATTTATTTTTGAGAGAGAGACACAGTGTGAGAGTGGGGGAGGAGCAGAGAAAGAGGGAGACACAGAATCCAAAGCAGGCTCCAGGCTCTGTGCTGTTAGCAGAGTTCTATGCAGGGCTCGAATTCATGAACAGCAAGATCATGAACTGAGCCAAGGTTAGATGCTTAACTGAATAAGCCACCCAGGTACCCCTGCTATAAACTTCTGTCATAGAACCACTGGTGCTGCATTACAAAGACTTTTGACCATTGTGTTTTCATTTTCATTTGTCTCCATGCATTTTTTAATTTCCTTTTTGGATTCTTTTTTTTTTTTTTTGAGAGACAGAGAGAGAGAGAGAGCGAGCATGAGTTGGGGAGGGGCAGAGAAAGGAAGAGAGAGAGAATCCCAAGCAGGTTCCACACTGCCAGCACAGAGCCTGATGTGGGGCTCAAGCTCATGAGCCATGAGATTAATACTGGAGCTGAAATCAAGAACCAGACACTTAACTGACTGAGCCACCCAGACGCCCCTCCTTTTTGAATTCCTAATTGACTCATTCATAATTTAGTAGCACGTTATTTAGCCTGCATGTATTTATTTACTTTCCAGACTTTTTCTTGTGATTAATTTTCAGTTTCATACTATTGTGGTCAGAAAAGATGAATGATATGATTTCAATCTTTTCAAATTTATTGACACTTGTTTTGTAGCCTAACATGTGATCTATTCTGGAAAATGTTCTATGTGCACTTGAAAAGAATGTGTAATCTGCTGTTTTTTTGATGAAATGTTCTGAATATATCTTTTAGGTCTATCTAGTCTAATGTGTCATTCAAAGCCACTGTTGTCCTTGTTGATTTTCTCTCTGGATGATGTATCCATCGATGTAAGTGGGGTATTAAAGTTCACTACTATTTGTGTATTGCTGTCAATTTCTTCTTTTATGCCCGTTAATAGGTGCTTTATGTATTTTAAGTGCTCTCATGTTGGATGCATAGATTTTTATAATAGTTATATCCTCTTGTTGGATTATTCCTTTTATCATTATGTAGTGTCCTTTTTGTCTCTTGTTACAGTCTTTGTTTTAAAGTCTATTTTGTCTGACATTAGTATTGCTACCCCAACTTTCTTTTTGCTTCCATTTGCACGGTGTATGTTTTCCCATCACTTCACTTTCAAGCTGTGTGTGTCTTTAGGTCTGAAATAAGTCTCTTGTAGGAAGTATATAGATGGGTATGGCTTATTAATCCATTCAGTCATCCTATGTCTTTTGATTGGAGCATTTAGTCTATTTACATTTGAAGTAATTATCAATAGGTATGCATTTATTGCCATTTTGTTCTTTGTTTTATGATTGTTTTTATAGTTTTCTTTTCCTTTCTTCTTCTCTTGTTCTCTTCCCTTATGGTTTAATGGCGTTTTAAATAGTGTTCAGCTGATTTTCTGAATACAAAATTAACAAAGAAATTCAATATTGAAGAAGCTCAGTGGAGGGGCGCCTGGGTGGCTCAGTCGATTGAGCACCCAGTTTTGGCCCAGGTCATGATCTGTCAGTTCACAAGTTTGAGCCCTGCATTGGGCTCTGTGATGACAGCTCAGAGCCTGGAGTCTCCTTCAGATTCTGTCTCTCTCTCTCTCTCTCTCAATCTGCCTTTCCCCCACTCCTCTCTCTCTCTCAAAAATAAATTTAAAAAAACATTAAAAAAAGTTCAGTAGAGTTTGTATGTAATAGGACGACCTTGTATAAATGCAATATAGAAAATGGTATAACTCAAAAGAGCAACAAGCTAAGACAGGGAGAGTGGGGAGTAGTGTAGAGAGAGGTAGAGAAAGTATAAGATGCCTAGGAAAAAAACTGTCACAAAAACTTTTCCTTTCTTCATGCATGAAATTATGAAACTTTATTTAAAGTCATAGAAGAAATGATTTAAACATTTGCAGAGACATACCATGTTCATAAATAGGAGCACTCCTAAAAGTATTAAATCTCTCCAATTTATCTAAAACTTCAATGCCAACACAATCAAAATTCCTCGAGGGCTTTTAAAATAATTTTATAAAACTGTAGTAAAATGTAGGAAAGCAGTTATGTATATTACAGAAGTATGTGTACATAGGTACCCTTTGCTTAGAATAGTAAAAAATGAGAAGCAACCTATTGTTCACTGGTTATTGAATGGATAAGTTAACTGTAGGTTATTCTTATTTGACAATTAAAATGAAGCACTTACATCAATCTGTATGTGTCAATATGAATAGATTTGAAAAAAAATATTCAATAAAAAAGCAAATTACTAAAAGTTATGTATATATGATATAAAATATGTGGAACTTCAAAACCAAAATAGTACTGTATATTAATTTATGCATACACATGTAGTAAAATTATGCAGTCTTACATATAATTGATTCCTCAAAACTTCAGAACACCTCTGTGGAAAGAGGAGAGGGAAGGCATGTGGGTGGGATTAGAACTTTAGCTGTATTTGGAATACTTTATTAACAGAATAAATAAATATGAAGCAAATATGGACTAATATTAACATCTGATAGGAGTTGCAAAAAATTAGCTTTTGTTATATTTGAAATATTTCAAACAACAAAAACAATAAAAATTGATTTGTAGAATTTTCAATACTGATAAACTCTTAAATGAGGTGACATAAAGCCTCATATTTAATTTAGATCCTCTCATCAATATTTGTCATACCTAAAAGCTGGACAGATGGCAAATATAATATTCTTTCTATTTGACAGATGGATGAACTGGAAGGTTTAATTACTTTCTCCTAGTTACATAATAAGTAGCTCTGGAAATGAAACATTTTGGTCAATAACTTTGGGGTTTGGCCACCACACAGAATGTGAGAACACAATGCTTAGCCTTTATAGTTTCTACTATGAGACAACATAACATATTCACATATATGTTCTATTGCCTACTTAAAACAGGAGCCCTATATCTTCATGTGTAATCAGTCACTGTAGAACAGGAAAATACATTCTTAGAATTCTAGTTTTTCTCATGATTGCTATTGTAAATAAGCCTTTCCATTCTGACATATTCAAATAAATGTAATTTATTAATCATTTCTATAAAGTTAGAGCTTTTGACATTAAAAAAAAAGCCAAGAATAAATCATGTCTCTTGGCAGAGCATTTGATTTTCCTAGTCCAGAAATGGGTCTTTAGGGCAAGAGTGTCTGGATTATATTCAGGAGACATAAGTTTTTTTCCCAAGTCTTACACTGGCTAACTCTGGCCTGTATCAACTTTCTGAATCTTCCAGGATCTGTAAAAGATTATGGAAGAAAGATATATCAGGTTGAGAGAACAACATTAATCTTAAAATATATTACTTGTTTGGAGCAGGGCAAAGAGCCTGTTGGAGCTGGAAGGGCATGTTTATGGAAGACAAAAGTAGGAAATGAGGCTGGGGAGGCCTTGGATTATACTCTGCAGCAATTGAAGATCTTTGAGTAACAGTGCAATGTTATCTTCATTATGCTTTCCTTGGGAATATTGTCATTGAGTAATGGCAAGCAGCATATGAAGAAACCATACACTATCAGGTCATCAAATAGAGATTTATTTTGCCTACAAAACACGAAATCAGAGGTGGGAAGACCAAAGCAGTTCAGCATCTCCAGACAGTCATCAAAAACTGATTCCTTCTAGCTTCCTATTTCACCAGTCTTAGCTTGAGGTTTTTGTCCTTGTTCTCTCAGGATGGTTGTTCCATGTCTAGGAAGAAAGAAAAGGAAAACTCAAAAGGTGAAAAGTTTGTTCCAACTGAACAGTAATGTAATGGCTTTGATGCAGGTTCCATCTAGTAGACTTAGGCTTGCATCTCATTAGCCAGAAGTGAATCACAGGAAGTCTGGGACTGTATTTGTTTTGTGTTTGTGTGTGTGTTTATAATTTATGTACAATAAATTGCATGCATATAAAGTGTACAGTTGTGTGCAATATTAAATCATTACCATAATTAAGATACCAAGTATTGTTAGAAGGTGAATATTTTAAAATGGAAACTTTGTCACCTATCTAGATCAAGATCTGGATAGATCTTGTAGCAAGAGAAAGATGGAAAAATAGGTGTTGAGAGGCAACTAGTGATATCTGCCAGAATTTCAAGATTCATACATTCTCCCAAGGGTAGCCCTCCAAGTAGCCCTCCTGGTTCAGTTTGGTAGACCCCAGGAGGGCTTGTAGGGAGACAGCCAGCACAGGAGTTTGCCTTGGGGTCTATTCTGGCCTAAGTCTGCCTTGGCTGGTAGGATGACTTAGAGGTGAGTGTGATTTTTAGAGTCAGACCAGGGTTAACATCCAGCTCCTTTTACTAACTCATTGTGTGGTTTTAAATGATTTATTTCAGTGAATATTTATTGAGCACCAACTATGTACCAGGTACTCTGCCATTCCTTGGACATACAGCAGTAAAGGGCAAACACAGTCCATCCCTTCACAGAACTTAACTTTCTGGTGGCAACTGAGCCTTTTCTATAAAAAAGAATTGTGGGAAGGACATGTAAATGCTAGTTAAATGGTAATTGTTCAGAAGCTGTCCTAGATTTGAATTCATTCTCCTGAAACTAGTACTTACATTTGGAGCTTGGATCTCTCCACTAGAAGTTCTGCTTGCTTGATTTTGGATTAATCCCAGGAGTTCTGGGCTTTTTTTGGAGCTAATTAAGGCCAGCTAAACTGTGACCCTAAACCTCATTGGGTTAAGAGCACATGACCTAGTTTCTTCCCTCTGGGGGAAGATAGTTCTCAAATATCTTTTTGGAATCTAAGAAATTCCCTGCCTCTGAAAATCCTTCTGTTTTGAAGCTATTCAAGGACTCGAGCTCATTTCTTCCATTCCTCCCTGGTGACTCCTCTGAGGATAACTCTGGTTTCTTTTTCCAGCAGCAGAAACCTGGGAATAATCCTAGCACTCTAGAGATTGGACCACCTGAGAAAGCTGGAATTTATCCTCAATCATGAGGGCCTTGATTTTAAACCACAAGATCCGTGATTTCTCCCAATGGAATGAAGAAATTCTAGAAAGATCAACAGTTCTCCTTCTTGTGATTTCTTTTGCCTTTTGATATCATCAAAAACAATGGAATATTATAATAATTGCTTCTTATTGAGCAACTACTATGAGCTAAGCTCTTTACATATATTATCTAATTTAATAACCTTGTTATTATCCTCCTTTTACAGAAAGGAAACTAAGTCTGCAGAGATGACAAGCACTCTGCCCAAGTTCATTTAACCCACAATGGATGGAGTTGGGATTCACACCCCCTAGCTCTGTCTGACTTTAGGTCTCAACTTTTTAACTGCTATGCTATACTGTGGCTGTTTTTGGAATTACCTATTCTTAGGAAATATTTATCACAGCCATCTTTGGACACAGTTTTGTGGAAATACCAAATACCTTAATAGCTCTATTTCCTTTTTAGAACTCACAATTCAACGATGTGTCCAAAGAAAAGTGGCTGTCTTTGCCAAACTCACAGATTCTTCACCTTGAGTCTGGAAGTTTACTTCCTGGCCTGGACCTGCATACACTTGCCAGTTCTGAGAGCTTGCTGTGCATCATGCCCGGTCAGAGACTATAGTTGGGCTCACTACATACACTTGCCTCTCTAGGACTGCCTCCTTTAGGAGTCCTTTAATTTTCTCAGCCCAGAGTTAGTTGTATCTGAAGTGTGTTTGGGTGGGCACTTCCAATGTATCCCTCTGAGTTTGTAAGTGAGTTGAGGGGTAAGGAATGGAGGCTAGTCAAAACAAAATATTTCATGAATGTCCAAAAAGCATGTGAAAGACATTCCTCTTGAACTTTCTGATATTCCACTTCCAGTCCTGGGGCAGTTTCTCTCAAATACTGTGTTTTAGACATAATTTATACTAAAATTTTATGCTTGTCTAAAATTCAGATTTAACTGGCGGCCTGTATCTTATCTGGCAACCCTAAGTTGGACAATGTATTTATTATGATCATGACTGACTGGACCTGGTTTCTTATTCTTCTTTGCCTGTCTTTGTTACATTCTTCTCTATGTGGGATGATGCAAACATGTCCAAACACTGCATTTGAAGAACCAAGTCAAATGTTGTTTTTCCTGCTCCCTTATTCTTCCTATCAGAAGTAGTATCTTCTTCCTCAGAATTCTATGGCCTGGTTTTTGTTTTGTGTGTAATTTTGTGTTTTTAGTTTTATATATATATATATATAGTTGCTGTTGTTGTTTGTTTTTTGTTTTTTGTTTTTTGTTTTTTGTGTTAGAGAGAAAAAGAACATGAGAGTGGGGAAGAGGCACAGACAGGGGGAGGGAGAAAATCTTAAGCAGGCTTCACATTCAGTGCAGAACCAGACCCAGGCCTTGATCACATTCCGTAGGATCATGACCTGAGCCAAAATCAAGAGTCAGACACTTAACAGAATGAGCCACCCAGGCACCCCAGTGTGTTTGAATTGTAGTTGTGTAAGCATTTCTCAAAGAGAAACTGAGACCCAGATTCTTCTGGCGAGTGAAATTACTACCCTAGAAGTTTCTCTCCCCTAGAAAGATTAAAATTTGTTCATGTTCAACAGAAACTAAAACTGCTTGAAGTCTGCCCACAATGGGAGTTCGCATATCTGCATCATGTGCTGAGGCAGCCCTCAAGAGACTCATTTTTCAGGGAGAGAGAAATATAGCCCTGAAAGGAAGGGTTCTGAAATGATGAGTCACCTTAGAACCTTCCTATTAAGATTAGTATTCTTGGTTTGTCTCTGCTAGAATTTTACATATATGAACCTTTTTTCAAATGTGAGTTTGAGCTTTTTTTTGGTGGGGTAGATGATATATCTGTGTTCTAATTTTGTCCAAAATAAGATGTATTAGTTTCTTAAAATGGTACCTGAAGTTTTTCATTCTTTTCTAGCCTGTGAAAGCCATTACTAACAGTTTGGAAATTGTCAATTCCTTTCAAATTTTCTATAATCTGTATATAAAACTAAAGGGGTCTAGAACCATATTCTAAAAATAATCTTTGAGAAAGTTTTAAATTCTTGTGATCATTGATCTTTATGGGTTTGTCTATATCTTCTTGATTCAATTTTAGAAATTTTCTTTTTTTCTGTAAACATATTTGTATTCACACTTTAAGTTTATTTTCATAAAGTTATATGTAATATTTCTAACAACTGAAAAAATCTCCTATATATGTTGATTTGTCTCCTTTCTTACACATTCTTAATTTTTCCTAAAGCTTGTTTTTATCCAAAAAAATTTGCTCACAGATTTGTTTTTAATTCTGTTCTTCTTTCATTTTCTAATGTATTAAAATATATTTTTACCTTTAATTAATTCTTTTGTTCTTTAGATTTGCTTCACCCTCTAATTTGTTGAAATTGTATGTCTATTTCTTTCATTTTAATTGTTTTTTATTAATAATAAAACCTTAGGTATTGCTGATAGCAGCTTAAGGCATCTCACATAATTTAAAAAATTAGATACAGTGTTATTTTTTCAAATGATCTTCAGAAAAGTAAAAACAAGAGAATGAAAACCATCTGTAATCCGACTAGCAGGTTTAACAAATTTTAACCTTTTGAGGTATATCCTTTTAGATTGCTCTTTTTCCTCTGCTCTCTTTTTCCTTCTGAACATATGTATTTTTAAAAATGATATTGTGCTATATATGCAGTTTTACATTTCTTCACTTTCAGGTAATATTTTAATGTCATAAAATTCAAACCTATGTCATCATTTTTAAAAGCTGTATAATTTCCCACAATTTAGATATACCATAATTTGTTTAAAGTATCTACTATTGATAAATATTAATGTTGTTTCCTATATTCTATGTTTATATATCTATTCCTATATTTCCTAATATCTATGTTTATACTATGTAATTAAACAGAGAAATGAATAAAGATAGGAACCTATAAAAATACTGCGTTGGAAATGATTGTACATAACTTTTTTTGCAGCAACCTTATTATTTCTTCAGCAGAGGTTTCCAGGTAGAGAATTATATGGGGGTGGGGGGAGGTCAAAGGAGATGAGTTTATCAAGTTTTGATAAGTTTTGCCAAACTTCCTGCCAGATTGGTTGTGTCATTTACTCTTCTACCAACATATATGAGTGAGAATGTTTGCTCTGGGACCAATAGGTATAATTAATGGTTGTAATCATTGCCAATCTGATAGCATAATATATTTTGTAAACAACCTATTGTTGCTTTAATTTCTATTTTTTTTTAACTACTGGTGAGGTTCAATTTCTGATAAACTTATTGAGTAATTAGTTATGTAAATGCCATTTATATATGTGAACACTTGTAATATGTTTGAGCCATTTAAACAGCACCTGACACAAAACAAGTGCTGTATGTTGCTATTTTATTATTAATTTTAATTTTATTTTATAAATTGCCTATCACTCTCCCTTACTTATTTTCTATTGATATTCATTTTTAAGTTGTCTTTTAATGGGAATTTTGAGTTCCTTTGAACCCTGGAGTTAATGAGGAGGGTGGCATTTGAATCTCTCATCTCTGCTTATGGAAATTTATTTATTAAATAAATAATATTAGAAATGTATTAAATTTCTATTTTAACTTTTCTAGCTTTGCTTTTCTCTGCCTGGATGCACATAGCATTCATTCTTTCTCCTGAAATGTTAAAATTTCAAGAGGTGTTGGTCTTCTTTTGGGAATCTGCCATATTAGGGAATCTTTTGTGTTCTAACATGTTTCAATTTTCTTATATTATTTCTTATTGCTTCTGTCTAATTTTTTCTGATACTGTGTAAATAATAGTAAGATTGGATTTTTGTTTTTTATCATCCATTAATAACATTTTTCTCATATTTTAATCTGTCCTTTTTCTCTGCATTCTTAAAGAATCTTTTAATTTTATTCTTCACATCACTAATTTTATTTTCTGCAGTGTTGATTCTATCCTTATTGCCTACTCTCGGGTTTATGATATTGCATCTTTTGGTCCCTTTCACTCCCCCTTTTCTTTTTGCTGCCTTTTCCACAAGTAAACCTCTATATAGTTTGTACTCTAACCTCATTTCACCTTTTATAGTTCATGTTTTCTTAATTTTATTGGGGACATGAAGCACATATTTTCTAATATTTTCTTCTATTTCCTATATAGTAGATATAGTCCTTGCTTTTTTTTTTTTCATCTTGAATGTTGCCTTCAACTTATTATGCCATAGAATATTTTTATAACTCTATTTCAGTACTTTTTCTCCCTGCTTCTCATTTTTGTGTGAACATTTGACTACCCATGTTTGGTACTGCTCACAAACTGGTAGGTTAGGCTCCAGATTTCTGTTTTTAACCTTGACTGCAGCTTGATATCAGTTTTGTTATTGGTCCACAAAGCCAACTTCCACAGCCTGTGAGGAGAAAGAAATGAGGTGGACACTGGGTACTTGGGCAGAGAAATGTTGACTGTGTACTTTTCCCTCCATATTTGGTGAAGGTGCTGTGCAGGTGTCAGATTTCTGGGTCCAGCTTTCTTTACTGCCTGTTTCTTAGCCAACTTGCCTTGTGCTTTATATAAGCTGCACCTGTGCTCTGCTTCCTTCCCAGCTGTAGTCTTACTGCTTGGTATGGCCTCTGTCAGAGTTCAGGGACATCAAGAAATACTCCTTTCAAATGCCAATGTTCCACCTCCGCAAATTGAAGCCTAAGGGCTGTGTTCACACTGGGCTGTTTTAGATCCCCCAGCCATCAGTTCTTGTCCCTCCAAGTAAGTGACTGACTGTGCACAGGAGAATTTGCGAGTTATTCTTTAGTGACTTGTCTTATCCACTTTTATCTGATCTACTTTATCTATGGCTGAAACTCCTCTCAGTTTCTACTTTGTGAATGATATCTTCCCAGTTTCTAACTTGAAGCTGATTTTCGTTTGTCTTTTATAACCCTTGAACATTTCAATGGAAATCTGAGAATGGAGGTATAAGTCACCTGTGCTCTGATTTACATATCTAGATCTTTAACAGCCACCTGTTTACTTGAACATAGCAGACATATAAAAAACAAACAAATAAAAGCTAATGGCTGAACAAAAAATGAATACCATCTTGAGCTTAAGAGGTACTGTCTTTATGTGACTTTTGTATTATTTTTCTATATGATGAAAAGTATGAGGTTTCTTCACATTTTTAGATACTTCATATGGCAACAATGACAATCAGGTTGTGATCAGAAAAAATGCTCTTGAAATAGGTTCAAATATTTACTCTTTCATTTGTAAAATAAATTTTGTCTGCATTCCTTCAATGTGCTCTCCCTGTGTTAGGAACATCGGATATAAGGGTCAATAAAATATGGTTCCTACCCTCCTACAGGAACCTCACATTATATATAATATGATAATCTATCGGCAGCGACTGCTTTTTTTCCTTTCCAGGTCAGACATCAGAATTGTTTTTGGAAAATTGAAGTACTTAGGATAATGAAAGGTCTTTTTCTCTCTGGCAGTGGAAATCTTGTTTATTTGAGTAAATCAATGAAGGAATTATTTTACCAGGGGCTTAACAAGAGATTGGGAGAATGTTTATCTCACTAATCCTGGAGTAATGGAGGAAGAATTTCCTCTCTTTATGGTTCCTAGACTTAGTGGAGTCAGGAAAAGTTATACTTGACTGAGTTTACATTTTCTTTTAAGTATTTTTTTGCTAAATACATGTGATTTTTTATTTTATTAATAACTGGAATCAGTGTGCAATCATATACTTATTTTAATTATTGCTATATTCCTGTCCACATATATAATAGAACATAAAGTATAGCTTCAATTTCTGGAGCATAGGCATTTTATTTTTGGACTTCCTAAATGCTAGTTGGCACTTATCACTAATAGAAAATATTTTGCCAACTAGAAATAGAGACATGCATCCTCCAGAGCCAAGCATATGGCTTTATCAAATGTAGTGGACATCTGTGGATTTTGTCTGCTCAGCCCCAAAGATTAAACTTTTTGGGTTTTTGGGTTTGTTTGTTTGTTTGTTTGTTTGTTTGTTTTTGGTTAAATTACTCTGATTTTTTTTCCAGGTTAAATTACCCTGTTTTGGTGTGGCTATCAAATAAGGTGCCCCTTTACCCAAAGTATGGGAACATGATTCCAGCTGTACTGCCACATTGCCATAGACATAGTCCCTTAGTTTCTCTACCTTGATCCCTACAGTGACATAGTTCTGTCCTCCAATGTGTGATTATAAAGCATTTCCTTCAATTCTATGAGCTACCCTATATCCTTCTAATAAATGTATTTTGACTTAACTTCCTGTTCCTTGCAATCCAAAAATCTTCATTGATAGAGACAAGATTTCAGTAAAGTTCCAAACAGTGGAATTAAGTAATATTCTAAATGTTTTAAATTATTTGTATTTTGGAGTACATTATCTTACTCATTCTGAAGACAGTGCTTTATTTTTCTGAGAAATTATGTCCAAGAAAGTAATAAAGCCATAGGATAATTATCTGATACAGGAACAAGTTGGAACATGTAAAATGATGGAAATCAGTAACTCTGCTCACAGTAGTATTCTTAAAGAAAACTCATTATCAACACTGTGAACATCATATGTCAGACACTATGCTTAGAGATTTACAGATATTATTTTTTGTCTTTACAGCAAGTTTGCAAATAGTGTTAACCCCATTTTATAGATGGCAGAGCTGAATGTTTGCGACTTGTTTGTTAGAAGCTAACAAGAATTTTAGCCCAGTTCTGCTCACTACAAAGTCTGTACTCTGTAAAATGAGAGATTTTAGTTTTCTTAAAGTGTGAAATTCTTTGTTTCTGTGCTTGGGATGTGAGGTTGTAATTTTTACGTGGTGTTTATCCTTCTTTCATTAAGTATTTATTGAGTGACTATGTGGGTAAGTTCTCCATAAATGTATTATAAATATAGCTTTGGGGAGTATGTTTTAAGAAGTAAGGATGACAAAATAGCATGTAGAAGGGAGAATTTTGTACATTATTTAGATTACATCTAAAATATGTCTACTAGTTAAGGGCAAGGATAATAAGTATTTCTCATTTTTGTGCAGATAATTTGCTCACAGTTTATTTCGGTTGACTCCAGAAAACTCTTATTTTTCCTTGTTCCCCTAATCCCAATCTACCCTACTCATCTAATGTACATTCATACTGAGCTATGTTTGGGAATCTTTCTAAGTTCTAGAAAATTTTAGTTCTCTTAATTTAGGGTATTACTATGTAGTTAGAATATAAACAATGTCACTTGATAAAGAAGGCTGGAAACTTCTAAAAAGTGGATACAGCCCCAAATACACCAATGCTGTTGTTAATGTTTTGGGCATAACTGTATAGTGCCAGAGATGAATAGCCAGAATCACCACCTCTAAGGAGCTAGAACCTAATGATTGTGTTGAAACTTTTGTAGCATCTATAGACAAATCTATAACATCTTTATCCTTATCTTTTCTAGCACTCATAATAAGAATTGTGCAGAGAAGTGTACAATTAAATACTTTCCCTCCCTTATTCTTACACTATATGCTATCTCTGTGAAGTAATAGAAGGGAAGAGGTTAAACACATTGCCTCATTGCCAGTAGAACTTACTTAGTTTGTGCAGAAGAAATTTTCTGTGTGCTCAGAGATATCAATGTTTGCTTTTCATGTAATGGAAAAAACCATAAAGGTAATGAGTAGACACTCTGGAAGCTGAATTGCCAAAGAAGCATAACAAGGTTTTGATTCTACCCATGCTGGATGGTTTTGTATATTCAAATTCATTACTAATGATTCATTTTATTTTAAAGACTTGGTCTACATGAGATCGTATTTGAAAAAATCTGTGCAGTTAGGGGACCATAGCATTTATGTGTAAAATTAAACTGATGAAAAGAACAAAGCCAGACAGAGAGTATGAATACCCAAATAAACTATTTGGGACAAAACAGGCTAAGCAGTACCTAAGTGTGAGTTTGTGCTATTATTAAGCAGAGTGGCAGAAGATTCGAAAGTGATTACAGTTGGAACATCTGCCCATCAGTGTCAGCTTCCTGAAAACACTTAAAGAACAAAACTTTATTTTTCTCATAACTGGTTTAGATATAGTAAAGTATCCAATTTCCTTTTTATTTCCTTTGAAACACTTTCTGGTGGTAATAGTGAGTGGAGATCCATCACCTTATAATAGAAAAACCAGTTATGGCTAGTTTTATGTTCTTTGTTCCATCTTCTCTCTTTGAACTCCTTAGGGTGCTAGCTAGGAGTCTTACTAGGCTCCTATGGGAGACTCAGCTCTCTGTGTCCACAGTGGGAGCCAGGAATATGAGCATATCTCAAGAAGCAGCACCAACTTCCCTTTGGATTAGAGATCCCTCTAGGTGGAGGTGGCTGAACTAGAAGCCCAAGCACTCTAAGTGTCTTCCAAAGCATAGCATCCAGATCATTGGTTTTAAACCTGGCTGAGGTTTAAAAAATGCAGACTCTAGGGTCCTTGCCAAATATCTCAAACTAGCACGTCCAAGAGTGGATTCTGGAAATCTGCCTTCTTAACAAATAATCTGAAGACCAGCTAGGATTCCAAGCTACAAATCTAAGTCCTTTGTGAAAAAGAAAAGACCCTCCCTCCTCACTCTAGCAGCACGGTTGCTGTTGTGTGTGGTGAGAGAATAGGCACTAGCGTTTTTTAGAAGAGTGAGACCCCTGTTTGGGGCAAGCTTCTCGGTACATCTACCTTTTTAAAGACTCCGTCCTCCCCACCCCCCAAAAATGGCCAGCTTTACCATGTAGTAATCTGAATTTGACATTTTCATCCACTTTCCCATTTTCCAGCTTGGCTGTGTGCTGGCCACATATTAGGCAGCTAGAAAAGTGACCACATCCCTTAAAGATAGATGTTGACATATGATAATGTCAGTAATTAGTGGAGGTTCCAGAAAATGGAACTTTATCTATTGAAGTGCCAAAACTTTATTTTAAAAAGTATTAAAACTCCACTGCTTTCAGAAACAAAGTCTTGAACATTTGTATTTTTCTTGATGATTCAGAATTGTCATTAAAATAGGATTTCTTTTACTGCGTAGTGCACTGTATTAAGGAAGCTGTCGAAGAAGAAGTAGGTAGATCATTCCCTCCTGCAATTTTTATTTTGTGTTGTTGTTCTCGTTTGGGTTTGCTTGTATGGTACCGTTGACTCCATCTCTTTGAGGGCAAGCTGCCTCTGTACTGCTCTCAGTACGCTTGCCTGGACAGGACTTCCCTTTGCTTTTCTGGTGCTAGCCTTTGCAGGATGTAGTACGAAATAGCCAAACTTTAGAACCAGGTCTTATTTAGAATGAGCCAGATTCTGGGCAAAGGTTTGGCCGTCTCTCCTGGGATAACTGTCCCAGCGTTGGGAGATGAATGTCATGACATATGTTCTGGCTGCCCAGAAGGTTTTGTTTACATGCTTACTTTGTTTACTGGTATATGACTGTGTTTCAGAAGACTGAGTTGTTGGAGTGATTAGTTATGACTAACTTAAGAGTTATTGTCTATAACATAAAACCTGGAGTGAGCATTTGTTCACATGTGCCAACATATTCATTTTTAACCTGCTCATGGTCAAGAGAAAGGTAGAAAATGCCTAGTTGGAATGTGGAGCAGCCAGAGCATTGATTTTTCCTTCCCTCTCAGGATATCAGCAATGCTGGATCCTGGGCTGACTTGACTTCTCTCCTTCCTGTTATTTTATTTTTGCCCCCAAAAAATCACTTGGCAGCTGTCATAGCCACACAAACTCTTGGCTTGTTGGTAGCTTAGGAAAATTCAACCCTTTTCTGTTTTGCTGATAATCAGAGCAAAGAAAAGCACCTGCTGGGTTATCTTATGGGAGCAAAGAAGGACTAATGCCCAATCTCCAAAGAAAACTACCACTTCTCTGGTTACTCTCCTGGGCAAGGAGTTCAGTGCCACAGAGCAGCTGTTTGAGTCCAAGAGGAACGACATTCCTGGCTTAGAGGCTCAGCCCACAGTAGCCCCTTGGTGACGACAGACAGGGTACCTCATTCCAGGAGACAGATCACCAAAGCAAATTATTTATCTATATATCTTTGCAGTCAGTGAGAAGGGCTTCCTCCTGGCTTTCTGCTCTTTGCCATTAACACCATAAACTTAACTGCTAAATATGATAGAGATTACCATGCATTCTTGTCTTCTCCTTTATTTCTACAAATCTTATCTCTCTCTCAGTCTGTCTTTCTCCCTTTCTCTCCCCCTTTGCTCCTGAAGCTTTTGGACCTATTCTAAATGAAGTATATTTCATTTAGCTACTTGATCACTTGGTGCACATTGATTGAGTGTAAGGAGAGGGAAAACTATTTTAACGGCTCATTGGGCTTTCAACGTCTGTAGTCAGCATGGTTCAGGCTGAACTAAATGGAATGGTATCCATGGTGAGAGAAGCGGAATGCACCAGGCTTTTGTGCCAAAGGGAGATGAAACATGTGTCATATATTTGGCCATGTTGGAAGTCAGTGATTTCAAAGTTCCAATCCTGAGTTTATCATTACAAATCAAGACAAGAATCGTAATAAGACAGAATCAGAATATATTAGAACAAGTGGAAAAATAGGATAACATTCAAAAAAGTCTTAAAAATAAAACTAGATGGAAATGGGTTAGAATAAAAAGGTGTTTAACAATTAAAGTTTAGTTTGTTTAGTTGTAATATCAGTGAATTTTTTCTTTTCAATAATTAATCAAGTATTTCAGCCTTTAAAGGACAAATTGTAAATCCTAACAATGATCTACAATGAAATAATTGTAATGTGCCAACTTGTACAATTCATATTCTTACACTGGCAATGTAAGAGTCTGAATTGTTTGCAAAAGAGATGTTTTGCTCTTCAGGTATGGAATTGACATGTGGCTTTTTAATTTTGTTTTTGATTTATTGTGAAAAATTATTGCCTGCTTACACTTTTGAGATTTTTAAATTTGTGGGCCTCTATTCACTTATTGGTGGAAGAAGATTCACATTCCTGTTGGGGCTTCTCTGCCTTATAAAGGTAATTGTAGCTGTTTGTAGAGAAAGGCTGGCCTCATAACTCTTCACCAATTTATCCAGGGACTAAATAATGACTTTTGTCACATAGCTTCCATATGCTATTTTAATGTGTATTATTCCAGATTTGTTTTTCACAGGGTGATATTTACAGATAAGGGTAAAATGAAATTGAATGTTAAAGAAGAAAGTATTGCTAAAGAACTATTCAAATACATAGGGCATTTGTCTTTAGAGTTTATGGGTTGATTTTATACTACCTGTAATTCATTTGCAAGTTTATTATGATCCTTATGTGAATATGCCTCTGGAAGCCAGATATGGAGTAGGCATAGAGTATAATATGTTCATCAAGGGATTCTGAAGTCTAATTGCTGAGTTTCATTCTGGCATCACTCTTAGCTATATGATCTTGAAAAATTATTTAAGCTTTTTGCCTTATTTTTCTCCTGTAACAGGGGAAGTAATAATACTACATTTCTCATAGGGTTGTTGTAAATTATAGATAGTCAATTTAAAGCATGAAGCTCAGTGCCCAGCAGGTGGTAAAGGTGTAAGAAGTGTTTATAAATAATGCTTAGATTGTCCTAGCTGCAAGTGAATCTCTGTAAAAATTCTGACAAACAATACACCTCCAAAATTAACTTTGGAAGTGGCCTACAAGTGGCATACATCTTAGGTGGAGTAAATACAATAAAGAAAGCAAAACAATAAAACCTACTTCACAGGCGTTCAGTCATTATTTCTTGTATTTAAGCAAATTGGGTATTAGGAACTCATAGATTCATAGACTCTCTAGGTTAGATGTGGAAATTTAAGTAAGCATCACCCTTCCCAGCTGTCTCATTCAGTGTTTTCATCTCCTCTACCATATTTCCATGAAGCAGACATTCATCGTAATACTTGAACCTCTCCAGTGATGGCAACCCTATCCATGAGGAGCCATGGTTATTGGAAAGATCATTTAGGTTTGGCTGAAAATCTGCTTCTTTTGCCTTCACCCATCCTTCCTACTTTGACTTCTATGTCTCTTCATATGTCAGTGGCTCATATATTTGAATATATTTTCTACATTCTCCATACCCTTCATTTTGCAGACACAAATTCCCAGTTACTCCAACCTTTCTCAAACGACATGATTTCAAATTCTCTAATGTTATGCATTATAAACTTTGGAACCAAACTTTTTTCATTTAGAAACTGTATTTAGCCACAAGTAACAGGCTTAAACCAGAAAAGGGTATATTTCCTCTCATATAAAACAAATTCTGCACTAGACAGCCCAGAGCCAACATGATGACTCAGCAAATTCCTCAGGGTTCCAGGACCTTCTGCCATCCTGCAAGTGTGATTCTCATTCTCAGATTTTGGAGGTGACCATTTGGTTAGCTGTTGAATCCTCATTCTTGAGGGAGGAAAAATTAGAAGGGCCTAATGCAATTAGGGTGCATACTTCCTGAATTGGCTTCCCCCTTTAAGGACTTCTTTTGGACACATTAACAGCAACTTCTACTTCTTGGGCAAAACCAAGCCACATGATTAACTCCAATGTAAGGGAGGAAAGGAAATGTAGTTTTCAAGCAAGGTTTCATTCCATCCTGAATGAAAGCAGGATCCTTTCAATAAGAGAAAAGGGTAGACTAGATGTAAGGTAGGCAGCTGGCAGTCTGCATCAGGATGTTCTCTTAAAAGTCTCCTTCTGAAGTCTGATTTTCCTGTTTCAGCAACAGTCTAGATACTAGATGACCCTGAAGGGTAGAATGGGACTACATCTGGGTGGAAATCTGACTTCTAGAAAATGGTACCAATTAATTGAAATACCAAAGAAAAAGTAGAGAGCAGTTCTAACTTGGGCAGAACTTTGTTTATTCAACTCATTTGAGCTCAGAGTCAATAATCTTAATATTTACCAAGGCTTCCTACCCATTGAGAACTGAAAGTCTGCTCTTTCCTGGATTTTTTTCAGCTTTATACTATAACCAACATACACATGTGGTAGATCCAAAAACCATCTTCTAAGGGTATGATTTACTAAAATACCTATGAGTAACTGGTATAGTGGTAAGGTCATTTTAGGAAGGTAGAAGTCAGTGAATGAAGTCCTTTGTGATATGTGTATTAATGCCAAGATGTTCTAAGAAATTATTCTAGAGTACAGAGTCTTTCTGGGATTGATCGCACCTAGAAAATTTATCTAACCACCTTGCTGTCAACTTTGCTTTCTGTCCAAAGGATCTCAGATTTTACTGGAAGAGGGGAAACAAAAGCATAGTGGTACTCATTGGGAAAAACTATAAGTAAAACCAAAGAATATGCATGCTTACTCTACAAGGAGTCCTGGGAACTCGCAGCTGGCCTCTGAAAATGAAAGGGGATGAAATAAGAAGATTAATTGGAATATAACAGACTTCAACAAATATATCATTTTTGGCTACAGAGAAGCTCATACTTAGCTAGCTCAACTATGGTGCTACTATAGCCGACTATAGCCAGATGGTGGTGGTAGTAACAAGGGCCTTGCCTGTGTTTCATGAGTACGGGTTATACTTTACAGTACAGGTTATACGGTTACAGTACAGTAACTGACTTTTTCCCAAAACTTGGAGAAAAGCATCCATTGGTTGAATCTGGGCTCTCTAGGCATCAAATGATCTCGGCACCAGGAATGCAGACAATATTAAGGCCAACTTAAAGATTATATTCCTTCTTTTGTTTTCTTCTTCATTTTCAGGTTACAGTTAAAATCCTACAACCTATTATCTATGTAGTTTCCAAACACCCATCTTTCTGAAATAGGAATCAAATGTAAAACTACAATCCAGGAATAGGTGGATGAGTGCAAGTTGTGTCTAGTCTTCCCATATTCTAACTTGACTCTAACAGAATTTTTAACTCACAGTCACTGAAGGTTTTTTTTTTTTTTTTTTTTTGCAGTTTTAGTATCAAACCCGAGGAAGAAGTGACAAAATAGAATTAAAAATATGATTAAATTTTTTTTGATGTTTATCTATGTTTGAGAAAGAGAGAGAGCAAGACAGAGTATGAGTGGGGGAGGGGCAGAGATTGAGGAAGACACAGAATCTGAAGCAGGCTTGGGGCTCCGAGCTGTCAGCACAGAGCCCAGCGCAGGGTTGGAGCTCAAGGACCGCAAGATCTTGATCTGAGTCCAAGTCAGACGCTTAACTGACTGGGCCACCCAGGTGCCCCAAGAATATGATTACTAATTTCATAAAGGCAATAGTAACTTTAGGGAAGAAAGCCCAAGGATGCCTTTTGTTTTTGCCTTATAATCATTAGGCTGTATTCTTTATGAATTCCAGTTACTATCATTCGTTCATACATTCATTTATTCATCTACTTAATAAATATTACTCATTTACTTAGTACCTTAACTATATGCTGGGAATTGTGCTAAATTCTGAGAATATAAAAATTTATAAGAAACTGTTTCTGCTATCACTTATGAGAACTTACCTTTGTATTGTACAGTTCTTCAAGTGAACAAGTATTACAACAAATGTTTTTTTAAGTATAATTGATATACAATGTTATATTTGTTTCAGGTATACAGCATATTGGTTCATCAATTCTATACATAGTGCTCACCTCAATATAGTTGCTGTTGCCAAACAACATTATTACAATGTTATTGGCTATATTCCCTATGCTGTACTTCTCATTTCTATGATTTATTTATTTTATAACTGGAAATTTGTACCTCTTAATCCTCTTTATCTATTTCATCTGTTTCCTCACCCTCTGTCTTCTGAACACCATCAATTTGTTCTCTGTATTTAAGAGTCTGCTTTTTTCACTTGTTTTGTTGTTCAGATTCCAGATGTAAGTGAAATCATATAGTGTTTGTCTTTCTCTGACTGACTTATTTCTCTTAGCATAATACTGTCTATGTCCATACATGTTGTCACAAATAGTAAGGTCTCATGAGTAGACATTTTTCCAAAGACATACAGATGGCCAATAGACACATGAAGAAATCCTCAACATCACTAATCATCAGGGAAATGCAAATCAAAATCACTGTGAGATATCACCTTATACTTGTCACAATGCTAGAATTAAAAAAAAAAAAAAAGAAAGAAAGAGCAAGAGTTAGTGAGGATGTGGAGCAAAAGGAACCCTGGTGCACTGTGGGTGGGAATGCAAACTGGTGCAGTCACTGTGGAAACAGTATGGAGGTTCCTCAAAAAATTAAAAATAGATATACCATATGATTCAGTAATTCCACTACTGGGTATTTACCCAAAGAAAACAAAACATTAATTGGAAAAGATACATGCACCCCTATGTTGTAGCATTATTTATAGTAGTCAAGATATGGAGGCAACCCAACTGTCCATATATAGATGAGTGGGTAATAGCAAAGAGAGCTAAGTGTTAATTCTTGGTAAGTTTCACATTTTAATGAGTTATTTATGTATTAAGTTTTGTAAGAGAGTTTTCTATATAGTGCTAAAAACACAGAAAAAGTGAACATGGTTAGTAAACATTTTTTCTCTTTACAGGAGATAGAGTGTCTACACTAGTGACTCTCAAGCCTGGCACATACTAGGACCACCTTGGAAGCTGGAAAAATATACTGCTGCCTGGTCTCCAGGTTGCCCAGACATTGGCATTGTTCTAAAATATCCCTAGGTGATTCTAATGTGCAACCAGGGCTAAGAATGGCTAGAAACTCCCACTTCTGTTGGAAAGCAAAATAATCAGGTTATGCTAATTGGCACTAAAGCTTAAATGGCTCATATTGTCATTTGAATTTCCAAAATCAGTATCTAACAGAGATTCTCATAAGTGTGGCAAAGTATGATGAAGACATTCAGGTGAGGACAGAAAATATTTCAAGCAGAAGAGTCTTCTGTATTCCTTAAATTTCACCACTTGGATGACTATCCCACCTAGCTTAAACAACTGCTTTGCATTTGTGACCCTGGCTTTTAATTCAGCTTCCTAAAGTCAAATGTGTTAAACACTTAACTGATGCTTATATTTGAGTAGATTTTTCCTAAAATGAAATTTATAGGAATGTAAATATGTTTGAATTGCCCAGAGCCTCGATTGTCCATCTATCTTTGTCCCTTTGTATTAGAGCTGTGCCTATTTAGGAAAATAAAATGGATGCCCTCCGACTTCAGTTCAGGTCATGATCTCGTGGTCCGTGAGTTCGAGCCCCGCATCGGGCTCTGTGCTGACCGCTCAGAGCCTGGAGCTTGTTTCAGATTCTGTGTCTCCCTCTCTCTCTGACCCTCCCCCGTTCATGCTCTGTCTCTCTCTCAAAAACAAATAAACGTTTAAAAAAATTTTAAATGGATGCCCTAAAACAATCAGTGGGGTATTACAACATTTGAACCCTCATTGGCCTTTTTAGGAATTTTTGGCTAATATGGAAGGGGTTCAGTATCAAATTTTCTAAATACTTATCAGATTTTCTTTTTCTTTCTTTCTTTCTTTTTTCTTTCTTTCTTTCTTTCTTTCTTCTTTCTTTCTTTCTTTCTTTCAAGAGGAATGTGTACATGTGTACAAGTGAGAGAGGGACAGAGAGAGAGAGAGAATCTTAAGCAGGCTTCATACCCAGCATGGAGCCTGATGCCAGGCTTGATCTCATGACCCTGGGATCATGACCTGAGCTGAAATCAAGAGTCAGATTTTCTAATTACCTAGAATGCATTTTCCTATATATTACAATTCTCTGTGTATTAACTTCAACACTTATACATTCATGATTAGAATGCCTGTACTCTCCTTTTATGGGTAGGTGGTAATGCCTATTACATTTCTCAAATTCTTCAGGATAAGATGTGTGGGCAGTAGAATTAAAGAGCAGAATTCACATTCTTGTTTAGCTTCCTTATGAGCCATGTGATCTTAGGTAAATCATTAACCTCTCTAAGCTTCAATTTTCTTATCTGTAAAACAGAAATGATAATAGTTCCTTTGCTACAGTTTGGAAGATATAATGTAAGTAAAGCCCATGCCATTGTGCCTAGTACATAAGCGCTAAATATTATTATCATTATTGCTTTTGTTGCTATTAAATTCTTTGGAGGAAAAAAAAAAGTTGCAGGCAAATGAATAATTGCTGTGGACATTAAGGAGTTTTCAATGGAAGAAGTTGCATTTCTCTCTTTTGCAAGTATTTGAAATGTACTAACTTGATTATCTGAAATCTAAAATCAAAAGCTATAGCAGTATATTTTATCTCAAAGGAATACCATAAAATTTCATGTTTTGTTATATGCATTATCGATGTCATTTTACCTGCCTCTTACACTATATGCGAGAGGCTAGGAAACATGCGCACACTAGAAAGGAGAGAAATGCAGTTTCTGGCAAGTCACAGCAATTCCTCAAGGTCGGATGGGATGGGGTGGGATCAAATCAGTAATGTGTTGCTATAAACTCGAATTTTTTTTTTTTTTTTTTTTTTTTTTTTACCATGGCCTCCAATCCTTATCTGAATGTTAGTAGATAGTTTTATCTCTGAACTAATTCAGGGTGAGAGACCAAACCTTGGGAAGAGCATGTAGAGATAGAAATGACCTTCTAGTCACTTTACAAAAATGTCCATGTGCTGACCCTGTCCATCTTCTTTCTCCAAAGCACAAAACTACTGCAGGATCTTCCTTAACTTGCGATGGGGTTACATCCCAGTAGTCCCTTTATAAGTTGAAAATATCATAAGTCAGAAATGTATTTAATGCACCTAAACTACTGACCATCATAGCTTAGCCTTGCCTACCTTAAAAGTGCTCAGAACACTCATATTGGCCTACAGGTGGGTAAAATCATCCGACACAAAGCCTATTTTATAATAAAGTATTGCATATCTCATGTAATATCTTGACTATTTACTGAATGTGAAAAACGGAATGACTGAACGGGTGCAGAGTGGTTGTGAGCGTCTGGGTTGTTCACCCCGTGACCACACGGCTGCCCGAGCTGCGGCTCTCTGCCACCACCCAGCTCCGTATCGTACAGCATATCAATAGCCTGGGAAAAGGTGACAGTTCAAAATTCAAAATTCAAAATGTGGTTTCTACTGAAGGTGTGTTGCTTTCACACCACCAAAAAGTCAAAAAGTTGTGAGTCCAACTGTTGAAAGTTGGTGACCGTCTGTATATATTTTCTCCTCTCTTAGTATGCTCTGATGTTATCTAGGTGGCTTTGTGTTATCACTCATTTCAGAAACGAAATACAAGTGGAAGCAATAAAGGGCTTAATCTGAATATTAATACAGCTTATAAGGAGTAGGAATGGAAACTAAATTCTTTTCGTTTTCTTCTTTGGCCTCACGTTTTCTTCCCTCTGGATGGCTTTTCTTCTTTCTCCTCACTGATCCTAATAACTTATACAAACTTGTGTCATCTTTACTATATTCTCCTCTTATTTAATCCCTACTGCCATGTTGACACATTAAATAGCAGTTTTTGAATTCAAGAATCATTGCCTCCATAGCTGTTAAGAGTGAAAGCTGGCCATGTACTATGTATGTACATACATAATTTTATAAAATTTACTTTGAATTTTACTACTGGGACAGTGATTACAACCTTGTCCAGAGTTACTACTCTGTTAGTTCCAAAAGTAGGCATTGAATGATGAGAAGACTGTCTAATTTCAGGAATATTTTATTTTATTTTGGGAGCTAGTGAGAATTGATGGTTGTTCTTTTAGTTGTTTTTTTTTTTAATGTTTATTTTTGAAAGAGAGAGAGGGGGAGACTGAGTGTGAATGGGGGAGGGGCAGAGAGAGAGAGAGGGGGACACAGAATCCAAAGCAGGCTTCAAGCTCTCAGTCAGCACAGAGCCAGATGAGGACTCAAACCTGCGAACCGCAAGATCATGACCTGAGCTGTTTGGACACTTAGCTGACAGAGCCACACAGGCGCCCAGGTGTTTTTGTGTTTTTTTTTTTTTTTTACTTCTATCTTTATGAATTCTCCATTAAAACACTAATTTTGTTTTTGATCTCTAACAGACCAGGAGATTTATGTTCCTGTAACTACTGGAGTTCATTCTCACCTTTTTTTCTCCTATGGGAGGCATGTTTGCTCATTGCTAAGCCTTTTTCAGTTATTCATGATCCTAACTAGAATTTTTAGATGAGTTAAAATGCATTTCCTTGTAGCTTATGCGGCAGGCATCAAATGATTAAAAAACAAAATTCATTTTCCTACCAGGGGCTTAATTCGTCAGAATCTGGGGCAGAGTAAGGGTTGGAGAGAGGAAGGAAGGAACTGAAAAAAAGTAGAAGGTAAAAAGCAGGCATGGATCAGGGAAAATTCCAGCTAGAGCTGATGGACTGAGCTTTATCAGTGCTGCTTTATGATATGTGTCAAAATAAATGTAGGAAACAGTTTTTGCTTCAAAGTTTGGAATGTTGTGGTGATACTTAAATGAAGGAATGTTACAATTGGAAGAGCTGACCTAAAACTTTCCAAAACCATCACTTTTATTTATTAAACTTACTGAAGAGAAGAAAAGTGACAAGAAGAATCATAGATCATTTATTTATTGGACAAAGTACTCAGTTCTTTTCCTTGGTAAAGCAGCAATTAAGATGGGTTTTATTATGCTCAGCATGTGTGTTTGCCTGGTTTAAATTGTTTACATATTTACTGGCAAGGCGCTAATGAAAATAAATCAGTTCGAAGGACTTTTATCTCCCTGTCTGTGGAACACTGTGAAAGTTGCATTTTTAATGGATGATGACCACAGTTGTTTTTAGGATTCCTGAATGAAGTCATGAAGTCCTAAAAATTTTGGAACCCAAAGTTTTGACTCATGTTACAATTTGAGCAACTGCTTTGCTTTATAGAAAAGAGTTCAGTCTAATTTTGACCAAGGCTGTGGATTATTTCTTACAAGTCGGAGGCTCATTTTCTGGGGATAATATTTTAAAGCCTCATAACTAAGGCAATACTTTAGTTAGACTTACTTAAATTATGAGGAGAGATCCACCCAGGTCACTTTAGGGCACCATTTCTCGAATCAGGTATCCTACCCTACACTTTAGCAGTTACATGTGCTGTAACATAAAGGCTTCAGGGCCCTCTGCTAAGTAGGATTAAAGTTTCTTCCTTCCTTCCTTCCTTCCTTCCTTCCTTCCTTCCTCCCTCCCTCCCTCCCTCCCTCCCTCTCTCCCTCTTTCTTTCTTTCTTTCTTTCTTTCTTTCTTTCTTTCTTCTTGTAGCAAGATTTTTAAGAGACTTAAATGTGCAAATGGATATTGTGACTAATCAAGAAAGGACATGGCATTCAGCATTTCCCAGACTATTATCAAGCAGTATCTACTTACATCTCTCAGAATTCTGTTTCTCAGAACACGGTTAGGGAAAAGCTGCCTGGAGTGATAGGCTTCCTTATAAACTGGCAGTCAGCCTCTCTGGACCCTGGTCTTCCAGAAGCCCATCACCATGCCGTATTCAAGAGCAGGGCCCATGACCCACTCTTCTGTGCGACTCGTGTTTGTACTCACTGAGAGAGAGGATCCAATGGAGTTTGCTGGCCACTATCCAATCTGGGGCACTTTGATTGAGATGTCTTAAACCAAAGTGCCTCAGAGCAGTTTGGCTTTTATACATGATCCTTTGGCCTTAGCACAAATCTCTGGACCGATTAGCTGTGGCCAAGGTAGTAATATCAAGCGGCCAAATCCACAGAATTTTAGTGCTGTTGTTCTTTACATGGAGGCTATAATAGGTAGTTAAGTTTTAAGGGCTTTTCTGATTCCATCTTCATGTAAGATATTCATTCATTCATTTATTCAGCAAGCATTATTGGATACCTATCACGTATACTTAACATGAACACCATGTTACACTCTGGGGATACAAACATGAGTAAGATATCTTTCTGTTTCCCAAGCAGCTTGGTTGTCCTTGTTTGTTTCATAGGATACTCTTTGGATGTACAACGAGCTGCTCCATTTTGAAAGCCAGTATAGGTGATTGAAATATATACATACCTCCTTGTTATTTTCCTGTTACTATTTGATCTAATCTTTGGTCTGAATGTTCTGCAGTATTCCCCCAGAGAAACCAGCAGCAGGCAGGGCTCGCACAGATGTGGGGCATCAGGAATGCAGTACTTTTGGTTGATTAATTGATAACATGATTATGGCCTCTTTCCCATGTGGGGGACATGGTGCTGTCTGATGCTGTCTCCTTTTCTATTGTGCATGCTCGGGACAGGCATCCCAGATGGTCCTTGATTGATTGTAAGACAGGAGAGGGACATGGTGGCAGCATGTGTAGCACTGCCAGAAGGAACACATCTGTAGCAGCTGTGTGGATCGTTGCTCTCAATGAGCTGTTCTTTTCTGGGCTGAGGTGCTGGTCTTCATGAAGAAGAAAAGTCCAGGGCGACAGAAAAATTAATTTGTTCTCTAATCTGAGTTTACAAGGACCCTGGCTCATGGCTTACTATGCTTCAAGTTCACTACTCCCAGTGTAGGGAGATCCCTATAGCTATTGGCTTCTCATTAAATATGTTGTATATTACATGGAGGAAACACCAGCAAGTTAAACATCTATTTGGGATAAAAAAGGGAAAGATTCCCACCTGGAAAATTTAAATATATCTGTTAGAGTCCACTTCACAGTTAAAGAAAGTTGTGATATCTTGTGATAGAAATGGCAAGATTACTGAATTTAGTGTTGATGTTTCCCTAGTTGCTTAAAAGGTTGTTAAGGGTTGCTTGCCATTTATAGCCAGATAGAGATAGCGGATGGTGGAAGACACTCTTCCTGGGTCTTCTCCTAAGAACCCCACCACTCATTCTTTTTTTGGTAGCATTCTTCAAAGCAACAATCTCATGCACTGTTCTTTATTGATTCATTGGGTAACTGCTGACTCCAGAGCTAAATGATTACACTGCTTTTCCTTTGGTCAGTTCTTTGCTTATCTGTTCTTCACAGTTCTCTAACAGGTTTCTCACCATGTGGAAGGTGCTGTGCAAGCCACCCGGAGAAATACAGCAGTGCACAAAGTATGCTCCCTGCCATCTGCTGATAGGTATCCAACTGAACATAATACAAGACGTGTGTGATACGTTCCACACAAAGTGGTGTAAAGGAAATTGCAACGGCTTTGTAGAATATGATCATGAGTAGGCAGATTCTGGCCACTGATGCATCATTGTGGACTTGTATGTTAATGTGCTACATTAGGACCCTGAGCAATATCATGGCACCCTCATGTTTCATACACATGAAACTCCTATTACTGAATTCTTTCAGGAATGCATTTTGCAACTTCTGTACATTCTTGAAGCAAAGGCCTTAACACTATAGCTTTTGTTCCTTTTGGACCATTCACCTTCTGGGAACGTCAGTGGGCACTTGGTATATTATAGGCCATCACCAGCCTCCAGCATGAAGGACTTAGTGGAGGGCTCATTTTCATTCACAAATGGGCCTTCCCCTTCTCCTTCTCGGTCATTTACTTCCTTGCTTCTTCAAATACTTAAAGCACAATCTGAGCACTCCATAACACCTTATCAATGAAGTTGGATGCTACTTCTTTACATTTGCAGTACAGTTCTAAAGTTTAGAATCGAATGATAAAGACCCACTCCACAATCATGAATACCAGATCATATTGCTTACTTTTCAAAAATGTCTCCTTTCAGTTTATCTTTGCTTCTACTGACTCAAAGTTCCATAAAATACGTTTAAGAGATCTTCTTCCATTTTAACAACTTGCCCAGACTGGGGATATCAGATTCCTCTTCTTTCCATCTGCTGGAGGAACAGTTATCCATTGTGCTGCACCTTATATACTTTTACAAAATACTGGTACCCAGGACCCACCCACAGAGATTCTCATTTATTGGTTTGAGGTAGAGTTCAGAATCAAGTATTTCTTTTTTACTGAGATATAATTGCCATATTATTTTAGTTTTAGGTGTACAACATAATGATTTGATGTTTGTATACATTATGAGATGATCACCACAATTAGTCTATTTAACATCCATCACCATATATAGTTACAATTTTTTTCTTGTGATAAAATCTTTCAGGATCTAACCTCTTAGCAATGTTCAAATATACAATACAGTGGTAACTAACTGTAGTCACCATGCGTCACATCCCCGTGACTTATTTATTTCACAATCCAAAATTTGACCACCTTCACCTATTTTCCTTAGCCCCTACTGCTCGCCTCTGGCAACCATCAGTCTGTTCCCTGTATCTATAAGTTTGTGATTTTGTTTTGCATTTTTCTTTGTTTGTTTCTAAGAATACAGTATTTTTTTTAATTCCCTAAGTGATTGTAGAGCCAGGCTTGAGAACCACTGCGTCAGTGCTAAAACCTGTTCAGAACCAGTGAATATCTGTAAATCCAGCAGTTGAGGTCCAGTTTTGTTAATCAGGAGGCAGATTTTTTCCAGCAGCTTTGGAACAAAGACTGCTATGGATATCCAGAACATTCTTCGGCCCCATTGCTGAATTACCCCTAGATTAAGGATATTTACTTTTTTGTTTGTTTCTGCTTTAAAGCAACCCACCCACCCAGTTACCCCTGTGGCTAATATATACAAAACTTTAATAAAAGTTAAAAAAAAAAGTTAAACCCTTGTTTAAGACACTATTGCTATTTTCTGGGCAAATTGTCCGAATGAATATTCAAATCTATGATAACTATGTAAATGACACTCCATGGAGTTGTGCAGTGCACAGCCTGCACAACCACACCCTGTGACCCATCACATTCTTGCTTTTCTTGTTTAAACAAGTCATGACTGAATTAGTGATCTGGAGACTGTTGGCCTCAGATGACACATTGGCAGGCTGGTTTAGGCATAGTATCTAAGATAAAAGGCAACTTCAAAGTCTGAGATGATGGGTTAAGATGTTCTCAAAAGGCTCCCTGCCTCATGACTCTGTCATGTTGCTTAATTTATCCCAGGTTGCCAGGGAAATGAATTCAAAGTTGACCAGTACAGTGCCTAGAAGCTGTGTATGAATAATAAATAAATTGATGGCAAATATGCCTTTGCTTGACAACCCTGGATGGCTTTATTTGCTTTTGCAAAGCTAAAGACTGACATAACCTGCTCAACCCAGCACAATTGCTAAGTAAGCCAGGCTTATTTTCAAATTTCTCAACATCTTCTTTTTGTGTCCCATTCTTTATGGAAGTGAACACCAAGAAAAAGCAGGTGTGTTAGTCATGGAATATTCTGATAGAAGCATTTAGCTCTGTACCTCTCTGCTTGGCCAGTGAATTCTATGGATGGGATCTCATGTAGCTGCATGTAAGTGAGCTCTGGTAGTATAGCTGTGCTGTTCACTAAAATCTTCTGCGGTGATGGAAATGGCCTATAATGTGCTGTCCAATAAACTATAGGTAGATATCCCTAACCATATGTGGCTACTGAGCACTTGAAATATGGCTAGGGAAACTGAGGAATTAAATTTCTAATTGTAAATACTTTTAATTAATTAAAATTTAAATTTAAATAGCTACACATGGCTAATGGCTATCATATTAGACAATACAGGTCTGAAAGATAGGTCTTATCTAGAGGGGAAGGTAACTAATATTGTGTATCTTCAAACTGTCAGAACATTCTTTTTTATTATCTTATTTGATCTTCATAAGGCCTCACAAGGTAGATTTTATCATCCCCATTTTATAGACTGAAAATAACTGAGTCCCAGAGAATCAATTGTCTAAGATCTGTGACTAAAAAGGATCAAATCAGCATTCAAACTTAGGTTTCTTTGATTCTAAAGCCTGCACTTGAAATTTACTTGGGGAAGTAGTCTTCACTGTTAGAAACCAAAATTCACAATAAAAGCAATCATGACAACTACTAAAATACTCCTCGAAACATGTGCTTTGTCCTTTCTATTTCCTTTTTTCATCAGATTAAAATTGGGCTTGCGGTCCACTGGGTTGCTCAGTCAGTTAAAGCGTCAGACTCTTGATTTTGGCTCAGGTCATGATCTCACGGTTTATGAATTTGAACATCATATCGGGCTCTGCACTTGACAGCATGGAGCCTGCTTGAGATTCTCTCTCTGTCTTTCTCTCTCTGCCCCTGCCCCGCTTGCGTTTGCAATATCTCTCAAAAATAAATGAACATTGAAAAAAATTGGGACTTAAGTACACTGAATAGAACCATCAGAAAGAATCTCACATATTAGTAGCTGCTTAGGACTGAGCAGAGATATATCAGGGAGTTGTCCGTTTCTTTTCATTAAAGCCCAAACTCTGCCATACCAGACCTCTTCTCTGCTGAATTGGTTATCTCCCCACCCCTACTACATCTCTTCCTTTATTTCTTAAGATGCCCAGAGTCCATATTTATGGTCCTTTCTCCTGTGCTCTCCTTTGTTCATGGTTCTTACCCATATCTAGTGAATATGTGTTCATCATCTAGGCAATGGTTCTTAGCCCTGGCTACATCAGGAGTAACTGGTGCACTTTTAAAAACTCAGCTGCCAGAGATTCACTCAAACAAACTGAATGTGGATTTCTGAGAGTTGGGTCCAACCATCAGTATTTTTTAAAGTTTCCCAAGGGACTGTAATGTGCAGGCAGGGTTAAGAAGCACAGCCCTTATTGATTGGTCATCTGCCTGTATCGTAGAGTTTTGCTGATTCCAGACTTTTTGAACTCACAGCACTAGGTAGGTGAGTATTGTAGGTGGAAAAGGGTGGGTGTTGTGGATGGCAAGTAATAAGCATTTGAAAAAGTGTCAGAAGGTAAAGAAGACAAAAGAGTTATGGTAAGGGGTCCTAGGAAGGCTTCTGTCACAGCCATTGTGGATGGGTAGAGTTTAGGAAATGCTGATGGGAGAAAGAGCTTTAAGATAAATAATCTATATTGGCATTGCTTCTGTTCAACATCATTTGTTGAGAACCTTTTGCACCAGCTCCTGTCATAGGGGCACAAAGATAGAAGGAAAAAAAAAGGTCCCTGCCATGTAATAAATTACAAGTGTAGAATTAATAAAAAGAAGAGAAAAATAAGAAATACCTGACCAAATAAGAATAATCCTTATTTAACTACTTATGTGTACCATTTGCCATTATTACTCAGCACAAGTAGCTTTATACACATCATTAAATATGTGTTGGGCTATCTTTGTTGTAACTTGTATTCAGTTGCAGCAGTAGCCTCTGTTTATAACTTCTTAGCCTTTATGTGGTCTGTTTGTGAAGAGTTTAAACAAATTGAAAGGAGACTTCCACCTGCAACTTCCCTTAAGTGTTATGTGTGAAGTAAATGTCTATAATGGTTTTTGGCAAATGCATTAAATAAGTCTTCTCATCTTCTTGTACACCCCCCCCCCCACACCCGCCTTGCCAATCCTTGGCCCCACCACATCACACCTAACACGTTTTTCTAATCATAGCCTAAAGTATTTTTCTGTGCTTTGATGGGATAGAAATGGAAGAATTAAAGAGAAACTTCTCTAGTAGTAAGGGTCACAGGGCATCTGTGTTGGGGGGATGGGGAGCCCACAGTCCTTCTGTCCACTAGAAGCAGCATTAAGTACATCTCCACGGTTTCATGCCTGCTTGTCATGTGCTTCAACATCAGAATTCACTTGGAAACCTGTCTTAATTTTAGCATGTGTGTAGTGTTTGGGGTAGGGCTTCCCACCAGGAGATCATGGAAGCATAGAGGATGGCAAGCACTCCTATTCGCTGAGCACTGACTTCCTCTTCACACCAGTGTTAACAAATAACATCAACAAAGCATAAATTTGTTCCGCCTGTTTTGGTGCTTTGTATAAATGGTATCATAGAATGTGTGTGGCTTTTATGTCTGGCTTCTTTCCTTTAACACAACATTTGTGAGATTCCTTCATTTTGTTGGGTGTAACTGTAGATCGTTTACCTTCATAACTGTAGTGTTTTCCACTGTGTGAATAAACTCAAATATATTTATACGTTCAACTGTTGATGGACGTTTGGGTAGCTTTCAGGTTGAGGCTATTACAATTGCTGCTATGACCAATCTGATACATGTAGTTCTGTGAATGTATATATGTATTTCTGTTGGGAATATACCTAGAAGTGGACCTGTCAGATAATAGGATATGTGAGCATTCAGTTTAAATAGATAACTTGCCAAACAGATTTCCAGAGTAGTTGCACTGATTCTCTGGTCCATCAGCAGTGTATGAGTTATGGTGCCTCTCTTTGTTCCTTTCCATCTTCTCATTTTAGGCATTCTGGAATATGTCCAGGATGCAGTATGGTTTAATTTGCATTTTCTTAGTGATTATGGAAGTTGAGCACCTGTTGTATTCATTGGCCATATACAAGTAATTTTTGCCACTTGTTCTAACACGATTATTCTAATAACATATAGACAAATTTCTTATCCTATTTTTATCTCTAGCTATTTTCATACCCCCCCCCCTTTTTTTTAACCAATATAATGTCATTGGGAAAATAAGTTCCCTCCTTTTAGGCTAATCTAATACAGTTGTTTTCTTAAATTGTTGTTACCTGGTAGTAAAGTGAACAACATTTGTTCTCTCAAAACAAGAGGAAGATTTCACTAAAATTAAATAACCTGATATATAGTAAGTGTGAACAGATTCAAGGAAGATTATGCATAGTCATTTTGGAATTTGAATAACTAATGTAAGTCTTTGGATGAGATAAAATATTTTATATCAATTATATCTTCCTCAAAAGGCTGTCAGCCTTAATACTAAGAGAAGGAACAAGCCTAGAGAAGAACCCACCCTGATGGAACTTGCTTTCTAAATGACAGTGCTGTTCTAGAGTTGATATGACATTGATAAATTTGATTTAAATCAAATGAGCTATTGTTTAATAGGCCTTTTATATTATTGGAATTCAAGGCTGCCAAGCTCTTCTGTGAAGTACAGTCATGGAACTTCAGAGAAGCCTTCCATGGTAAGGTGAGTTGGGTAAACTCATTAAACTAACAGAGTTATTGGAGCATTCTGGGCTCTGCTAAAGACCACACGGGCAGTGTGACAGCCAAGAAAAGAAAGGCTAGAGAATAGTAGGAACCACAGAAATAAAATAAGCTAGGTTGTCTGGCCCTGTCCTCATTTTCTTATTTTAAGCAAATACCTAGTGTATTTATTGCCTGACAATGACTGACAAAGGTATATAAAAAGTTCTGGCTCTTGGAGTGCCTGGGTGGCATGGTCACTTGAGCAGCCAACTTTGGCTCACATCATGATCTCATGGTTTGTGAGTTCGAGCCCCGCATCAGGTTTGCTGTTGTCACCACAGAGCCCACTTCAGATCCTCTGTCCCCCCCTCTCTCTGCCCACCCCTGCTCTCTCCCTCAAAAATAAATAAACATTAAAAAAGAAAAGTACTGGCTCTCCTTTTTGGAGAAAGCAATTTAGTTGGTTGTATGTTGCTGACTGAAACCTCATGTCCTTTGAGGCATCAATGGGATTTAAACTGGTCCCAAGTCTTTACAAATTGCTTGCTTAGTTATTTTTCTATACAGAGAATATTTTTATAAAAATGTATAATTCAAGGAACAGATTTCTCAAGGGCTTGAATGCCTTTGAATGCGCTACTGCATTGACCAAGCGTGAACACAATGCAGATCTCTCGTCACTTGTGATATACTGGGCATTGCGGCTCGACTGTCTACTCTCTCATCCCTATGTCTGTGAATCTATCATTACTGCCATACCATTTGAGTTTTGGAGGATTTGAGATTTGGGAGTGGACTTTAAGAAATAGATGTATGCTTGAAATGTTTATCTTTTGGCATCTTATCAAGGACTTGCTAACATAGGTCCTGCATAGGGAAGAGGAAGAAATGAGAGGAAAATTATGAGAGAAGAAATGAGTTAGAGCCCCAGTTTTACAGTTCAGCCCTGATTCTGCCCAAAAAATTTACTGAAAGAATAACTCCTGAAAGGTGTGTGTGTATATATATACATATATATATGTGTGTGTGTGTGTGTATATATATATATATATATATATGTATGCATGTATATACATACACAGATATATATATTTACTTTTTGTCCTAGGATATCACAAATTTGAGGGAAAAATGTATTTTGGAACATCAAAAAATGTGTCAAAATACAGTTTCTGCCATTATAAAATTTGTCCTTAGATCCAGTATCAGGTGTGTGTGTGTGTGTGTGTGTGTGTCCATTTTCACCCATTACTTCATAGAGATGATGGGTGTGACAACAAAGAGGAAACGAGACAGTTATTTTTCCTGGTCACTGGCCTTTGCTTTTAAAATTTCTTCTGGTCTTCCAAACTGGTATGTTTCCCTCTGCCTCTAAATGGTTCACGTTTCAAAAACATTTTGAGATAATTGTTACACTGTGTTTTCCACTCCATGGTGAAAAATCTCTAGCTGTATGTCCTAGAGAAACTTGGTATGAGTGATGAACAGGAATGAAGGATCCACAGAAGAGACCACCTGATGGATCTAGCTTGAGTCCTAGACTTGTTCTCTGACACCACCCTCTTTTCTCCATCCCTTCTGGAAGTGCCTGAGTTATACCATCATCGGCAATGAACTCTTTGTGCTTTAAGGAGGGAGAGATGAGAATCTGTTTGACTTTTGCTGAAGTTAGTCTATTACCACCTTGAGGTAGTAGCAGATGTTAACTACCTGGAAGGCACAATGACCTTTGATTTGAAACAAACCAGCGCTTTAAAGTTTCAGATAATTATGTTTGAGATAATTCACAGCTGGTCTGGGGCCTTCGCCTCTTTCATTGACAGTAAGCCATATTTTAACTCATCCCCAGATGTACAAAGTCTATTCATTGACTCAGTGAGTCATTAACTGCCTTTAAAGTTTCATTAAAAGCAGAGACATTGCTAAAGAGCTTGTATTAGTCACCCTTTGATCCAAGTTCAGTTAGACATTTGAGGAGAGAATTGATAACGTAACAAATGATGTCAAAAGAGAGAGGCTAACGTAGCTATCGGAGTCTCCACTGTTCAGGTCCAACAAATACTGAAAAATTTGTTGGAATGGCATCCGGTCAGCAAGTGTGATATGCTGCAGGGGGGATGGATATTATATTACTGAATACGATAGTTTGTGTGAGCTCACATGTTTGTCCTGTCTCCTCCTCCTTTCCCGGTCTTCCCTTCTAGGTCATTCGATGCTGTCACCCCTTCCACATAAATAGCACATTTGCTCAAGACATAGAGTTTATTTTGAAGGACACAGGTAATTCAAAAGCTATTTATGTTTGAATAGTACTTACCTAATTTAAATAGCCCAGCAATGATGAAATACTAGCATAGCAGAATCTAAAATAGTTTGGCCCAGCTTATTAAGTTGTTATGATGCACATTACAGGCTCATTTGCTATAATTAATTAGTGAAGACAGGATAGAGCTTCGGCCTTAATTGCTTCTATCTAACAAATGTTTTTGAGGAGAGTTCATTTATTAAGAGGAGCCTAACTGAGAAGAATACATAGGCAAAAAGTTCTTTCTTGTGTTCTTTCTTCACGTCATATATTTTTTCCAATGCTGTTATTTAAAATAAATTTTTTAAAGATCTAAGTAGAAGCAAGTGTTGTGTTCCTTTGCCAAGCAGTCTTTTTCACTAAACTGACATTTCCTAAAATATCATCTTTACATGCAGTGTGTTTTTCTCCCACTGGTTGCTGGCTGACCTTTGTGCTTTAACTCTTTCGAATCCTTAGAGCATTTAGGAGATAGAGTTGGAAGCCATGATAGGATTCATTTTCTCTCTCTCCTTGTCAAGCCTCCAGAGCAGGATAAGATGATGAGTACAGTCAAAACAGCAATACAAAACCCATAGAATAGATATACCACGTGTTGATATCAGTCCCCTGAACTAGTATTATTATTTTTTATGGATATTCATTTTTTACATGTCAACATGCAAACAGTAATAATTCTTTCATTATTTAGCTATAAAAAATTTTTGAAATGGCTCTTTACATATATTATTTCATTTAGTCATATTCTGAACACTGAAGCTGGCTGGGCGAGATGCTGTTCCTCTCCGTTTACAAATAATGGAACTGAGATTGGAAGATGCTAAGGGATTTGGCTGAGAGCACGCACCTGTTTAGTGGCCACCAGAAACAGGCCTGACTTCTGATAGTTGGCACATATCCCTCTGTACTGTTGTTGTTAAAGATTTTAAACATGCAGGAAATAGACAAAACTGATACCCACATATCTACCTCCTTGGATTTAACAAATGTTAGCCTTCTATTTATTTGCCTCAGACCATTTTTGTTTTGGCGTTTGTAATCAAGCATTGTGAGTGCATCTAATACTGTCCTTCCTCCATCTCTTTTCCCATTCCTCCTTCCCTCCCTCAAGAGTCCCACAGTCCTGAATTTGTTGGGAAGCATTCCCATGCAAGTTTTCAGATTTTACTCTGTATGTATCTATCCATGAACATATATAGTATTATGCTGTGCCTTAAAATTTCACACATATGGAATCATACGTACCATGTCACAACTTCAGTTTGGTCCTATGTCTTCAGTAGTGTGTTTCCAAAATTTATCCATGTCAATCTAGTTCATTCATTTCAACAGGTGCATAGTATCCCATTGTATGAACACACCATGTTTATTCATCCATTCCTTGTTTATGGACATTGGGGTTATTGTCCATTTCCCCCTATTTTAAAAAGTGCAGTAAAGAATATCTTTGTGACTTTCCCTTGGCCAAAGGTACAATAATTTCTCTAGGTCTGAAGGATATATCAGAACGTTAATTAATGTGCACATTTGCAGCTTTCCTAGGTATTAGTGTATTTTTCTCCAAAGCATTTGTACCAATTTGTTCTGCCACAGATGGTACATAAATTATTTTTCCCCATATTCTTTACAACAGTTGGAGTTATTAGCTTTCATATTGTTCTCCCCCGGCCTCTTCATTCCATTGGTGTATAATGATTTCTCCTTGTTTTAATTTGATCCTTATGTTTGCCTGTCTTTTCTTATATTTATTGGTTGTTGAGATCTCTTCTTCAACAAATTGTCTGATTATATTATTTGATTCATTTCCCTATTGAACTTCTTGCATTAATCATTATTTGTAGGAATTTCACATATATTCTGGATATTTTAGCAATTATATCTTCTCCCAATCTGTGACTTGTCTCAGCATTGCTTATGGTGACTTTCTTGTAGTACAGAAAATTTTTATTGTAATGTGCAATATGATTTATCAATATTTTCCCTTGCATTTATAGTATTCTGCCTTTAAAGAAATCTGCCTTGGATTGATGTCATAAAAATATTCACCTATTTTTTTTTAAAGGCTTAAAGCTTTATAGGTATTATAATAATTTTGAACTTATTTTTATGGATGGTGAAAGGTAGAAACCTACTTTTCCTTTTCCTTCATGGATAACCAGTTATTCCAGTGACATTTATTAAATAATCCATATTTTAACTTTTGATTTTTTAATTTAGTTTTTAATTTCTATCAAATGTAGGTACAAAATACAAATACTCAAGAATTCTACAGTCTATTTTAAAAATGAAAAATTGGAGTTCCCTTCTATTTCCTGCACCCCAGATACAAACACTATTTTATTCTTTTAGACTTTATAAAGTAAAAACAAACAAACAAACAAACACTTTTATCTCTTAATAGTATGCTCGTGATAACAGCTCTTAATTTGTCACATCGGGTTATTATTCTTTAACTTTAAACTTTGGAAGATGAGAGGTTTTTTTAGTTTGTTTGCATTCTCCTCAAATAGTGTTACTGTAATTTTGGTTTAATAAATATTCCATATTTACATTATTTCCATTATGTAAACTACTTACAAATGTACTATGTACTACTACAGTTTAATTACTTTTCTTTTCCTGCATATTTTTGGTTTGTTTTTATTGGAGTTATAGTCTTATTTTATTCATATATTTATTTTTTGTGTTCTTAACATAATTAGCTCCAAACTTCCTCTTATGCAAATCTCCTCTCATGTTCAAACACTTCCATTTTCTGACAATGTCATCTTTTAAAAATTATTTTCATTGAGAAAAAATTGACATATAACAAATTAGTTTCAGGTGTCAACACGATTCAATATTTGTATACATTGAGAAATGATAACTACATTGAGTCTAGTTAACATTCATCACCTCACATAGTTACAGTTCTTTTTCTTGTGATAAAAACTTCTAAGATCTACTCTCTTAGCAGATTTCAAATATATAATATGGTATTATTCATCACAGTCACCATGCTGTACATATATCCCCATGACTTATTTATTTTATAACTGGAAGTTTGTACCTTTTGACTCTGTTCACCCATTTCACCTGTCCCCTAACTCTCCTATATATAAATGAGATTAAATAGTATTTGTCTTTCTCTATCTGACTTATTTCACTTCATGCTCTCAAGATCCACCCATGTTGTTGCAAATGTCAAGATATTATTCTTTTTATGGATGAATAATATCCCATTGTGTATGTGTACATTTTCTTTATCCATTTATCCATTGATGGACACATAAGTTGTTTCCATATCTTGGGTATTATGAATAATACTGCAGTGAACATAGGGGTACATATATCTTTTCAAATTAGTGTTTTCATTTTCTTTGGATAAATACCCAGAAGTGGAATTGCTGGACCATGTGGTAGTTCAATTTTTAATTTTTTGAGGAGCCCCAATGTTGTTTTCCATAGTGGCTGCACCAATTTACATTCTCACCAACAGTGTACAAGGGTTCCCTTTTCTCCACATCTTCTTCAACACTTGCTGTTTTTTGTCTTTTTTATAACAGCCACTCTAACAGGTGTAAGGTGATATCTTATTGAGGTTTTGATTTGCCAGTATCATCTTTTTAAAGATGTCTGTCTCAAAGCCTTCTCACCCCCAATCTGGACAAGTTGTTCTCTAGGTGGTAAAAAGGGTGGTCTTGAGATCTCCTGTTATCATTCTGGTAATTTCCTTTGCTTCCCTCTTGGGTTAGATTGTTTTATGGATCCCATTCTTCCTTCTCTTGCCTTAATTCCCTTAATTCAGTGGAATATATTCATTAGTAACTTTCCGAGAAAGAGTACATGTTGGATAAAGTTTTGGGGATCTTCTATGTCTGAAAATATCTCTATTCTCTCCGTAACTTGGCAAAGTATAAATGTTTAGATTATTTTGCCTCAGAATACATTTTTCCTCAAAACTTTGAAGGCTTTACTCCATTGTCATACTTTTTAGTAATGCTCTTGAAAAGTCAGAGGCGTTTTATTCCTAATCTTCAGTAACAGAAGAGTGAAAATATGAAAGAAGGCTTCCTGAGCTGCAGAACATGAGTCCCTCAGTGCTAGAGTGGAGTAGCAATAAAAGAGAATTTGAAAGAAACTAATGTGTGTTCAGTGTCTTCTTCCTGCCTTGGAGAGGTGGGAAGGACAACACACCCATAAGGACCCAGTGCGGAGAGAAGTCAGTAATTGGAGGAACCAACATTTTGGAGGTCTGAGGATAAATGAGATTCCTGTGGGCCAAGAGAAGATAAACAGGTTTGTGTTGTCTTCAAAGAACCTCCCTCCTCCCTTCTTGGTAGGCCAGGAGACCCCAGAAGCAAGAGTGTATGGGTGTACTTTTTGGGTCAAGATCTGGGGGGGGGTTCACAAGAGGTCAACCAAAAGGTGCACTGTTGCAGTGTGGAGGCTCCAAAGTGAGGGGAATCCCTAAAGGACCCCCAAATTTGGTGCTTGCCACCCAGAGGACACTCACAACCAGATTTCAGTAGCACCAAGGAGGGCTTAATGGAGATGTTCTAGTCACACCAAGTTTGTCTCACAAAGAACCACGTTGTAAACACTCTTGGAGGAACTATTCCAATAAGAAGAAAAGCAATTCTAGGAGACACAGCAAAATATATGGAAAATAAAGATGATTAGATAAATGTGGTAAAGCTTATTTTGTCCAAAAGATAATCAGAGCCCAAAGGGAAAACAAACAAACAAACAAACCAAGAACCTCTTACCTTTCCAAAAGTAAAATTCTAGATAATAGGATGGGAAATAGAGAAGCAGAGACTAAAGTGTTGAGAGTATGTCCTAACAACACAGCTTCAAATTCTATACAATGTCATGATTATGTAAGACGTTGTCCCCACCAGAAGCAGTGTCAGAAAATATCAGTGTATTACAATATATTTGTAGTCTTAAAAAATAATATATTCATTTCAAGAGATACAGGAAAATTACTTGATAATTAGTGGTAGCTGGTGGTGAGTAAAGTAGTGGTATGCTGGAAATATAATATTAAATAACCTGCCTCCCCTTCTCTGAAGGCTGGTGAACTTCCTGCAGACAACTCTACCTTGAGTGGGTAGTGGAAAATCTTAACTTTAAATGAAAATGGAGATTTGTTTTGTTTTGTCTTGTCTCACATTGCGTTCTCTAGAAGCAGAGACTGAGTGTAAAATTCAGGACTAACAAATTTTTGAGGAGTGTTCTTCAGAAAAAGTCATTAAGTTTAAGGATAAGAAAAGTAAACAAGTGGGGCCAGGGTATGATTTCAGGATACATGCAGCTTTAGTTGCACAACAGAATTGTGTCCCCTGGAGCCAGGGTCTGGCCTCTCATACCTTTAAAATCAGTTATTGATACATATGTGGGGGGGAGGTAGGGGAGTGGTATCATGACTTCCCAGGAAAGATGGCACTTGTCAGCTGATGGCAGTTCTCCTGAGAGAATTCTCTCAGAGCCATTCATAGGCCATTTTCACAGTAGCTGAGAGAAGAATGTGCAAGCCTATTAAACGGGATGAGGGCAGAGTAGTGAGGAATGACAGCTTTTACCACACTGATTCATATATTGACCTGAAAATTCTAGTTTCTGGATTAAAATTGTATTTTACAAATTAAAGTGATTGTAGGATTTTCCACATCATGTGGAAGAACAGGCATGGGATTGCTTATTTTTATCCAGGGTTAGAGGAAGATGTTCTCCAACTAAAAAGGACAGCAAACAAAAACAAAGTGGCTTTTTGTGATTATATCTCATGCATCCTGCATGCTCAATACACCCCATGTGTGCACACATACACACATAGTATGCATGTATGCATAGGTACATATTTCATCACATTTTATGTCACACATACATGTTTGCACATGTATACATATATACACATATGCAGACATATTTCATTTACTATCTCATCTTATATTCTATAGATTAGAAAAAAAACAAGTGTTATATTCTTTAAGTGATTTTATTTACAAGTAGCTACTGTTAACACCAGTATTGTATAAGCATTAAGATCTATATGGCCGTTATTGCCATAGCAAAAGTATAGAAGATACTCACATTTTCTTTTCAGCATTATACTTCTTTGAAATAAAGAAAGTTGAAAAGAGGGCATTTCTTTTTCTGCCAAAGATCTGGAAACACTTTGTCCCTGGATGGACTTTCAGCCAAATGAGGATCTCCATAGGAATGGAAGAAATCACACGCTCTGCTCCAGGATCCTGCATTTGCCAGGTCACATTGCTTTACTTTGGATTTCTACCATCCGAGAGAAGGTCAGTCCAAAGACCTGAGACCTACCATGGTGCTGCAGATTGCTGAGCAACGCCAGGGAATATGTCCTCTTGCATCTTTGCCAGGTAAGGATCTGAAGATGAGATGTTTGCATCCCCGGTGCCTCACATTTTGTGCCAGACCAGGACTGCACTGCAAGAAGTCTCTTTGCCAATTTTCCTTTATTAAGAAGATACTCCCTTCCATGCCCAAGAATAATATTATGGAAAAGGATAACCATTTAGCTATGTTTGACCATGGTCCTAAGGAATTCAATGGGATCCCACAGAATTCCAAACTACACATTTTTTAATTCACAAGTAAAGGATGAAAGGTATGTCAGTGGACATGATAACAGAAAATGCATAGTTCTTTAGAATGCTTTACAACGTCACCAGAATGCCAAGCATCTGTGTCTTGATGGATGTCATATACTATGGCTATATACATAGTATGCTAGCCTTATATTTTGAGCAATAATGAAACATACTTGGGAAATTGTGAAAGCAAAGTTGACCATTAAGGACTTGGCATTTCATTTTGCTGTATGGAAAGACATTTAGCATATGGTTTTACACCCAGCATTTGGGAGTTTGTCCAAGCTCAGTGGTCCTATACACAGTCAACATCCTCTCTTCTAGAGTTTAGATAGCTCCACTAGCATTCAGAATCTTCAGGCCCACACTGAACCATTATTTTAAAGCACACTTTTTAGTGCCAGACAACAGGCAAACACTAGTGAAGTTCCAGGGAGAGGCATGTTTATTTGTTTTCTGCGGTTCAGAAACCATTTCCGTTTGCTTGAATAAGACACTGTCTAAAAGCAACTTCCTTTCTTTTCCCATGGCTCCTTGAAATGGCAAATTATTAAAATTATCAGGGCTACTGGTATGAGAATGAATGAGAGGTGATCTCATTTTGGAGGAGGCAAGGAACAGAAAATATTTGAAAAATTAACATAAATCCATTCTATGGGACTCAAGATTGTGTTTTTGGGGGGGTCTTTGTTTGATAATTCCTCTCTCCCCTCCCTTGATAAACACACACACACACACACACACACACCTTGGTTCTAATACTGCATTATTAAGATGATTCATCTCAGGCTGAAGTTCTGTCTTTTAGCCTGTATCACTACTCAGGAGAGGTCATGAGTTAAAAGAAAACAATGAACAATGAAGTCAAATTAACAAACAAATGAGTAAAGTTGCTGAAAAGAAAACTTTGTTTATATGTGAATCTCTGTGTACAGAGAGACCTGGTACATCAATACTAGACTGTTAATCAGAAAATCTGGATTCTGAACCCTTCCCTGACACCCATGTGACTTTGGGTGAGACCCATAATCACACTAAGCCTCATATCCACTTCTGTAAAATGCTGAAACTAATTACCTGCTTTACTAACTCCAAAGAATTATAGCTAAGTGTCAAATAAGATAGCGTGTGAAAATATGTCATGAACTTCAAAGTACTTTACTAATATAAAATACCAGTAGGACATAAATATGTTAAAGCTAAAAATTGAATTCGTTTTCTTAACTTTTGTCCCTTCCTATTTATTTCTTGTGCCATGAGGCCTCCATTTTCTCAGTTCCTACTCATAACTGGTCTGTCTCCAGTCCTATCGTTCAAAATAATTTGGTCTCTCCTGTAATTTGAAGGCAGATAAATCTTAAATTACCATTTTCCAGGGAAATGTCTTAACTCTTGGAAGCCACTTGAGTCCTATATGGTATTTTAAAATAATAAAAATAAGATGCCCACAGTAAAGGAATAATGTGGATGCTAATGTAACCAAGATGTCAGTTTAGATCTCTCCTTTGCTTGACAATCTGGAGATCTGAATAAGTTGATTCCTACTCCCAATTCCATAGCCCACAATTGATCAAAATAATGTCATATACATTAATACATTATTGAGAGCATATTTCTTGAAGATTGCTAAATTGATCTGGACCTTTTTCTTTTAAATGACAGAAACTCAACTTTAAAATATCTTTAAAAAGTAAATAGGTTCACTTATACAACTAAAAAATTGAAATGTATGACTTTAGGCATGGCTAGATCTAGTGACTCAAATTGTATCAACAGAATTCTGTCTTCTTCTTCTTTTTGCTCTACTTTCCTCTATTTTGTCTTCACTCTTGGGCAGTCTCTCTTCATGTGATAGACATTCTGATGAAGGCAGTCTGAATTAACAAGGATTTATTAGCAGTTAATTACTGCTGTAAATAACAAAAAAGTAAAATAGAAATGGTTTAAACAAGATATTTCCCTCTCACATTTGGGTCTAGATGTAAATAATGTATGGCTTGTAAGACATCGATGTCCCATGAAGTCTTCAGGTACCCATTCTTACAACTTTCTGAATAGCCATCCCTCAGTAAGCCATTGGTGTAATGCTAGGAAGGCTTTTTATTTTCCATGACTCTTGTAAATATTCATCATAACTGCAATATAACCACATATTGTCTTTTTAAAAAAAATCATTGTGAGGTTATCACAACTCTAGGAATATGTACTAAATATGTTATTTAAAATATTGCTAATTTTGTCAGGTTAGTGCTTTTCAATCTTGGCTGCTACTCCTTAAAATCACCTAAAAGATTTTAAGAAAAAAATTGATTCCAAGATTTCATTGTTGACCAATTAAATCAGAATATCCAGGGAATGGGGCCTAGTTTGTTTGTTTGTTTGTTTGTTTATAGTTTTCATCATGTTAGCCTCCACAAGCAACTAAAATTAACATTGATTGAAGCCTAGGTTGGTTAATTGGTCTTCCCTAAACAAAATTTATCCAAAATGGAGTATGAAAGACACAATGGCTCAAATGTAAAGTGGTTCTTTGCCTTGTATCTAGGCACATACATGACTTAGGTGTTCTCTAATATCTCCATCATCTGCATGTGCAATAACTCCAAGTATCTTCCTAGCTGAGGGTATTTGGATTCACTCTCAAGAAGGATCCAAACCTCCCTGTCTTTCCCATCTCTCTGACCTTTTGATTGGCAGGGCTTTTTCTGTTGTTTGAGCTGTGTGGTTCATCCTTGCTGATGAATAGTCTTAGCATCATTTCCATCTTGTCTAGACTAAAGCTCAACGCAGCACACACTGTTTAACAATTGAAAGAAATACCCTGATCTCAGCCCTGTCCTAGGACATGCTTCTGAAGCTCCTCCTATTTGTCTTTATACATATGCAGAAGCCCCTTGGAGCCCAGAACTTGGCCTTATACCAAGCATCTGTATCTTGCTTGTCCAGTGTCATAAATCCACCAGTGCACCTGTTTATTTAACTTGGTTCCTTTCTCAAATGACTTCACAAAATGTTAGTAACTGAAGGTCAGGTTCAGAAAAAAATTATTTTTATGGTCTGATCAGCATATTCAAGGACAGAAACCTAATGACTGAAATATTTGTGTCTCCCCATCTCTTTTCTTCAGCCATTGTTTAGAAAGCACCAGATTGGACTCTAATGAAAACGGGAGGCATCAGTTTAGAGAAAGAATCTGCATGAGCTTTTGGGAGGGATGTGAGAATCATGAGCTGTCCTCTTCTGCAGCTGCTTACTATTAGCTCTAAAAGGAATGAACTTAGTGTTTCACTGAGAAGAAAAGGAAAGAAAGAGGGTGGGAGTGTAGGATAGCATGCTATCTTTACAAAACTGTTTTGGTGTAACTGATGAAGGAGAAGGATAAAGTTGATCCACCCATTACCATCAGGGTCAGAGTCTGCTAAAATAACTATTGGTTGAATCTCTACCTTCTTTCTCACTGCAATTGTAAATCAAATCCTGATGGGCTGGAGAGTTTCAGATACCTCTAACCTGTTAGGAATCCTGGAGTGCTAATAATCAGGTGTCCTTTTGCCCATGTCACACTCCTATGCCACAACACCCCTGCAGCTAACCAGTATAGGGTTAAGTTTTTGCTGAGTTCCTTTGTCAACGGTGAGAGGGGACTCTGTTCTGGGCCTCCCAAAAGCTGCCTCTAGGAGCCAGGTCTTTTCATACAGGCAGTCTGGTGGGGAAAGAGCCTGTCTTTGAAGCCTGATAGATCTGCAGTTTCCTGGTTGTAAGGGAACAAGTGAAAATGACTAATATTGTGTAAAAGGGGCTCAATAAATGATACCTGTAGCCATAGTAATTACATAGGATAGAAAATAAGATACCAGGAGGGAAATCATAAACGCAAAGTGGGTGCTGAGACAACAGACACATCAGCAGGGCAATTTAATTTAGGAAGTGATCAAAGAGGAAAGAAAACTGAGAAAGGGTGGTACCTATTGTTTTAGAGGACTTGAATTTATTCATTTTTTTCTTCTTGAATCTTTTCATCTTCATGGAAAGTGAAAATGGGTTGATTCTGATGGCAGTAATCTTTGACTACCCATAACCTAGTCCCTTTGCACAGGTCAGCAAAAAAATAGTACTACAAGGGAACTCGTTCGTTCTTCTTTTTTTTTTTAATGTTTATTTTTTGAGAGAGAAGGAGAGAGTGTGCAAGTGGGGAAAGGACAGAGAGAAAGAGAGGGAGAATCTTTCTGAAGCAGGCTCCAGAATCTGAAGCAGGCTCCAGGAGCTGAGCTGTCAGCACAGAGCGACACAGGGCTCAAACCCCCTGAGCCAAAGTCGGATGCTCAACCAACTGAGCCACCCAGGTGCCCCAGGACCTGGTTCTTTCTAATTATAACTCTGACCCCACTTAACTGTTTATACTATTATAAATAATTTACTGTTTTGAGGCTTGGTTTCCTCATCTGTAAAGGTGGTGAGAAATGCATGTCTTTTTCCCAGGGGGTTTCAAAGGTTGAATGCTATAGTATTTATCCATTTAATTTACTGAATTTATTCACTTCACAAATAATCTATTGTCCTCTATGCACCAAACACTGTTCTAGATGCTGGGGATATAGAATTGAACAATTCAGGGTAACATCCCTGCTTTTATGGAGTGACATTTTAGCAGTAGGACAAAGATAATAAAGACATAAACAAATAAATGTCTAATATATCAGGTATCTGTTAGGATGTCCTTGGAACCACAGTAGAGGGGACGGCCATCTTGCCAGCATAACCCAAGGAAAAGCCCCTAGTAGCTGCCAGAACGAATTGGAGGTCAACCAATCACCGAGCGACAGCACGACCTGACTCTAAAAAGGCCCACCCGGACCTAAACCCCAACCGCTGCAGCTTAAAAACCCCACCCCACCACACCTGGGTGCGACTTCCCTGACTCCTCTCTCTCTCTCTCCGTGAGTCACGGAACCTCGACCAAGACCTTAGTTCCCAAATAAAGCCTTTGACGGCTAAAATTTTTTAGCCTCTGACTCCTATCTTTACCCTGCCTTACGCCTGACCCTAACAGTATCAACAATTGCCATGAAGAAAATAGATAGCTAAAGGGGATAGATTTACTGAAAAAGCTTTGTAAACTATTAAGACCTATACAAATTTAAGATTTTGCCCTATTTCAGGCTTGATTAACAGGATTAAACTCAAGGTGTTTGGCAGTGGAGAGTGCATTAGATTTTTCCTTACAAGAGAAGTTCCTGTTACTGCCCTTTGTAAGTTCAATGTTTTTTAGAAGGTTCCATTTTCCCCACCTTTACCTAAGTCCTTATATCGGCATGAGGCTTCTAGGAAAGGACTCAGCCTCTTTAAAATAGAGACAAATTTAAATATATCTAGGATTTGATGTTTCCTGAATCTTAATTTCAATCTTTATGTCATTGGAAAGTTCTTTTTTCTTATTTTGCCTAATCCCTATTTTGGATTTCTCTGTTCTTCTTTTTGTTTCTTTCTATCTTTCTTTTTTTTTTGTGAACTACTCAGTGCTTTATTTTATTTTTGTCTGTTGAAGATAGAATCATTATCTTTATAGGTGCTCTGTGTTAAATATTAATCTTCAATAGAGGTTGCACCCAGTTCATTTTATGTAATTTCTTGATTAATGTTAAAAGCACATTTCTCAAACATTTATGAATGTACCTCTAAATGCAAGGCATGTCTTTGAATAGAGAGAATAGCGAACCACTCTGTTCTTTCACTGGGATGGACACAACTGAATTAAAAGTGAGGCTGAGAAGCCAGTTGCAGATTTTAACACAAAAACAGAGTCTTCTCACCTGAGAGTCTGAGTACTTCCAACTCCAACTGGAAGGACTGCGTCCATATAAAATGAGTTGCCTTTGGGCATAAGTTAATGGGATTCAAATGAATTTAGATACTCATTCCATTTAGCTGGACTACTTTAAAATGGAAACTCCTACTGTTAAAATTCAATAGTAACTGTTCATTATCTCTCATTCTAAGATGCTTTAAATGCTTTTTAGACTGCCTCTAGTTGCCACAAGCTAGGTGACCAACAGAAGCATTCCCTAAGCCTGTTTAGCAGTGACAAAACATTACCTTTTTCTTGAAGGTCAAGGAGGGGTTGATGGATGGATGTTGTGAGCATTTCCTATACCTTTTTCTTGGACTCAAAGAACAAATATTAAAAGAGTTGATAAGAGTGTTTTATAAAAGAATGTGCCCCTAAAGTGAGAGGCAGGATATGGACTGTATCGTGACTTTGAAAACACCGTATTTTGCACCAGTAATCAATATTATTAGCTTTAAATTATCCTCAAAGTTTAAATCCAGGGATTTTTCTCTAAGTTATTTTCTCTAAAAAATGTTTGATTTGTCTGAAATGGAGAGGACCCTTGCATTTTTATTTTTAAAAATTGTTAAGAAGGGCAGAAATTAAGATAATATTGAGATCCTAACACTTGAAATCCCATTTAATAGTCTCTGTATGAGGGTATTTTTTAAAGTAACAATTCATTATCGTTTCCCTGCTTCCACCTATTCTTTTTTAATTTTTTTTAATTAAGAGAATTAAAGGTTTTATTTATTTACAGTTTGTTAACAGAAAATAAAATTCTACATGATACAAACACCAAAATAAACACTGATTTAACTAGGCATTTAAATATTTGCTGAAACATTATCTATTTCTTTCTCAAATCCTACTTAAAAAATTAATTACCTACTTTCAAAAGTAGAATTTTTTTTAATGTTTGTGTGTGTCATTTCCAGCATGAAACTTGCCTTTTAAAACTAAGGCTCAGAGACAAATGATCTGTTCCATTTTTTCTTTCTTATTTTCTTACCTTTCCTGTCCAGTTCTCAACAAGCTGTGTATTCGTGTACCTGAAGGACAAGACAAACATCTTTTTTGAATAAAGCTGTGCTATACAATTTGCTGGCATACGTGAGAGGAATTCTCTCAGGCACATTCTTTTTTCCCCATTTCCTCCCACTATCTTGACCAGAGGTTCTCCCTACCCAAACTCCAATCTCATAATCTGAAAAGAAAAAGAAAACATTGTTCCAGCTCATTCTGGTTTGAAAAATAGGCCTTTGAGTGCTATTTACAGAGTCATTTCCATGACAATATCAAAGCCTTCAATTTCTATTCGGTGTTAAAAGAGGAAAATCTCTCATTCAAGTGACCCTTCAGACCTGTATTTTATCCAAGGTGTGAGATCGATGTGAAATGAGCCCATAAAGAAAATGGTTAGGAAAAACCAATAAGCACACTCTGGGATTCTTTCCTGGGGTGTTGGGTTCCATGTAACCCTCAGCTTTATTTGCATTAATCCTCTATTGAATGTAAGAATTAGAGAAAGCGCTTTAAATGAGGACATTGAAACTTTTTCTACCTCTGTTCTAGATTCTATTGAAAGTCTAGGCACATCTAAAAAATAAAATCACATTTGTATAGGTAGTGGCACTTACAAGAGATCAAAAAGTTCAAATAACTGAGGAATTTGCAAGATGAGTATTTCAAGTGCAGTCATATCTGTTGTCTCTTTAATAGTGATGAAAGTCATCCTACAAAAGGAGTATTTTTGGTAGCCTTAGAAACAGAAACCCTTTTTCTGGTGGGATTTTTGAGTACTAATTCTGCCGTTGGAATTATCCAAACACTGAAGATAGTGAAATAAGAGATAAATATGCTAAACTTTAAAAACTTTTACTTTTCAAAAAGCTGTTTTGAGTTTCAGATGGAATTTCCATCCTTTTCTTATTTTGTGGGAAGGTTTTTGGCTATTAAACTGCACAGTGAATCTGACCCTTAAGAGCACGAAAATCTTGGATGCACATTGAACTATTGCTATAAATTTTCTTATATGTCTACAGATACTTTGGAGGAAATTATATGGGACAAGGGGACCGGTTCTTCACCCATTCCTCTGCCATTTGTAAAGTAAAAAGTACCTTTGAACAGAGTTTCATAATAATTGCATAATTATTTTTGTTTTCTCATCAATGCCAGCCTGCTGCTGGTGAGGTACAGCAGTACTGAAAAGAAGTCATTGGAGAACTGAATTCTAACAACTTAAAAAATACTGTTTCTCCTTTCAGATTTGCAAAAAAACAATTTTAAAAATTTCTGAGCGGTGACACTTTAAAAGAAGTAAACTACAGGCCAATATCTCTGCTGAACATATATGCAAAAATCCTCCATAATGTATTAGAAAACTGAATCCAAAAATACATTAAAAAAATTGTTCACCTCGATCAAGTGGGATTTATTCCAGAGATGCAAGAATGCTTCATTATTGGCAAATCAATCAACATGATACATCACACCAATAAAAGAAAGAATAAAAACCATATGATCACTTAAATAGATGCAGAAAAAGCAGTTGACAAAGTACAACATTCATTCATGATAAAAACTGTCAACATGGGGTGCCTCTGTGGCTCAGTTGGGTAAGCTTCTGACTCTTGATTTAGGCTCAGGTTATGATCTCATGGCACCTGAGTTTGAGCCGCCTCAGTCTGTGCTGTCCCTCTCTTTCTGCCCCTCTCCCATGCATGTGTTTGTGGGTGTGCTATGTGTTTGTGGATGCACGCAGGTGCTCTCTCAAAATAAATAAATAAACATTTAAAAAAAGACCTGTCAATAAAGTAGGTTTAGAGGGAACATACCTTAATATAATAGAGGCCAAATATGAAATACCCACCGGTTATGTCATACTCAACGGGAAGACTGAGAGCTTTTCCTCTAAGATCAGAAACAAGACAAGGATGTCCGTCCACTCTTACCCCTTTTATTCAACATAATACTGGAAGTCCTAGCCGCAGCAATCAGACAGCAAAAAGAAATAGTGCTTGCTTTTGCAGCACATATACTAAAATATTGGAATGATACAGGGAAGATTAGCATGGCCTCTGTGCATGAAAGATATACAAATTCATGAAGTGTTCCATATTTAAAAAAATCAATCAATCAATCAAAGGCATCCTAATTGGTAAGGAAGATATAAAACTTTCACTATTTGCAGATGACATCATATTGCATATAGAAAACCCTGAAGAATCTGCTAAAAAACTACTAGAACTAATAAATAAATTCAATAAAGTCATAGGACACAAAATTAATATTCAGAAACTAGTTACATTTTTATACATTAATGATGAAGAAGCAGAAAGAGAAATTAAGAAAGCAATCCCACTTACAAGTGAACTAAAAAGAATAAAATACCTAAGAATAAACTTAACCAAGGAGGTGAAAGATCTAAAATACTGATGAAAGAAATTAAAGATGACGCAAATAAATGAAAGATGTTCCATACTCATGGATTGGAAGAACCAATATTATTAAATTGTACAATATTATTAAATTGTACATACAAGTCAAAGCAATATGCAAATTTAATTCAATCTCTATCAAAATACCAACAGCATTTTTCACAGAACTAGAACAAATAATCCTAAAATTTTTATGAAACCACAAAAGACCCCAAATAGTCAAAGCAATCTTGGAAAAGAAAAATAAAGCTGGAGGTATCACAGTCCCAGGTTTCAAGATATACTACAAAGCTGTGGTTATCAAAACAGTATGGTACTGACACAAAAATGACATAGATTAATAGAATAGAATAGAAAGTCGAGAAGATAAAGCCAGGCTTATATGGTCAATTAATCGATGACAAAGGAGGCAAGAAGATACAATGGGAAAAAGACACTCTCTTCAACAAATGATGCTGGGAAAACTGGACCACTTTCTAACATCATACACAAAAATGAACTCAAAATGGCCGAAGGACCTAAATGTGAGAAGTGAACTATAAAATTCCTGGAAGAAAACAGAGGCAGTAATCTCTTTGATACCAGCTGTAGCAAATTTTTCTAGATAGTCTCCTCAGGCAGGGGAAACAAAAGTCAAAATAAAAAGCTTTTGCATAGTGAAAGAAAGCATCAACAAAAGACAACCTACTAAGTGAGAGGAAGTATTTGCAAATGATATATCCAATAAGGGGTTAATATCCAAAATATATAAAGAATTTATAGAACACTGAAAAACCCACAAATAATCCAATTAAAAATGGGCAGAAGATCTGAATACACATTTTCTAAATGAAGGAATACAAATGGCCAACAGAAATATGAAAAGATGATCATCACTCATCATCAGGGAAATGCAAATCAAAACCACAATGAGATATCACCATGGACCTGTCAAAATGGCTAAAATCAAAAACACAAGAAATAGCAAGTATTGGCAAAAATGTAGAGAAAAGGAATCCTTTTGCATTGTTGGTGGAAATGCAAGCTGGTGTAGCCACTGTGGAACATATTATGAAGGTCCTTAAAAAATTAAAAATAGAATTACCATATGATCCAGTAATTCCACTACTGGAATTTCTTTATCCAAAGAAAATGAAAACACTCATTGGAAAAGTTATATGGACCCCTATGTTTATTCCAGCATTATTTACAATAGCCAAGATATGGAAGCAGCCTAAGTGTCCATCGGTAGATGGATGGGTAAAGAAATAGTAGGGGCACCTAGGTGGCTTAGTCGGTTAAGTGCCTGACTTTGGCTCAGGTCATGATCTTGTGGTTCATGAGTTTGAGCCCCGCATTGAGCCCTGTGCTGAGGGCTCAGAGCCTGGACCCTGCTTTGGATTCTGTGTCTCCCTCTCTCTCTGCCCCTCCCCTGCTCAGCTCTGTCTCTCTCTGTCTCTCAAAAATAAATAAATGTTAAAAAAAATTTTAAGAAATAGTAGACACACACACACACACACACACAGAGTGGAATATTAGTCAACCATAAAAAAGAGTGAAATCTGGCTATTTGTAAAAACAGGGATGGACCTAGAGGGTATAATGCTAAATGAAATAAGTCAATCAGAGAAACCACGTGATTTCAATCATATGTGGAATTTAAGAAAACAATTGAACAAAGAAAAAAAGAGACAAACAAAAAACCCCAGACTCTTAAATACAGAGAACAAAGTGGTAGTTGTCAGAGGGGAGGTGGGTGGGAGCATGGGTGAAATAAGTGAATGGGATTAAGAGTACACAGCATGATGAGCACTGAGCAATGGATAGAATTGTTGAATCATTATATTTTATACCTGAAACCAATATAACACTGTATATTAATTATACTTGAACAAAAAAATTTCTGAGGAGTGGTTCAGCTGCACAGAATGAAGCGATAAAATAGTAATCATATAATCATGAATAGATTAATATTGACTCCAAAGTCTATGTACTAAAATAATAAACCTATACAGTTTTAAATTATTTATTTATTTATTTATTTATTTATTTATTTGAACTATCTCATTTTCCAAAGGACTAGGACACTCTGGGTATATGACTATATTACAAGGACAAGTAAAATACTATTCTTGAATACATGAAGCAAAATTTTTTAGCTTATTCCATTTGTATGGCTTGGACAAAGTTGACTTTTTTTTTCTACTTCTATGTTATGCATATGATATTTCTGTTGTAAATATTTTGCTCAAAATATTTTAAATTTGCCTTGTGTTCAAAAAGGAGACCACTTTATTGGAGATAATGTGCTTAGTGGAGTGAACATAGGTTTTGGAGTCAGGAATTTCAATGCTGGCTTTACTAAATATTATTGGGTAAGTTATTTAACCTTTCCGACTCTGAGATTTCACATGTAAAAATTAGAAATAATGCACAATTTTCAGTTCTTTGGGGGAGACAAATGAGATGAAAAAAAATGTGCCTAGTATAGTGCTTAACATGCAAGTGATTTATTTTATTATTGTTCCTATTCTTTTTTAAAAAAAAAATGTTTCAACATTTTTATTCAGAGAGAGAGAGAACACCAGCAGGGGAGGGGCAGAGAGAGAGAGAGGGAGACACAGAATCCAAAGCAGGCTCTAAGCTCAGAGCTGTCAGGACAGAGCCCAACACAGGGCTCAAACCCACAGACTGTGAGATCATGACCTGAGCCACTCAGATGCCTAACAGACTGAGCCACCCAGGAACCCCAATTGTTGCTATTCTTAATAGAAGAGTCTACTACATAATTTTGTTTAAAACCTTCTTTGAAGACTTTTTTAAAAAAATTGAGTTGACTAAATGTAGTGGCCAAATGGATTAAGTTACCAAATTGTTTTGTTTTATGTAGATAAAATTAAGCTTTCATTGTGCTGTTTGTGTTTTACCTACCTTTCCACGGTTATACGTAGGCTTGGGGGCCTTACGCAATACCAGGGCACAGATGTGGGAGTAGAAAAATTCTCTTTTAGTTATTGGTAAACACCAGTTGCTGCTGGTAATTCTCTGGACAGAGATCAGGAAAAACTCCATTCTCCTTGCCGGGTCCTAAGTTAGTTGACTATTTTCATAAAGCAGTGAGTGGAAGGTTAGGATTTTAGGAAACGGATATTAATCAGAACAGTTTTGTTCTGGGGTTTTTTGTTTCTTTCTTTCTTGGTGTTTTTTTTAATTTTTTGTGTGTGTACTTTTGTTTGTTTTTGTTTTTGTTTTTTTTGAGAGAGAGAGAGAAGAGTGAATGGGGAAGAGGGGCAGAGAGAGAGAGAAAATCTCAAGCAGGCTCCATGCTCAGTGCAGAGCCCAATGTGGTGCTTGATCCCACAACTCCATGATCATGACCTGAGTGGAGACCAAGAGTCAGTTGCTCAATCAACTGAGCCACCTAGGTGCCCCAATCAGAAGAATTTTTATAGCAATGCCTCTTTTATTTTCCACTGAAAATAAAATTAAAATCAGAAATATCCATACTGGTTTCTCAGTGCTTTACTGATGAGGTTTCATGTTTTATTTTTTTTTTGGTCTAAGCAACAAAGATGAAGATTTCTATATCCACATGATATGGGTACGATAGCCTTTGGGAAATGGACAAAAAAGTTCATTCAGAGTTAAGTTCAAAAAACACAACCTATACACTGCTTCCTTTTCACAGTGAGGTGAACTCCTTTTCTCTTTTATATCTGAGATGATTGACAGGGATGACATTTATTAGAATGTTTTTTTTCTTTTCATTTGGGTCAAACATCCTTTATTATGTAGTGGAAATATTACAAAGTAGCAAGCTGTGATAGTCAACCTTCAAGGTGGTGTCTAATGAGCCATACCCTCTGGTATTCTTGATCCTATGTGATCTCCTCCCATAATCAGTAGGCTTGACCTGTGTATCCAATAGGATCTTGAGGGAGTTACAATGTACAGTTTCTGAAGCTTGGTCATAAAAGACATTGTGGCTTCTGCTTTGCCTTCTCTTCAACCTCTCTCCTCAGGGAAGCCAGCCACCATGTTATGAGAACCCTCAAGCAACTCTGTGGAGAAGAGGAATTGAGGCCAATTGTTAACAGCAAAGGTGCACTTGCTAGTCATGTGAGTGAACCATCTTGGAAGTGGGATCTTTCAAACATAGTTGAGCCAAAATGACATAACCAAGACACTCTGATATTCTTGACCTACAGAAACCATGCAAGATAATAAATAATTTCTATAATTTTAAGCCATTAAGTCTGGGGATAATTTGTTATTGCAGTAGTGGCTACCTAATACACAAGCATATAAAAATTCTTATGAATAGATGTAAAGGCTTTGTCTAATAATAATCTTTGTCTAATAATCCTTTTTTTTCTTCCCTGGGTAATATATTCAGATTATCTTTTGGGAATGGAATGGCTCAAGTTTTGTGGTCCTGTACTCTTTAAATGACAGTCCATCTTTGCCAAGTTCATTTTTTTCTCCAGAAGACAGATTTAGCACATGTCAAATGACCAAGAGTTTTAGTCAGCCGAGTCAAGACAGTATAAAATTCTATGTGTGTCCATGTGGCTCTCTTAGCTTCTCCATCTCTTTCTCTTACTTCTGTGCTAGTGTTGGTGGAGATGTGTGAGAGGGGCACAGGAAAATTTTTGCTGTTTTTGTGCCAAGCCTTGGGATAAGGAAGCACTAGAGACTCTGGGTTTCTGTATTCTCATCTTAAACTCATTACAGTTATGCCTTCTCTCCAAGGACCCATCGGGTCTTCCTTATAGGACTTTCCAAAATGTCTCCTATTGTCTCTCTCTTGTCTGTATTTGTGTGGTAGAGGTGGTAGGTGGAGGTGGTAGGTATGGAATTTTTCTTTCTTATTTTTTCTGAGTATTTCGTCTCTACTCCAGATATTATCCATTTAAGTTCTTTTTTTATTTTTAAAGTTTATTTATTTATTTTGAAAGAGACAGAGAGAGAGAGGGAGAGAGAGAGGGAGTGCACATGCATGCACAAGCGAGGGAGGGTCAGAGAAAGGGGGAGAGAGAAAATCCCAAGTAGGCTCTGTGCTGTCAGTGCAGAGCCTGAGGTGGGACTCCAATTCATGAACCATGAGATCACGACCTGAGCCAAAATCAAGAGTTGGACACTCAACTGAGTGAGCACCCCAGGTGCCCCAGTTCATTTAAATTCTTAAGTACTTGAAAACTATAGCCAGCAAGACTCTTAGACTTCTCTGTTTTTGCTTTGTTTTATCCTGCCTCTCGGTCATATTCTTTGAATGAAGGGAGGAAGAGCTGGAGGAAATGCTCGGAGAAAAAAGGAATATATGTTAATATCTCAAAAATACTATGCCAACACACTTCTGACAATTCATACTGGGGTTTCAAGTTTTACCCAGATTTTTCCCTAAAATTATATGTGAATATAAGTTATCTGAAGGTGGGAGTAAACACAGAGAATTAAATTTAATAACAGCTGAGATGCTTCTATGGATCCTATGTGTTTTAGAAAATGTGAAACATCCACTCCTAGGACTGCCACAAATAAAAAAGTTTGGCAGTAGTATAACTTAGATACATTTTAATATGACAATAACTATTGAATTCCTTTAGACATTTCACAAATGTAGGAAAACTAGTTCTTAGTGCTATGTGTTGAATTTGCAGACCAGTGATCTTATGCATACATATTACACAGAGAGCTATTAAAAATGCAGGTGCTCAAGCTCCACCCCAGCAATCCTGATTCAGACTGAATTGCCTGTTTCTTTTATGGGTGTGGTCACTTTTATTCCTCAAGTTGTGTATTCATCTATTGACTGATAGGCTAATGTCTCACAAGATAATTATGTTGAGTTTAGAATTCATAAAGGAAGGAGAAAGTGATGATTAAGTGAAAATTTTGTCTTCTAGTAGTTTGTACAGCTCTAAACAATGTACAAAATACTGTCAAAGAACAGTCAACACAGAGGAAGTGGGGCCAAGGAGTGGAGAAAATCACGCAGGATTCTGATGATACCAGCTATTTGCTTAATGCTAGTATACCCTTGGACTATTCAGTTGCATGAAACAATAAATTGCTTTTTTTTTTTAAATTAAGCTACTTTGAATTGGGTTTTCTTACATCTTAACTAAAAGAATATCAACTAATAACAATTCTCCACAAATGGTTGTTGAATATATGTTTGAATGAAAGATTGAAGTGTACGTGGGGAGAGGGTATTAAAATAGCCAACTCCTCCTGATACTCTTCTTTGGGTAGGAGACATCATTTTCTGTAGCATAGTTCCAGTGGTTACCATTTACATGGAACATAATATTAATGGTGCTCCCCAGGATGTGGGCAACAGGGCAGCCCTGAGGAAAGATGATTGTGGGGTGAAGAAGAATCTGTGGTTCTTAGTGCTGCATCATTTATACCCTGGAGTCCCATTTCCCGAAAGTGGGCAGACCACGTTCTCTATGTTACCTTGTATTATGGATCCATTACTCTTAAGGACTTCAGTTTCTTCTTCTCCTTACAGAGAACGTCAGAAACATTTAATATTGCCGTGCTAAATAGTATTTAGAATATGTGTAGTTCTTAAGCTTAAGCCTCATTATCATATACTTACACATAATTACTATTTTTATTGTAAGTTTTATTCTATTAAAGTATTCATTTTACTGAATCAACTCATGGTGACTCAGGCTTTATAATTTATTATTCTACAAAATGTTCAAGTGATTACAACTTTAAAAAAAATTGGGGGAATTTTCTTGCTCTATATCCATGGATTGACTTGAGTTAAATCTTTCCTACTGTTTGTGTGTGTGTGTGTGTGTGTGTGTGTGTGTGCGCGCGCGCGCGTGCATGCATGTTTTTCATCTGTATATACAGCTCCTTTATATATTCACTCACTTGGTAGTTTGAAGAAACACAAGGAAGAGAGCATGGAGAAGAAAACTAATCTCTTGTTCCCATTTTAAAAATTTAGCAGTATGCTTCCTCAATAGAGCTCACCTCAGGGATTATTTTAGTTTTCTCCTGAAATTCTGTGAACTCTATTGCATTAAGTTTTTAAGTGACTCTTTTTGTTCAACTGACATAAGTACAGCTTAACCAGTTCTCACTGTATTTCCCAGGAAGTTGAGAAAAATCTGATTTGTTTTTCCCTATCCGTAGAGAAGGAACATATATTGCTATGAACAAAAGGAAATTACCAGTCTCTGAAAATTTCCCTTTGCAGAGTCTAATAGAATAATATGCAAGCATTTTTGTTGAGTGCTGAAAATATTTTGTCTTGCAATATTTTTGCAAGTGGCCAAACCTAAGTAATATGTTCTACACACTTTGTCATTAAAAGCAAAACTAAGTCATCAGTCAAAATTGCCAGTTTTACATTGAACATTTCTAGCCACGAGGCTTTGCAAGGGTCACCTTACTCTACATGATAGAGGAAGGTAAACACTTCTATGTAGCATCCAGCATAGATACCTTCTTGCCTGGACTCATTTTCATGCCTATGTTGAAATGTTTCAATTCCATAACTTTTCCTTAAGTTTTCAGAAATAGAGGGAGAGCAAGGCATAAAATATTTATCTGTTTATGACACCTGGCCAAAGCTGCTGAACATGTGAGCATCCCCAGAAGAAAGCTTCATCAGTTAATAAGGAAACATTCTCCAATGTTATGTTTCTCTATTTGTGGAACATTCACTGTTAAGTGAAAAGATACTTCCTGATGTCAGTTACTATGTTGAATACTGAAGCAAGTAAACTATAGATAGAAATCTCCAATAATAGACTCAAATGAATAATGGAGGTGATAGATAGACAGGCAGATAGATATAGATAGATAGATAATTTTGTTTTCAGGAAGAAAAATATTTGTCATCTTGAATAGCCACATTTAACATAATAGTGCTTTTTATATCTCTCTTTTGAATGGTATGCCCACCATGAAGATGTAGTAAAAATGAACTACTGCTTTGGTGCCTGAGTAGGATCAACTGATTTTGGAAGGGGGCCATGCTGGACTTTGGCAGTGATGGAAGAGTAGTATTACAATACAATATTTTGAACCAATGGGCCCTTGGTGTTGTTACCCAATTATTTCATAAGTATGATTTGATAATGACACTGACAATGGCAAAGAAAAGTATATCATTAATTTGAAGACAAGACTTCTAGTTCCCAAAGTAAAACGGGAACACACTCTAAAAGCCCAGAAGAAATTTGGAACTAATAGTCAGGGGTTAGTCCCTTACCATCTCACAGAATCAGGGTGTATCAAATCTTTACTAATGTAGTCATCTCTGAATATTTTAATCTAGGGAACCAAAATATGCTAATATCAAGCTAAGTGATTCATTCAGCTAAGGATTATTCCTTTCAGACAACATAACAAGCTTTTATTTACAGTTTCTCCTATTTGTAAAAAATAATGGAAATTGGGGAAAAAGTATTAATGAAATCAGAGCAATATAAAAAGTCTCAGAAAAAATGTCACATAACGCAGATGTTAATTAAAAAAATTTTTTTAATTAGTTTTCTTTATTTTTGAGAGGCAGAGAGAGAAAGAGCACGAGTGGGGGAGGGGCAGAGAGAGAGAGGAGAACACAGAGTCAGAAGCAGGCTCCAGGCTCTGAGCTGTCAGCACAGAGCCTGATGTGGGGCCTGAACTCACAAACCATGAGATCATGACCTGAGCTGAAGTCAGATGCTCAAATGACTGAGCCACCCAGGCACCCCAAGCAGATGTTAATTATAAAATATTAAAAGTGGAAAAGATACAGGATGCCTAGGTGGTTCACTCAGTTGAACATCCAACTCCTGATTTCATCTCAGGTCATGATATTCTATCTCTCCCTCTGCCCTTCCCCACCCTCAAAAAAAAAAAATGGAAAAGATATATAAAACTATATGTGAAGTAAGATATCTATTTTGTATACAATAAATCATCTCATATAAACCACACACACAGAGAATAAAATGATTGAAAGGCTGTAAGCATTAACAGTGAAGTCTAAGTAGTGGCATTATGGAAGATTTTAAAACTCTTCTTTGTCCTTTGTATTTTTCACATTTTCTACCAAGAAGAGTTGTTACTTTTTTAATTAGAGGGAAAATAAATGCTATAAAATATCTAAAGACTTACTCAAAATTTTAGAATAATATTTCCTTTTTAAGAGAAACCATGTTGTTTTAAGAATAAAACTACCCAACATACAAAGCTCTAATTGAATTGCAGATTCCACATTACAGCATTTTCTTCTACAAGGCTTGCTACATTTTCTGGTTTGGTTAGATCCTTTTTTATTTCTCCATAACAAAATTTTCTACTTGTAGCAATACAGTATCTCTGCCTATGCTGGTACCTTCCACTCTTCTCCCTGAAAATCCATGTCTATAAAATCCCTTTTAAAATGTATCAGGACAGGGGCGCCTGGGTGGCGCAGTCGGTTAAGCGTCCGACTTCAGCCAGGTCACGATCTCGCGGTCCGTGAGTTCGAGCCCCGCGTCAGGCTCTGGGCTGATGGCTCAGAGCCTGGAGCCTGTTTCCGATTCTGTGTCTCCCTCTCTCTCTGCCCCTCCCCCGTTCATGCTCTGTCTCTCTCTGTCCCAAAAATAAATAAACGTTGAAAAAAAAAATTAAAAAAAAAATGTATCAGGACATAGATCAATGGAACAGAGTAGAGAACCCAGAAATGGACCCAAGATGTATGGCCAACTAATCTTCGACAAAGCAGGAAAGAATATCCAATGGGAAAAAGTCTCTTCCGGCAAATGGTATTGGGAAAACTGGTTTCCAAACCAATGGAAATGGAACTGGACCACTTTCTTATTCCATACACAAAAATAAACTCAAAATGGATGAAATACCTAATGTGAGACAAGAAACCATTAAAATCTTAGAGGAGAACACAGATAGAAACCTCTTTGGTGGCTAGAGCAACTTCTTACCAGAAATGTCTCCTGAGGCAAGGAAAACAAAAGCAAACATTAACTATTGGGACTTCATCAAGATAAAAAGCTTCTGCACAGTGAAAGAAACAACCAACAAAACTAAAAGGCAACCGATGGAATGAGAGAAGATATTTGCAAATGACATATCAGATAAAGGGTTAGTATCCAAAATCTATAAAGAATTTATCAAACTCAGTACCCCCAAAAACCAAATTATCCAGTTAAGAAATGGGCAAAAGATGTGAATAGACACTTTTTCAAAGAAGACATCCAGATGGCTAACAGACGTATGAAAAGATGCTCAACATCACTCATCATCAGGGAAATACAAATCAAAACCACAATGAAATAACACCTCACACCTGTCAGAATGGCTAAAATTAACAACTCAAGAGACAACAGATATTGGTGAGGCTGCGAAGAAAGGAGAACACTTTTGCACTGTTGGTGCGAATGCAAACTGGTACAACCACTCTGGAAAACAGTATGGAGATTGCTCAAAAAGTTAGAAATAGAACTATCCTATGACCCAGCAATTGCACTACTGGGTATTTATCCAAAGGATACAAAAATGCTGATTCGAAGGGAAACATGCACCTCAATGTTTATAGCAGTGCTATCTACAATAGCCAAATTATGGAAAGAGCTCAAATGTCCATTTACTGATTAATGGATAAGACAATGTGTATACACACACACACACATTTGCTTATCCATATATATATATATATATATATACATATATATATATACATATATATATATACATATATATATGTTTACACACACACACATACACACACACAATGGAATATTACGTGGTGACCAAAAAGAATGAAATCTTGCCATTTTCAGCAATGTAGATGGAACTAAAGTGTATTATGCTAAGCAAAATAAGTCAGTTAGAGAAAGACAAATATCATATTTCACTCATAAGTGGAATTTAAGATACAAAACAAATGAACATAGGGGAAGAAAAAGAAAAATAAGATAAAAACAGAGTAGGAGGAAACCATAATAGACTCTTAAATATAGAGAACAAACTGAGGATTGTTGGAGGGGCGGTGGGCGGAGGGATGGATTAAATGGGTGATGAGCATTAAGGAGGGCACTTTTTGGGATGAGCACTGGGTGTTATTTGTAAGAGATAAATCACTAAATTCTACTCCTGAAACCAATACTACACTATATGCTAACTAACTTGAATTTAAATTTTAAAAAAGATGAGAAAAAAATTTTTTAAAAATAAAATGTGAGAGAAACTGTCTCTATTCAGGAAATCTTTTCTTATTGAATTTGTCCTAACTTGATTACTTTTTTTTAGGTAAATCAGCTATTGTGCATTTGTTTTTAAGATAGTACTTTATGGTCATTGTCATATAATACCCTTATAATCCTTTGCAAATTTTTTTCTATTGAAGCATTCTTCTGTATCTAGAGGACAAATTCTCAGGGTGCAGAGGCTAGGGCTTTACAATTTTTGTTTCCTGCAAGACAACTGGAATAGTGAATCTATGCTAATCAAGCAGCTGAAAATATATAGAATGGGTAAACCAAGAATGCTGTGAAAAAAACTAAACAGAGATATTTCGGTAAAGTTCTGACCCCTTGTCTGCCAGTTGAATCAAATCTCTCCTGATGATGTCTGATCAGCTGTGCTGGCTATATCCAAACTATTGCAATAATGTGGGTTTGAATGAAAATGTGTCTTGGCTATCTGTGCCTCATTTTGCATTCTGGACTAACTAGTTTTCAGAGACAGGAACCCTAGACAGTTGACCCAACTTCACATTCCATACTGGCTTGCTGACCACTCTTTAGGCACCAACTGATACTTTTCTATTGCTTCTCTGTATTGGATTTTTTGGTAATTGGGTATTGTGTTATTTTGAATTATTTTTATGTCCTCCAGTGTCAGTTCTAAAATCATATGTGTTCTAGGGCTAGACAATATTTCAATGTGAACCATGACTTACAATCTTAGAAACTCTTTATAATGCACAAGCTGAAAGTTAGTTGTTTTGTTGTTATTATTGTGGTTTTTACATATTTAGGCTGCTTTCTTTTTCAGTTGGTCCGTTATGAAATGTGACATTTGACAAAGGGTCACTATTAGTCAGAAAGTTTAGGCCAGGGAGTTAATATGGCTAGGTGCTTATTCTTTCCAGGAATATGAGTTTTTGAAAGGGAGATTCAGGGAACAACTGCTTATACAAAAGAACAATCTAAAGGAAAAAAATTGGGGCGTAAGGAAGGAAGCTACCTAATAGACATTTTTTTATTTCTACCCTGAGTGAGGTTTTTCTCCACAGACTTGTGCTTGTGTTTCATGGATTTGCTACTGCTGTGGCATTCTGCTGGCGGTGAGGGAGAGTACTGGATTAATGCCTGTGCTTATCTCATCCCCTACATGTTTGATGTGAAACATTGTTCTTGGGATGACATTTTACAGGAGTTACACCAGCTGCCGGCATATTTTTACACTCTATATCCTGCTGTTAACTTAGAAGAAAAATAACCTAAAATAGTGGGAATTAGAAAGGTGTCCTTTGCTAGTGACAAAAGGGCCAAAGGTGGACTAGGCTCAGGTAGTCCAAAATAGCTATCTTGCTTTTGTTTTGTTTTATTTCTGCTCTTTTTTCCCTGTTCCTTGAGTTGTGCTATGGCCATGCCAGGATTCCAAGTTCTTAAAATCCTAGGAGGCACAAGAAAAACATTTCTTCTCTGTTTATTATGCACTTTGTATAAATCTTGGGAGCACTGTTTGTAGAATAGTTTCCAAATATGAAGCTTGTAAGCAAATTAGAAATTGCTGGAGCTGATCACATATGGTCCTTTCTGTAGTGAGTGTGTCTGTGTCATCAGAGAATAGAGAAATGTAGAAGCACCTGATTCACTTCCATTTCACTCCAGGTAGACGCTATTCCTACCACAATATAAAGATGTGGTGTTGTCACCTGGTATCTTTTGGATGTGAAATAGAAATCTAGCCACAGTTTAAGCATGTGCATCTAGCATGTTTGCTGGATGACCTTATGCCCACTGGAATCTTTCATAACTCATCCTAGACTTGTTTAGAAACCTAGCTTCTCTGTATCAGTGATGTAAAACCAGCAGATGACTATTTGCAAAGCGAGGGAAATAATCCACAATTCAGCATCTTGGACTTAGAATATTGCCTTTCTCCTCCTTTGACTCTCAATCAGGTCCTTTCAGTTGTTGCTTGGTTAGAGAACTGCTTGACCTGAGTAATGCAGATCTTCCTTGCCAGGAAATCCCATAAATTCATCTTTGTTTCAAATTGCTATTAGGCAGTCTTTGTTTCTCATTGTCTAACACAAGATAAGTATAATTGCTCAACTAGATGGCAGAGACAGGGTTATAAATACAAGAAGGATGTTTGACTTCATTTCTCATTGTTAAAGTAATTATACCTACTTCTCTGGATTGCTGTGAAGTCCAAATAAATTAATACAAGTAAAGTGACAGGGCCTGATACATAGTAAAGATTAGCTATTATTATAAATTCTGTAATTTAAGAATATTAGCATCATTTTCCAGTGTCTGAGGACAAATCCAGACTATGCCTGACAAATACACAGACTACCGGAAACCACTGGCTATGGGTTTAATGAAAAGAAACTTTAATCTATAAGTCAACTTTTAGGACTTCTAAAATTGAAATTTAAACTAATAATAGTTTTAATGCCAAATACTTGAATAAAGAGTCCAGGTATTCGCCACTTTAAACAATTTCAGTCAGGGAGAAGATTTGTATAACATGCAAAGTTCTTGGGACCGTAAGGTAAGTGTGTGTGTGTGTGTGTGTGTGTGTGTGTGTGTGTGTGTGTGAAAAATTAAATGCACAATAGAGGAATCCTCTATTTATAGAAAGTCCTATTAATTTGTTAATTGATTCAGTACCTGGGATCAAAACAACAAGGCACCCAAAAGGAAGGCAGTTTAATAAGACTGAAATATTCTAATAAAGTCACTTGAAACTTTTTGGCTGTGGCTTCCAGTAGCATATCGAAATGGTTGGGAGAACAAATCAGTGTTGGGAAACATCAAAATGTTCTGCTCTTTGGTAAAGTTGTACTTCATGCCTGCCCAGCCCCCATGCTCCTGTTGGCCGTGAGCCTCCTCCCTGCTCTACTGCACATTAGTTACTGCTTTGTTGGCACAGCATATTTCATAAGAGCACTGCTGCCAGAAACACTGGGTGAAAGACATTGATACCAACTAATATTATAACCAGCAGTTCACACATACATTCACAGCACATAGTTTAATGGAAAACTTGCCTAAATAAGATTGTGCTTTAAAATTTCAATGCTACATGGATTTTAAGATTTTCTTCTTACCTCTCACTTGGTGAGTACTTGTTTGTAAACTTAGTGCCAGATGTCTCCAGACATGCCTCAGATGTCACTGTAGAAAATTCGTCTAAGGGTTACTCCTTTGTTGTGTTTCTCAAGACCCACTGATTTTTTTCTGCCCCTTGATGAGCAATTTATTAACTTAGATTAGCTATTCATAAAATAACCACTGCCTAGTCTATTGATGGAACACCTCAGGAGTTTTACATCAGAACACCAGGACTATCAAAACAAGAAAGATAAGAAACCTGTTTTCAAAGGGAAACACTGGCTGCCCTGGTGAATTAGTCTTGGCTTTGTGTTTGGAGACTTGTCTAACTAAGAAAGCAAAAGAAAGCACTGTTGCAGAGAAAAAGTAGTAAAAGAAACCTTTCCATGTTTCCCTCTGTGGTATTCAGAACTACTTCATAAAATGAAGTGCTCAAAATACAAAACTTATTTGGCTACCACTGTGTTAATATTCTCAAGAGGTCTCTTTTTTGCTGTTTTAATGTATATAAGATATAGAATCAACTGCAGTTCCTCATCTAAACCATAAAATACAGAAAATGATTTAAGTGACTATTTCCTCAATCTCTTCAAAGATGGCACACAACTAGGGCCTCTGTAGCTGCATAGGAGAGATGTTTGTTTATTACATACAGTGGATGCCATAGTCAATAGAAATAAATTCTCTCAAACTTGGTACAAATGACTGATAGACTTTCAAGTATGCCATTGAATATGATCTTTAGGATATAATTATGGTCAATAAAAGTTTAAATAAGGGTCAAAAAGCTTCAGAGCTGGAAATAGTCAAACCAATACTCAAATGAAAATTCAGGACAATGCTCCCTCATATCTTGTTTGGTTATTTTTTTCCTTTTTTAAAGATACAAGTTTATTTTGCTCTTTATTGACATATAATTTACACACAATAAAATTCATGTGTTTTAGGTGTACAGTTTAATGAATTTTGACAAATCTATATAGTCATGTAACTACAACCAAAGTCAAGATCTGGGATAATTTTTTATAAGCCTTTTTAGTAAACTCTTTCCCCTGTCCAGCTACCAATAACCACTGATCCGATTTCTGTTTCTGTAATTTTTTTCCTTTTTTATAATAACATATTAATTAAATCATTCAGTATGTAGTCTCTAGAGTCGAACCTTTTTCTCTTAGCATAATGCTCTTGAGATTCGTCCATGTTGGTGCATGTATCTGTAGTTTTTTTCTTTTTTATTACCATGTGGCTCTAACATAATTTATCTATTGACTAGTTGGTGAAAATTTGGTTTTGTTTTTGGCTTTTAGTATTTATGAATTAAGTTGTTGTAAATATTTATATGCAGGTCTTTGTGTGAACATAGGTTTTCATGTCTCTAAGGGTAACCTACATGTAAGTTTACATCTACCAGAAACTGTCAAACTTGTTTCCAAAGTAGAATTCTCACCAGCAAAATAGAAGTGTTCTAGCCTCTTTGTTTCCTCATCAGCATTTGATATTGTCATATATGGTAAAAGCCATTCAGATATAGTTTGACTAAGTGGTGGTTGTAAGCTTTGATTGATCTCAGATAGAACTAAATTGCTCTCACCCTCATCCACTCAGTGAGATTATATAAGATTATAAACCTCTTGCAATGGGAAAGAAAAGCCAAAGAATTAAAAGAATTCTGTGATTTTTTTCTCCATTATTGCACTTTGATATATATATATATATATATATATATATATATATATATATATATATTTAATTTGAGTCATTCTAGTAGATGCGTAGTGGTCTCTCATTGTGTCTTTCAAGTTTTAATAGTTACGTTTATTAAGATCAGTTATGAAAGACACATCAAATAATTGACACTTTCTGTCGTTTTGTTAGACTTGGACATTGGCTCTTTACCATGTTCTCCTACCAATGTTGCACCACTAGGCTGTCGCTAATCATATATTATGACTATGCAATACTCAAGTATACATGGCTTTAGCAGGCACAGAATCTTTGCTTTCTAGCCAGATTGAAATCTTGCTCACACAGGATATGTAATGAAATCATTAAAAGCTTTTGCTCTTTTTTTTTCCTCATACAGTGTGGCAGGGTAATCCCTACCTGGGGAATGTTTCTGCTCATCATCTCCAAAACTGAAAGGTAGTCAATTATTTTATGCAACCCTCCAAACCAGTCTCACATAGAAAATTGGCTTTTGCTGCAGCAAGATGGGAATAAAAGTTTCTAGAGCTATAGCAGCAATTTACTTTTATCCTTACAGAAGTTAGGCATCTTTCCTTTTGATTATTTGTTGGGCCCTGTGATCACTTGCTCTTATTACCCTTTGTCTTGCTGTTACTGAGTTTTGACGTGGACTGAGGCCATCCCTCATCTTTCCTATGTAGTAGTAGTATGAGTGAGACCTAGTGAGTGGGGCTCTGGTCCTTCCTTTCTAGTTTCAACTAGACCGGAACCTTCTCTGCTTCACAAGTATAGCAGCTCCTTCATGACTTCATTACTTTTTTTTTTTTTTTTTTTTTTTTTTTAAATCCCTGCTGGGAATCTCTTTGCTCTCCTTCTCTGCCTGGGAATTTCTTACTTGTCTTTCAAGATCAGATCAAATGTTACCTCCTTTAAGATCCCAAACTCCCTGAGTCCTATTAGTCACACCCACTGAACTCTGCTTTTGTTTTGTTAGAAAATCAATCACATTGGCATGTGATTATCTATTCAGATATATGTATCTCCCCTGGATTCTGAACTCTTACCAGGCAAGAACCACATGTTAATTATGTTAACACATTATACACAATAAATATTTTTGACTGACTCTGAGCATTTCATATAGCTATATTTAAATGTAGAGATTTTCTTCAGCTTAGAAAGGGAATGATTGAAGCAACTGCTAAACAGAAATTTTTGTTTAATAAAAGACATTCACATATAGTTTGGCTAAGTGGTGGGTGTAAACTTTGATTGACCTCAGATAGAACTATATTCCTCTCACCCTCATCCACTCAGTGAATTATAAAACTCTTGCAATGGGAAAGAAAAGTCAAAGAATTAAAAGAATTCTGTGATTTTTGTCTCCATTATTGCACTTTGATATATATACACATATATATATATATGTATATATATATATATATATGTTATTGCTTTAGCCATGTCAGCAAAATAATTAAGGCTATGAGACTAAACAAACAATATTTTAGTATGACTATATCCCATGCAATATTTGGGAAATACTTATACTTAAAAAAAAGTTTTTTGTTTATCTAAAATTCAAATTTAACTAGATGTCCTGTATCTTATAGGGCAAACCTAGTCAAAGAAAAACCTCTTCATCTTGTATACTGGAATGACTGATAGGAATAGTCAGTGTTCTTGGAAGTCAGTTCAGAAATATATAATGGACACTGTGAGGCTATTATTCCCCCAGACTGGCAAGTATGGGTCAATTCGGGTGGATGATCCTCTTGGCCAGTGTAGAGTACAAGACCATGAAGAGAACCGAGACAGAAACAAAGGAGAAAAGTAAATTCCTGGTGCTGTGGCCATTTGGGTCATGTAGAGGTCTGTATCTATCTTAGATTAAAGAAGGCTTCATATATATACTAATCTTCTTATGAGAGATCTATCTTTTTCCTTTGAATGTGGGAATCCACGTAACTGCTTTAACCAATAAAATAATAGTAGATGTACCACTGTACCAATTTCTGAGCCAAGGCCCTGAGAGTCTCCATTTCTACTTCCCATCACTTAGAACACTCTTTTAGGGAACCACAAGCTTCCATCCAAGAGTTCTAGTTTCCCTGACACTGTCATGCTAGACAGGCCTTGTGTGGGAACTTGTGTTGACAGATCCAGCTAAGCCCACCCTTTCTGCCATCCCCATCAAGCCACATGACAGTGAAACTGTTTTGGACCCCTTGCCTCTGCCCTGGACCCACCTGAGAGTTGGATATCACCAAGTGAACTCCTTCAATACCACAGGGAACAAAAGAAACACCCAGCTAAGCCCAGCCTGAATTTCTGACCCATAACATCTGGAGGTACAATAAAATGGTTTCCTTTTTAAGCTGCCAAGTTTCCAATGGTTTTATAACACATCAATAGATAAACAGAACAATGAATACAAACAGTGAGTTCCCTGACCCTGTGGTGACTTTGTGAAGAAAGGGAGGCTTTCAATCATGGAGTATTCAAACTTCTCCATTTGTTTGTTTGTTTGCAAGGAGATCTTGTTTGGAATGAAATCTCAACAGAACACTACAAGTAATAGAGCTCAAAGCCAAACTGCCTCAGCTGAAGCATAGCTAGGAGCTCAGAGTGACCACTTCTCTGCCCATCTCTTTTCCCAAACGCATCAGAAACCAGGAGATGCTCTGCAGTGCAGCTGAAAAGAATTGTGAGATATAGCTGAGACCTAACCTAGGAGGCAGGTTAACAATGAGGAAATATGCAAATTTGGGACTAGGTGCAGGGAACACACCATAGGAGACCAACACTATCAGTATGAGATAAAGCCAGAGTGCAGAGTGCAGTAAGAAATCCACAGCATTTGCTATAAAAACAAAAAACAAAAAACAAAACAAAACAAAAAAAAACCTTCTGTAAGTAGAGGGAGAGGCTGAGAGAATGCAGAGAGAATCTGAAAAGCCCCATAGAGGGTGTCATTGGGAATCCCAAAGGTGGATGATGCAAGAAAGGGGCTGACACTCCAACCTAAGCCACTCAGGGCCAAAGACTTTACTAATTTCTCTGTGAGGAAAGATTAAATAAAGCCACACCTGGGTTACATATGCTGTAAGTGATACTTATCTAACTTCATTATCCAGTAATTCTGTCTCCAGTTTTACTTTGGTTCTTCTCAAATAAGGTCATTTATTTTCTGAAATGTTACTCATAACATCTCTTTTTAGATATTGTTGGATGAAATTTGCCCAAACCTGGGTGGTCTCAAAAGATTATCTAGTTATCTTCTTGGTACCTAAGGAGGGACTATATATGAGTCAACAAAGCCCCTGAGTAACAGATGCTAGTAAGAGAACAGATACCCAACAAGGGACTCACCCAGCTTGGACATTGCCAAGAAAGCCTTTCACATGCAGTCAACTGATCAGAAAACCATTGGTTTATTTAAAGTGAGGCATACCCGCATTAGAAAGGTGTTGTCCTGTTTTAGAATTAAAGTCTAGCATATTTATTCTGTAATATACTTGAAAAATAATTTTATTTAATGAATATGGATGATGATTATAATAACTTAGTCATATTACATGAACTCTTCTTCCGAGGAAGGGCAAAGCTTTTAAATAAGCCACTTCTAAAAACCATCACATCCTACTGCATGCAGCAACAATCAGAGAAGCCCTAACTTGGCAAGTTACTGTATTAACTTAATAAGCTGAGTGAATTCTGAGGTTAGCTGAGACAGGCCCCTTGGAGGACCTTACACGAGTTTTATTAGGAAACAAAGAGCACATATAAAGGTTTGGTAATATTTGTACCCTGGTATTATTCATAATATACATTCACAGTCTGGAACATTAATGCTTCCTTCAGAGCCAATAATGCTGTGTGCTGGAAAGCAGATCAGCAGTAGCTCAAATTTATTCAGAATCTATAATGCTGACTACTTGACAACAGAAAAAACAGTCATGAAATGCTATCGTGGAGCGGTCAGTTATTATAACAATAGCTCAGTGACTTGACATTTTCAGCAGTAAAATATCTAGGCATATGAACTTTAAAAAAATCACAGCAATTTTTAGTCATGGCAGCAGAATACATTTGTAACCATGAGACTATTCATTTTCTCGCCTGTTAACCTTCCTGTTGGAGCAATTGCTCCCCTGGCTGGTTCGTTTGATGATGAAGTGATCAATTTCTGGACACGTAGCAAGTCACTGTGTGTTTGAAACTTTCCAGAGCAAGAGTGGGCAATTATTTTGACTTCAAGCACAAGTTGGTATATATGGCTAAATGCAAAGAACTCCCTGTGGGGAACTAGTACTTCTTTGCTAATGTGTCAGAACACACCAGTCAGACATAACTTAATGGTAATAGCTCAGTGAATTTTTAGAAACAGTGCTTCTGGACTGATTGACTCTATTCTTCCTCCTACATCTCTTGGATCCAGAGGGCCATAATCTCATAGAGACAGACATTCATGGTTCTGTTCAAAGACAGGATCAATTGCTGTGTTGCAGACACCTCTTCACTTTGGTCACTTGTTCTCTCATACATGCTATGATAACCCAGGGCCACAGGGTAAGGTGGAAAGATACCAGATCTGGAGTCAAGAGCCCTAAATTTGAAATCAGTCTTCCCCTTGCATGATGGATGGTTGACATATCACTCGGCACTTGGTTTCTTGGCTTCCTTGTTGAGTAAGAGTGAGGGTTATGAACCTGTACTCAGTAGTTGGACTGTCTGGGTTTTCTGTGTTTGTTTTCCCTGTCAGGGAAATGATGGTATTGATGGCTAACTCTATAGCACTTACTTTGTGCTAGACTATTTCCTAAGTGCTTTCCATATGTATTAACTAATTTAATTCTACTCTTAGAATTTATATCACCTCTCAAAGTGTGCCCCAGTGCCCTGCTTGGGAGAGAAGGATGCAAGTGGGACCTCAAGGCTGGGAATTATGATTCTTCAGTGGCATTTTTGGAGGTCCCTGGTTGGCCCTGAGGGTGGTACAAAGGCTGGTTGGCTATGCAGTGAGTCAAGGGAGAGGAGGCAGTCTTGCCAGAAGGTGCCCAAAGCTCCTGTGGTCATTTTCAGAGATACCAACAAGAAACTTTCCCTCCTACCTCACAGCTTGCCCTTCACCCCCCTCAGCCCCAAAGAGAGCCCTTCTCTGCTTATACATGCCTAACTAGCTGCCTATTGCCAAGTGTCTCCTTTTCCCTTTGAAAACTGGCCTTGATATTCATTTTCACCCAATTCTACTGGTGCCTGGGTACTTTTGGGAAAGAGCAAACATACCATCAGAGACCCTTGGGTAGAGTTCAGCACTGAGACATTTCAGATCTTCTTATCTACCCAAATACACAACAGCCTTTGGCCCAGGAAGAGCAAGGGGGTGGAGCCATGCTTTTGGTTTGCAGTAGGCACGGACTTTGAAGAAATCTCTACGGTTTGACTTCATTATTTGTTTGTCTCAGTAACTTGTTTCCATGCTGCTGCCTCTGATACCTTTACACGCTAGTTTTAAAAACTACCTCAAACTACCAAAAGTTACCAAATTTGGCAGAATGTATAGCTTCCCCCAGCTCCGCTACTAAATAGATGATGTCAGGCTCCAGACTTGACTCCCTTCAACTGCTAATAATGGATTTACAAGAAGAAAGAGACCGTCAGTTTACTTCTGCTACTCTTCTCATATATCATTTTGTGTCAGGGCTTTAATCCCCTCCCTGCTCGACACCCACCCCCACCCCCACCCCCAATAGGCTTGCTTCCTGGTCTGAGGAAAATTGACTTTTATAGTTCATCTGCCTTTCCCTGGTCCTCCACTGACCCTTCAGTCCATGTTGAGCAACAGAACTTCTAGAAATTTCCATGGATTTTCAGGATTTGGAGCATTTTGGAGAAGTGGGAGGTAAACTGAGGTCTGGACAGGTACCTGTTTGTTTCCTTGCTTGCCTATGCATGCAGAAGATATCTGATGCCTATCTTCAAAGAAGTGTTCACCCAATCACAGAGTGTTGGGTTAGCAAAGACACTTTCTAGTGGGACAAGTTCCTGTAATTTTTAACCTTTGGCTCCCAGAGTACATTGTCACTAAGGGATTGAACTTTGAGGTCAATGCTTTATGTTGTTTCTTATAACAAGGGGCATTTTGTTAATAGTTGTAGCTTATTACAGTAAATGATCTGGTTACAAGTATCAGGAGCTACAAAGAGAAATAAACCACAGTACCACACTTCATTTTTCATTTTTGTTTTTCAGATGCATGACTGGAGAAAATGAGATGATTCCTTTTATATTTTTCTTTTTAATTTTTTTCTTTACAATCCAGGCCTTCATTGCCTGTTGGTACCTGTTCAACACCAACAGCCAACAATTACCACTCTTTTTTCTGGCTCAAGTACTTATTTTTTTAGCTTTTTTTGGTTGTCGTTGTTAAGGAAGTGTGTTTATAGTTCACATTTTAGAGTTGCAAGGAACCGTAAAGGTCATAGAGTTCAACCATCCAATTTGACCATGAAGAAATTGAGGCTCTGAAGTGAAGTGCTTCATTCCAGTTTCTACAGCTCATCTCTAGCAGAGGTGAGAGAGGACCCTCACTCCAGACGAGGTGCTCTTTTCTGTGCACGTTGTTATTCCCCTTTCTATTTTCCCACCTATTTATAGTACCCTTCCTCTGGGCTCTCTAGGACATAAGATTATAGGACATACAGTTCCAAGAATCCCTGTTTATGTTTTGTTAGCAGATGGCCTTCAAATACTAACCTTTGGTTGCCTTAAAGAATAGCCCATATCTTATTGATAGAAGTTCTTTATGCTGATCTTTATTTAATTCACTGTTTCCCAGGATCCTCATCCTTTCCAGCTGGTTATTAATTATCAGGCAATATCCTCTTGAGCTGTCTCTATTTTTAATTACCTTATTAATTGTATTCACAAAAATTGATCTCTCTGACATTCTAAGTCTGACTCACTGAGGAAATAAGTCTAATATTCACAAGGGACTTCAACAATCTCACTACCTTAACTTATTATTTCCATTATGCAGACTGTTATCACCAGAAGCCAGATGTGACTGCCTAGTTGAATGGGCCTTTATCCTAATCATAATTACAATGTTCTTTAAGGATTCTCTGTGGCTCACCTTTCTTGCTTACTCAGACACACATGATACTTATCAGTTCATTTCTACCCTACCTTCACTCTTTATTTAACATAGAAGGAATTTCCTCCCTCATATTACCCTTGTGGTAATCTTTTATTTGCAATTCAAAGTAATTACGGTGAGTAAAAATGAATGTATTTTTTAGTTCTTCATTTTTTACTGTAACACTGCACCCTAAGGGCCTGATGACCAATTAAACATTTAAAAACAACTTTTTTTGTCAAGTTTTTATATACAAAGATTGTTTCTTAATATGTGCTATTTAAGGACTCTTTTTTCCTTCACAGCAAGGTATGCTACTGTTAACCCCATCTTTTTGACCAGATTCCACTTAACTTTTATGAAGTGACAAGAGTAAACAGGTTCTTTGTTTGTTTGTTGGTTTTTGAGAGAGACAGAGACAGTGTGAGTGTGGGAGGGCAGAGAGAGGAAGGAGGGAGACAGAGAATGCCAAGCAGATGAAGGCTGTTGCAGGGCTTGACCACTCAAACCTGTGAGATCACGTCATGAGGCTAAAACAAGAGTGAAAGGCTTGATCAACTGAGCCACCCAGGTCCCCAAGAGTAAACAGGTTCTCACATATAAGTTGGCCATTGTTTCATACGATCCTTTGTATATTTGCATTAGAAATGGTTGATCAGTAGAAAATTAGAGCTGAAGACTAGAATCTCTATGAAAAACATATGTATTAAAGAGATAATTCCTATACAGTTTATTTGTGGTTGGCAGCAAGTCAGCTCCCATCTTTTAGAAAGAGTAATATAAATTCAAAATGCCAGTGTTTTTCATGATGAGAAAAATGGCCACCTGGATGCCACCAATGGGCAGATTTTGTTTTTGCTGGGGGTACAATGATCCAATTTGATGAGTTACATAACTGGGTCTCTCCGTGTTATCTAAAGCCTGCAGAACATTGACTGGGGTTCTACAGATACCACTATCTCAAACTACTCCTGACTGAATGCATCTTTTCACTGCCTTGCCCAGTCACTCGTCCCACCCATTCCAACAACCTGGATGTGATCCTCCTGACTCTTCCTCTCTCCCTATCACCTGCCAAGATGCTTCGTCCAATAGTAAAGTTCACTTCTGTTGACTGGCTTTTTTTTTATTATGTCTCTTCAACCCATTTCTTCTAGTGCTGCTGCTTCAGCTCAGCTCCTCATCCTTTCTTTCCCAATCTATTGCAATAATCTTCCTTCTTTCCTTCCTTCCTTTCTTCCCTCCCTCCTTCCTCTCTCCTTTTCTTTCTTTCTTTCTTTCTTTCTTTCTTTCTTTCTTTCTTTCATCTTTCTATTTAAATCCAAGTTAGTTAACATATGGTGTAGTAATGGTTTCTGGAGTAGAAGTTAGTGATTCATCACTTACATATAATACCCAGTGCTCATCACATTTAAAATAGAAAGATGAAAGAAAGAAAGATAGAAAGAAAGAGAGAAAAAAATAATTTTTTTCTTTTTCCAGCATCTGGCTCATTATCTAGCACACAGTAGATTCCCAGTGAATATTATTCAGATGAATGAAGGAATCTATGATCTGTTGAAATTCCTTCAAGTTACATTCTTATATAATTCATGATTTTATACTTACGTTCAGTTTGATCCAAAAGTCAAGGGCCAATTTGATGCCCAACCAGTGTTTTTGTCAGCCTGCCTATGAGCCTGCTCTTTCTCTGAAACAGCTGAGAATGAGGTAGAAGAGAAGCATTCATCCTGTTGTAACAATAGTGTGTCATCCAACGCAGCTTAGTATAATGGGTAAAGCAACAGTTTTAGAGTGAAACTGACCTCAGTTTAAATTTTGATTTTGCCCTTTATTCCATGTGTGACTTTGGGCGAGGTTCACTGATTTTTCTGAGCCTCAAAGTTGTCATCTGTAAATGGCAATAATGGTAACACTTGCCTTCCAAAGTTATTATGAAGATTAAATCAGGTAACATTTATAAAACACTTAATCATAGTCCTTGGCATCTAGTAAATTCTCAGTAAATGACAGCTGTTATCGTTATCAGTCCTTTTATTATATAAGCCTCTGTAGTGTATAAGTGGGGAAGGAAGTATGTAACTGCTTTCCTGTCATCAAGGGGCTCCTTTTTTCAAAGATAAGTGTCCTACCAGGGTTCTTAATCCAAACCTGAGAACACAGGCAACTATTTCAGTAACTGTTTTCTCAGTTGTCCCAAGGATGGGTACTAACTAGTGCCATGCTTTGCCTAGGAAAGATGTCAATTCATTATACAAAGTATGCCTTAGGGCATTAATTCTTTTTCTTTGAGAATGGTACAGTGATTCCCACATTCTGGCCTAAACTTAGTGGGTTCAGGCAGGAAAAGTATTTCTAGAAACAGTTATGAAGTTTATAAGACATTTAAGGACAAACAAAATAAAAGAGAAAGTTTTCTTTATATGGATCCCTTTAACTGCTTTGTGCCTCTAAGGGAGAGGAAACAATTTTGTGGTCAAAAGCCCACTGAACTACAAGTTGGAAGACTGATTTAACAACTTACTCCAGGAAAAACTAAGGATGGTTGCTTACCTAGGTACGGAGAGCTTCTATATCTTTATGATGAGGATAAGACCCATCCTGTTGACACTACCAATTCTTGAGCATTTTAAATCACATCACATACTTGAAAGTATACAGTTTATAAAGTGCTATACAGACCTAAGTTATTATGAAGACGATCATTCTGCTTTACTGCCATTCTGCTTCCTTCACCAGATGACACTAATCAGCCCGGAAGTCTATGAGCAACTCAACTGTTTCAGAAGTGAGGAAATGAGTGGCTTTAGTTAAAATTGCCCAACTTTTATCTGGTCTTTTCCTGTCTTTCATTCTTGTGCTGCTGAGCTTCCCTTGGCCTTTTTATTGACTATTAAAGATTTATTCATGTGATACCAATTTCTATTTCTAACTGCTTTTCTGAAAATTGTTAAAAACTCAAAGCACCTGTCATCTCTGTCAGGCCACTTAACCAACCTCTCAGACCACAGGGAATATCCCAGAAAGCCTAGATGAGTCTTTTAATGTGCTGAATGGAGTCATCTTTTGATTCATCTTTGCAGGTTGGAAACATGAGTCACTTTCGCTATTATTTCCTTTTTTTGGATGTGAACTACCTACTTTAAAAAATGGAGTCTTTATTTGCTACTAGATTTCTCTTCTGGACATTTGTGTACTTCTCTATTCAGAGCATCAGAAACCAAGGTAGATTCCAGGCCAATTATCTTAATGGAGAGCAAGTTAACATTTCATCAATGTTTATCACTAACCCACTACTGGAGAAAAAGTTATATTACCTCCAACAGCATTCCAAACCCTCTAACTTAAGACTAGAGTTAGCTTTTACCTATACCCAGAAATAATTTGGTTCTCTATTTCTAGCCAAATTGTTCTACACTCACTAACTCTCAAACATGCCATTTTCTGCTCCTTCTTTTTTACTTCTCCTGGCTCTCCTCTTGGTACCCTTTACCTTTTCTCTCTCACTGTGGTAAGATGAAACAAAACAAGAAGCCATCAATTAAAACTCTGCCTCCTTAATGTTTCCTCGTTCCCCCCGATCCCGTTTGAGATCCTTTTTCTCTTTCCCCAATACTAATTATTGATCATATTATACATTTTAGGAATTGTTGCTAAAAGCTTATCTGTATTTTATTTGGTGACTTTTAAAAATAGCTTCATGAGTTCTTTTTCTCCAACCCAAATGGTAGGAACAATATCTTATTGGTACAGAATTTTACCTAGACTTGTAATTATTATCCAAGAATATTATTATTACTATTTACTTTATATTATTAATAATATTTTTAAAAAATTTTTTAATGATTATTTATTTTTGAGAGAGAGAGACAGAGGCAAGCAGGGGAGGGGCAGAGAGAGAGGGAGACACAGAACCCGAAGCAGGCTCCAGGCCTTGAGCTGTCCACACAGAGCCTGATGTGGGCTTGAACCCACAAACTGTGTGATCATGAACTGAGTCAAAGTCTGGCACTTAACCGACTGAGACACCCAGGTGCTGTATTATTAATATTATTATTAATAATACCCATGGATTCACTGATAATAACTGAGGGTCCAGTGGAGAGTATGAATTCTTCTTGGACTCACAACTGGCCTCACTATTGCACTAATGGGAGAAATGTTCAGAAACAATGTGACAACATGTGTATGATTAAATTGGTGAAAGCTGTGAATTTTAAAATTGTATGAATGTCAGCATATTATCTCTTTTAATATTTTGACTCAACCACAAAGCTTTCTCTCATTAGATGACTTCAACTTATTATGAAACAGAATCAATCCCCTTCTGGCTCCCTCAGGAAAAACCTGAACAAACAGATGGGCCTTCCTTGGAATGTTGACCAACAAGAACCCTGCATCTGCTGACGGAGGTTGTAAATTTTACTGGTGGCCCCTCTAGAACATAGGCTCCACCGCCTAGTTGCCCTGGGGAGCTGCAGTTAAAAATAACAAAGCCAGAGCCTATCTTTATTGTGCTGTTGCCCTTCTTTCAGAGGCCCAGTAACCAGCAATGCTAACACTGTAAGTTGAGGTCTAGTCTTCATGCCCCTGAAATTTTCTGCTCCCAACAATAGCTGCAGTGGTTACTGTCAAGGTTTAACAACTTCAACTACATCAAAGTAAAAAGCTTCTGCACAGTAAAGGAAAACTATCAATGGAATGAAAAGGCAACCCACAGAATGTGAGAAAATATTTGTAAATCATGTATGTGATAAGGAGCTCATATCCCTAATACATAAAGAACTCATACAACTCAATAGCAAAAAAAAAAAAAAAAAAAAAAAAAAAAAAAAAAACCCAAAAAAACACAAAAAAACAACAACAAAAAAAAAAAACCCATGTAATTAAAAACGAGGCAGGAGAACTGAATAGAAATTCTTTCAAAGAAAACACTTACCTAGCAGTAAGTGACCACTAGGTGTTAGGATAAAGTGCTCAACATCACTAATTATCAAGAAAATACAAATCAAACCCGAAATCAGATATCACCTTACACTTGTCAGAATGACTATCATCAAAAAGACAAGAGATAACAACTACTGACAAGGATGTGGAGAAAAGGGAACTCTTGTACACTGCTGCCAGGAATATACATTGGTACAACCATTATGGAAAACAATATGGAGTTTCCTCAAAGAATTAAAAATAGAACTACTATAAGATCCAGCAACCCCAATACTTCTGGGTATTTTCCAAATGAAATCACTGTCTCAAAAAGACATGTTATCCCTACGTCTGTTCCAGCATTGTTGACAATCGCTAAGACGTGGAAACAACCTAAATGTCCATCCACAGATATAAATGGACAAATTGTGTTTATATATAATATATTATATATATAAATATTATATTAATATTAAATATAAACATAATATATTATATATAAATGTTATATTTATTATATATATGTATATTTAATGGTATAGTATTCAGCCATTAAAAAAGGAAATCCTGCCATTTGCAAAAACATAGATGGATCTTGAGGGCATTAGTCTAAGTAAAATAAGTCAGGAAAAGACAAATACTATATGATCTCATTTACATGTGGAATCCAAAAACACCAAACTTATAGACAGAAAAGATTGGTTGTTGCCAGAGGCAGCAGGGCATGGGGGAAGAATGGGGGAAGAAGGTCAAAAGGTACAAACTTCTAGTTATAAGATAAATAAGTCCTGGGGATGTAATGTATAACGTGCTGATCATAGTTAAGAATATTGCATTGTGTGCTTGAAAGTTGCTAAGAGAGTAAATCTGAAAAGTTCTTATGACAAGAAAAAAAATACTGAAGGTACATGAAGTGGTGGATATTAACTGAACTTAACTACATAGTTGTTTTGTAGTATATACACATATCAAATTATTATGTCATATACCTTGGACTAATACAGTGTTCTATGTTAGTTATATTTCTAGAAAACTGGGGCAGCGGAAGCTACCCAATACTTTAAATTTTGCTATTTGGAAAATGATCTTTTTAATTGATAAATTCTCTAAGGGAAACCTAGGAACTTTGAGTTACAAAATAATTTAAATACAAAGTTTATAAAGGTAATTGATATTCCCTTGGATTGGTAGGAGATGAAGACCTTCCCTAGTCTCACCACATGGATAATACTTATTAGGGAGGAACCAAGAAACTCCTTGCTTGGGAGAGGCTTCTTTCATCCATTCCTAAACTTATAAGAAATTGTAAACTAACTTTTAAACTCTAATAGCTGTCAAACTTCCTTTACATAGAATAATCTTATGCCAACTCCTACTATTTTTAGTATTGAATATTATTAATTATAGAAAAGTTGATCATGTAAATGGATTAGAAATAACCTATATAGCCAGCAATTGGATACTAGTTATGGTATATCCAGACTAAAAAAAAAAAAAAAAAAAAAAAAATCTAACAATTTCAGAGATGATGCCAATGATCCAGAAGCCTTTCTTTGTTCACAAATAATTTCTAAGGTAATGGCTATTCCCTATTTATTGAAGAATTTCTCTATTCCTTTAAGATCAATCCCAAGAAACGCTGCAAATATCCCATTAGCCAGCAACCTGTGCTTTGTGGAAAATAGGCTCTGGACAGAGATTTGTTAAACTGAATTCTGTAAAAAGCATAACTCTGTTTCCTGAGTTACTTTAAGAGAGATCTTGAAATTTTAACATTTCTTTCTTTTTAAAGCACTTTTATAATCATTAAGAATGGGCCAACTTGATTTCACAGAAATTTACCCATCCCTTGTCTTTTTCGCTGGAGTCTTAATCATTTCTGTCAAAGAAAGATGAGTCAGGAACACCTTGCTAATGCCAAAATAGCTAGAATGTCCTGGCTCGGCAGGCATTCTGTATACTAGGTTGCACCATATGACATTGCCAATATTTGACCATAGTAGTATTAAATGGTTGAAACTAAGACCTCTTTTCTTCCCATGTCTGGTAAGCATTATCTGGGCTTTCAGATGTGGATAGAAGAGAAGCTCTTCCTCTGTCTTTTCCTTATTACTGTGCCAACAAGGAAGCAGAGAGGGTTAGTGTCGGCTTGCCTTTCTCAGCTTAGTAAATACAGAGTGAATGTGGTGGTGTCTCTAGGGGGCTTTACTTTATGGACGAATGTGCCAATTTTGGATTTTTAATTGCCATATCTTTTCAATATCTCATCATTTTATTGTCGCTACTTCTCACCCCTGTCCTCGCCAGTTCTCTTTCAGTTTATTGGCCTCTGTACTTTTAGAAGGCAATCAAAACCATTCGCTTTTAAGAAGCCTCTAACAATCAACATATGGCTTCACTCATTCCGTAGCTTCACTTGATAGAGTCATGAAGGATTTTCCTTTCAGACAAAGCTAATTGAAATAATATGTGGCAGGAGTCTTGGAAATCTAGTTTGTGAATGTCCAAAAATCCTTTTATTATATAATAACAACAAATGTAGTACACCTTGTATTCTGCACACAGGATTCCCTTATTCTGGGGAAGTAGCCCACTATTTATGGGTGTGTGGATCCTGGAGTGACTTTGGAGATAGGTAAAAAACCGATAGGTGCTTAGCATTGGTGGAAGAATAAGGACAGCAATAACTTCCGTGCCTGTTTTCTGTCACTCTGATCCATGCCCGTTTATTGCTTCCTGTGATTCTCTGCCGGTGGCAATAATAAAATACGAGATCAGGAAGTGACCTTAAAAATCATCTAAGGCTGCAGTTATTGACACTTGCAAATCAGATGAAAATAATGGGTTCTCTATCCAGAAAAGTGAAGTTACATATTCATCACATTTAGGGGAATTTTATTTTAGAAGTTTTAGGTAGTTCTTACATAACCTGTGGAGTCTGGTGAATATTCCATGACTCAGGAGTCCTGCCATCTTTTTTATACACGGGAAAACTGAGGACCAGGCAGATGTAGTGACTTCTCCCAGAATATAAAACGTTCAGCCACAGATTGGAGACAGACTAACACTCAGTTCTAGTATCTCCACTTCCAGTTCTCTTCTCTTTCCTTGTCAGATTATTTGCTTCATTGTCATTCCCTTTCTTACATGCAGAACCCCATAAAACCAGACTGGAGAAGGAGGTAGAAGAAGCTGATAGAGGGGAGTTTTGTGGGATCCCCACTTCAAAAGCAAGCAGCCAGGAAAGGCAGGCAGAGATTATACCAAAAGCATTAATAAACTTGGTCAGTTTATTGAGAAAAATTCAATTCCTTTAGACAAAATACCAAATCATTCATGTTTTTATTTTTCAGTTGGATCAGCTCATGCCCTATCGCAGCTTTATTCTCTTTATTTCTACATATTCACCAGCAGTGAAGTAGATCTAATTCTTCTTGCTTTTATTTTCTTTTGAAAGAAACTACCTAAAACAAAGGCTGTACTTTCAGGAAATTGTTGCTTTGACAACATTTTCCAAATTTCAACTTTATCCTGGCACTGGACCCAGTTAATATCTCTGCCTGGTTGGGTTTATAGACAGAAATGTCACCAATTTGGAATGCTTTCCAATGCACAGATCACTATGCATTAAATCCTCCTCTAACTGGTTTTGCATTTCTGGTCAGAAATGAAGAGGAAAGATGCACGTATAACCATTTGTGGGCCAAAGTCTATTTATATCACCTATGCAAATTAATGTGGCCTTCGTATTTAGCATTCATCATGTCATTGGAAGGTGGAACAGTTACTCCTTACGCTTTGTTGTTGTTGTTTTTGTTTTTGTTTTTTTTTTTTTTTTTTGTAGGAGGCCTTTGTTAGTTACCAGAAGCCCTTCATAGGTCTCCTAACCACCATTTCTGTAAGTGACCTGGAGTCCCCCAACTGTAAAATGGGAAAACAAAATACTCCTGTCTGAGGAGTTTAAACAAGAGATCAAGAAAGAGCCCCCCCAAAGACAAAACAAAAGAAAAACAAACCTCCAGGATGTCTACACAGGGTGGGAAGATTCACACTGTTTATTATAACATGATGCGTCAAACTGTGCGTTTTTTCTCAAGGCTTACAGTGAGACACAGCTCACCGCAGCTGACACTGCTCATTGTTTGGGAAGCTCCCCTGGTAGCATTTCCCAGATTTCAGGCTGTTTTATAACACCTTCATTATTTTTGTCAGGATAATTTTCTCTAAATTGACTCAAACTTTTTTTTTTTTTTTTAACTTGAGTAAAATTTTTTTATCATAAGGGGAAAATTAGTATTGCTTATTATAATTAGTACGTGACTGTAAAAATAAGCATATAACTATTAAAATAAGAATTTATCATGTGGCCTTAAAGTCATTTTGCATGCAGAATATTTTTACCTTCCTTCTTCAAGCCCTGGTCTTAGAGATCTTTGAGACTAAATTCTGGCTTTTAGGTCCTGACTTGGAGATGGCGTAAGGATACGGAACTCTAGGCATTCAAAGCAATGGAGTGGTTTTATTTCTAGTTGCAAATCAGGGGAAGGATAATTGACAAAATTAACTGGCTCACACAGCCAACTGATGTGGGCATTGGCTGGCTGCACCCAGCCTGTCTTCTCCTTTCCCACCTAACTTCGTCTTCTGACTTGGACCTCATCTGTGCAGTCAGCTTCCGCCACGTGGTTTCCTTTTGGTCACCGGCGCTCACGCTCACGGTGTGGATTTCTAGTTTGGTCCACGTTGTTTGCCCTTCCTCTCCTGAAAGACCTGGTGCTTGGGCTGCCAATTTTATAAGGGAAGCCCTAGTCTTTTTATAGCTTCTCTCCTTGCATTCCTTGATTCCATTAATGTCCCATCAGCTAAGTACAGAGTGCTGCTTCCCCACCTCTGCCTCAGCATGAAGTAGTGAGTGGCCAGTTAACAGGAGGCAGGAGCGCAGGGTTCCTTTGCCTCTGTCAGCACTTCCTGAACTCAGTGTGTGTCCACGTTACAGTGACCTGTACAGCGTGTTCTCGGTGGGGATTTTAATACAGAGAGGCATTTTCTGTTTTCTGCACAGTCAGATGAGGAGCTGTATGTTTGGAAAAGGAGCTTGGAAAAACAAAAACCGGAATGATCAGGCGTTTCTTACTGATTTAGATTCCCTAGGTTCACCTGAGTTCCCTTCATGTAAGTGAACTGGGGGAAAGGAATGGGAGGCACAGGGCCTTTTCTGCTCTCTGAGTCTGCATTTCCCTCCTTCCCCCCTGTGCATTGCACAGCTAAGACCTGCATCTGCCTGGTTCTGGCAAGGGCAGCCTCCCAGCCATCAGGTGAGGCCTGGGACCAGGTCCAAAGCCTTTGTCCTGCTGCCGGAGGTCAGCTGTGAGAAGGAAGCTAGACTGCCCAAGCTGGTCTTACCTTCTGTGGTAAGACTTGAAGTCAGGACAGAGTCTGTGGTGCAATAGCGGTGGGTAAGGGGGTGTGTGCAGCACAGGAGTCACTCCAGATGGGTGCTGGAAAGGGCAGACAGAATGAGAGAAAACAGACTGAAGTTCTGCTATGCTGCGTGGCTTGAGATACAACCCTTAGCTTCTCTGAGCTTTGTCATCTATAAATATATGTGTGGAAGAGAGACATAAAGTCGAGATTAGAGAGTTCAGCAGGTCTCTTCCGATGTTAACATTCTTTGATTTCATGAGTCTAAAGACTCTGCATTTAAAAAGGGATTTTATGTGTCTCAAACTATCAACTCAACATTCATTCCATACATATTCTCCCTACTATTTGCAAACTTTCTGCTTTATCAAGAAAACAGAGGTATTTTAGAATAAAGGTTCTTCATGATATTCAAGTGCAAGAAATGTCATATGCACTTTCTAAAAAAAAATTAAGTTCAAAAATCTCTCTCAAGAGCGGCAGTGCTCAGCAGCAGTCATTATTGGAACCCCTTTTCTCTAGGGGCTATCAGGCATCCCAGAAGGATTGCTCAGCAAAATTTGAGGACAGACATTCCTTCTGCAGCCTATCATGGTCACCGCTTAGTTGTTTATTATCTGGGCCAGACTCCGTTCTATGGCTAGAGTCTCTAATCCCCAAGGCCACCCACCCTGCTCCACCTCTGGCCCAATTCAACAATGGTGGCCCAAGTCTCACAACTGGGGAGCTCAGGACCCCTTACAACCATATGCCACCTCTTCAGAGATCCTGCGATGCTTCAGGGAAGGGCCTGGCCTTCAGTCACTTGCACAACTTGCTACCACTAGCCCCTTTTTCTATTCCAGAAAAGTCACCCCTAGGGTCTTGTCACGCACCCTCTTCAACCTCAATACCACCTCTACCTCCACTTCCTTAGGTATGAACCTAGTCATGTGGAAGTTTAATGACCATTTGTAGAATCTCAGTTAAATAGCAACTTCAAAGGAAAGCCTGTGAAGGAAGCTTGCCATCCTGGTATCCCAGAAACTCACTTTCTGCCCAAGAAGCACAAAAGTCATTCTAGCCCTTCCAGGCAAGACCAGGAAAACACAACACAAAGCCTGACTTGTTCATTCATTGGAGACTACTACAGTAATAAGAGTAAGAAAAAAAAAAAATTCTCAATAAATTGTCCTGCTAATGAGGCAACTGAGCCTGAGCTCCTTTAATTTCTTGCCTTCTCCATACCCCTCATTACCTTTCTCCAGTTTGAGAAGATGCGGTCCCCCTTTTTGTTCTGAGCCCACCACTTAATACTTGCCCAAATCAGGCTCCACAGTCAACCTCCCTCTTGAAACTTCATCCTTTCCTCTTGCACAAGTGTGTTCCCTTCAGAATACAAGCTTATTCGGCTTCCATTCACTGGAAAATAAATCTACCTTTGGCCTCATGTCCCCTGGAAAGTGTCACACATTTTCTTTCCTCTTATCCAAATTTCTTAAGAGTAATCTGAACTCAATGTGACCACTTTATGAGCCAGGCATTCACTCTGCACCTCCTGAAACCTGGCATCTTCTCCTAAGGCCACCACTATTCTTGTAATTACAAAATTCAGTGGCCATGTTTTTCTTTGTATTTCTATACATTTAGGGAGCATTTGGCAATGTTGGTTATGTGCAGCACTGTCCCCCAAAGTAATATATTTTCCCAGTTTCTCTTGTTTCTGTTCCTTTTCCTCCATAGGCTCCTCTCTCTACCCACCACTTACATACTCACGTTTCCAGGCGTCTGTTTTCAGCTCACTTTCAGCGTCACTTTCAGCTCACAATAGTGAGAAGAGTCTCACTATTGACATTCTTATTGGGTGAATTTATCCACTCTCAGGGGTTCAACTACCACCTGTATGCTAATGACTTTCTAATTTAATCCCCAACTCAGATTTCTTCCCCAAACTTCAGACTCACCAATTCTGTTACCTGTCAGGCTTGTTCACTTGGGTTCTCTTTAGATATTTCAGATTTGATTTCACAAAATCTAAGTAGCACTTGCCTCTAACCTCAATTTTTATTTGTTGTTCCACCTGTCTTTACCCAGTGACCAAGGTCATAAAATGTTAGCTGGGATTTTTCTTTCTTCCTTACCCACTTCATCCAACTGAGCATTACAGCCTCATAGTTTCTTCTCCTCTGGGTTTCTCAAAACCATCTCTCCAGGCCACTCCCACCATTGCCATCCTATGTCAAATGTAATTTCTCTTGCGTGGAATTAATAAGCAGCCTCCTAACTGTTATCCTGGTTTCTAACCTTGCTCCCCTCCATTCTGCTCTTAGCAGAGCTACTCAGATGACCCATATAAATCACAAATCTGAGCCTGTCCCTCTCTGCTAAGCCATTCCATGGCTTCCTGGATTCCACATGAGGAAGTGCAACTTCCTTTCCAGGCATGCATGGCTATTCTTGCCTACTTCCTAGGCCTTGGCTCCTAATGTTTGGATTCCAGCAATACTCAGCTGACGGTAGTTCTGTGCACTCATCTCATCCTCCCTTTTTATTTTACTTCTGCTTTTAAAATTAAATGTTTTACTTCAGAGTGTTAGGTTGGTCTTATAAGGGAAGTTTCAAGTTCATTTTATTTTAAATATTAGAGCCTTTGATTTTGGGGAAGGAGGAAAGAAGAGAAAAGGCCAAAGCTACATACCTATTTCAATGTCTTTCTCTCCTACACAGGCAAAAAGGGTACAGGACCTAAGATATTTGTGTGTCCTGTTTGATTTAAAGCTCTTAATAAGTATGTCAAACATTTTAGGTTTTCACTCCTGGGAGTTCTTTAAACTCCAGAGAATCTGTTATGAAGAGTGCACTGCCCTCTAGAGGTGGCTTCCCAGGAAGGAACATACCAAATGCAAAAGATTAAAACATTCTGCAGTTTCTCACGTAAAGCAAATTTTATAGTAAGACCTTTACTATTACTGCCATTTGTCCAAAATGTGCTTTTCCAGATAACTAATTACAATTCACAAATATTTGATCAATTTCAATAATAGTGTTTGGGGAGAAAATACACGGTGCACCTCAGAGCCCTGGATTTGGAGTTGAGGAGTTCAAGTTCTAGTCCTGGTTCTGTCATTAACGTCTGCAAACTTAGATCTCTCATCTGTTAATCAAGGTGTGCAAGACCCTATCCACAAAATGAATTATCAGAAAGTATATTTGGGGAATAAATTGGAACATAAATATCAGGAAGTGTTAATCATACACTAAATATATGCAAGACACTAGGCTCAGAGATGTTTTGCAGTAGTTATAGATTTACATTTCATCTTTAGAAAGTTAAAAGTATTTGAAAAGAAATTTGGAAGACATTGGGGTTTCAATTTATATAGAGGACGTTAGCCCTGAGACCATGAAAACCTGAAAATGAAACTGAGCTGTAAGTAAAACTTACTATGGGGTTTCCAAGAGTCTATTCCAGTATGAAAGCAAAAATAAATCATACACACACACACACACACACACGCACTTTAATATGCCATTACTTTAATTTGCCACACTCCTTTAGCCTGATTTCCCCTCCCCTATTTTCAACCAAGAGAAGAAGAAGAAAGTCTTTCATTTCATCGTAACAGCCAACTATGATCTTCTATATTTCTATGTAATAATGATTGATGACAGGTAAAATCATATTTATTATCTTACAATGGCAATTGATTCCTTAGATTTTCTTAGTATGTTAGAGAAAGGGACAAATAATTTGGACACCATATGTGTTCATTGTCACACTGGGAGGAAGATGTCACAAAGCCTGGAACACACAAGCTGGGAGACAAGAGGTCTTCATTCCTGTGACTCTATCCATGCTTGGAGGAATCTGGGGACATCAGGCGAATCTCCTGTCATGCAGGGAACCACATCAGTGTGTAGTATGCTTATAGTACTGCTTCCATGCAGTGGAATGTTAATTCCCTCTTTGGCATCCATCTCTTCAGATGAAAGATACTGCAAAATTCATGGCTGTCCTGCTCTGTTATGAGACTGGCAACCTGAATAGACAGAATCTTTTTCAGTTACAGATCTAGATATCTTTGGACCTGATTTTTGACATCACACCAATCAGTTTACCTCTCTCTTCATCAGGTTACTGTGTATAACTTTATAAACTCCTGTGGGCATTATCAGAGAGATGAACCTAAGAGACTATCCCAAGCATTTTGAACACATGCAAGACATTAGTTCCTGAATTCTTTCTTATGATTTCATAGCTAAGGAACCCTTCAAAAATGTGTGTGTGTGTTGGGGTGTGTGTGTAGCTGTCTCAGCCTAGTCTACTCAGAATCCCTTATGGAGGCACAGTCCTCAAATGAGAAATGAAAGGAGTTAACAGACTTTACTAACAGTGTCCATATTTTTATTCTTGGAAATCGTGGCCCTACAGTTGTTAGACTGCAATCATCAAGAAATTCTCAGTACCATCTTCCAGGTATTAGGCTGAAAACACCAAAAAAGTTTAAATAAATAAATAAATAAATAAAATAAGGACGTGGTTTTATCTCGCTCTCGTTTCAAATGCATTTCAAAGTTTGGTTTCAAATATTGCAAAGGTAAGAATCTGCTTGCTGCTACGTAATTCTGATTTATGGCTTAATGCTAGATGCTACCTCATGCTATTTTGTCTGCCCTCACTATGGTTTGCCTCACTTATTATTAATTTTCTTCTTCCCTCTTCCTTTATAATCTTGGTTTACTATATATTAATAGAACTTCAAATTCCACAGGGTGTGGTTGTAATGCAAGTAACTCACAGGCCTTAACAGTATATTTAGTTATTTTAATTTGTTTTTTTCTTTAATGTTTATTTATTTTTGAGTAGGAGAAAGACAGAGCACAGCGGAGAAGGGGCAGACAGAGAGGGAGACAGAATCTGAAGCAGGCTCGAGTCTCTGAGCTGTCAGCACAGAGCCCGATGAGGGGCTTGAACCCATGGACCGTGAGATCATGACATGAGCTGAAGTCACACATTCAACCGATGTAGCTACCCAGGTGCCCCTTAGCAGTATATTTAGATAATGAAAAGTATTGAACACTGAGTCCGGAGGGGGCGAAGTTGTTTGTATCACTTCTGCCTCAGAGAAAACTACTCTGAGATTCAGTCTAAGGAGACTGAATTCTCAATCTGTGGAAATGTGACTTGGTGGATGGTGTTGCTGCTTTTTCTGAGGTATATCCTGTTGCTCTTCCCAGAGGTGAGCCCTGGGATGAGGCTGCATTGTGAGCAGCAGATGCCCTGCCCAGAGGCCAGGGTAATTGGAAATGCTGCAGAACATCCTGTTCCTGGGAGACCTTCTGCCTGGTTGTTTGTGCCCTAGAGATTTGGCTCCTGGCATTCTTGCCCAGACCTTTGGACTTTGGCAAGGCCAATTCTTTTTTTATTTTTATTTATTTAAAAAACATTTTTTAATGTTTATTTATTTTTGAAAGAGAGAGCCAGACAGACCGTGAGTGAGGGAGGGGGATAGAGAGAGGGAGACACAGAATCCGAAGCAGGCTCCGGGCTCCATGCCGTCATCACAGAGCTGGATGCAGGGCTTGAATCCATGAACCACGAGATCATGACCTGAGCCGAAATCGGATGCTTAACCGACTGAGCCACCCAGGTACCCCTGGCAAGGCCAATTCTTTGTTTCTGTCTTCATGCATGTGCTATTCTGGCTCTTTAGGAGGTTTCATTTTGTGTGTGTTGTGGCGGTGAAGGCTTCTCCAACTGCCTGGCCCTGCACTTGCCCATGGACACTCTGTTAAATTTCATAAGTGGCAACAAAACGTGCACTTAACTTGGAAATAAAAACTATTACTTGAGCAAAAATATAATGAAACATATTTCCTAATCTTGCCAAAATAATGAGGGCCAGGTCTCTGGCTTTCATGGTGATTATGAACATCTTGACTACTGCCAGATGCCAATGCTAACTTTTAGCTATACATCTTGATTTGAATAGTATATATGGGAAGAGCACAATCAGAAGCTTTTGAACATGTAGTGCCAAGTTGAATACGATAACACATTATCCTAGCAAAATCCTTCCAACATCTTGGTGTCTGTTATCTATTAAATGAAACCAAAATGTAAAAACAGTATAAATAACAAAACCTTCCTCATTAGAATTTTGTGAAGGATACCAACTATCCTCATGAAGTATTTTAAGTCTCATAATTATTGATCATAACATTGCATACCATAGATAGGACATGGACGAGTGGAAGACTGAAGTGATGAGGCTAACATCACACAATGAGCTGGGGAAAATCTGAAAATAGAGAGAAATCCAGATTTTAAGAAACATAGCCATATTTGGACAAAGTCCCAGAGTTTAAGCAACAAGAGCACTTGATACAGAACCTGAAGTCACAGGTATGTAGGCAAATTATACAGCTACAATTGTGCAATGCAAGTGAAGTCACACTAGTCCTTGTCTTTGGAGTGTTGCTGAGGTGGGTTCTGTGATTGACTTGGAGGAGCAGTGTGCAGGTGACCCTCCGAGAAGTCTCCCTAGGTTCCTGATGGAGATGGATGGGAAAGCTGTAGGCAGAAAGGGACAAAATGCCTCCAGTTCTGTGCAGTGGGATCGTTATCTTCCACCCCCAGCCACTTAAAGTCTTGCCAGAACTCATGGCCTTTTAGCTGGAAAAGCATGACAGAAAAACTGTACAGCATTTGGTTATGAAACAGGAAAAGATGACTGGGCAAGGCTTTGTAAGCAGTCAGCGTGTAGAGAAAGAAGGAAATTCAGGCAAGATATGTCTTTGCTGTTTGCCTCAAGTTATATTTTGCAACACATAATGGCAACAATTAAACAAGGACACAATATTATCTAATTTGTGCTGTTTACTTCCCAGAATGTGGAACGTTTTCTGCAGGAGCCCATCTTTATCTCTAGGAGCCTCTGGCAAACAGTTCCATTTCAGCTCAGGTCTTTTTGTAGAAGGAACTTGATGTTAAAAGCAGCTGGCTCCTTCTGCCCTCAACCCCCTCTGGTGGTTAACACGTTTATCATCTTTGTTCTGAGTCGCACTCAGTCTGGTTCCATTTTTATTTCTGTTCCTTTTTAATGAGTTAGTAACTCAGCAATCCTGGCTCAAAATCTCTGGAACCATGGGTTGTTGATAAGGATTGAATCAGCTTGCTGGCTCGTAATAGGCTCTGAATCCAGTAACATTCATGGTGTTCATTTACTTGGGTGGTTATTGGATCCCAGTAGGACAAAGGGTTAACGAGAAGAATCCAGTCAAAGCCCCTCTGGTTGCCAAAAGAGCCCTAGTTGCAGAACCTCTGTATACCCGCTTCTATTATCACTCATTTGGCTTTATAAGAACTTCCATTTCTTCCCAACCAGTAAGCATGTAAGAATTGCTTCAAACTCTATGAAATACATGCTATGACAATTTTCTCATTAGAAATTACCTACAGGGGTGCCTGGGTGGCTCGGTCAGTTGAGCGTTGGACTTCAGCTCAGGCCATGATCTCGCGGTCTGTGAGTTCAAGCCCCGCGTCGGGCTCTGTGCTGACAGCTCAGAGACTGGAGCCTGTTTCAGATTGTGTGTCTCCCTCTCTCTCTGCCCCTCCCCGACTCATGCTCTGTCTCTGTCTCTCAAAAATGAATAAATGTCAAAAAAAAATTAAGAAAGAAATGACCTACATTACAGCTGTAACTGTATATACTGAACCTTATGCAGAATGATAATAGAACTTAACTGAGTAGTCAGTAACTTGTATCCAAAAGCTACCATCATCACATATGCCAAGGGAAGCATCGGTGGGTATATTTAAGATGCATTTAAATGAAACAAAAACAAAAACAAAAACAAAACAAAACAAAAAAACAGAAATAGTGAGGTAGAGAAATCCCGATTGTAGGATGAATAAAGCCATATCTTGTTAAACCCAAATGCTTACAAGATTATATACAGAAAGATAATTTGTGCACAGCATGTAAATAATCATGATGCTCAGTGGGAATTATTTGCATTTTAATTGCTACTAGTAATGGAGACAGTTGTGTCTTCTTATTTTCATTAGAAAGAATGGTTTACCATAAATGTAATTCAAGTTTTTATCTTAAAAATGGTACTCTAAAAATCTTGGTCACATTCTTCTATTATTTGATGTTCTTCTCTTTACCTCTGTTTTGTTTGTTGTTGTTGTTGTCGTTTAAATCAACTGTTCTAACTGATTGAATAGGGCTCAAGGTAGTCTGTGTATGGTTTTCTGAAAGCCAGCCTGCAGGCTGAAATAGAAACAGCAATTGTCTCTTTGAAGAGAGGAGTTGAATTTGAAGTGTCGTTAGTTTAAGTGCCAGGGTAGTACCCTACAGCCTTGGTTACTTTTTACACACCATATCCTTAAAACACTTCTACTATAACTTTCTTCATGTTGTTTTTAAATGGTGTACCTTTTACTTTAGTAAACTTTCTTTAAATGAGAATTTTAGATGATGACTTCAGATAGAAAACCAGTATCCTCTGCCACGATAGATGAGGGCCACAAAAAGAAATAATGGTGAAAAGAAGAAAGTATTATTGAACTAGTTAAAAGCTGGAGCTTGCCAAGGCACTGAGCCTAAGGCTTTCTCTCTTTTGTTTACTTTGTGTCTCTCTTACTCTCTCCTTTTTTGGTAAAGTGTAAAGATGTGTTGAAGACACCAAATGGAGGCTTTCTTTAGACATATTGAGGCGTGTAGGGAAATTGAAAAGGGAAGAACTTTCTCACAATATGATTTAGTGGAATGAACATCTTCCCCAAACTCCACATTACCTTCACCTTAGAAAACAGTGCCCCAGGAAAGCCATCTAACAACTCCTAAGTTTAACAATTGGGGGTGATAGTGTACAACTCTCCAAGGGAAGCCAAGTTGGACCCATGGCTCTTATTCTCCAAGATTCTTTTTCCTTTTGGGGATTTTCACCAACTGCTGCTGCTGCCACCACAATGGCCTCCAGGTGAGCCCTCCCGGACATTCTGGCTCAAGCACGAACAGAGGCTTCCCTCCTTACTTCCTCCTGGAAATTTAAATAAGACTTTACAAGCAAATGGCTTAATAAAAAGGAAACACACAGAATGACTTAGTCTTCCTTTTCCTCTTTGGTTTGGAGTTTCCCAGAGGCAGTGGTTCTCAAACTTAAGCTTGCATGGAAATCACCTGGAAGGCTTATTAAAGGAGGGTGTGCTGGACCTACTCCCAAAATTCTGATTCAACAGGCCTGTGCTGGGGCTGAGACTTTACATTTCAAACAAGGGAGCAGGTGAGGCTTGGGCTGCTGGTCGGGGAATCACCCTGGGAGAAACACTATCCAGAGGAGACCTGTTACTGCCTGGTGTCTACTGCCTGCCTGCTTTTCTGAAGGCCCATATTTCAGGTACGTACGGAGACTCTTTAAGGCCCGGGTTATAATTCTAAAATGGAAAGGCAGCTGGAGTCATAAATAAGATGGAGTTGAATTCTCTCTCTCTCAAGTGAGCAGAGATCAGCTCTTTGGTCATACCGCCCACATATCTCCCTTTCACTGAAGTCACCCAACAATATTTTCTCAAATCTCAGGAATTTCACTTCATTAATATTGACCTATGTTTCACAGTTATTGTTGGTCATGCTGCAAATGCCTGAGTGTGCAGGAACCCGGTTGTAGTTATTCAAGTTATCATTGCTTCCTGAGTTAGGTGCATTTTTGGTACTGCATGAATGGATTTAATTGTCATTTAAAATGTCTTTGAGGGGCGCCTGGCTGGCTTGGTTGAGTGGCTGACTTCGGCTCAGGTCGTGATCTTGCCTTCGTGGGTTTGAGCCCCGTATCAGGCTCTGTGCTGACAGCTCAGTCAGTGCCTAGAGTCTGCTTGGGATTCTGTGTCTCCTTCTCTCTCTGCCCCTCCCCCCACTCATGCTCTCTCTCTCTCTCTCTCTCTCTCTCTCCCTCCCTCTCTCTCTGTCTCTCCCTCTCTCTATCTCTCTCCCTCTCCCTCTCTCTCTCTCAAAAATAAACATTAAACAAATTTTTAATCTCTTTAAAATTACAATATTATGATTAAGCATTGAAACAAAATGTTACTGTGTATGAAGACAGGCATGGGAATAAGGCAGTGGGGCTTATGTTTGGTATTGAAACAAATAATTTGCCACTAGAATGATTGCAATTCAGTATTCTTAAAACAAGCTATGATAAAAGTTTCACTTTTAGATAGCAACATTTACAAAATACCTATACATAGTTTATAGTTATTTAAATGATGTGATAGTGAAAAATATTAATCTCACCTTAAAAATAAGACATATATAGATTTAAAAATTCCTTTAGGGGATGCGTGAGCAAAAAAATGTGAAGACCTCAGCTCTAGACTGCAGTTTTCCAAATGACCCTCGCAGTACTGGCACCTGGCCAAAATAAATTCTTTGACGGTTCATGGAAAAATGAGAAAGAAGGAAAATTTATTGATTTTTTTTTTTAATGAAGCAAAATGTTTTCGGTTTAAAGTTCTGTCTTGTCTTCTGAAATAATTTCCTTTCTACATTTTTGGAAGGGAGGAAGTTAGAATATCCTGTAGTTTCAAAATTATGATATTTATACTTAACAGGCTTTTTTTCTTTTCCACATTTCATTTTAAAACAACAACTGTATGTTTTATAGCCCCTATACAAACCAGCTGCCCATAAGTAGATGAAGCTCGGTTTTCATTGTGCTGATACACACACACGTGTGGCCTATAATTTGCTAAGCTTTGCAGCTGAAAGCAGACAAAATTGTGAAATCCCTGAAGATATACAAAATAAATTTCAAACTAGAGGACTATCATTTTAGGTGTGGTACATTTTAATCAGCATTATTTTACTTGGTGGTTCAGAACGTAGTAGCATGATGTACAAAAGATGTTGCTCTATTGACGTTTGATCAAACAATATCCCGGCACCTAGATAAACCCATGCTTAATACATATGTGCTGAGTTGATTGATGACTGAAAGCCTTGGGCTGAAAATCCTACTTGTCTATAATTTTACACTTACCTCTGTGGCTTTGATAGAACTCATAGTCCTGAATGGTTAAGGGGATAACTTTAAGGCAGACCCACATTTGAGGCGGATTGGAGATGGCGCAAGGAACAATATTAACAGTACACAAGCCCTAAAGCAAACACACACAGTTGCTGATGGGAGGCACTTATAAGAGCACAGGGGGTGTTGGGATGAGGAAGGAATAAAGGTTATTCTTGTACAGTCTGGCATACAGCCAGTATTTCAACATGTTGATGAATGGATGAGCAAATGAGATATTTGAAAAATTTTCCCATTATGAATTTTTTCTTGTGAATCAAGTTATTTTTTTTTAATATTAGTCCAAGGTTAAATGAAGTGTCAACCACATGAAACAAATCATGTATTAGCCATGAAAGCAAGTAGTGGCTCCTATGCCACAAAAAGAATTAGGATTAGAATGAGTAAAAATCAGGTGGCTGGCAGAGTAAATATTCTAATAATTGGACTGTGACTTAATGAGAAATCGGCTCTTTTATGTCTTCATTTATTTTTGTTTGGGTTTGTGGGGATATACTGGATTAATTTGCTTCTGATGATTGTATCCTTCTTGGGAGAAATGGAACAAGTAACTAGTTACTAGAATTACCTACCTGTGCATGGCAGATAGGCTGAGGTGAATGGAGAGAGCCAACATATGTTTTCTGTGTCAAGCACAATTTCACAGACTGAATTCTATTTGAAATTTGTTTTTATTGGTTCCTTCATTATTACACAAACAGAGCTAAAAAAAAAAAAAAAAAAAAAAAAAGAAAACCAAAAAAAACCAAAAACAAAAAAAACAGATCAAGTGTTTAAGCACAGAATCACATGATTTAATGTCTTACAGACACAAGGGGTCAGCATTTCAACATAGATGACTCTTGATGGCTTGGCTTTCTTGTTCAGTTCTGCTGCTCTGCACTGGCTTGATGTGCTTATGTGTATGAGGGTGGATAGGGAAATAAATTTCAATTTGTATTTTGCAAATCACTTTCTTTTCCAGTTTAGTATGTTGATGCCTTTCTTGAAGATGTAATCAATCTGATATTTCCATGGGAATGATATCTAACAGTGAGTCTGCGCAGCCTCACTGGTCCCTGTGGTTTCAGCAAGCTTCAGAGAGCTACTGATTTACATTAATTTCCCTCTCCCTGAAACAGTTTCTTAACCCACAGAGTCTTTAGTCAATGGTTGCTTAATAAATATACTGGATACATTTATTCCTGAATGGTACTATTTTATTGATGCCAGGTTTCCAGGAAAAGGGGCTAGGGGCTAGTGAGGTTATATGCTGATTCTGGGCTCGTTTAGCGTTTCTGACTTAGTTCCACGATATCGCTCCATGTTTGATCTGACCTTTGATTTCCCATTCCTAACTCAGTGCAAGTGCTTGAGACAATATGTCTTGGGATATGTCATGTTTTTCTCAGAATTAAAAAAAATTTAAAGACAGGAAAATCCACTCCCTTTGGCAAACAGTTCTATGAGTTTTGACAAATGAAGAGACGTATATAAAACTACCATAATGAGGGTAAAATTCTGTCACACCGAAATGTTTTTTTCTGTTGCATCATTGTAGTCAACCTCTCCATCATAACCCTTGGCAACTACTGATCTGTTCCCTGTACCCATAGTTTTGCCTCTTCTAGAACATTATATAAATTGAATTAGATAGTATGTAATATTTGAGTCTAAGTTCTTTCACTTAGCATAACGCATGTGAGATTCATCTATGTTGTCTTGTTGTTTTAATAGCTGGCTGGTATTCCATCATGGGCATGTACCACAGTCTGTTTAACCACTCACCAGGTAAAGGACATTTGGGTGGTTTCTGGGTTTTGGTGATTATGAATAAAGCTACTATAAACATTTACACACAGGTTTTTCTGTGAGCATAAGTTTTCATTTCTTTTGGGTGGAGTGGTTATTTAAAATATCCTTTAATTTCAAAATTATGATGTTAGTACACAATAAACTCTTTCCTCCTTGCGTTTCCTTTTATAGCAACAATTATGTGCTTTATAGGCCAGCACAAGGAAGCTACCCATAAGTGGCTGAAGTTAAATTTCATTTTGCTGCTGAGAGATATGCAAAAGTGTGGCCTATAGGGGCGCCTGGGTGGCTCAGTCTGTTAAGTGTCCGATTCTTGGTATCAGCTCAGGTCATGATCTCAGGGTTTCATTGGTTTAAGCCCTACATCAGGCTCTGCTCTGGCAGTGTGGAACCTGCTTGGGATTCTCTGTCTCCCTCTCTCTCTCTGTCCCTCTCCCACTCACACTATCTCTGTCTCTTTCAAAATAAATAAATAATCTTAAAAAAAAAGATAAATATTTCATATTTATAAAAATTGAAGACACGTACAGAATGTAGATTCCTGCACCCAGAGAATGTTCATGCCCTTACAGAATTTAAACCTAAACAATAACATTTTTTTTTTTGAGAGCGAGCACACACATGCGAGTTAGGGAGGGCCAGAGGGAGAGAGAGAGAGAGAAAGAGAGAATTTTAAGCAGTCTCCAAGACCAGAACAGGGCCTGAAGCAGGGCTCAACCTCATGACCCTGAGATCATAACCTGAGCTGAAATCAACGCTTAACCGACTCAGCCACCCAGGCGCCCCAGTAAAAACATTTTTAACCCAGAAGAGATCTTATGTGACATTTAGACCTTACTTTATAAATGAGTAATGTGAGACCAAAAGGAAGGAAGAGTTTTGCTCAAGGCCATTTAGCTATCCAGCCACAAGTAGATCTCTGGTCTTCTGGCTTTCCTTCCAGGACTGTCAACTCTAATTTTCTTGCCATTTGGCAAATAATGATAATGGATTTCAAATAGAAGTAACAAGAATAATACTCCACAATGTGTGATTTTATAATGTTTTTAATTTATTAAAAGTATTTTTATTTTGCCATAACCAGTCCCTCCCTAGTCTTTCCCATCTCAGTTAACAGCATCACCATTCACCCAGTTACTCAGATCAGAAACTTCCTTATTGTCTTTGATGCTCAGACTTTAGAAAGCTCCCTGTCACAGAGCAGGCATTCAGTAAATATTCAGAGAAGGAATGCCTGAACAAATACATGTGCTTGAATGTCTAATATCTGGTATAACTCATACTTCTTTCATATCATAGGTTGGAAAGGCATTCACATGAACAGTCAGTCTCAAACATTTGACATGTAAAGCATGACATGCCTTTTGGTATGCTTCTTCTTTATTTTTTTTTTTAATTTTTCAATGTTTATTGTTTATTTTTGAGAGAGAGACAGACAGAGTGTGAGTGGAAGAGGGGCAGAGAGAGAGGGAAACACAGAATCTGAAGCAGGCTCTAGGCTCTGAGTTGTCAGCACAGACCCTGATGCAGGGCTTGAACCCATGAACCATGAGATCATAACCTAAGTGCAAGTTGGAAGCTTAGTCGACTGAGCCATCCAGGTGCCCGCTTCCTTATTTTTAAAATGACTTGAACTAATTAAACATATTTATAATGCAATGTGAAAGATTGTATTTGTTTTTAAATTTTTGTTGTTAACCTGTGGTGCAATATTAGTTTCAGGAGTAGAGTTCAGTGATTCATCACTTACATTCAACATCCAGTGTTCATCATAACAAATGACCCTCCTTAACACTCATCACCCATCTAGCCCATTTCTTGCTCACATCCCTCCATCAACCCTCAATTTGTTCTCTGTTGTTAAGAATCTCTTGTGGTTTGTTTTCTTCTCTCTTCTCCACCCACTTCCCTTATGTTCATCTGTTTCATTTCTTAAATTCCATATATGAGTGAAATCATATGGTATTTGTCTTTCTCTGATTGACTTATTTTACTTAACATAATACATTTTAGGTCTATCCACACCATTGCAAATGGCAAGATTTCAATCTTTCAAGAGGGAGGAGTTAAGATAGAAGAGAAGTAGGGGCATGCTGTGCTTTCCTTGTCCCTCAAACAAAGCTGTATTGAGGTCAGATACCTTAGAACACCCAGGAAATTGATCTGAGTACTAGCAGAAGGGGCTCCTTCTGGTGGTGTCTCAGAGGGGAGGGAACCCTTTCTGTGGAGAGACAAAAGGGAAAGATAGAGGGGTTGAGAGAGTGCGGTATTGGGTTCCCATAAAACAAAACCCTCTCCTGACCACAGACTGGAGAGTGAGAGGAACTGAGTGTTGGAGTTTTTTTGCAAACAGCACGTGGAAGTGTATGACTTTTCCCAGAGTGGATCTTTGGCATGTGCTCCTTGGGAGAAGGATGCTGACTTCAGAGTGCTTAGGGTAGAGTAGGGAGCTCCTGGGTCACACTGGGAGAGAACATTCCCCTTCTTAGAGTACGCTTATTTGGAAGAAGGTATATTGCCTCTTCAAGGAAAAAGACCCTGCAGGTGCCAGCAAAAAGTCTTTCATTGGCAGGAGATAGAGGTGTGTACAGAGGGGAGATAACCTGGTTGCTGCTTTTCCCAGTGATATCTTATAGATTCCATATAATGTGCAGGTGTGGGTCTATTTTTCTGGTATTGTATTTTTTTTAATTTTGTAAGTATTTATTTACTTCTGAACCTTGGGATTAGTTTTACTGGTGGCTGGTAATACTCAGAATTCTGTTTACTATCAGGCATTTTATAATGCTACTTTATATGTCTCTCTTTTAACTAACAGCTTGAGACAAGATCTGTTTTAATAGGGAACTATTTTTATAAGGAATACATACCAAACAAATATTAAGATTTTTTTGCCATGAGTGTGATAGTTTTGTTAATTGATAAATAATTAACGTACTGTATGATATTAATTTCAGGTATACTACATAACAATTCAACAAATGTATACATTACTCAGTGCTCACCATGATAAGTGTAGTCACCATGGGTCTATGAGGTTTCTGATGCTTATGAGGTGTCTAATTTAAAGATCAAATAGGTTATATATTCAGATTTGGAGCTCATAAGAAAGTTATGGGTCCAATATGGGTCACCATAGAGATGAGGTATCTTAGGTCTGGTTTTAAAAAGCACAAATTTCCCGAGTGACCAGTGGGTGACTAGGAATGACATTACTGAAGAAGTCTTTCTAATTGCACTTCTTGGCTTCTAGATTGATATATTCTACCTATCAGAAACAGGACAACACATAATGACCATTGGCACAAAGTATATTGTGAAAGCAACACCTCAGCATCACAGTGTATCATCTTTAAGCTGGCACTTTAAAAGTCCCTTCAAGGGACTGGTCCATTCTCCATCATGACAACAATGTCTGGGTTACACAGTGTGTGGGAGACCAGCAGTAGACCAATCTACTTTTAGTTTGTACCAACTACCAAACTGATCTACCAACAACCAGGCCTAGGTTTCTTCCTCCTCTATCATTGGATGGGTTCTCCGGTATTCTATAACAGAACCAGTCTAGCATGCCCACATCTCTGGGCCCTTAGATCATTTCCTCAGAACTCTACCAAGACTTTTCTGGCAGTTCCCAGAGGCCAGTGAAAGCAAAAGCAGACAAAAACTAGGGTAGAGGCCCACAGACTAGTAAAGGTGGTTTGAGGGGACCTGCAGACCACCAATGGTGTATACTACAAAGCCATAAGAATGGATGATGTAAAGAGAGGGTAAGGTGAGAAGGGCAAGGATTTGAGACATAGTCCTCCATTTAAGACCCCAATATTCAATGGTTCATGAGAGGCAATTACCAACAAGTGAGACAGGAAAAGAGTTGCAAAGAGATGATGCCCGGACAGGGTTTTAAGAGAAAAGGATTATTGCAATGAATTGGCAGATGCTGAGTCATTAATGATGTGATGTAACATGGGGGTCTGGGAGTGAACAGCCAAGAAAGAATTCTTGAAATGTCTTTGGTGCAAAAAAGGTGGTTTTATTAAAGCACAAGGACAGGACTCATGGGCTGAAAGAGCTGCACTGGGATTGTGAGGAGTGAATGATTATACACTTATAAATTGAGAGGGGGTTAGGAATGCTGTAAATCTTTAAGGAATTTGGAACCAAAGTTTTCAGGACCTTGAGGGGATAGCTGCCGTGGAAGATAAGGTCATTTACGGGGCGCCTGGGTGGCGCAGTCGGTTAAGCGTCCGACTTCAGCCAGGTCACGATCTCGCGGCCCGTGAGTTCGAGCCCCGCGTCGGGCTCTGGGCTGATGGCTCAGAGCCTGGAGCCTGCTTCCAATTCTGTGTCTCCCTCTCTCTCTGCCCCTCCCCCGTTCAGGCTCTGTCTCTCTCTGTCTCAAAAATGAATAAAACATTAAAAAAAAAAAAAAAAGATAAGGTCATTTACTACTGTCTAGTAAATCCTTAGTCATGAGACCCTTCAGATGTATATCAGGGAGCCATATGTTTGGAGAATGATTGCTAACATATATCTTGGGGCAATGGGGGGTTGAGGGGGATAGAAATAAATGAAGTTTCCAAAGGGATTTTTGTATGTTAAAGAAGACTTACAGAATCCTGGAGGTTGGGCTAATGTCAATCTAAGGTTGCCTTTTGCCTCTAGCAGATTTCAATTAGGAGGTTGAGTTCCTGGAGGAAGGTCACTCTTCCTGTCCCACGTACTTGTCAATGGGCTGTAAGTTATAAGGAAACTTAACTTTTTCTACATTTTTTGCCTTTTTTCTCCACATCATTAAGTAATCTGAGAATTCAAAAGTATTCAGTGGATGTAGTATCATGGAGGAAAATGATGACATTGGCAAAAGCAATGTCAAGTGGGACAGTGGGCCCAGCAGCCAGATTTAGAATGAAGAATGGGAGAGGGGTGGGGGGGAGAAAATAAAGTCAAATAAAAAAACATAACAGTGGAAGCAAGGAAATAAGATGATGGATGGGGAGGCTATGGAGTTAGGGACGATTTTTTTTTCATTGTTTAAGTTTGGAGAGTGAGCATATAGCTTAATGCTAGTAGGTAAGAAGGAAATGTGGGGAGAAGAAGAAGAAGTGTGTGTGTGAGAGAGAGAGATAAAAGGGAGAGGAATTGATACTACTATGCATGATCTCTGAGAAGAATCTAAGCCAAGATGGAGAGACGGTTTTTTATGGTAAAAGACAATCTCCACACTGAAACAGGAGGGAGGAGAAAGGGAGGGTTTAGGGATTTGGTGGTGGGAAGTTGAGGGTATGATGTTCCAATATGATGGCTTATTTTCCCTGAGTAGGAGTAAAGGCCATTTGCTAAGAGTTTATGGGTTAGAGAAAGTAAGAAGTTTGAGGATAGAGGACAGTGTCTAAAGGAAAGCTCAGTTAGTGCACAAAAGGTGGGTGAATGACAACAGCTGTGAGAGGGATAGACAGTGGTAAGGCTGAGTAACAAACATGAGGCTCAGCAGCTCCAGGGTTTGAAGAAGGTTGAAAATAGTTGTCTGGAACTTGGACTCACTTCCCACCGAAAGTACTAGGCACATTAAGAAATAAATTCTGTTAGGACTATAAAGGAATTTAGGTTTAATAATGAGCACAAAGTATAGCAAAGATAAAAATGAGAATATAGAATTGTTTATCATGGAGATGAAGTTTCTGGAGAGTAAACTGAAGAGTTTGGGAACAAAGATTGAAACAGGGATTAGGTCATAGAGGAGAAAACCCAGAGCATTACTCAAACAAACAAAAACTGCTCTGATTTCTTTTTCTTGTCTTCTCTCTCACTTGCTCTCTCTTGCTCTCTCACTCTCTCTCTTTCTTTTTCTCTTCAAACCAGTAAAGACACCATTCTTTTCTATTTATTATTACAAACTGTTCCTTACCCAAGGCAAGTCAATTGGGATGGATTGCAAAATTTAATTAAAATAAAGCCTAACTAGAATTGACATTTATTGGCTACTCAAGTCCAAACTGAGGTGTTGCTTTTAAAGATACATTTGTGTTTGGTCATTAATACAGTTCACCATTTTGCTGTGATTATAACTTAATATGATCATCTCTCTTCTTTTTCTTTGACCTCACCCTGACATGGTTGAATGTTTTGCTGTAATTTTTAAGTGATCTACATTTATTTTTATTTTTTAATTAAAATTTTTTTAATGTCTGTTTAATTTTGAGAGAGAAAGAGACAGAGTGCTAATTGGGGAGGGGCAGAGAGAGGGAGACACAATCCGAAGCAGGCTCTGAGGTGTCAGCAAAGAGCCCAATGCAGGGTTCAAACCCACAAACCACAAGATCATGACGTGAGCTGAAGCTGGTTGCTTAACTGACAGCCACCCAGACACCCCTACATTTGTTTTTAAATGCAACGTATGTAACTATTAATCAAGAATTGGCTAAAGATGTATTTGTCTCCCAATTCTATTAGAAGGCCTGTTACTATGAGTCCTTCAAAAACCAGTTGGGTCAGAGAGACCTATAAACTTGAGGAGAAGGGTAGGTATACCTATATCTTGCAAAGTAAGGGCATGTCTGCAGATGAGAAATTTTCATCATTTTTTTTTCTGGCTGCCTTGTTTTTAGGTTCACAGTGTGTTTTGTTTTTGTTTTTATGTTTATTTGTTTTGAGAGAGAGAGAGAGAGAGAGAAAGAGCATGCAAGCAGGAAAGGGGCAGAGAGAGAGGGAGAGAGAGGATCCCAAGCAGGCTCTGTACTGACAGCACAGAGCTGACACAGGGCTTGAACTGATGAACCATGAAATCATGACCTGAGCTGAAACCAAGATACCCACGGTTAACTGACTGAGCCACCCAGGTGCTCCTTTCATAATTCTTAATTGTATACTCCATTAAACCTGAGAAGGTAGATTGAAACAATACAGACAGAAAAGTAGGTTGGCTTTAAGTTGTTGAAACTTAGTAACTGACACCATGAGAACTGGGCTTTGGTAAGAATATTCTCACTGCTGCAGGGAAAGTGGAGTGGAAAGGGAGAGATTGGAGGGGAAAGAAAAGTAGGAAGCTGCTGTCATAGTCTAGGTGAAAAATAGCATGAGTCTAATCTACACACATGACCAGGACTACAAAAATGGTGAACGAAAAAATTCTTCTTTTCTCCTCTAGCTTCAACACTTCTGGTACCAAGTGTATATATATAGGGTTTTTCCCACACCAACCAATTTTTCACTTCTCTGGACACCAGCTAAATGTCCTATAATTCACTTATGGCACTAATGACCTGGAGTTAGCTCAGACCTCACAGTTTAAGAGCTCAGTCCCACAAGACTGCCCTTTGCTTAACCCTAGAATGCCAGTCACAAGTCTAGGTTGTCACCTGGGGTTCTGACTGACCAGCTGTAATCAGAGGTTCCTGTAATTCCCTGCCTCAGGTTTGATAATTTGAAAGAACAGCTCACAGAACTCAGGAAAAGAATACTTACATAGAGTATTGGTTTATTATAAAAGCATACAACTGAGGAACAGGTAGATGGAAGAGGTGCACAAGGCAAGATATGGGAGAAGGGATGTGGAACTTCTATGCCTTCCCAGCACCTCCAGGTGTTAACCAACCCAGAAGCTCTCTAAACCCCTTTGGGGAGGCTTTTCACGGAGGCTTCATTTCATCCACACACTTGATTAGATTATTGGTTATTAGTGTTTGTCTCCACTCCCAACCCTTCTTACCTCCCTGGAGGTCAGGGGGTGGGGATGAAATTTCCAACCCTTTCATCTCACCCTTGGTTCCTCTGGAAACCAGGCACGGTCACCTTATTAGCATAAAGTCAGGTGTGGCTCAAAGATGCTCCTCTCACCCTTGTTACTAAGGAATTTCCTAAGGGGGCATCTGGCTGGCTCAGTCACTTAAATGTCCCTCTTGCAGTTTTGGCTCAGGTCACAATCTCATGGGTTTGAGCCCCACATTGTGTACAAGCCCCCCCATCTCTGCCCTCCCCACTCTATTTCTCTTAAAATAAACGTTAAAAAAGAAAGAAAGAAAGAAAGAAACTCCCACGGCTTTGGAAGCTTTGTGCTAGAAACTGGGGACAAAAACCAAAATGCATATTATTATATCATGGTTTCACTGATGGGGATGGATAAACTGCAGATATATAAATCCACACTTGATTGGCAACTGAGTAAGCTGAGGTCACTTTATACAGGGAAACTCAGGATTCCTGACCTTATATTTTCTTCACTATTCCCATTCCAACTTCTTCTTTCCTGGTTTTCCCCCAAATAGCTTTCTGAGCCCTGTAGAATTTGTGTTCAAAAGGAACAGCATGTTTCCTGACATGCATAACATTAGGGAGGAGGGATGGAAAACAACTGCATAATTACTGTTGCACAATCACAATTGGAGTCAATTCTTCCAGCCTGAAATTGGCTCCTGGTTTCCCCTGGTGACGTTTTCAGACCTTCATTATAAGTGAAGAACCTTGGTAACCATGTCACACATTTTCCTGTGGTCTGAAACACATTTATTTAATGAGACGATGACCTTTATTTATCCACAAAGTGTGACCCCATTAGCTGTTAGCCAAACATACAGAGTGAAGTTGGGACAATGACTTGAAACTGAATCTCAGGATTGAGATGTTTTTCTAAACAGCATCTGGCCAAAATGTACAGGAATTACCTCCATCACTAGGGATTTTGAGAGAAGAGTAGATGTGTTACAACTCTTCAGTTGAGTGTGTATAATAGACTGTATAACTGTTTACTAATAGTGCCCCCTTGTAAAATATTGTACTTATCTGCTCCTTTGAAGTTAGGTTTGGTCATACACCTTGCTTTGGCCAAAGAAATGTAAGGCAGTGACACATGTATCCTTTCCAGGTAGAAGTTTAAGAACCTGTGCGTTTTGGCAGTGCTGCTTTCGCCCTCTCCTTTGGCAACTGGCAATGTAGCCAGTGGCTGCTTTCTCATGCTGGGTCCCTGGGTGAGGACAAAGTGATGTGAAGCAGAGCCTTCAGCTGGCATTTGAGGGAAATGTATTATGACTAAGATACAAACCTTCTTGTTTTAAGCCAATGAGGTTTGGAGCTGGTGCTACAACGTAGTCAACCTATCTTGACTGATAAAGGGTGTATATTTCTATCTGTATTATGTATCTGGAGTCATTTTTAAAAGAAAGAAACACTGTGGGGGGGCAGAGGTAGTGTGGGTGTAACAAGAAAAAAATGGTAGAAAATAGTCTTTAAATTGTCACTGGAAATAGGTGAAAATAGCACACTTGTTCTTTTATGTTTAACTACATATTGCTATAAAACTGATCAAATGTTTTAAGTGCTTAGGGGTAAAGAAGGAGGTGGAGGAATTGGAACTTCAAAATAATAAATGTATAAAGAAATGGAAAGTTCTCCAGATTTCGTAAAAGGATCAAAGCAGAGTGAACAGAAATGCCTCTAACCACAGACCAAAACAACTGTTGGCTGAGTGCTTCCCTAACCTGTCATCTGAGATTAGCCTTGGTCTGTGTTCCCTACATTGCCACTCAAATCTTAGAGGATCATTTCCACACTTGGAATCCTGGAGGGGTCTATCAGACCTGCTCATCACCCATGAGGTACACAAAGTGTGATACCTGAAGACTAGGTAGAAATGAAGAAAGAAGTCTCTTTTTCTCTAAGGGGCTTAAGACTTTATCAGGTTGATAGATGTTTTCTTAGTTAGAAAGGATTTCCTCTGTGTCGCTTTAAGTGTTCTTCAAAGAGAAATGTGGATTAAAAAATTTGATGAGGTACATGTATATATTGCAATATGATTACCACCGTAGCATTAACTAACCCCTCTTATGTCACATAACAATCCTTTCCTTTGTGTGTGTGTGTGTGTGTGTGTGTGTGTGTGTGTGTGTGTGTTAAGAACAATTAAGATCTAGTTCTCTTAACGATTTTGAAGTTTATAATGCAGTACTGGTCACTATAATCATATATAAATGTATCAAGTCAACACATCGTACACCTAAAACTTATACAGTGTTATATGACAATTATATCTCATTTTTTATCCGTTCATTTAATTTTTCTTTTCAATATGTAAAAATACCCATAACACAAAAGTCAAAATCATACAAGTAGATAGACTCAGAGAAGTCTCCTTCCGATCTATACACCTCTACCCACATCTTACCTGTCCCATATATAAAATATTGTATTGGCTTACAATTTTTCCCTTCTGTATTTGTTTCTGCTTAAAGCAAACATATATTCGTAAAATATACATATATATATTTAAATGATCCCTTCTTTCTTTTCTTTCAAGTTTTTTGTTTAAATTTCAGTTAACATACACTATAATATTAGTCAGGTGTAGAATTTAGTTACATCATTTATAAAAAAGTCTGATGAGAGGTTAAAATCAGGGCCTGATTTTAGTGTTATTTTGAAGAAAGTAGCATGAGTTGCTTCATGTGACTCAAATACATTTTTCTTAAATTCCTTTTGGGTGCATGTATGTGTATGTGTGGAGGAGGTCCAAGGAATTAAACCTAATGTCATTGACTAGTAATGTACAAGTCTACTGTTTCCAGGGGGTTGATGAGGCTTATTGAACTGTGTTACATGAGAAATGTGGCCTCCAAAGTTCATTGCAATAGTAGACCTGGTGTTAAACCTTTTCTCCAAGTAGGAAGTATGTGTTTTCACCAACAAGGTTAAAACATCCTTTTTAATGCAATACCTAGAATAGAATTAATTCTTCCTAAAAGAACCAAAATTTAGGTAAGGAGTACTTAGGTTTTTAGACAGGTGTGCAGCCTTACTGTGGCTGTGGCCAGCATTTACTGAAATACAGAAAGAAGCAAACTCTTGCAAATATTGATTAAAAACCTGAATACTCTTCTCTGAGTAAGTACATAAACAAAAACTAAGACTTAGTTTATTACTATCTACAAAAACAGGTAAAGTGACTATACTGTTAAAAGGGATAGAAAGGGAAGTGAAGAAACAAACCCAGATTGTATCTTCAGCCTCACTAGAGCAAAGCTCTGGATTTGTGTGTGTAATCTGCCTACTAACCACATCCACTCAGGTATCTTTTTGTTAATGTTTCTTGATTTCTTGAGAAAGAAAGAGAGCATGAATACGGGAGGGGCAGAGAGAGACCAAGGATCTGAAGCAGGCTCTGCACTGAAACAAAGAGCCTAATGCAAGGCTTTAATTCATGAACCCTGAGATCATGACCTGAAAGAAGTCAAGTCAAATGCTTAACTGACTGAGCCACCCAGGTGCCTCACTTCGATTCAGATATCTTAACAGGCATCCAAACTTATATGTCCCATCTGCATTCTTGATGTGCCCCCTTCTTTAACCTGCTTTCCTGTAGTCTGCCCCATCTCAGGAAACTGAAATTTCATTCTTCCAGCTGCTCAGGCAAAAACTTAGGTGTCAGGTTTGACTCTCCTCATTTTTCCCATATTCTGTATTCCATGCATTGGTACATTTGGTCAGCTTTATTTTAAATCTGTATTCAGAATCTGACAACTTATCATGGCCTCCATTGTTCTCAATCTGGTGGATGCCATCACCATTCCCCTTCTAGATAAAGCAAGAGCCCCTACTCCTCTCCTTCTTCCAAACTTGTTCTTTTAAAGACACGTCTCTGAAAAGCAACCATTAGGAATTTTTAATATTTGTGTTTTAAAATATTTCTAATATTTTTTAAAAAATATATACACAATTTAAAGGTCAAATAATTTCAGGTTGTTACTAAAACAACAGTCCCTTAACATCACCACCCTTCCTCCCATTTACAGCTTCCCAGAGGTGGCCAATTTGATCTCTTTTATCTGATTCATTTGGTAATGATCACATTTCATTAAATGACAATGCCCATGTTTAGATGAGGCAACAAATGTTGCCAGTTACACCAAGACCACCAATGATTGAGACATATCCTAATTATGGAGGTGTTGAAATAAAAGTGGAAAAATAAGGTGACTCAGAATTGAAGAAATGTGGCACTTTCATTCCTTTGAATAATATGCTTTTATATAAATTTACATATATATATATATATATATATATATATATATACACACACACACACATATATATATATATATAGTGTGTGTGTGTGTGTGTGTGTGTGTGTGTGTGTGTGTGTGTATAGTCTTAGGTTTAGGCATTAAACATTGACTTCCACTATGAGAGGTGAAGGTTTATAATGCTTTTATACCCTCTCCCACTGTTCCCCTCATCCACATATAATGCATTTTTTATTATACTAATATCCTATGCTTTCATAGTATGACTGTATAAACATTTTCAGAGCTGGACTATATGATATTCTTTAATTGTATATGTTGTCACTTCCTTTTCTTCCCTTTCTGTTTTTTTTCCTAGAGTTACTAATTATCTTTTTCTTAATTGCTTGAGTTTCTATATAACTATTCTCAAACTCACTCCCCTATGTACAAATCTTAGAAACATTCAGTTCTTCCTTTCAAAGCCTTATGATGCACTCTAGTCAGGAGTGACTGATCTCTAAGCATGCTTCAGAACTGTGAGCTTGGCATTTCTTTTCACCATCTTCCTGGATTCTTGTTCTCTCTCTCAACAACCCCTGTTCCTTGGATCTTACATATTCTTTCTTGATTTATTTCTTTGTATAGAATGTTCATTGTGTTATTTTTATGGGAAAGTTTCAAAGTAATGTTTTGAAAACTTGCTTGTCTAAAAATAATTTAATCTTCCCTACATTTAGTTGCCTGGGTATGAAATTTCAAGCTTGAGAATTTCTCTTAATGTTTAGAAAATATTGCTCCATTTTCCCCCCTAAAATCCAGTATAGCTGCTCTGTGAACCCTGTTTTCTCACTTTTTTGAAAATGCTCATTTCCTTGTGGCTAGAAACTCTGAAACTTTACAATGACTTGTCAGTAGTTCTTTGAATTATTTAATTGATTTCATCTCCCCCTATTCTCCTCCCATATTCTCTTCTCTCTTCTTAAATATTTATTATTTTGTATACTGATCTTGTGGATTGTTGTCTTTTTTGACATATATATTTTATATTTTTTTCTATTTCTTTTTTCATTAAAGTTTATTTATTTTGAGAAAGAGAAAGAGAGAAACAGTGAGGAAGGGGCAGAGAGAGAGAGGGAGACAGAGAACCCCAAGCAGGCTTCTTGCTGTCAGCTCAGAGCCTGACGTGGGACTCCATCTCACGAACAGTGAGATCATGACCTGAGCTGAAATCAAGAGTCCGATGCTTCACTGGCTGAGCCACCCAGGTGCCCCTATTTTTTCTATTTTTGATTTTTCATCTTTGTTTAGTTTTCTATATTTTCTCTTTGACTTATTTCCTAGAAGATTATCATGCAAACTTCTTACTGAATTTTTTTCCTTTTTTAAGGCATACATTTTATTTCTTAAAATTGTCTTATCCAGATGTGTTTTTTAAACATTTAAATATCTGTTTCTTCTCTCAGAACATTGAAACTTGTTGACATTTTTTTCTCCTTATGAAGACTTTGTTTCTTCTAATTACTCTTTCTGCTTTTCAGTTTTCTCTTTGAACCTTGAAATTAATGAATGTCCTCAAATATGTGTCAGTCCTGGATACCTGTTCATATTTAAACTGGACACCAGAAAGCTCTTTTGGAAGCTGTGGGACTGAGCTTCATTCTAATATAACTTGGCTGAGCTATTTTGTTAATGAATACACAACGTGCATCTCTTCAGATCTTTTTTCTTGTAGCAATCATTTTCTTCAGAGAAGGATCTCCTTTTAATCTCCTTTATGATGTCTAGTCACACCACTGTCAGAAATCTGGGAGTAAGGGAAGATAGCTGAGAGTCTCAACTAGTCAACGCACAGTAGGTAAATTTCACTCAATTCCCCTTTTTTCAGTTTGGTACTCCTTCTGTCAAGTGATTGTCTCTTTATCCTGCTTTATTTTCCTTCTTAGCACTGTTTACTGCACCGCCATCATATTTTCAGCTGCTAATTTGTTTATTCTTTGTCTTCTCCAGTTAGAATGTAAGGTCAATGAAAACATGGCTTTATCCCTTTTTGTTCACTCCTGTATCCCCAGTGTCTGATAATGCCTTGTAAATAGAAGGTGATCAATAAAAAAGTATGTGATAAGTTAGGTTAAATCATAGGAAACTTGTGCTATTCAACTGTTTTTTGACCTTCAAAATACAACTTCATATAGTTCAAACTAAATAAAAGAAAATCCAAACAGCTAGGGATTATCATCATTTTCCTAGTGAAATGGAAGTGATTTTAGGAGGTATTGAGTATCTCTTATAGTTTATTTTATAAAAGTAACCTAATAGTGAGGAAACTCAAGCCTAGAGAGCTTAAATGACTTCCCAAGAACAGACTGTGTTAGGCAGTCAGAGAACCAGGACCAGAATCTTGTGTAAACCTGATGATCTGAAGATAAACCTGTATCTATTTTAGTCTATGGTCTCTGTTGGGTGTTTCTGAAGCAAGAGCGAGAAGAAACAAGCAAACACAAATAACAGGGCATTGAATGAAATTGTTTTTATTATCTTGCAGTTTCAGCTAAAGGCTACAAACTTGGGTCAATAGGCAATATGAACCCTCATAAACTGAAAAGAACAACTTGGAAATGCCAAACCTCCCCTCCAGGACCAGCCTTGTTCTTCAACTCACACCCCTACAACTATATCCAGTCTATATATGCTGACTACTGAAATTCATAGGGAGAGGGGCACTGATTCACAGTAATGGGTAGGCCTAGGAACAGAGGGTAATGCTGCTTTGTCTGTGCCATCTCCATATTTGGGTTGAGGATATGGTAGAGTTTGGATTATAAGTGCCCACCCAGATTGCTTCTACTATATGGCAAAACTGTTACTCTAGAGAGGTTTGTTGTCGTGAAACTTTGAGTACATAAATAAAAACCTTCAAGCAAAGTGATAGAAGGAAGCACATATCCCTACTTCTCCCATCGAAGAATGAGAAAGCTTGAGGTACTAAGTTATAGATTTACCTGTTCATAATGTAAATCAAATTGGAGGGCTCTCCACCCATGTAGGACTAAAAGAAACAAAGTTGATGTCCATAATACAGTCACTTACACTTCCAATTCCTGGTATTTATCTTCATATTTAAAGGAAATGTAAAACATTTATTGAGCAGATGGCAATCTACATAAGGCCCATGAAATACACCTGTGTCTCCCAGGCTGCAGGTACAATGAAAACAGCTGTTGACCTGGACCAGCATGTGTTAGTTTTCCATTAGCTCATAGTGTTCACCAGGCCATCTGTAGCTCAGAGCTAAGTAAATGGAGTCATTTTTCCGTGGTTGGCTCATTTCCATAGGTCGTTATGTAGAAAAGCTGATAAAACATGATTGCTTCAAAAGGTAGAGGGGAGAAAACCCTCTGAGATTCTGGCAAAGTTTCCAGGAAGATCATCATTAACAAGGTTGTTCAATAAAATCCCCACTGCCTGTAGATACTTGAATAATCCTGTGGGAGAGGGTAGGTCCACTCAGATTGCTGTCAAATGTCAATGAGGTATGAGTCAGAGGCTTAGCATATTCACTTTTATTTTATTTTCTTATGGTACACTGCTCCTGTCTATCCCTTCTTTTTTCTTTCAGAAATAATTTTTCCAGTAACATCCTGATAGAGTATTCTATAAGGTGACCATATTCTCAGGGTGTGAAATAGCATGTCCCTTCAATTATCTTAAAGAGGCTGTGTCTCTTTCATCTATTGACCTATACTTTCCAGGAAGGAAGGAACCATTTTGAGTATTGGGTCTTTATTGCCTATGATAGCATTTAGCACACAGTAGGTACTCAATAAATACCCTTTGGCTGAGATTATGAATAAATTATATATATGCATTGGGAGTAATTTTGGTCATAAGCCTAAATGGCCAATCTGTATTAGTCTTTTAATAACACAGCAGATATATGGGCTGAAAATATAATAAAAATGAAGATAAGTAGAAAAAATCCTTAAACACAGCAGGATTATACTTGGCTGCCTTTGTTATCACTGCTGTAAATTCCTCTAACTCACTTTCTGATTTTTCCTTTCAAGAAATTGCCCTTGTTTAAGTTTCTTTTTCAATTTTAATTTCAGTGCACACTAAAGAAAGCACCTTCTGCATCATCCTTTTAGAAAATTAACTCCTGGATGTCTCACAAATTTATACTCAATCCCACAAAATAGAACTTCACTGATTTCCTGACAGTCTATGTCTTTACCCAGCTCTTGGGAAACAAGAATGGAGTCACTACATGAGGCTTCCTGTAAGCTTACAGTTATTCTCAGTTCCCCACATCTCTGAAACCCCACTTTGAGCCCATCCTTCTCTTTGTTCTTTATGATCAGTTCCTGAGTTGAACTGCAGTAGTTCTTTGCTCATTGGCTTTGGCATTTCATTTTGAATTTATTTAGTGCAATGTCCAGGCATAGCTAAAAAGGAAATTGTTTGATAATTGGAACATGAACCCTCTCTCTTTTGAGCTAATCCTCAATTTTTGTTTGCTTTCTTTCTAATGAAAAAAATTCTTAACATCTGCTTGAATTCAGGCATGCATATCTTTCCACTATAATACTTTCCATTTGGCAGGCAGGATTGTCTTACAAGGAAAAGCCGAGCACTGTCAGCTGATTACGTTACTTGCCTTTTAAAATTTTGCTTCTCAAAGAGTACTGGATTACAGTGATGATGACCTATGAAAACCAATTAAGGCTTCAGGATCATTTCTACTTGTGATATGGGAATGAGATGGCAGAGAACACTAAGGAACAGTTTATAATGGATAACAGGCTTTTAGGTAAAGCACAGGGTAGGACATGAAATATCTCAGATTCTGTAGCAAGGTGTGTTTTCCTCTGCCAAAATAGGTAGACAAAGGCAGTAGAACTCTCTAATGTCGGTAGATCAACTTAATCTTCTCAGTTTTTGCCAAAAATATTCCATAGAGAGTATAGCTATTTGTCTTTTTCAGGAACAGCAGGTTTTTCTTTCTTACTGAGGTATAGAAAGTTTTTTCTCTCTTACTAAGGATTTCAGAAAATTGTTTAATATACTGGAAGATTTCTGGCCCTGTGGACATTTCCATAGAGAATAGGAACAGCTAGTCCTTTTGAAGACAGACTCGTGAATAACTTCACATTTAAGAAAGGAATTGTAATATTTCAAAGCACAATAGCAGTTTAGTCATCTGTGAGGCTGGTTGTGCTGGACATGGAACATGTGATTTCATATTTATGGAATGAGTTGTTGGAGTCTTCTCATTCTTTGATTCACTGGAGGAAGTACCTTGAGAGATTATTTTCCTATTTTAGTAGTAGGAAGAAGCCTGAATGAGAATTTTCAATCTTTCACGATTCTAGAAAATTTCGACTCTGTGTGTTATCTTCTTGAACTGGTTATTTTTGCTAGAAAGAGTTGATATTTTGTCTAATCAGAGTGTGCTTAGTAGGATTTGCTATTCAATTTATATATTGAATATATCAATATATTCAAGTTGATATATGACTTCAGTAAAACTTTAGTGAAAACAGTAAGACCAGGCACCTCATGTAGAGAACCTATTATACTCCACTAAAAATTGGATAATTGCCAGCTATTCAAATGTACTTGGTGGAAAAAATATGAGTTTCCATGGTACCAAAGCAATGTCTGTCTGAGCCATATGTTTTCCAATCCAAATGCAGATTTTTTTGGATTCAGAATGTTCTCCCCCTATATTTATCTGATTTTTGCTGATATTACAAGTGAGAAAACAGTAGGAAATGTTTAGGACCACATAACACAAATCTATTTCCAGAAAACAAGCCAGTCCTTTTGAAAAGGATATCCTAGAAAAATCTTTTATATGCCTATGGATATTGAATCTACTCTGGAATTTTTGACATAGAGAAGGTATAATGGAAAGAACCATGCACTGAAATAATTTCTGATTTGCCCTTTTCAGGTGAGGAGAATACCAGACAATGAGAATACTGGCCCAAGCCTTCTTTGTGGCTCACCATATTATCTACTTTAATCTGAATAATCTTTGTGTCAGTGAATACAGTAGGCACCCATGGCTGCTCAACATCTTTTGAAAACACTCTTGGTCTTAATAGTTTCCACATTTTGAGTCCTGTCTTGTCAAGATATGATGTACCATGATCAAGTGGTATTCATCCTTGGGATGCAAGGATGATTAAACATATGCAAATCAATAAATATGGTACATCTCACCAATAGACTGAAAGATCAAAAGATCAAAATTAAATGATCTCAATAGATGCAGGAAAAGTTTTTAACAAAATTCAATATCCTTTCATGAAAATAAAAGCCCTCAAATTGAATATAGAAGGACTATACCTCAACATAAGAAAGACCAACTGTAACAAGTCCGCAGCTAACAGCATACTCAGTAGTGAAAGATTGAAAGTTTTTTTGTTTTCTTTTAGGATCAGGAACAAGACAAGGGTGCCCAATCTCACTACTTGTATCAGCATAGTACTGAAAATCCTGGAGTCCTCTCAAAGTATAGTCTATAGACACCTTATAGTCCCCAAACTCTTGACACCCTTTAAGGGTTTCTGCAAAGCCGAAACTATTTCATTGTAATCATGACACTAGTTGCCTTTTTCACTTTGTTTTCATTTGCATTGATGGTCAGCAGGATAGCAAGAATCAAGGCAGTGGCACCAAACTGTACTAGTAGTCATTGCCTGCCTCACTATCACACACTCATAGATTAAAAACAAAACAAAAAACAAACAAACAAAAAAAAACAATGGCACTCAAGAATACCCTGGTGAAGCACTAAAACACTGACCCTTGAATATGTACCTTTTTAATAATTTAGTTGACAAAATGGGAAATCTATATAAAGTACTTTGCTGTATACCAAATTTTCATGGTTGTCTTGAAGAAAAGCAATTGTTTGAACTAACTGGGTTTTAGTTTTAATTTGTTTTCATGGCATACTATTTTTACTTGAAAAACATGACTGACAGACAAACTATGGTTACTCTGGCCTGGATATTTGACAGAAGTTTTCAGGCAAATGAATAAAGCGAGCTTGACTGCTTCTTAATACTTAAAGACTTGTATGAGATTGTTGATGATATTAACTAATGTGTTTTTCAAAAAATATCATAGTGTGAGGAAATGTGTCAACACATGGAATATCTGGATTACTCATGGAATCAATGTTTTCCAAATAACAATGAACAGTGTTATAAAATTATGCGTGGGCAAAACTTCTATTCAAAGTTCAGGATAGACCATCAGATTTTAGTTGAAGAGAGTGCAAAAAGCTTGATAGGATTTTAGAGTCTTTATTATATCTACATTTTAAGAAGCTACTTGTTGAGTCTTGGTGTAGTATCAAACAAGAATATCTACAACTATACTCCTTCCTTTTCCAGTTATGTCTATGTGAGGTTACATTTTCTTAATAAACTTCAATGAAAACATAATTTTATAGTAGGTTGAATGCTGAAGTAGATAACACAAACTTTCTTTTATGAAGCCAGACATTAAAGAGATTTGCAAAAATATAAAACAATGCCATTGTTGTAACTTTTTGTTTTGAAAATATTTATTTTCATAAAAATGTTATGTAAATGTTATTTACATTAATATTCAATGGGCTTGTTATTATAATTTTGGAATTAATAAATAGATTTTTTCCATTTTAATTTTTTCAATAGGTATAACCCACATCAACAAAAATTCTGTGGGATCCTTAATAATATTGAATGTAAAGGGGACTTGATTTCAAAAAACCTTAAAAACTGCTACCCTAATAAATTATTGCTGGGGAATTTTGCATGTGAATACCATGAGGCTATACCAAGCAAGAAATAAATTCAGCAATAGATTAGGATGGCCTTCTGATTTGAATGTAAAATTGGGCGTAATGGCCAATGACAGTCAAATAAATAATTAAGAGAAGTCAAAAAGAAAACCAAAACTTTAAAAGCCTGTTTAATACTTGGTTCATGTGCACAGATGACTGCTGGATTTGGGTGCTGACATGTGACATTGACTGCAGCCCTTGGTCTCCTAGGGAGGCTGTTTGCTTTGCCATGTTACATGCTTGCTTTTCAAATCTCAGATACTCATCATCTGTCTGGCTTCCTTGTATTTAATACATCTGACATATGACTGGTTTCTTTGTCTACCTTATAGTATGTTTTTTCATCAGGGTACTTTGAAATCAGTTTGGGAAATGATCAGCTGACTATAATTTGGTTTTAAGTGCATTTCCTTATTAAAATACTTAGAATTGCAGCATTCTTATGTTATCAGTTGAAGCACTGAATCCTATTATGTAAAGTTGGTTAAAACAATATAGTCTAACATAGTTAAGTCTATTATTACTTAATGTAAAACTTAAAAACAGAAGAGGGAAAAGGTTATACAAGATCTTGATAACTAAGCAGCTGGATGAAAATAGCCAGAGAAAGAAAAGAAAGATATTTTCCTGCTGCTTTTCTGATGTCAGTGTTTCCCTTTGTGAGCTTTAAATTTCTATTCCCATTTCTTCTCTCCCTGGGACTTTGGATTCTCACCTAGAGTTTCATATAACTTAAGGATGCAATCAATATAGAGAAGTTACCTGTATGTACTTGGATGCATCTTCACCATTTACTTGACCTTGATCAAGTGACTTCAGCTCTTTGTACTCCACTTCCCTCTCTGTAAAATGAGGATAAGTGGATCTACATCACTGAATGAAGATTAAGTGAAACAACACATGAGCCATGCTTGGCATTCTGCCTGCCACCCATTGAGTCCTCCATGAATATCAGCTTGACTGTTCTCTACTTTTACTCCTTGGCAATTTCATTTCAAATATACATTAAATGGATGGGAAAATAAACTCAATTAGAGAATTCAACAAACTCATATTAAACTATTATATACCAGGCATTGTGCTAGGTCTTCAGATACAGAGACGGATAAAAACAATGTCCATGAGGGGGGAGGCTATGTCCATGTAGCAGATTATTCTATTTCTGGTCTCTGTCAGAGCACTTGACATACAGTAGATGTTTAATAAATATGTGCCAATGAGCAAACAACTAACCTTATGAAGTAAGTGTAATTGCTCTCACCATTTTATAGATGAATAAACTGAGACTTGGAAAGGAAGAGTCATTCAGTATCACCCAGGTAGTAAGTCACAGAATCAGAATTGAAATCACCTCGGCTTGGCTCACCTTGGAGCCAGTACCTATGCTGCATCTCTAGGAAGGGATCACTAACACTAGCTATCCATGCTGCTTGGGAAGCGTGAATCTGGCTCCCGAGTTTCTCATCTTCAAAGCATAACATTGCCCTGTAGATACACCAAATGCTCAATATAACATTGCCTAAGTATTGACGGAGTATCCACCTCTTCTTTAAGACATTATTTTAATATTTGAGGATATAACAGTTAACATGAGAGATGTCAGTGGAAATCACATTCCATCCACAGGGACAGACCCTAAACAATTAGATATGTAATCAGCCTTGTGATGAATGTTATATGGGAGCATTTGGCAGAGGTTCTGACTTAATCTGGCACACTGGTCAGGAAGGCTTCCCCAGTAAAGGGATTTGTAAATTGAGTTCTGAATGGGAAATAGAAAAGAATTAACTAGAAAAGGTATGGAGAAAGAGCATTTCTTGCAGAATAGTTTGTCCCCAAGACTCATTTGGGACATTGCAGTAAAAGAAAAAAGCCAAAGAGTGAATTAGGCAGCAAAATAGGCATGAAGCTACAGAGGAAGGTTAGAGCTAAAACTTCTAGGGATTTCAAGCCAGGCTAATTTTGGTCTTTTCCTGAGTACAGTGGTTTTTACTTATTTATTTATTTTTTTAAATTTTTTTTTTTCAACGTTTATTTATTTTTGGGACAGAGAGAGACAGAGCATGAACGGGGGAGGGGCAGAGAGAGAGGGAGACACAGAATCTGAAGCAGGCTCCAGGCTCTGAGCCATCAGCCCAGAGCCCGACGCGGGGCTCGAACTCACGGACCGCGAGATCGTGACCTGGCTGAAGTTGGACGCTTAACCGACTGCGCCACCCAGGCGCCCCAGTATAGTGGTTTTTAAAGAAGAGAGTGATGTGATAGGACACAGTGTAGAAACATCACAGTATGAAAGTGAGAACTTTGTTGAGAGAAGATGGTAGTGTGGACCAGGATAGTGACATTGGTGATGGAGACAAGTGGGTAGATTAAAACTAGAGTTTATATACTTGGTGACTTAGATTAGGAAGATGAAGAGGAGGCAGATCCAGGTGTTATGAGACCTGAAGCTTATGGAACTAGGGAGCTCCTCCAGAAATCGATTTACTACATAAGGGAAGGTGTCTGGATATCTGGTTAGATCCAGGACAATGAGGTCTGGATGAAGAAGAGAGACTTCCTTCTTTGCATCTCTTTTTAAAAAGGAGCAATACTTCTTCTAGAATCTTCCCCAGCACTCACTCTCAAATGTAGGAAATTAGGTACAAAAATAGATAACTACTTTCTAATTCAGAGACTCTCTGTGAAACATTTTAGGTAAATTCATTATCATCTGCAAGTCAAGAAGGAAAGTCATATGTATGAACTACTAACATGTTGTAACTATTGTCCAAAAAGATATTTTGAAATACTAATTTATGCTCAGACATAGAGATAAACTGAGCTTAATTGGGACAGTGGCCACTCTATCTAGTATGGACACGAGTGACTGGTAGATTCCCTCTTTTTCCCCACATCTCAGTAGTCTTCCCTCAAAAAGATGGGTTCCAGCTATCCTCCTGTATTGGTTGATAGACTCTGACTCATTTCTTTGCCAACAGTTGGCACCTGTTTTCTGTCAGCTGACTGGCACTGCAGCACTTTGCACTGAGGGAGGAGAAGGCATGAGCTGTAAGCTTTCAGTAAAGATCAGGCACGAGGTGATCATAAGCCTAACTTCTGATAAAACCCAGAATCGAGTTGGGAAATGATTAACTGGAGAGAGCTGGAAAATAATGCCTCCCCAGAAAAAAAGATTCTGTTTGGAGAAATTCATCCACATCTTGAACAGTCACAATTCATACTAGTATACTAAAAGGACATCTGGAAAATATAATGAAGAAATGTGAAAATAACAATTTTTAAGTCAGTGTTTTACAAATGTATGTGACTAGGGAATCCTTTTTCAATACACACACTCACACATACACACATGCATACCCCACTGATCAATATGTTAAAGAACATACTTTGGGGGGAAAAAGGGCAAATTGGAATCAGCACAGAAAGACCAAGGAATGGGAAGAGAAATAAAATGGTTCAACATAGTAGAAACTCAGACTTTGTGCCCAGAATGCAATGTCCCAATTCTCAATATGGTTTGGCAGCTCTGGGTCTGTATAAATTCATATGAGGTTGATTTTTTATTCAAAGGATGTCTGAGCTGTCGAGCTGCCCTATTGCTCCCCTAAGAAGAGTTTGGGTTTATTTCAAGATGGGTCACAGAGTGATGACTGACAAGGACAACTCCTTCTATCACTTTTAAATTTATTAGAGTTTCCAAAATTTGAAGGAAAGAAGCAATATAAAATCTATCCAGTTGTTTCTGGAAGCATGAGATTGCCTTTTAAGGCATCAACTTAAAAAAATATTTTTTTAAACAATTTAGATTTAAAGTTAAAAAGTGAAACAGTTTGGCATAGTGAAAATACAGGGTCAGACCGATCAGTTTTAAAATCCTGGCCTAGTTGTGTGACTTTGGGCAGGTGACATAACCTCTCTGAATCCCAGTTTCAAGAGATTCAAGTAAAAATATTTCAGTTGCAGAATAATGCAAACTTTAGAAATAATATATCCTATTCTCATGAATTAACTCATCCCTCTGAAAACATAGGATATATGTATTTAATATATTGTAGTAATGTAGTAATAATAAAAGCTATTTCTCATTTCAAATAGAGAAAAGTCAGTAGTATAAGATACACAGTACTCATTTGATTTTCATACTATAAATATCTTTTAAAATGTTAAGTCACCTTTTCATCTTGCTAATATTAGGTATATAACCTGGATTCTGGAATAACTGCTAGATTAAAATTTCAACTCCACCCCTTAGTATCTGTGTGATCTTGAACAAACTACATCACCTCTCACTGCCTCAACTTTCTCTCTACAAAATAAGGACAATTATTTATCTTCTATTTGTTTTATAATTCTAAGAGAGTGCAGTTAGAAAATGTACTCACTGTACTGTGAATATAGTTAAGGACTCATTGATTTTCATTTTTGTTAATATCAGTACTTCTCAATGATTTTTAAATTTTTATATTCGAAAACTAGTACTCCAACTGATACACAAAAGAAGATTGGGCATAAGACAAAATTAAACAAATGATTTCCTTTTCCTGATACCTCCTTTCTCTTGTCACTTCTGGCTTTCCGTGGCCCCTCATGACTACTCTTTTAGTCTCAACTGTCACTTTGAGAACTCCCTTGTTATTGCAGTCTGGTCTACATTGACTACAATTAAATGGTTTTCATTGTGACCTTAGGAGCAGAAAGTTCACATTGGAATGGCAGTTCCCCAGGCAACACCATCTTGACCAGTGACAATTTATGGTATTCCTCTCTTTTTCATGGATTCTAATGTTGTCTTCTTTATTGAATTTATAGATAAGAGCTACAAATTTGAATCTATTTGGCTCTAAAGTCCATTTTCTTTTCATGACACCACAATACTAATAAGAGCAGTAGTCTCACTAATAATAAAAATGAACATTTATTGAACATTTACTAGTACAGCAACTGCACTAAATTATCTGCCTTATTTTACTTAATCCTAATACCAAGCCTGTATGTGGTAGACTTCATTGTTATAGATGAAATAAGGCCTAAAGATGTGAAATAACCTGCTCAAAGGCACACACGTAGGAGATGGTAGAACCAGGATTCAGCTTGACTTGTGGCTGACTGCAGAGCCCACACCCCTAGCCACTTTGTGTTGTTACATTGTCAGACTTTTTTTTTTTTTTTTTTTTTTTTGCCCTTTAATGATTGGAACAACATCATTTACGGCAACTAATTGATAAGCTTAAGGCTTATGGCTTTTTGCTTTGTGTAAGTGCAAATCACATCATAACAAAGTGGCAGCATATTTGGGGCCATTCATGCATGTTTAGTAGATACAGAATGACTGGAGCCAGGGAGTGAATGTTCAGATAAACAAAATGATCTTGACCCACCTGTGAGAACTCTGTGGTAAAAGATAATGTCTTACATGTGGGTTTTCTTCATTCTGGTTCCCTCTGACATGAGAACTTGAAAAAGCCCATGAATTTCTTTCACTGCAAGTCCCTCTTAAAAATTTCAGCTCAAAAATTGTACTATCCAAGAAACATTCCAAAATAAACTTCCAAACAAACTGGCACACTACTGTGGAACATCCAATTGACACTCATTGCTGTAAACTGAAAATTGTGCATGAAATAGGGAGAACACTAGACCCTCTCTAAGTACAAGTTTTGGGCTGGGCCCTGGTGGTATCCGGACAAGGAGAAATGATGATACAAGAAGTAACTGTAAAGGATTTAAGGCAAAGCCTAGAGGTTATTTTGCTCACTTCTAAACATCATCTAGATGTTTAGAACTCTAGATGCTTAGTCACTGGGACTCCTAGGGACAGGGATAAAGGAACCAAAGGTAGAAGGGAACAATCACGACCACGCTGCAGGAACAAATCTGGGAATGTTTCCCCTGCCTTCTTCCATGAATAAGAACTCCTTCTGAACTTATGTCCCCCTCCCCAGGTAAATATTCACGAAGATACTTACAATATGGGCTTAGGTGGAAGTGGTGGGTATGTGGGTATAGAGGAGAGTAAAAGTGCTTTGTGGAGTTCCAGAAATAACACACATGTGGAAATAATGTGTGGAAATAACACACATTGTAGAAGTTGGGCATAGAAACCAGGAAAGTGATTTCTGCTTCTCTCTACATGCCTTAAGAATGGTAGACACAAAAATTATAGTCACTTCCTTGTCCTACATTGAGGATAGAGTGATGCTTTCATAATATCTATGTGTAGCAATGGACAGGCAATATAAACTGTTTGTATAAATACAGATTGCAAGCCAAAACTCAGGTGAGTAAAAATTACTTCTTTTTTTTTTTTGTAACAGAACTGTGTTCTATTAAGAGTTCCCTTTCTAATAAATAGTGTGAACTTGATGTAAGCCAATCAAGTTTTCTTCTCTTGTCCTAGGGTTGCATCTAACTTTGGAGAGAAGATAATATTAAGTATTGAGGCACTGGATTGGGTAGGGATGGGGGAGTAAGGGGAGCCTACGTGTCTGTTCTGAATTATCTTCTGCCAATGCCGTTATCAGCTGAAACATCAGTTCTAGTCTTTGGGAAGCCCTGAGCTGATCAGTATTATTCCATGCTACTCTCAAGTATGTGTGAGTCACTTCTGCTCTCCATTATTACCTGCAAAATAAATTACCTGTACAAAAGTCATTCATGATCTCAGCTCTGATTTCAGGAGGAACTAAGCTGAGACTTACCTTTAAAAATGAAACTTTCAAAGCTTGGGCAAGGCCTTTTTCAGCTATGGAATCAGCATTGAGAGGTGTATGATTTAATACTGCCTCTTTTTTTTTTTTTTTTTTTTTTTTTTTTTTTTTTTTTTGTGCTCTAGGCTCAAGAAGGCACAATTTGAAAGGGATGGCACTGATAGCGGAATGAATAAATGGAATTTTTATTGTATTAGTCAGTTTTGTTGCACGTAAGGCTGCATAACAAACTATCTCAGGACTCAATTGCTTACAAGTATTTATTCTCATTCTCCTAACTGCCATGGTAACAGTTCAGCTTCTTTAGGTAGTCCTCATCTGGTCAGCTCTGTTTCATGCTATGAGTTGGCTCGATTTGGATCCAGAATGTAGATCTGCTCCATATATATTTGTTCTGGAAACAGGTTGAAGAGGCAGTAGTTCCCTGGGGCACACTCTTCTCATTGCACTAGATGACCGAAAAGCAAAAGCCAGGCCAAATTGTATAAGCACGCTGAAGGTCTTTGCTTGTATCATGTCCACTGGCCAAAACAAATCACAGGGTTAAGCTTAACATAGATGACCCAGGAAACTACCCTTGGCCCACAGGGGCAAGAGGATGAAGCAACACACATGGCAGAAGTTTGGCATAGAAACCAAGAAAGTGATTTCTGCTTCCCTCCACATGCCTTGAGAATGCTGGACCAAAAACTGTCGTCATCATCATCATCATGTGTATTAGTACTGTAGCCTTACAAAATTATGAGGCAGTTAGGAAAACATTACTCTTCTTTCTTAGGGATTGAAATTGTATTTAAGAATTAATGTTTATCTCAGTGTGTATTTGGATTTGGATTTGGATTTGTAGCCTATACATGGCTAATCTAATAGTTACCAAATGAGCATTCAAAAGTAACCAGAGAGCTATCTTCAGCCCTCCTGGTGGGTAAACTTTAAAGATTGCTGGACTTTGAGGACAAAAGCCAGTTAGAACAGTTCTTCTGGAATTCTGGAAAAATTATTTTGAATCAATATTTGTAACTCAGAAGAAAGGAATGGAGTCTGGGGGAAAACCAACTCCTGGAAAGAAGACAGATTCTGAAGTGGCTGGGTGGCCATTCCAGGGATGGACGTTTGAAGCAAGAGAGGAATGTGGGCCTGAAGATGGGAGATTAAACTTGGAAGTTGGAAACTTCGGATAAGTGGCCTCTGGCGGAGGGGGGCGGTGGTTAATGTGGAGCTACTGTATCTGGCCTATAAAAAAGTCATTTTTGATGAAGTGTTGAAGTCCTTTCTCTCACACATAGTAAGTCCCTTTGGTTTCTGCTTTGCTTTTTTTCCTCAAAACTTCAGTGAAGACTCAGTCAAATAACTTGGGATGTTGTCAAAACAAGTAAGAGAGGTACCTGGGTGGCTCAGTCGGTTGGGTGTCCGACTTCGGCTCAGGTCATGATCTCACTGCTCATGGGTTTGAGCCGCGACGGGCTCTGTGCTGACAGCTCAGAAACTGGAGCCTGCTTCGGATTCTGTGACCCTCTCTGCCCCTCCAATGCTCGTGCTCTGTCTCTCTCTGTATCTCAAAAATGAGTAAGTGTTAAAAAAATTTTTTTAATGAAAAAATAGTAAGAAACTGAGCTATGAAGGAAAATGAAACATACCTGTTGAAGTAAATTCTTAAATTGACTTTGAGAAAGTCCATTTGTCTCAAAAGGAATTAGCTTTTTTTTTCTAAAAGGAATAATCTTCTTAATGTACATCTTCAATTTTTCTTTTTTATAGTTCATTTTAGAAACATAGAGAAGGAGATTTTGTTTTTGTTGGAAACATGAGCTTTTTTTCCTTTTTAACTTAGTGAGAAACCATTTATTCTTCAGATGTATAAGCATATTTTACATATTCTGGTTAATACAAGTGTATAATTTGGGAGTTCCCTTAAAAATGCTAAGACCACGCATGTTGAACACATTGTATTAGGCTATTAGACAAATGTCACTTTTAATATCATAACACATACATATTATACGTTTATTTTCACTGACAGAGGAACATGCCTTTCAAAAATATTTTATTGGATGAAACTTTCTTATTCTCAGGAAAGTTTTGGTTCTTTAATATAATTTATTATGCTTTTTAAAATTCTGATAAAAGCATTGGTACATTATAAATACTTGTAAAGAAAATATAGTTTAAAATTCTGAGGGAAATATTATATAAGTTTCCTCTTTTACGTTTTCACAAAAATCCACAGGTACTAAGAAAGACTGACAAAAATATTCTATGTCTGAACAATATATTCCAGGTTGGAAACATTCAAACATGACTTTATTTAAATATTAAAGCTTCTCTAGAGTGAACCTTTGGCTACAATCCAATGAGTGGGTTGGGGGTTTCAAACAGGAAAAGATATTATTAGAAGGATTAAAAAAAAAAAAGCTTAATACAATTAGCATGAGAGTAGGAAAGGGGAAAGGATGAGGTTTTGTTTATGACTATGTATTGGCCTCTCTGGGCCTTAGCTTTGTTTTTTAGTTGAAAACTTATCTAATAACTCGTTGGTCCTTTTTGGCTTTAATACTTTTTGATCTACTTCAATTTTCAAAGTCTGTCCAATACTCTATATTGAACAACATGTGAAACTTCCAAGGATAGTGTGATACTGGAGTTCTTTTAGGAGAACATCCTTGAAGCATCATGGTGATTGTTCTGCACATACTTTTATTCTGCACAAATGCAAACTGTAGACGAGGAGGTGAAACATCGTCTTATTCACTACACTTCAAACCATAGCAAGTGACAGACTCTAGTGTTCTCTTCCCAGTCTAGTTCAATGTAGTTAACCTCCTGGTCCAGTTCATGTGTGACATTGTGAAGTTCAAACTTTAAGAAAGAATTACAAACAGCAGACTCAGTGGGAGAATGCCTGCATCGTAGGTGACTGGAGCTTTTGTGAGCACATAGAGAATGGGAATCCAGAGGTTGTCCATTAATGAGTTAGTGTAAATGAGAATCCAGGGAAGGTGAGATTAAATGAATATGTCGAACTGGATTTCAGAGGTACTTTCAGGGGTCTAAAATATCATTTCCCCTCACCTATAAATTAACTAGATCATGGCAAGTTCTCATTATGATTGATTATCACACAGATCCTACCTGGAAGAAGTAGAGGATTTTTTTTTTCCTTAATGCATTTATACTTTATGTAAGTTAGTTTAGTGCAGCAGTGGGAAAAATCAAATGCTTTTTGGGTGTTGACCAGTAAGGTAGCCACTTTAAGCAACATGGAGCAGGGCACCTCAGGGACCTGGTACTCAAATCTATCTGGGCAGCTGCTGTTCAGCTCTAGCCAACTGTTGCCAGGAAGGGAAATGCGTCTGAGAATCAAGATTTATGTGAAATTTCATATTTTTAATAACCACTCATATGTTTAAATCATTTGATGTGCCAAAGGAAATCTACCTGAGGGACAAATGTGGCCCATGGACTGCCAGCTTGTGGCCTCTTGAGCTGAATATTGGAAGCAATTTGGTAAGATTTTGGATACTATCAGCTGTAAGACTGGGGAAGAGCCTTTAGTGGCAAGGAATGAACACTCAGTTTTAAGGATCCAGAAAAACCTGTTCTAATGAATACAATTTAAAAACAAACAAAACCTACCTTTGGCTCTCCCCATTATAAATATTTTCCTATTTACATTGGTTCCTGGTGTTATGAGTGGTTTCCTGTGATTATTGTGAAAAAATATGACAAGGGATTTGCCAAATCCCGAGTGTAAGTTTATTCTAAGTAGTATAATTACTTCTCTCAGTATTCAGATTGTGGCCGAGGAAGGAGATAGGTAATGAAAATATAAGGGGAAATAGGGAAAGGCCAGAGCACACACCTTTAAGTCCTAGTCACCTTTAGGTCCACAGAGGCCTCTGCGTAGCACACCAAACAAAGAAAAATGTTCTAAAACTGCTCAAACCAGATAACACAAATTTTGAGAATTGTTTCTGGATCTAAATTACTCAGTTTCTCTCCCAAATGACGAAATCGCCATTTCCTGAATGAGTCGTACTTTGGGGTACAAAAGCCAAGGGTATGGGTCTAATCGGGAACTCTTTCATTAGAAACTTTCCAAACCTATCTATGGCATCACAGTTCAAAGAACCGTGTGGCAAAGACAAGGGACAAGTTGTAGGAACAGTTTTCTTCCCTCTCATTCTTTGCAGATTTGCTTCTTCAAATTAATATGTTACCCAGGCGATGGCATTTCTTTTGAGAAATGAAATCGTGGCTCAAGGAGGCATTCTAATGTGGTATGAGGACCACAAATGAAATGAACTGTGGCTCCAGAAAGAACAAAGCATCTTACTTGTGCAAGCAGGGAATATGTGTTTTGAAAGAGTCATTATCAATTCAGAAAGTTGGATTTTCTACTTGAGCTCATCCCTTTCAAACGCCCAGTCGGGCGAGCAAAAGCAAAAGTACCACAAAGGATGTCTTAAGCATAAGAATCAATGGCAAAAACAACCACTTCAGACACAGGCAAAATCTAAGGGGAAGGAAGAAGCATGAATATTTCCAACTCAGGACTCCACACTTATTTTAATTTTCTTCCCTCAGAATGTCCACCAGAGCTTGCAACAGCCGGTCATCTCTGTGCTTATAAGGTTTCGTGTTATAGAAAACATCAACATAGTCGTTATATAGACTGTCCTCGGACTCTTTAAGCTGGGAAGGCTTGTTCAACTTTTCCAGGGCTTCATAGAAAGTTTCATAAGGGATGTTGAGCTTTGCACTTGGAGGCTTCTTTGGTGATTGCTTTGGGGGTGAGTTTTTGTTGAAAGCACTTTGAAGGAGTCTCAGCATCGCCTCGGATGGGGCTACCTTTGCCAGCTCATTCCTACTGTCCCCTGTACTGTCGCCACTAGGGCTTTTTGACACGAGGGGGTTCTTTTCCGGGTTCTCTTGTGTGGGCTGCTCCTAAAACATAGAACGCCACCGACAAAAGGAAGAAGATTCATTATTTAGAACCTGGCAAGCCAGCTGCAACACATGTCCACTGCACACTTTTTAAGAAACCCTTTGAGAAGCAGAGACAGCATGAGGCTTAGAGACATACTAACTTGGGCTTCAGTCCTCATTTTTGCATTTACTCATGTTCTCCTGGCACCTGTTTAATTTCCCTGAACTTCACTTGTAAAATGAGAACAAGAGTCTTTCATTTCTGGTGGTTCTGAAGACTGAATGGGATCATGTATATGTTTTCATACCTTATTGGCCTGCTGTACTTGTCAGCCTTCTATAGTAGAATTCATTTTAGGGAATTTAATAATTTTAGATTCCTTAATTTTAATTTTAATTCTAATGAAAGAAAATATTTTTTAAAATAATACAGTTTCATCCTATGGAAAGTAAACAGTTTACCATTCCCACTGCCTTTCCTCCCTGCCCATGTTTTGGGAAGAAATTGATATTAAAATATTTAATAACTCATACAGAAGACACCAGCAATGCTTCGTGTGAATGAAGTTTCCTGGAGGCCCCTTGTTCTGTCATCAGCTACCCTTTTAGCCACTGAGTTTGTTTTGTTTTGTTCTATTTCATTTCATTTTATTTAATTTTTTATTTTTTTTTTTATTTTGAGGGGGGTGGTTACAGAGAGAGAGGGAGTGAGAGAATCCCAAGCAGGTTCCAAGGTGTTAGCACAGAGTCCAACGCAGGGCTCTATCCTACGAACCTTGGATCATGACCTGAGTGGAAAGCAAGAGTGGAAAGCTCAGTTTGTTAACTGAGCCACCCATGTGCCCCTCAGCCCCTGAGTTTTATAAAGGGGTCTTGGGAGAGACCAGGGTGATAAGCCACATGGGGTGGAACTGGAGATATCAGAGAAGCAGCTCTTTGTCAACCAGTGTGGAAGTAACTCAACTTTTTAACAACTGTAGGGTCTGATTCATACCCCTTAAGGAATCTTGGAGGGAGAAATACCCATAAAGTCAACTTGCCTCTGGGACTGAAGAAAAGGCCTCTGGGGTGGGGGCCCCCAGGGGGCGGGGGTAAGCTGCTTTGCAGAATGTAAATGGAACCAGAATCTGAGCTGAGGACTTCATACAACCAGTTTATAAGTTTCTTAAATAATTACATCTTTATATCTCCCAAAATACCCATCACTGAGCCAGACTTCATGAAAGGTCATTCTGGAAATTCTGATTACCTACCTACTACATCTGAGGCACTGTGCTAGATGCTGGGGGATTAAGAGATAAACAAAATGTGGTGTCTGCCCACTGTCTGATAAGAGAGAAGCCAGCAGCTTCAGTAGGCTGAGTCTCAGTAGGAACAGGAATGACTGACTAGCTATCCTATGAAATTTTCTCAGAGAAATTGAGACTGTGATTCAGTGGCTTCCCTTAGAGCTGCCAAAAAAGTGTCAGTTAAGGAATTAGTAAAGAGAAGCCTACAGGATTTGGTCACTTGAGTCTTGGTTTTCTTTCTGGAAAATGGACATGCTAAATGTCTGTCTTCTCTAGGTTACAGGGATTATTGGTTAAATGAGACAATGTAAAAAATACTTGAAAAGTATGTGTGATACAGACATTAGGCATATGTGATCATGCATAAAGATAGCTCTTTTTTTAGGGGTGCCTAGGTGGCTCATTCAGTTAAGTGTCCAACATTGGCTCAAATCATGATCTTGCAGTTCGTGGGTTCCAGCCCTGCGTTGGGCTTTGTGCTGACAGCTCAGAGCCTGGATCCTGCTTTGGATTCTGTGTCTCCCTCTATCTCTGCCCCTGCCCTGTTCATACTCACTCACTCAATGACTCTCTCTGTATATATATCAAAAATAAATAAGCTTTAATTTTTTTAATTTTTAAAAAGATAGCTCTCTTTATAATTTGATATGTCATACATTTTGATACATGTAAGTTGATATGTTATAAATTCTCATGTTAGAGAATTTCATACCTTTGAATTCATCAACTTTAATCTCTAAATTCTGGACAAAAGAATAAACTTAAATAATATGAGGGTTTTATTTAATGGCAAACAGTTTGGCACTCTCACTCCCTTTTCTCCCCACTCACGTTTGACTTTCTCTCTGTCTGAAAATTAGATATAGCTCTACTCACTACATTGTCTACTACAGTTCAAAGAAGGATGTGCCAAGAATGCTCAAGAGAACAGAGCCACACAGACCTCCCCCGGATCCACCATCTTCTCCACCCCTCTTCTGTCATTCTGAACGGTGTTGTAGGATGTGTACACACGAGGCTGTTTCATGTGTTCTGGCTGAGAAGAGGTCCCATGAAAAATCAACTTCCAGTTGACAATTCTTCCTTCATTTTGCATTCTTCCAGACTACAGATAAGCATACACATAAGTTTAGGGTGTATTCTGAGAAATTTCAAACTCCTTAAAAGTATCTGTAAAATCTATTAAAAATTCTGTACATGCCATGTGTAGAGCACTATGTACAAAGAAGTAAATCATTGGATTCACTGTTGTCATGAAAATGGACAGTTTATAGGTTCGAGGATTTAAAGACTGATTATTTGCTTCATTTAATTAAAAAAGCAAAACTCTTTATATGAATGTTCTTTTCTATTCTGTTCTTGGAAAGTTGACTGTACTTTCCGTAAATAGAATTATATTTAGTAATTATCAGCTTGTAGAAACATTCCAATGGAGAAAAAGCCTCTTTGGAGTATTATAAATAGACTTCAGTATTAATCAGCACTTAAAAACTGTAGATTTATGGGAAGAGTAATAATTTTCAGAGGCTCAACAGTTATGCCAAAAATAATGTGCTGAAATCTAAAAATATCTAAAAAGAATATGAAAGTGTAGGCTCAGATTTTACAGACTTGATATAAAATAGTCTTATCTTAGTAAACAGATTTTTCTTAGTTTTTTAAAGATGAAATTGAGTTAAAGAACGGAGGGCAAGTTCAAGAATAGAACTACTTCCTAAGAACATTTTCTTGCTCTCCCTATGAGAGCAGGAATTTTTACAGATTCTGGTTCTAAATCATAATTTTTGCAGTCTGTAGGAGAAAGCTATTCTCAGAGAGAAGAATGTAACAATGACTATAGAATTTGTCTTAATTTAATGGAAATCCTTAGGAATTTAAAATAATTTCTTTTAAAAGAGTTATCTAGACTTTGAAATCCGATGCTGCTGAACAGTTCTATCTTGGGAGAACTCAGACCTGAAACACTGTTTGTATATGTGCTCAACCTGTAGAAAATGCTGGAGAAATGATGCAAAAGTAGATAATTCAGCTGTATTTAGCTTTTTGCTCAGACACTCCTTACTCTATTTTTGTTATCATGAGTTACAATTTTAGAAAGATATCAAAGAGTGTTAGTAAACAGAGTGAAAGAGAAGTGAGAAATGCTTTTCAGTTTGTTTCATAACTGAAGCAAAACAAAACAAAAAAGTCATATTAAATAAGATTTCTTGTGTAACAAGTCAATAGCCACTATAGTAAGAAGTGGTAAGAGTTTCTTCATGTGACCCCAGCAGAATGTCATAGCAAGGCTGGTATAGCATTTAACTGTGTTTGTAAATAGAGGTAATTCTGGTGTCTGAGTAGGTCATATGGCTGGCTGCATTCTGACATTGGAACACTTGGATTTGTCACGTAGTCTGTAACATTATTAATACATCTTTTTTTTCTTTATTATGGTATGGCTTATTTATTTAATTATTTAGTCAGTCAGTCTATAAAGCCAAGTGGGCAGGGATTGAAACATTACACCTTTTCCTTACTTTTACTAGAGAGTGACCTGAATGCCTTAGGACCTTGATTAATGATGATACCAATCTTAAAAGTACTTGAAAATGTTTAAAAGTGAGCCTGTGTTTCTATATCTTTTCATTCATACTTACCATATCCGTAATTCGCAAGGTCCAGGTGCCTATGGGATTCTCTCCCCATGTGTGAACAGACATGAAGTCCCAATTCTTGAAACCATTAGGAGATGTATCCCGTTCTCTTTCAGCCAACAGTACAGTGCTGGTGCCTATTTTCAAGGGACAAATACAAATTAATGAATGTTCTAAATGTACTGAGAGTAGGATACACTTTAGCAACTAATAAATGAAAATGAAAACTGGGAGAGAGTTGCCCTCCTAATTTTCCCTTTTTTGTATAAGATCAGGATAGAAACATTATAAAAAAAAAATGTTTTTACCCATAGAAATTAGCATATTGCCTGGCATATAATAAGTTCTCAGTAAATATTTTGGTAAAATAATAATGAGTATATTGATTAAGGTTTTTTTTTTTTTGTTTTGTTTTGTTTGAATAAGGAGAACTCATAGAACTACATTTACAAACTATGGATTCAGAGACCTAAAATACATTTTAGTGGAACTATCATTTTGAAATTTAAGAGGAAGTCTTGAAAATTTATTTGGTGCCTGTGCCTATAATCTAGTGTAGGCATAAAAAAATAAAGCTATATTAATTTCATAATGTCTTGTCATCTAAAAACTAGTAGTGGGATTTAACTCTAAAATTTCAAATCCAAGTTCTCTGTAGATCTAGATGAAAGGGTCAAGTGATCTGTAGGGCCATCAATGAGAAAGCATTCCACTCATATTCATGCCAACTCCAAGATAGCTAGAAAGCATGACTCCAAATCAACAGTGTCTATAGTCCAAACCTCTAAGAAGTTTATATCCTGGAAGGAGTTGACAGAGGGAGCTCATCTTTCCTCATAACTCACCTATAGAAATTGAATTTAGTCTAGTGAATCCTACTAAAAAATGAAAGAGTATTAGGATAGCATTTCCTGGTTGGATTAAAGTTTATGGTTTACAACCTCTTCCCTATCTATGATCTCATCTGAGTTAGTACTTTCTCAGGAAAGGGCAATTGCCTGTACATTCTATCATACGGACTTTGCAATGCCATCATGGAATATTTGTTAGTCTTCTCAATATTCTTTCATGGGTCACAAGTCCTAGTTTTTTGGTTGATTCCTTATATGTGTCTGATATATTTGTCAGCTTTATTAATTATTAGAGTAACTTTCACTAATATGTTGCCTAAGAGAAATGAATGATAGATCAGTGACCTGGGAAAATGAGCACAGTTTGAAAATGTGTAACTCCATAAAGTTTTATTAATTGGTATTATTTGAATAGACCTCATTCTCTGCTTATCTAAGAACCAGTAGGAATGAGTTGGCAGAGTTCTGATGCCAAAAAAATTAAAAAATAAGCATATTTTCTTAAGTCCTGAAAACATCTATTGGGAAACTCAGCCCTATAAAAAATCATTGATTTAAAATCATTCAATATACTCTTTAAAATTTAACTAAATTATTTAGAATAAATTTTTGAAGTTTTTAAAAAGTTTACCAGCAGCAGAAGTGAGTGTAACATGAAGGTCTCCTCTTCGGGAATATTCAATAGTTGCTTCAAATTGCACATGTTCCAGGGACTTGATGGCATTTTCTTGTTCTTCACAAGCTCTTGTTGGAATTTCAATGATAACTTCTCCATTACCTTTCAGGGCTCTAAATACATTTTGAACAAAATCACTGGATAAAGTACATCTCTTCTTCTTTGTATTTTATGCAAATACATACACATCAGTCTTGACTAGATACTCAGCTAAGCTTGTTGTCTCTCCCTGTTATGAGTAGAACAAAATTCAGGAGTAGCTAGAAATAATGTGTAGAAAATGGTAAGGTTTTTACAGAAATGTAAAAAAATTCTACAATTTTTATGCATCATAAGGCCACAAATAGCTAAAGTAACCCTGAGAAAGAACAAAGCTGAAGGCATTCCACTTCCTCATTTCAAAATATATTTCAAAACTATAGTAATGAAAATAGTATGGTACTGGCATAAAGACAGACATATAGACCAGTATAACAGAATAGAGAACTTAGAAATAAACCCAAGATTATATGGTCAACTGATCTTCAACAAGGATGCCAAGAATAGTCAATGGGGAAAGAGCAGTCTGTTCAGCAAAGTGTGCTGGGAGAACTGGATATCCATAGGCAAAGTAATAAAATTCGACCCATATCTAACATCATACACAAAAATCAACTCCAAATGGAGTAAACACCATAAGACGTAAGTCTGGAAGAAAACATAGGAAGAAACTTCATGACATTGGTCTTGGCAGTGATTTAATGGTTATGACACCTAAAGCACAGGCAACCAAAACAAAAGTAAGCAAGTGGGAATACATCAAGCTAAAAATCTTCCGCATAGCAAAGGGAACCATCAACGAAATGAAAATACAACCTAAAAAATGGGAGAAAATATTGCAAACCGTATATCTGATAAAGGGTTAACCTATAAAAATATAAGGAAACTCCTACAGCTCAATAACCAAAAAAATAATAATAATAATTAATAACCTGATTAAAAAGTGAGCCAAGTATTTATATAGATATTTTTCGAAAAAGACCTATAAATGACCAGCAGGCATATGAAAAAAATTTCACCTTTGCTAATCATCAGGAAAATGCAAATCCAGACACCTGTCAGGATGGCTGTTAACAAAAAAGCAAAAGACAACAAGTATTGAAGAAGGTGTGGAGAAATGTGAACCCTTGCATGATTGGTGGGAATACAAATGGTGCAGTCACTATGGAAAACAGCATAAAGTTTTCTCAAAACATTAAAAATAGAACTACCAAATGATCCAGCAATCCCACTTCTGGATATTTATCCACAATAACTGAAAACAGGATCTTGAAGAGATCTCATGTTCTTTTTAGCACAATTCCTAATAACCAAGATGTGGAAACAACCTAGATGTCTATCAATAGATGGAAGGTTAAATAAAATGTGGTAAAACACATATAATCTTTAAAAAGAAAAGATATTCTGCTATATGCAACAATATGGATAAGCACTGAAGATATTATGGTAAGCAAAATAAACAAGTCACAGAGAAATAAATACTGCATAAAATTCTACTTAAATGAAGTATCTAAAATAGTCAAATTCATAGATTCAAAAAGTGGAATTGTGGTTGCCTGGGGCTAGGGGAAAATGGAGTTGCTAATCAATGGGCATGTAAGTTACACAAGATGCATAAGTTCTAGAGATCAGTTGTGCAACAATTGTACTTAGAATCAACAATAATGTATTGTATACTTAAAAGTTAAAGAGGGTAGGTCTCATGGTAAGAGTTCTTACTATAATAAAACAAAATAGAAAAGAAAAGAAAAAATTTGGTGAGGAACAGAGATACAAGAATATAGTGCTATTTGCTGTGGAATAGAATTTAGGCAGGTTTGCCTTGGACCCATCAAAAAGTGGTCCATTACTGAAATGGGCCCTCTTAAGAAATGATATTATCTCCATAATGAATGTTCCCCAAGGCTCCCACTCTCAGATTTTTTTTCTGTGAGTGGGTCTTTTTTTTTTTTAGTTCTGAAATGTTTGATTTACTTATTTTTTAAAGTTTATTTTTGAGAGAGAGAGCACGAGTGAATGAAGGGCAGAGAGAGAGGGAAAGAGAGAGAATCCCACACAGGCTACACGGAGCCTGAAGCAGGGCTCAAGCTCACCCGGAAGTGGGGCTAGAACTCACCTGGTGTGGGACTCGAACTCACAGCCCGTGAGATCATGACCTGGCCTCAAGTCAGATGCTTAACTGACTGAGCTACCCAGCCACCCCAATGAGCTGATCTTTAATATAATCATGGTTTCCTTGAAAGAATCAACAAAATAGTTATACCAGATTCTGCTTCTCTGACCAGATCTGGTAGGCTGGATGTGTCCTTATGTAAAAGCAGCATGGTAAACGATCATTCATGGAAAAAAAAAAAATCATGAATCACATAGGACTATAGTGTGAAGAGAGGCTCTTCTGGAAATGGGTTTTGGATAATATTGGTTGGTAAGTATTACATATAATCAATTCTAAGAATCATTTTTAAAAAATACTTTAACATCTTTGACTTTGGGATTAATCTTAAAACTAATAGCTAGTAATAGTTTAATTGGCAATGAGTTTTCTTAGTGATGTATAAAACAATGAATATAGATAGGCTAGGAAAGGAAAATGGAAATATGCTAAGTTGACTTGATTTCCGATTTTCCGATGATTCCCATGGGCCCACAGGCAACTATGGCAAATGTTCTCTCCATCTACTTCAGAGGGTAGGTGAGAAAAAAATTAGGCAGAGTGACAAACATCATAATCAAATAGTGCCATGGGCACACATTTGTTTAAAATTCCTGCAGATACTTACCTGGGCTCAAATTCATTGTCCTTTACAACACACTCTTTCTTCTCAGGCACACTGGTCCAGGTCCTGGGATCAGCTAAATCCACCAGAGCTTTGGCATTTAGCAACCCAAATCCAAATCGACTATTCACCATCAAGCCTGCTCCATTCTTTTTCCATCCAGGGTTATTGGCCAGTGGGTCATACTCAGAGGTCCAGACAACCAAGTGCTGCATGTCTCGCCATGTAAGATTTGGACTGGAGGGGAAATGACCCAAAATATTTTTCAGGGACAAAAAATGATGTATCCTTGAAAAAGTAAAACAAGTATCTTCTTGTTTTACTTGTAAGTAAAACAAGTAAAAAAAGTAAAAACAAGCATCTTCTATTTATAGATAATGAAGTCCTTTTTGCAACTATACTTTTATTGTTGTATTTCTTTTGGTGTATCTTTTCATTTGGAATTTAAAATACAGTACTGAAAGTTTCTCTCCATACCATATAAATTAAGCTCCTATTATAAGTAAAATTTGGGTTTCAATATTGTAGAAATATGTAATTTTGTCCCCAATTTTTACTGGAACAAAAATTTTAAATGACAAAACTTCCTTTGTGTCTCTGTTTTCTGCTGTCTATTCACAGCCTTGGCACTTTCCACATTATGCACTCACAGATGAGGCTTTGACTTCCTTCTTAGGAAGACTCAGATTTTAAAGACATAGCTTGGCTCCATAGTCTTAAATATCTTGCCTCTTTTCTTTATATATCAATGTTAAGAATACACTTATCTTGATGAGCACTGAGTCAAATATGGGTTTGTTGATTCACTATATTTTACACCTGGAACTCATCTAACACTGTATGTTAACTACACTGGAATTAAAATTTAAAACAAATTGTCAAACTCTTAGCTACTTGACATCACTCTTGCAAGACACTATGCTGAATACTGTGGAGATATCAAAGGAGGTGATTCTTATCTTTAAGTACACAATCCAGCAAAAGAACTAAGCTTTTCTATAACTGTAATGTACCTGTTGAATACTTTATTCATGACATCATGTGTTATAGGAATTTAGAGAAGGAAGAGCTCTGGGGATGGAAAGATCTAGGAAAGCTTTGCTAGGAGGAAATATTTTATTTGAACTTTGAAGTTTGGGTAGAATGTCAAGAAGTGAAGAGATAGAAAAGGGATGAGGCAACAGAACAAAACCTACAAGGGTGAAAGTATAGGATGTGACCAGAATACAGTGAGGTGTTGGTTTTCTGGAGCAGGGAAGAGGTGATAGGGTACTGAGCTGGATGGTGAGGACCTTGGATGCCAGGAAAAGGAGCTTATGCTTTATCCCTTGGGCAACCGAGAATCAAGGATTTTTGAGCAAGGAAACGGCATAATTAGAAGTCTTGATAAGATTAATTTATCAGCAATATAAAGATACATCAGAGATACTTGGGATTTTTGGGTCTATTATAATAAACATGCAGCCTTCCCAGATCTTTCTATTTAAAATTTCAATTCTCCTCACATGCTCCTGAACTCCCTTATCCTTCTTCCCCACCCCCCTTTAATAGTACTCTTCTTTTTTTTTTTTTTTTCAACGTTTATTTATTTTTGGGACAGAGAGAGACAGAGCATGAACGGAGAAGGGACAGAGAGAGAGGGAGACACAGAATCGGAAACAGGCTCCAGGCTCTGAGCCATCAGCCCAGAGCCTGACGCGGGGCTCGAACTCACGGACCGCGAGATCGTGACCTGGCTGAAGTCGGACGCTTAACCGACTGCGCCACCCAGGCGCCCCAGTACTCTTCTAACATACTGTGTAATTCATTTGTTTTGTATATTATTAATGTCTGTCTCCCCTGCTATAGCTATGTAGGAAGGGTTGACATTTTTATCTATCTAGTTCTCTGATGTATGCCATTCAGAAGAATGCCAGGCACAGGCGATATTCTGAGTTAAATATTTGTTGGTTGGATGACTGAATGTGCCTAAGTATTAAGTAGCCCTAATAATTTTTAAACTTGTGGCATTTTGTCATTAGATTCTTTTAGGATCTGAAGCTTTTCCTTAGCTTTGATACCTGCATTGTTTCTATCAAGCCAATCAAGCATTATTTAATAAATAAATACCCGAGAGTTTTGTCCTCAAATTTTATATCTTAGCACTAGGTTGTGAAACAACCATCAGGGGAATCTGGCTTAATTTGCTCTTTTTCCTCAGAGCCCAAAATGTACTGGTTAAACAGTCCCCTGGTGACAAGAAAGAGGCAACACACATCCTTAAACACTGAAGAGTCTGGTTCTTGGTTAAAATTCCACATGTGATTTTCAGGTTTCTTTAGAGGCATGACAAAGGCTCTACCTGGCAGGCTCTATGGAGAAACTTCCCTCCCCACACCAGCCTAGATGTGGTCTCTAAAAGGAGTTGCCATCAAGGACTCAGGCCCCTACCTGGTTAGGTATATTTACTTTACCACCCCTTTTGCCTTCATTCATAGGTCTCCATCTGAGGCCAAGGGTAGAGGTCTTCTTCAGACCTCTGGACTCTACCCAAGGCCTCCTTATGGGGAGAAAGGAGGACACCTTAAGATACTTCTGCCCATTCTGACTCAGTACCCAGTACCATACTCTCAGACTTCATTCCTGCCCCACCTCCACCCCAGTCAATAAAACCAGCAGGGCCTTATGTTTGGGCTCCCTCAACAGTGACATGACTCCCCATGTCTGTGCTACTTTACCTGCCATTCAACTGGCACACTTTTCCATGGAGGAAAATGGAATAGGAGGAGTTAGCATTTTTTTTTCTGATTTTAGACTCTTGTTTAAAACATTGTAGTAAGCAGTTAAAGGCTTAACTCTTTCATTTTGTATTTATTGCTTTAATCTGCTATTCTGACACCTGGCAGCTTAGTTCTCTCTCTCATCTCAGCTCCTGACAAACATAACACCTAACTCTAGTGAATGACTGATGGAGTGCTTAGAAAGACTCCAGTTCATTGATTCTTATGGGCCCCAGACTGCTTGCATCATAGTTACCCGTTACACTTGTGAATAGTGAAAATTCCTGAATTCCACCTAAACCTATTGAATCAAAATATCTGAGGGTAGGACATGATTTTGATATTTATATTTCAAAAAACTGTCTAGTTAATTCTATGTCATAGCTAAAATAATAGGGACTGGAAGAAAGCATACAAGCATATAACCAATTAAGACAATTGAAAGTCTTTTCAAATCATGGGGTTGGAATAGGGAGTAATAGAAAGCACATCAAACCATATTTTATACCAAAAAGACCTGTGCTGTCTCAAGCAAGTCACCTCATTTCCCTGAGCCTGAGGTGACTCATCTGTAAGATGAGAGGGTTGAGTATGATAATCTCCAGAATTCTTTCCTATTCATACCTCCTATCTGCCCAGTATCATAAATACCTTATTTAGGTAGTGTTTCCAAGTTGGCCAACCCACACTAAGGAATATTAATTGACTAATTAACTAATAAAAATTAATTATCTTAGCAGAAATGGCTATTTTCTCAGTATAGGAACCAATTCCGTTCTATTAAGCATTTTATTGAAATTCTTTCTTCCTTCCAGTTTTTTTTTAAGCTTATATATTTATTTTGAGACAGAGAAACAGATAGACCAGGGGAGGGACAGAGAGAGAGAGAGAGGGAGAAAATCCCAAACAGGCTCTGCATTGTCAGTGCAGAGCCAGACTCAGGGCTTGATCTCACAAACCATGAGATCATGACCTGAGCTGATATCAGAGTTGGATGCCCAATGGACTGAGCCATCCAAGCACCCTCCTTCCAGTTTTTGAAAGGAAATTTTAGGTAAAAGCTTCTAATCTTTGTGGTCAGTGGGAAACACATCAATTTCTCATTTGGACCATCAGTGCGAGCAGGTGTGTATATGGAGGTTGGGGTGAGGAAGTGTACTAAGGAGATATAAGGCAGGGTTATGAAATCAAACATAAAGCATAGACTTTCTGTAGCAGGTAATTTATTTTCTATTTAGGTGCAGGCTTTATTTTTTAAAAAAATTTAACCTAATCTTTGCAAAAGATTCAGGGGAACTTCACTGTCATGCAGTTAGGAAAATTAAGCTTGTTTTCCTAAAGGCTTATTCTCCATTTATGTGATCGCATTTCATAAATGAAAAGAAACTGCTAACAATAGTGCATCTCATTCCTGACAGCCTTCCTTTGTTAATTAGTGCTCAACAGCATCCACAATAATTAAATTTTTAAAAACTGCATTAGGTTGCTAATCAAGGATATGTTTATAGAAAATAAGGAGTATGGAATTAAACATTGAAATTAAGCATTGCTTCTAATTAGTGTAGGTAAAGTAATCTAGAGACAAAATTCTAAAGTGAAAAATCTTACAGGCTACCTGGTTCAGCCTCTAATCACATGTAAGTAAACCTAGATATTAAAGATTTTCTAACCTGGACACTTTCTAACATTTCACAACCCACTGAGTCAAGGATTTTTTTGATGTGTTTTAACCAAAAGTTCCATTGCAGCATCGAAATCGAATCCTATTTCCCTTTCTCTAGCCTTTAATGAAAACAGATTAGTTCATCTGGATGTTTAATACCTCCACAGGTGTAAAGGGAGTCAGTGTTTTACTTCAGAATTTTTGTTCTTTATTAAAAATTATTGTGATTCCTCTGCTCTCTCCTCAGAATAACTGAGGCTATGCCAATTAAGTACCCTATTGAGCATCTTTACAACCATACCTAGATGAGATTGTAGGAAAATGCAATTGTAAAGTAACTCTTTACAGAAGTTGTTTCTTGAAATTTAAAGTACTCCCAGCACTAACACTAGCTGGGATCCTTGTTAAAAACGGGGATTCCCAGGCCAAATACCAGATATTTTTGAATCTGAGCACTGGCATTAGAACTTGGGAATCTGCCTATTAAATAAAGCCCAAAGGATTATGCTGCTGTTCAAGAAACACTCTTCTAGGAAAGAAAAATATTCCTCTACACATATTTGAGCCAATACCTATTCTTTCTCCTCCGTTCTCCTCTTCCCATTCCCTGGCATTCCAGCTATGTCATGTTTAATGTTTAATGTAGTATAATAGGTAATCCTCTTGTGACAAGGAGTCTTTTATGATAAACTCACGAGCACATGAGTTATGACAGTCCTTTATCAGCATCAGTCTTCTTAACACCTCTTTCTTTGAGGGTCTGATGGACTGCCATCCAGCATTTCCTCTCCCTTGCAGGCCTGTGGGAGGCAGTGTAGTATATAGTAGCAGATAGCACAGGATTTGTGGTCAGACAGATCTGAATTTGAATCTGCTTTTGGGATCTTGGTTACATTTCTCAACCTCTCTAAGCCTCAAGTTCTTCTTTTATAAAATGCAAGTAATAATTTCTTTTTCAGAAGGCTGTTGTAAGGGCTAGAATTAGTAGTGTATACAAAGAGGTTAGCACAGTGTCCAGCTCATAGTAAGAACCTGACAAATACTGAAGGTTATTCTTGATAAATTTAGCCCACAGTTGTTCTCCATAGTTGTTCCTTGAGGAGTGACCCTTGGTTAAATGATTTATCCCAATCTTGATTGTCTAGAGGCACTTTTAGAAATTCTGCCATTCAACAAAAACAGACACACAGACCAATGGAATAGAATAGAAACACCAGAACTAGACCGACAAAAGTATGGCCAACTAATCTTTGACAAAGCAGGAAAGAACATCCAATGGAAAAAAGACAGTCTCTTTAACAAATGGTGCTGGGAGAACTGGACAGCAACATGCAGAACAATGAAACTAGACCACTTTCTTACAGCATTCACAAAAACAAACTCAAAATGGATAAAGGACCTGAATGTGAGACAGGAAACCATCAAAACCCTAGAGGAGAAAGCAGGGAAAGACCTCTCTGACCTCAGCCGCAGCAATTTCTTACTTGACACATCCCCAAAGGCAAGGGAATTAAAAGCAAAAATGAACTATTGGGACCTCATGAAGATAAAAAGCTTCTGCACAGCAAAGGAAACAACCAACAAAACTAAAAGGCAACCAATGGAATGGGAAAAGATATTTGCAAATGACATATCAGTCAAAGGGCTAGTATCCAAAATCTATAAAGAGCTCAACAAACTCCCACCCGAGAAACAAATAATCCAGTGAAGAAATGGGCAGAAAACATTAATAGACACTTCTCTAAAGAAGACATCCAGATGGCCAACAGGCACATGAAAAGATGCTCAATGTCACTTCTCATCAGGGTAATACAAATCAAAACCACACTCAGATACTACATCACTCCAGTCAGAGTGGCCAAAATGAACAAATCAGGAGACTATAGATGCTGGAGAGGATGTGGAGAAACGGGAACCCTCTTGCACTGTTGATGGGAATGCAAATTGGTGCAGCCGCTCTGGAAAACAGTGTGGAGGTTCCTCAAAAAGCAAAAATAGACATACCCTATAACCCAGCAGTAGCACTGGTAGGAATTTACCCAAGGGATACAGGAGTACTGATGCATAGGGGCACTTGTACCCCAATGTTTATAGCAGCACTCTCAACAATAGCTAAATTATGGAAAGAGCCTAAATGTCCATTAACTGACAAATGGATAAAGAAATTGTGGTCTATATATACAATGGAATACTACGTGGCAATGAGAAAGAATGAAATATGGCCTTTTGTAACAACGTGGATGGAACTGGAGAGTGTTATGCTAAGTGAAATAAGCCATACAGAGGACAGATACCATGTTTTCACTCTTATGTGGATCCTGAGAAACTTAGCGGAAGGCCATGGGGGAGGGGAAGGAAAAAAAAAATGGTTAGAGAGGGAGGGAGCCAAAACATAAGAGACTCCTAAAAACTGAGAACAAACTGAGGGTTTATGGGGGGTGGGAGGGGTGGGTGGGTGATGGGTATTGAGGAGGGCACCTGTTGGGATGAGCACTGGGTGTTGTATGGAAACTATTTGACAATAAATTTCATATTAAAAAAAAAAGAAATTCTGCCATTCAGAGTTTCTGAAATAATCATCTTGGTGTAGACAATTGAATAGAGTTCAGAAACCTGTCTATTTGAGAACAGATGTCTCACTAATTTCCATGTACTTTGTCAGGACGTATATAAAATGTAAGCTAGAGTATGTCTATCTTATTGACGATTGAATCAAAATGAAAGGAATTAAATTCTTATTATATGCACCATGGATTCCTAGTATCTCTTATATTATGAACGGTGTGAGAAGCTCATGGAACCCACAAACCATTCCTTCAGAAAAGTGCCATACACATACTCATAAGCAATTCTGCATCTAGTTTCAATGAAGTTCATGAACTGCTGGTAACTCATTTATGTTATTTCATAGCAACCCATGAAGCTTCTGCTTTAAAAATATTCTATTAAAAATTAACTGAAGTTAATGAGGCTAGATCATTCTTAGATCATTTTCTTCTTGCACAGAAAAAAGTTTGAAATTTTAGAAATCAGAGGTTATAATTTTAATTTTCAGTTCTTACATGAAATTAATATTATATCTGTTCATTGAGATAGGTGTTTCTACTATACTGGTCACTAGACAAGGATGGGTTAGGCCTGGATGCTTCTATTTACATGCATCTGATAAGTGTTGGGTAGAAAAGACTTAAAATTTTAAGGATAATTTTTTTATAGCTTCCTGGAACTAACAGCTTATATTCTCAAATCACAACTATCATCAGCCTATTTCACCATCTGTGTGAAACAGCTTGCTTTCATTTGACCTTATTTTCTTCGACTCTGGATGTTCCACCACCAACTTCAGTAATTTGTGTTAGACGATACCTTCAATTTTCAAAAAGGAAGAAATTTGGAAAAAAAAAAAAAAAAAAGATCTAACCCTTCCCTTTTAGAGATAGTAAATTGAGCCCTCAACTGGAGATTAACTTGCCTAAGGTAGGGATATGCCTAGAACTTGAAGCCATGTGTTCCTTGAACTTTTGAGTGCTTAGATTATTTTTCCTTGAATTTGGGTTGGATCTGCTGATGCGAGTCTGACCTTGTGTTCATAGACTCTGCCTTCTGTCCATTCCTCTCCTGTTACAAGTGAACTCAGATTCTCAATGCAGCTCTTCTGCTGGGCCCCAGAGCTTCAAGTTTCCCTGTTTCTGACTGAGCCCCTGAATTTTCTCTTCCCTTACCAGACATCTTCCCAGTCCCTCCAACTAGGTAAATTCTTGTGCAAAACTTCCTAGGCCTGTCTTGCTCAGCCACTGTGGCCATCTCATTGCTGAGATACCACGACGAAACCACAACTTCACAGGTGGCCCCAGGGCTCCTGGATCTACGTTGGACTTTCCAGAACAAATACTTAGCAACTTCAGAGTTTTTCCAGCCATGGCACAGGCCAAGGTGTTCTATTTTTCTGCTATTATGAACCTCGTCTACTGAATATGATGTGAGGGGAATGCTTTGTTCTTTCTCTAGAGAATACAGATGTTCTTCTATGATAACCTTCTTATTAGGAAGGATAACAGTAACTTGCAAATTTAACCACCTCCTCTATCATGCAACCAGAGCACCTGACTTAATATTGAAAGTTTTCTTGCCAGTAGAAAGCAGAAACAAGGACAGATAAAAAGCTGTAGATACACAGTGTGCAACAGTTAGATTTTTTCCTCTGTATTAAGAGTTGTACTATTGGGTAACCAATATGAGGAAAAAAATAATGCCAAATCCTTTTTTAACATCATACACTAAAATTCCAGGGGAATTTAGAATTTAGATATGGCAAAGGAATCATAATAAAAGACATATAAATAAATGTTAATCTAACTTGAGGTCGTAAATATTTTTCTGAGCATGAAAGCAAAGGAAAAAGTCTTAAAGATACTGACAAATATAGGTGTATATATACTCATTTCATTGCAATAAAAATTACATATAAGTAAAATTAAAAGGTAAATGTCAAGCTAACCAAGCATTAATAGCTTTTCTAAACTAAGGTCATAAAACAAAATCAAGGTCATAAACAAGCAATCACAGGTGATAAATGGCCAAAGAATATAAGATATTGAGCTTCATCACTAGTGAAATAAAAGCATATAAAGTTGAGATACCATTTTGCCCTATTAAAATAGCAAACATTTTAAAAGATAATAAAAGTAACTTTGGTAAGGAAACTCGCACTTGGACACAGTATTGACAGTAATGTAAAATGATATGGTCTTTCTAGATAGTAAGTTGTCAGTATGTAGCCAAATCATTAAAACATGCATGCCCTTTGACCCAGAAATTCCAATCAGGGGTGTTTATCCTGAGGAAATTATCAGAGATAACAACCAATATTTATGGACAAGAGTGTGTATCTAAACATGATTAGATGACTTTAATATAATTCGCATTTATATAATGGGATACTACAAACAGATAATTCTGTTTTTAATTTTCATGTTTCCTGATATGTTAGATCAGCTCTAGGATTGGTTTATATAATCTAAAAAAAGAGGGATGTTTTATAAGCTTATTGTTCCTAATACTGCCCACAGGAAATTATCTGGACAAAGTCTTTCCTGGTGGGAACAAACAGAAGTGAGAAGGCCTTGCAGCTAAGTGGGAGAAAAATTGGGAGGAAAGCATGAATTTTTAAAGGTCAAAGAACATTGATTTAGCCATGAGAAAGTGCTCTTAATATATTATAGGGTAGATTTTAAAAATTACAAAATTACGTGTATACTAAGTTCCCAATTTTGTAAGATAAGTGTGTGTGTGTGTGTGTGTGTGTTAAATCTACATGGAGATGTTAACAGGAAGAGGACTTATATTTTAATAGTTTTCTAAGTTTCCTACTGTAAGCATAATTGAGAAAGCAATATATGTTATTAAAAAGAAGGAGAGGCAATAAAGGTGATTAGAAGTTTTCTGGGCCTTACTTGGCTTCCAGCGCCAGAGCGAAGATGCCAGCAGCCAGGGGTGCTGAGGCTGAGGTGCCCGTGTGGGTCTCTGTGCAGTCATTGTGCAGGTCGGCACTGGTCTGGGTGGCATCCGGAAGGGAAGAAATGCAGGAGAGCATGTGAGGAGTGTTCTCCATCCCTGGGGGTTAACCATACCTAAGGCTGCATCTGCTACGATCAGGAAACTCAGCTGATTCGATTCCCTACTTCCTCTGTTAAACCATAGGCGGATGTTTGCCATCTGCTGATATTTTAGTTCACTCTCCTCTATATACAACTTGTGTATAATTCTGGCATCAAGATGCCTTTTCTGGGGATGAAGTACTCCCACTATGAATATTTTCTGAGATTCCCAAACGAAATACTGTCTGTAAAGAGGGGACAGTTTCAAAATCACTGTGAATCATGCTGGCCCATTAATCATCAGGTCCATTGTGTTTAGTCTGGCATATTTAGAAATTCTGCTTCATGCAAAATTCCCATTTGCCTTCAAATTGACATCTGACTGTCTCTTCAGCACAAGGATGTAGAGCCATTCTGATTTTGGCCACTTGAACTACTTGCACAAATTTGCTTAGTATGTATGTAGTGTGCACTCCCTGTTGATATCATCTGATGGCCATGAGTTAGTGTCCATATTTGCACTATGATGAAAATGGTGTTTTTCAAATAAATGAAAGGTGTGTCAGATTCTGATCTGGTTACAAATTGTAAAACTGCTACTCAGTAGATGTGTCCCATGGGCACACGGTTTCCCCATGTGGTTTCCCCATCTGTAGAATGAGGTTGACATTTCCTGACTCATATTCTGAGGATGAAATGAGATCCTGTCTGTGAAAGCATTCTTACACAATATTACTGCACGTAAGGAATTACCCAGGCTAATTTTATCTTAATGAAGAGGTTGCCAAGACTGAAGGGAAGAAACCAAAAAGACTTCCAATCAGTCTGCCTTAAGGACCACAGCATTGCTGGTTGAGCAAGTAGTCGGGCCAAAGGATTACTAACAAGACACCCACCCAGGCTCCTGCGCTATCGTTTTTAGCTAGAGATTTCAATGTGTGGGAGGGAGGTGTAAAAAAATAATTTGTTCTATTATCACCTCCTTTGGCTTCCCACTTTGAGTCGCTGAATTTCTCAAGTTATGGTGGCTCTGCTCCTTAGAGGGCTGCGGAAGCAAGGTTGTCCTTTTTCCCTATTGACGCAAGTAAGCCCCCAGAGATGACTGTGCTGAGGAAAAGGTTTGCGTAAGACAAAGGCTATGTTATTGCAACCATCTCAAATAGAATCCACCAGCTGTCTCTCCTATGGCTGATTTACCTAAGGAGAGAACTTTACAAAGATGGAAACTCTTCCTCCTACTTCACAGCATAATAGCTCAAATGAGGGACAGTCTATGAAATGGTGACTGAAATGTGTAACAGGCCACTTTCTGAAAAGCAACTTTAGATACCCCTAGGGACAACAATAGTCAGGGACTCTGAATATAAGTGGGAGACATGTCTGCTATGCCTCTTTCAAAGGCTATAAAATATGCCTGTCATAAAGATTTTCTGGGTAGAATATCACCATCTATTATTTGAGTAATTGAATATAAGGGCATGAGAGGGAGGCCAATGTTTCAAGTTGAGGCTAGAGGTTTACTGTCTAAACTAGAGTAAGTTGGAGAAGCAGGCAGAGTTCCAGAATAGTGATCCTGTATGGAAAAGAGAACTAGCAATTTTTTTTGAGACGCGATTAATATGAATCTTACACACATTCCAGTGTCTAATTATCATGGGGTTCACCTACAATCTAATTGAATCATGACCTATTATTTCATAGAGATTAGAATTTAGATACTTTAGCTAGATGGTTCTTTCTGTATCAGGAGTTAAAATTTGGGACCATACAGTTTAAAATTAAAAGTACTTCCCTTTGTTTGCAAAGCCCCCGAATGGCCCTTCATCACTGTGCCCTTGAAGGGAAATCTAATAATTGCCCTTGGCAGTCTGACTCATGGAAGTGAAGGCACAGCCAAGTGTGGGCTGGAGATGCTCTCTGAGCATATAACCTTCCTGAGCTGTTTATTCAGATGCTGAGAAGTTCATCTCGGGGGAAATTTAGACCATTATTTTCCTGCAGGTTATCCATTCATAGGAAACATAGCTATTGTATGTTCTGTATTTTTATCATCTGCTAAAGGGCATGTTAGACCATATCCCTGCTATTAAAGGATCAATAAGTACAAGGGCGGTGAAGCCCCTACAACCCTGTAATCTCCTTTAAGGCTGTTCTTAGGGAGGCATCACACAAGCAGAATAGATATTTTGATTCTTGGCTGTATGTAATGACAACTTAGTGGCTTCCCAGGGCTGGGTTTAAAGATGACAGAGAGGCAACATCATCTTGGCAGAGGCATCATTATCCTTGAGAGGGAAAACTCCCCAATAGATGCCAGCCTTTCAGGTGAGCAAAGTGTGAATCTCCCCAGCTGAGTCATCAAGCTTAAGCCAAGCAATTTTACCAAAGGTACTGACCAAAGGATCTTGTTGAATGCAAGCCCTGCTCCCCTACCTAAGCAGAGGAGTTAGACAAAAGCAACATACGATTCGCTGGTCGGTGTAGTCGCCACTGCTGTACGAGGTGGCCAGGGTGGAGGAGCACTTCTCAGCATACCAGGGAGACAGGCCTTGCTGGGAGGCACTGCTGATGGAGATGGTGTAGATGCTGTCTGTGTAGCCGTCACAATCACAGTTATCTCCCTGACGTCCCCCGTTCCCAGAAGCCCAGACGAAGATGGAGCCCTTTCCTTGTCTTCCCTAAAAGAAAAGCCAGACTATATCACATCTATCATCTGTTGGGATCACTGTCACATCCCCATAAAATCCCCAACAAATACATGCATGAAGTTCCCAGAGACATTTATTTGGAGTCTGTTTCAATGACAGGTGCTCCAGCATCCGTGCTGGAATTCTCACAAGACTTCATATTACAAGCCATTGGGCCATGGCTCTGCTAGTCCTCCTTCATCTGGGCCCTCTCTGGGATGAGTCAGTGAGTGCTTTTTCTTTCTTTCTTTCTTTCTTTCTTTCTTTCTTTCTTTCTTTCTTTCTTTCTTTCTTTCTTTCTTTCTTTCTTTTCCTTATTGTAAGGATTCACAATCTGGCCTTTAGCACTCGCTTGTATTCTCTCACTCTTTCCTTGGCTTATGTTGCTGCGTTTGAATCTTTGAACTTCCTCTCTTTCTGCTTAAATCTTCTGGCTGACTGATAGAATGACAAAATCAGACATTATTCAGATCTGTTTTGCAGCTGCATTAAAAGGGACTCTTCAGTTGAATGAAACTCGTCAAGGCTACTCTTTCTATGACTTCTCAATTTGTGCTCTCCAAAGTTTCTACTTTTGTTTTATCCTGTGCAGAACAAGGCCTTAGAATCCTGGTAAGAATGCGGTAAATGGGGCAACACAATCAAGGCACAAGTATGTACCAGGCACATACAAAAGAGGAAGTAGCATGTAGCTATATTTAAGGATGTGTCTCTAGAGATTTGAAAGAAGTCTGGGTAGTAGTTTACCTAGTGTAAAAATCTTAAAGCAGCAGAAAAATGAGAAAGGACATATTCATAGTATTTTTTAAGTAAATACTCTAAGAGTAATGAATCTCTATTGAATGTCAGACCCAATTAGGGAAAACTCCCTTAACCCTTAAGTTCCATCCCTCTGAAGAATGATTTGGCTCTCTAAATGCATTTCAAATTGTAAGCAACAATAAGAAATTCAAAGCCATTTCTTTTGATATAAACTAAGTGTTCTTCCCTTTCCTTCATATACAAATGGCCAGGTTTCATTTCAGGTAGATCTATATTAAGTATCTCACCTGCTTAACACCAAATTCAAAAGCCTTCTGGGCTAGTCGGCCAGGCCCTTCCACAGTTTTCCCATCATCATTAGGGCCCCAGCTGGCACTGTAAATATCCACATGTCCAGGATTGAATCCAATTGAACTGGCTTCAATAGCATCAGTCACAATGCCATCCAGCATTCTTATGCCTAAACAGAAAGTCAAACAAAAAACACATAAGTGGATGTCAGCATGAACATGTAGAATGGCATAGTGGTCTTAATATTCATTTTATAAAAGACTCACAAAAGAGTTTAAAAGAAGGTAACCACTGCATGTCTCAGGTGCCCATGACCAGGCTACTATGAGCACAGAAGGAAGATACAAGTCACAGTGTCCATAAACTTTGTTATCTTCCCTTTGGAAATAACTATATGCACTAAGAAGTGGCCATGATTGTTATTGATTACAAAATACCTCCCCTCCATTCACTACCTCAATAACCTGAAAATGACAGGATAGTTTTCAGAAGGAGCCAACAAACAGCCCTACCTTGACATGTCTGTTCATGACTATACCACAAATAACTGTTGCCCATCCTGTGCTGTATGAAGGATTTTGTATGGAACACTGTGCAGCTTGAAAAGATCTACCCACAATAGGAAACTAACAAATAGGGAAAGAACTCTTGTTTCTAAGCACTGATTAAAAATAACCCAGAGGCCATTCTTTTATATGTTTGCTAAGAAATATTTTCAAGGAACATGCTTCCTTTTCTTCTAAATAATCTCAAGGATGAAATCATTGCCATGGATTTTGCTCCTAAGGGGGAATCATTTTTCATCAGGGGAAGGCAGACATGGTAGTTCTTTGTGCTTTCTAACAGGCTGTCACGCATTATCAGACTCATGTATTCAAGAGCCAGGAAGGCAAAAGCAATTGAGACAAATACGAGCAGCTACCTGGTTATTCCTGGCTTCGGGCTGATAATGTAGTTAACTGCACAGCCTTAGATTTGTACCCCATTATTCACTATGGAGCATAGGTAAAAGAATATGTAATTAACATAATTAGCTAAAGTCACATTGATTAAAACAAAGTTATTTGAAAATTTATTTTGGAAAAAGAAAAATCCCAGCTGTACTTACTAGCTTTGTGATCTTGTGCAAGCCACTCAACCTCTTGTGCCTCAGTTGTTTTTTTTTTTTTTTTTTTCAGTTTTAAAATGGGGATGATAACAGATAGCAGCTTACATGCATTGAGGATGTACTATACGCAGATAACATTCTACAGGCCTTGAACATATGGACTCTCTTCTATCCTTTTGACAACCATTTAAGGTAGATGCTATAATTTTCCCAATTTTATAGGTGGACTGTAAGAGGCACAATGGCTTGCTCAGGATCATACAACTTGATATTGGGGAGCTGAGACCTGAATCCCAGAAATTTGGCACCTAAAATCAACCTGTTAACTAACAGAATACACAACCTACAATGTATTATAGGATCAGTGATGGACATACAGTAAGTCCCTAATAAATGAAAAGTATTATTAAAAAATGCATTTGGGACTAGATCACCAAAGGGTGGAATAATGAAAAAAAATCTCAGTAGACTTGCAATCGGAAGTCTTGTGTTTTGGTTCTACACTGCCACAAATAGCTGTTACCTTGAGAAACTTGTTTCTGATTACTCCTCAATAAAATGAAGGGATCAGAAAATTCTCTCACAAACTATAGGTAGATAGTACATCATCTTAAAAAATGAATTCTTTCTCTAAGTGATTACCTAATTTGTGCCCCTGTCTTCATTTTCTTTAAATTAACATGGCACTTAAAAAGGAAAAAAAAAATCCCATGGCCTTTGACTATGCTAGTATCAAAGAAATCAGGAATGATGCAAAATTTAATAGTATGCTGTATTAGTGATTCATTATCCATGCCAGGATGTGTATTTATTTGATTTCTAAACAGGAAATCATAATCAAATTCAAGGCATCCTCAGGTCGAGTTTAAAGCAGTTTTACTATCATTGGCATGTTCTACAGTTTTGACCTTTTTTTTATAGCAGTTTTAGAAAACAAACTAAACTCAAAGTTTGTAACCTGCGAAAGACCAAGGTAAGGACAGTGAAAAGAGGAGAGAGAATGTGAGCCAGTGTAGGTCTACTGCCCACCCTTCTTCACAGGGATATGGACCTCACCAATGAGTTCTCTTGCCTTCTCACTGGGTTCAACCAACAGGCAGGAGAATGGGGGGTGGGAGGAGAATGGGCAACTCATTCCCTGGGACACTCCTTGCCTAGAAGAAGCTCTGTTGTAACTCAGGGCTACAGCTCCTGTACAGTAGTTCTCTCCTATGGCCACAGCTTTCTCTCTACAGTTGCCACTGACCTCTCCTTTCCCATGCTCCTTTAGGCCCAAAGGTCATCACATCTGCTCTCATTTATTAGCCCTTGTTGGCTTCCCTTATCTCTTTTTTTTCAAGTTTTTATTTTAATTCCTATTAGTTATATTGTATATTATAATATACACAATATAATATAATGTATATTGTAATATACAATATATTATTGTATATTAAGTGTATAATATAATAATGGCTTCCTTTAAGTCTTACAAATAATTCCTTTATTAAACTGCCCCGATGGAACTTACTGTATATTTCCCAATAGAGGCACTGACTGAAACAGCTAGGGACTCTAAATCCGTGCTGTCAAAGACAACCTTTGGCTTCTTCATATAACAAGCATGTATTCATTTATTTTTTTAAGACTGTTATTTGCTATGAAATGAAGAACTACAGAATTGAGAGGCAGGGAAAGTCTTTTCCTAAATTTACCTCCTCCTTCTGTTCCTTTAGCAAGTACTCAATAACAAACCCTTGTAAATTAGCACACAGAGAAAATTAGATTTGGTTCAAAAGCTTTTCAACATTTCCATTTTTCTCCCCACAAAGATGTACAGGCTGTATTCGGCTATCATTTTTTAGGAATCCAGATCCATTGATTTGTTTGCAAATCCTGCAGCACATTCTACATGGAATCCATTTCTTCTTCTGGTTGTTGAGAGCCCCCCTTCCCACCTCATTTACACCAAGTGACGCAAGAGTCAAATTGAAGTGCAGAACTGCAGGAGCAACCCTCTGCTTTACCTCCGACTTTGGAATTGTATGCAACTCCGACCCCACACTTGTGATTATTTGCTTGCATGGCAATTTCTCCTGCACATCTGGTCCCATGTCTGAAGATTAAAAAATAGATATTATAAAACATAAGTGAGGGCAAACTGTTGTTTGCACACGAATCCATGGTACATGGTCATATTAACTTTTTCGTCAACCTTTGTTGCTGGTCTCCTTCCCATCAGTATTTGTTGAAGTGCAGGTATCAGATGAAAGGGTACTGGAGTTGAAGTATGTGATTCAAATTCCAGCTTCTGCCACTGACTAGTGGTGTGACCTTAGGTAAGTCATTTGTCCTCAAGAGTATTGTTGCAAACATGTGAGATATTGCATGTATAGCACTTAGAATAGTGGCTGGTATAATATAAGAATTCAGGAAGTGTTAGCTATGGATACTATCGTGAGCAATTCTGACACTTTTAGAATCATGGTTTCTATTCCATACTTTTTGGTGAAGTAGCTCCTCACTCCATCCCTAGTGACCTCCTTGGATTAGGTTATTCTGACCAGTCCTAGTAGGGTAAGTAGAACAGAATTCTCCTCTTAAGCCCTCTTCCCTTCCTCTAACCATATACTACCAAACTAAAGCAACTGAGGGTTTTCTGGTACCAAGAGGAGTTTGAGATTTTAATAGGACACTCCAGGCTAATTGGGAAACCAGGGTTCTCCTGTAACTCTGATTGGGGCTGGAAGCCTGAAGAAGACTGGTTTTGTAATCAGGCAAAGAGGGTAATTTATGATTTCAGAGTACTTGGAGGGAAATGTCAATCTCTAAAACAGAGCAGATTCTAGCATTAAAACATCAATTCTGAAAATGTGGGGATAATAATCGTCCTTTCCCACCATGACCCTGACCTCAGGAGGGTCAATAAGTCAAGAGAACTTTAATGTGAATTTATTTCACGACGTTACTGCATTTTGGAAGCAGCGTAAAGGCTGTTGATACTTTGAAGGAGCTAACAGAAAAGAGGGGAAAAGTTAGCTCTGAGCAACTCTGTCAACCAGCTACTTTTAGACACTATTATAGTAGACATCTATTTTGCTCAGCATGGAATATAAAAATTTGAAATTGACTATCCAAAATAATTCTCTTTCATGTATCTTTTATTCTAAAGTACCAAAGATCATTTCTTGCTCTCCTTTTACTAAATGATATTTCTGCTTCTTCATGTTAATACTGGATAGGAATCCTAAGTCAGAACAATATAATTATCTTTTTTTTTTAACTTTTATTTATTTTTGAGACAGAGAGAGACAGAATGTGAGGTGGGAAGGTGCAGAGAGAGGGAGACGAGAGGGAGACACTGAATATAAAGCAAGCTCTAGGCTCTGAGCTGTCAGCACAGAGCCCAACTTGGGGCTCAAACTCACAAACTGTGAGATCATGACCTGAGCCAAAGTCCCACACTTAACCGACTGAGCCACCCCGGTGCCCCTGTAGTTATCTTTAATTCGAGGTCTTTCCTAATGTAGCAGATATCTGCCACTTTTTTTTTTTTTCCTAGCATTTTGTCCTTTTTGGGAAGGAGCTCTCCCTCACTCCTTTTGATTCTCTCATGAGGCTCCTCTTCCCAGACAGCTTTCAAAGATTGTTGTACATTCCAGGGAAGAGAATTCTAGTCTTTCTCTAAATTCTTCAGCTTTAAGTTCCATGTGAGCCATGTGGAGCTTGCCGCCAGGCAAGATTTCTTTTACTTTTTGAGAATGAAGCTAATTGGAGGCAAGAGACGAAGAGATGGAGACAGTGATTGAAGTCCTGACAGCATATTATTTGAGCTCCCAGATCTTGGAATGCCTGAAGCTAGACCATCCCTTGAGTAATTTTTTTTTTTTTTAATGCCCATTTTACTTAATCTTTGAGTTAAGATTCCCTCACTTGCAACTGAAAGTGTCCTGATCAACCACCCATGCTCTGAGAAATGTGTGCACACTGAACACATAAAAGGAAGCTTATGCTTTGATGGATTAACCTCTTTGCTTTTGTAGGAGGAGAAACTGAGTTGTCACCTTCTGACAAGTGTGTTCCTATAAGTCCACCACCTGTGTTTCCATTTACACAGAATGGGAACTAAGGCCAGGATAGCAAAGTCTCTCGCCTGAGCCAATAGAATCCAATTGTTGGCAAATATTCCCAGCACAGCACCTCTGTCCTAAAAATGATACACTGTGACACCACCTATTATTTCTCTCTCCTTGTGTACTGAACATTATTTTCTTGAAAGGTCCAGTAGGATCATGGTACAAAAAAGGGTAGATGTTTTTCCCTCCTCTTGCCCTCACTTCCCACCTCCACACTTTTAGAAAAAGGGAAGGCTTTATCAAAGTGGTACTATGTCATTCTTTGTAGACCTGCAGCTTTTTTTCTTTCCTTAAATTAGGCTCTGAGATAAAAGAACCTTTTATTATCTTAGAACAATGGTAGTAACTGGCGTTTAAACAAATTGATTTTTAAAAAATTATTCCACAAGATAGTTTAAAGACTAATATTATACTGGTTAAAACATCCTTGTCACACATGTTATTTAACTAGAAAAATAATCTGTAATTGGTATTGAAATTCTGAATATAGATTCATGGCAGCTTAATAGTAAGAGTTACCTGTACTTTTGGGATTTTATTATTTAGTGATTCCTCTTTTGATTTGCAGAGGAGAATTCAAATGCAGCTTCTATTAATCTCATTTACATAGTAATAAAGAAGAGCAGCAACACAGATAGTTTAGAGAGATAATGCCCTTGGAATTGGGAGATAATAGGTCTCTAAAGGCTATAAAGTCCAAGGCAAAATGGAGCCATTCATTTTCTAAAACTAAGGGATTTATTTCTGACAACATGCTAGAAGGGTAACTCTATTTTTTATTATACCTCTTGATAAATGATAGGGATGCTACCTTTTTGGTTGATAGTCAAGAGGACCCTGAGAGATAGTTACTTATTGTGTCATTTTCAAAGAGCAGATCCTGAATTGGCTCAGAAAATTGACTTGTCTCTGCTTCTGCTCCTCTTGGATATTATTCTTGTCATGTTGATTTCTTACTGGAAGGAGGTCTTAGTTGCTAAATGAGAAAACTTCATCGTCATCATCATCATCAAAACAAACACAACTTTTTCTATGTACCAGATATTATACAAGCCAATTACCTATATAAACCCATTTAAACACCATAATAACCCAACAAAGTAGATACTATTATTATCCCTTTTTAATAGATGATAAAACTGAGGCACAAAAGAAGTTAAGTAATTTGTTCAAGGCCATCCAACTACTAAGTGGCAGATCTAATATTTAATCTAAATCCAGCTGCAAAGCCTATGCTCTTAACTGTTTGGCTATGTCACACTAACTCTATGCTGTGTGGGAGGTCCATGGCAGGCTATGCTCTAGAAACTCATGGGTTTTTAGGCATAAAATAATTACCATCATATGGGCAACTTCTTTGAAGGCTTTGGACCTCCATGAATTAGGGGAAATGTGGCTATTATAAATGCTGGATATGAGACTCCTCCTTTGTAGGGGAGGGGAAAGGGCAATCTGAGTTCCCTCTTCTCATGAGTAGAGAAACTCTAGAGAATATCATTTCACCAAGTATTCAGCTATCATGCAGCCACTACACAACTTATCATCCATATTGGATCATGGGGCCAGACCTAGAGTATGCTGCCTAGGAAGAAGGCTGACACTTCCAGCTAACAGTCTCCTCAGCTGCACCCATATGGCTGAGAGAAGATTTCTCTTTTGGTCTTGACCAAGGGGGTGGAAGGAGAGTTGTCATTTTTACTTCATTCTAAGAAGGGTGCCCCTTTCTTCCAAGAAGCTATTGTTCATTTCCTCAGGAAGTTCCTTTCAGGAGAGTGGAGAGCAAGTGCATTATCACCCATTTGGGGAGATAAAAGTGCAAAATAGAGGCAGAGAGAGGTAAGTGATTTCCTAAAGGTCACTTTCTATACTGATAATTGGCAAAGCAATGACCACCAGCCAGGCCAATATTACAAGATCATGCTCCAAAAGAGCACATATTTCTCCTGGCCCTGTACTGTCCTGGCTCAGAAATATAGCTCCAAGTTTGTCTGGGGTCCCTGCCATAAGTTCCTGAGATATCTCACTTTCTTCCGAGGGCACCCATTGTGGTTCCTGTTGTATTGAGATGGGAATATTTTAACTTTTCAGCATTATTTGCAGTTAGCGCCTTTAAGAAATAAACCCTGGAAGTAAATGGTACTGAAAGAAGCAATATCTTGGAACCTTCCCCAAGTTTCCCCTTTTCTCCAAGGAGGAAATATACACCCAGAAGTTGAGGCCAAGTCCATGAGCCTCAGCTCTCTTCCTGGTGTTTGTTGAACTTCTGGAAAGGGGATCATCCAAAGAAAAACTTTAGATCAACATTACTGCACCAGCCACATAGGAATTTTGAGTGAGAATAAGAGCTAAAGAAAGAGGGAAAGAGGGAGAAAGAGAGCAAGTGAGAGAGAGCTCAATTGACCCAAGTTGGGTAATAGTCCGAAAGAAAGAAAGCCATACAGAGAGAAAAAAGAACCACTTTATGTAGCATCTTTCCATCCCATTTGTAGCAACAAGCCCTGATTTTGCCTTGGCTTTGATCTATTTTGGTGCAAGTCTCTTCTCCGTGGAGCAAATGAAGAAGAAAGTGTGAAAGTTTTCCTGAAGTTATGAAGATAACATGTGCAAAGATGAGTTCTCACATGGGCATGGACATTTGAGGCCATGTGGCTAGAGGGTGTAGTTTCTTTGCAGCTAGGAAAGAAGGTTAGAAAGTCTCCTGGCTCTGGGTTTTATCTGGCCTCTTGCTTTGGCAGGTCTGGCTCTTGGACTCCCTCATCACATTGTGACTGCTACAGAGAATTATTTTAGGAGTCAGAAGGTAACTGTCTTTCTCTTCCCTTTAGCTTTAGAATCTGCAGCATAAACTCTGGGAAAGGTTACTGACTAGTCCAATGCCCCAGAAAACGTGTTGGATTTGAGAGCCAGGCCTCAGAGTGTATTTCTGTGGTCTGATATCTGGCTTTTGTTGTCTGATATGCTTTTCTGAGGGAACTGACGAGCATGGCTGTGGCCACTAAAAGAAGTCATGGGGAATTGTTATCTTTGTCTTCTATTTTTATTTTCACAACTAACATCAAACATGTTGCAAATAGTAAAGCATTCATTGATGGGGTTAGGGAGGGTGGGCTGGAGGATTTTACTCTTTATGACCCAAACATTCTTTCTAAAGCCATAACTATTCAGTGCCATTTGAGGGGAGCATTTTGCAACATAAGAAGAAAGTTTAATTGAACTATGGTCCTGTAAGCCAAAAGAAATATAAAAATAGAAGCATTGGTTTCTGTTTTAAAAGGAACAAAATATTATGATATGGATTGGTACGCATGAAAACTTTTCTGAGAGCTGAAATACAGTTCATATTTATTGTATAATTTTCTCAAATGAGATAAAAGCATTTTAAAGTACTTCCTCCCCCCACCCCCACCCCCAATCCGCATTTACTCACTTGTTCTCATTTGTGGGATCATAACGGGGAAATGGATCATGGTCATTATCGTTAAAATCATAACTAGCCTCTGGATCCTAAAGAGAATCAAAAATAATCCTGTAGCATCATTAAAAAAAGTTAACACCGCCCAAGCCTTCTACCTCTACCCCTTCCATCCTGGCTGATAGCTCAAATTCTGCATTTCAGAATTTCTGACCCAGTTTCTGATCATTCATTATACCCATAAACTAGGCAGAGATGATATACACAGAAGAATGAGCAAGCATACAATTAGCACTGAATGTCACCAAACCTATAGCTCATTAAGCTCATAGTATATTACAACCAGAAGAAATCAGAGTTAACTTATTTCAACTGCCTCATTTTTTAAGTGAGAACACTGAGACCCAGAGAAGTTGAATGACAACTAAGCTATAGAGCTAGTTATCAACACTTGGATACTCATCTTTCTTATGATTACAGGTACAAATAGGTGACCATGGGGTGGAGCTCAGGTCCACAGTGACCTCTTCAGACTTCCCAATTACACTAAGCATCTAACTTAAATAAAGTGTGCTTGAAATTTAAGGCATGCTTCTAGGTCTCACCTCCTTTTCCAATGAGATTACTACACTTAAACATCTCCCATATAGGAATTCTACTACCACTATAGCCTCTTCTCTACACTTTCCATATCTTTTAATAATTCCTACTTTCTACTAATCTTTTTCTTCCTTTCTTTTCCTTTAATTTTCCTTTGCTCTTTAGCTCGAGAATTTTGAATGAATGGAAAGGGTGAGAGAAACACATGTGACAATTTTAAAGATGAAACACTGATCTAAAGACCTAAGATATCACTTAGAACTTAACAATTAAGTAAATAGTTTTCATTTACTTATTTTCCATTTAAGATAAACTTTTCTCTTCTCTGAGAGCCATGTTTGCATTATTTGAATTTGCATGGAAGGAATCACATTCACATAATTGTACAATGTTAGAGATATTCACCCTTAAAGGATGTGAGTGAGGAAGAAGACTGTGAAAAATGATCTAAGGCATTATTCTTTATTTGATTGCTTTAATGCCCTAGATACTGAGTGATATAGAGTCTGAATGGCTTTTAATAATTTAATTTGTATAGGTGCCTTCCCCTTCCCCAGCACACAAGCTTTTGTACAATCCTTGGCTCCACTGAATTCTTTAAGTGCCTACTCATACAAAAAAAAGTTCATATGTACTGGCAGGAGGGTGAGGGAAATAGCAAAACCTTGGCCCATAATTCCTAGGGCCAGTATCCGAGAAGTCTTCCACTTGAGGAAAGGAAAGCCTTAACTATGTGTCTGTGTAGACAGCTCCCTAAGTTGCAGTCATGGGAGGGCCCAGACTCACATAATTGGCATAGATGTCTGTGTGATTCCACTCCAAACCATCATCCAGTACTGTGATAACAACTCCTTTGCCTGTGATGCCTTTTTGCCAAACAGGTATCACATGGAGATCCAGCTTGGGCAGGGCTGCAGTCATCCTAGTATCTTGCTGGTAAAGAAAAACAAAGAATTGGTAAAATCATGATTTGCTTACTGCAAAATGAAAACTGAAGCTCTAGTCCGAAGACCCATCTTTCTTTTTCCTAGGGTCACTCTACTTTTAGAAAGAATGCAATTAGGAGAAATAAAAAAATAAAGTTGATGGTAGGGCAAAGTGAATCATCAGAGTTCTGTTCTTTTCCCAATTGTTCTAATGGAAAAATCATTCGAAAGGATGAATCACCCTGTGCCCCTTCTCACTGAGCTACATGGCTTCTAAGAAGTTGATCCCTAAGTTTCATTCATTTATAATGATATGCTCAGGTTTTTTATCTACCAAAGTTTTATGTGATGTCCCATATTTCCATCTCTCCCCAAATCCTGAGTTTCCCTTGCCACACTGAACCTACTTTACATTGTTTGGTTGACAGTTATTCACGGATGTTTTAATAACTTTTCGGAAAGAAAAAGCAGAACCTGGAATGCCCAGGAGGCTGCTGTCTCACCAGGACTTGCAATTTAATTGCCTCTTTCCAAGTATGAGTGATTTAGAGGGTAAGTATCTATGAGAGGAGATGTGGAGTTTTCTTTTTTCAGATAAATTTTCTGATAGTTACAGTGTATGGGACTATAAGGGAGAACAGCTGGACAGCAAGGGAAAAGAGATATGAGCTCGGGAAAGCATATAAGGGAGATGTTTTAGAAAAGTGCCAGGTTTCTGGTGAAGGGGACAGTAAAAAATTTATAAATAATAACAGTCAAAAAATGTCTGAATGAACTGTGCCCTGGCTGATGCTCCTCAGAAAGAAGTAGGGGAAAACTCTTACTAGGCCAATACAAAGCTGAATCACAGGAGGTTGGAACTACAGATAGATTTTTGGACAAAGCCAGAGAAGAAGACCTCTGTGTCAATTGCAAGAACAGTCATACGGTGTGGTCGTTAAGAGTATGGCCTCTGGAGCCATGAATTATGGCCCCACCACTGGTAACCATATGATTTTGGCAAATTACTCAACTTGCCCTTGTCTCTGTTTCTTCATCTGCTAAATGGGTATAAGCATCGTATCTACAATATAATGTGAGAATTAAAGGAGTGAATTCATGTCAAACACTTAGGATAGTATTTGGCATAGTCAATACACAAATGTTAATGAGTTTCTTTCACTGCAATCAGCAAGTACTACCTAGGTTAAGAGAATGTCAAGAAGAATTGATCCCTTCTCCCATCTTTTATGCAAAAAGGATGTGTAACCTTAGCTTATGGTTGTCACGAAAACTTATATTTTATAATACTCTCAACAAAAGAACACTTCTATCAATATGTATGACTGCCATAGAGTCTTAATATTAAAACAGAAGGGAGAATATTCTGCAGGTAAGAAAGAACACTTAAAATTTCTCTATGCAACACTCACATACCAATGAAGATTTGATATCTTTTTTTTTTTTTTTAATTTTTTTTTTCAACGTTTTTATTTATTTTTGGGACAGAGAGAGACAGAGCATGAACGGGGGAGGGGCAGAGAGAGAGGGAGACACAGAATCGGAAACAGGCTCCAGGCTCTGAGCCATCAGCCCAGAGCCTGACGCGGGACTCGAACTCCCGGACCGCGAGATCGTGACCTGGCTGAAGTCGGACGCTTAACCAACTGCGCCACCCAGGTGCCCCAAGATTTGGTATCTTAAAAGCAAAACAGTTTATAAGTCTATACATCTGCATGTAGATGTCTTTTGTCTCCTTGTATTCTTTCCTTTAGCTTAGCTCAGAAATTCTCACTTGTTAGCATGTAAGAATTGCCACTCAGGACCATGTATAATGAATCATGTTCACTCTACCTTTTGGATGATTTAAAGGTTCTCAAGAGTAACTTTGACCAAATGTGATTTTTGCCACGATTACTGTTTTTGAACCCTTAACTTGCAAGACACAATTCTGCATTTACTCCAGATAAGCTTAAGAGAAGAAAGTAGCAACCTTTCTTCTCTTTCATAGCAGCTTTCAAAGATCATAGCTTTCATAGCAGCTAAATATCTGTGTTTCAGACACTTTCACCTAGTAAAACGGGAGATCCAGATGATGGAAGTTCCCATCAGCCCTAATTTCCAGGTAACATAGCCTTCTGATGAATTCTCCATCATTAAAAAAATCTATTGTGCAGATTTAATAAAATAAGTATACCAGGTCCTATACAGTCTTTTTGGAAGTACTTACCAAGTACCACTGCTGATTCCACATTGGATCATTGAAGAGATTTAGTGCTGAGTCTCTTAGAACTGAACGCTTACTTCTCTCTTTTTCATATTGTTGTTCAGCCCATATCACCTACAAGGAGTTAAAATAAATATTCATAGCAAGAAAATCAGCACTCAGATACCCACCTTTGTGTAACCATCTTCCCTTTAACTAGTTACAGTACCCTCCCCGTCAGAGGTGAGGCAGCTCTAAAATGTTTTCATTTGACTACAGATAACACTGGCAGCTCAGTGAGAAGACGGTATTGCCCACTGGGCAGTAAACTGTACCTTTAGGGGGAGGAGAAGGAGTCAGTGAAGTGATGATTCCCTCAAATTATTTACGCTGTGATTCCAGTGGAAGTAAAAGTTCAGACTGCTTTCATCAGCAAATGGACCATAATACCCATTTTTTATTGAGGTCTCAGAGTTTTGTAGCTGAAAATTTGTCCATTTTCATGGAATGAGTCAACAGGCTAAGAGATTCCAGCGACTGCTGTTAAGGTGCTCTTACAGCTTAATTTCTCTTTCTTTACATGCAAAAGGTAGAAGTTGCAAATGTTATGCATGACAAGGAAGGTGCTTTGTCTTTGCAAATCTGAAACTCTGGCTCCCCTGTGCTTCTGCCTCCTGCTTAAGAGTATTTAATATGAGAAACAGATCCAGGGTGATGAATGAGTACTACTGACCATGCACACTTACCATTAATTTAGTCTCATGTATTATGCATAGAGATTTGACAATACAAAAATTACCTTTCCCACATTTATGGCATAATCCTGTTATACTTGAGACCCTGAGGGAGAGGGACTGCCTTATGGTTATATTCATTATGAAGTAATACCATGCTCCTATTTCTCTGGGCAACATGACTGTTTCCTACCCAAAACATTCTCTCTGTCATACACATGATGATAGTCCAGTGTCTGGTGGGATGTTTTTAATGTGAGAACAATCTGACACGAGTAAGAATCAAAAATAAAAACTAAACCATAATTTGCAGCTAAGGAATAAAACTATCCACTAAGACTGTCCTGAATTTGTAATTAGAAAAATCTACTGCAAACCTATAATAAATATTGGGAGGTACTTGAAAGCTAGAAATTAGTCACTGTGATTTATTTTTAAAGAGTCTGTATGTTCAAGCTTAATTGTTTTGGTTTAAAATACCTCAATGCTTGGAATATACTGCCTGTCATCTGAGTTGGTCTTTGGAAGCTGGCTGCTAGGGAACAAGTACTAGTCTTTGATGAAGAGAGTCACTTACAGTTGGAAATTTCATTAAAAGACTTGTAACGATAGCCTATTGCTGCATTACAGAGGGCTAATTTGAAAGAATATTATCCTCCATCAAAAAGAAGGCAATAAAATGAAAATCAAAAGCAATTTTTTAAAAAAATGGAATATAAGAAGAGGTACTCTGCCATCTGATCAGATAAACATCCAATTGTTGGAAACAGTGTTATGATTAATGTCATTAACTCCAAATCCCATATTAATCTCTGTAAGAACAGCACAAATGGAATAGAAGAAATTGGTGGTGTCTTTCTATTATGTACATAATAGGTAGCATGTACTTAATTATAAATAATCCTTTTGATATGGGAAGAGCATTAAGATCATCTAGTCCAACTTTCCACTACTGGCTTCTATGGGTTCTAGGATTTTTCCTAAAATAAAGTTATTCTGTGGATAATTTTTCATAATATTATATACACTCCCTTTTTTCTGAAGTTATATTGCAGACTAAATTCTTAGCTTTTCTTCATTATTCCTGAGATATTCCCCTTCAAATCAACTATTAAACAATATCTAAAGAATAGAACTGGGCTATCTGTTCACTTTAGTGAGACACTTGCAGTAATAATAACAGGTATGCTCCACTCTGTCCAATTTTCTTCTGTGAATATGAGAAGGGAATTAGTTTGACTTCTTGTGCATTAATGTCAGGCATGCATTTAGGCAGACAAGGAAATCTCTTTCTTGCTATGCCCAAGGACTAAGCTTAGCCAGAGTCTTGGAAGTTGTCCTACTTTACAGAGCCCATACAATGAGTCATCTGCTCTGGGATGGCAAAAGGAAGACTTCACTGGACAAGAACCTTTTCAAATAATGTTGAGCCTTTGAATTGGTCTCACACATCTAGCCATTAACCTTAGTAAAGGCTAGCCTTAGGTGCATAGGAGCTGTGGGTCGCTATACAATGTACTCATACAGCATTCTTTGCCCAGGTGTGGTTGCTGGTAACCCAGGCCCAGTCATTCCTTACCCTCATAATTTGTCTTTTTATTCTTCCTTTGAAAATTCTATCAGTTTCAGAACAAATAAAATAGCAAATTATTTCACAGGGTTTATAAATTCCATGTACTTTCAACAGTTCTATCACCTTTCTGTACTTATATTTTCTTTCTAGCAAGTTGAAAGGATGTATTCTCTCTCACAAAGCTTCCATAATTCTCTAGAGTGTCCTAGACAACAGATATCATAATAACAGAAAACAGGCCAGCCAGGTTACATTTCTACCAGTATGGCACATTCTTGAGAAAATGCAACACTGTATGCAAATTTCGATGCTCCTGATACAGTCAACATTTCTTTTTTTTTTTTTTTAATTTTTTTTTCAACGTTTATTTATTTTTGGGACAGAGAGAGACAGAGCATGAACGGGGGAGGGTCAGAGAGAGGGAGACACAGAATCGGAAACAGGCTCCAGGCCCTGAGCCATCAGCCCAGAGCCCGACGCGGGGCTCGAACTCACGGACCGCGAGATCGTGACCTGGCTGAAGTCGGACGCTTAACCGACTGCGCCACCCAGGCGCCCCTACAGTCAACATTTCTATTGATATGTTTGCTGACCTTGAAAACAGACTTCAAAAATCATTAGGTACATTAGGTATACATTCAAATCATCCTCACACTATTTACCTAGACTCATTCTAGACATTTCCTGCTCTTGCCTAATCATTGAATATATATACAAACCAGGATAAAAAGAAATCAAATGCTTTCAGTGAAACAATATAATACTTGTGGAAACATTTGGCTCATGAAGGCATGGATTTAAAGTGCCCTCATAAACACTAGTTCTCCATATAATGAAATCAAAGACATGGCAGAATGTGTTTTCAGTTATTCTGAAATGTTATTAAAATCAACGATCATGTATTACATTTCTTTGGCATCCCCACATTGGATATCAAAGTGCTTGGTACATAATAGGCATATAATAACAGGTTGTTAATTGATTGTATTGGCAAACATTTTTATTAGAGCTGCCATCTAATTTTCACCATTCATTTTCATACTCTTAGACTAGATTTGTGAGTTAGTGTTTTAAACATATTATATATATTAAATGTAATTAAATTGAATAAATTAAAATTAAATATGATTTAATATATTAATATATCAAATATATATAGTACATAAATTTTATTTAACTCAGTCTATCCAATCCAGTTTTAATAATGTGCAATCATAACCCTATGGAAACAACAAGAAGCACTACAGATAAATATTTGTGATCACAATAAAAAATATTCATATTTGCAAAGTGCTTTTTGCTCTTGTCGGAAATCATTAAACAGGTAAGTCAGGTTACCAGTTTGAAGACAAATGCACAACACTTACACGATCATCATCAGATAATCTCTTAGTAATATGAAAAGCACTCCTTCGAGACCTTCGGGGATGGTTTTTATGTTTGAATAAGTAGTGATTTTCAAGTGATCCAATCTATGAAAGAAAAATAAAATAAAAATTCACTTTCCAAAATAAGTACATATGGGTTAGCTTGTAACCCAAGTAACTTAGAGACAGGCAATTTTTATTAAGCTCATTCAGTGTGCTTGAAGTTAACTTTTTTTTTTTTTTCTTTATGAGGAAAACACTGATAGAAGCCTTCCCTCTCTTGTCATTGTGTTGAGTGAGAGGAGCTCACAATATTATCGCTTGAGCTCATAGTATATTTGGGCACTGGTGATACTTCTTTTTCACAGATTTCCGAGGAACTATACTTGTTTTGGTGTGAGACAATATTGTGTAGATAGACATTTCTTTTAAAAAAAATACCCATTTTATCAAATTTATCCTGTCAGAGAAGAATAATTTGTGGAAATCTGGTAAACCCTTTGAGTACTATATATGGTCAGTGTTACATCCAGCTAAAATGATTTGTTGTTGTTGTAAAATATAGCTATTGAATCTATAGCCATAATTGTTATAAGCTACTAGTGGAGACTATTTGACTTTACACTAGTTCAAGGCTTTCCATATATGGAGTTGGGAAGAGGGAAGAGTAGCCATAAAAAAAGACCACCAATGTTTAGCTCTTTTTCTGCTATCAACTGGTTTTGCTTCTGGTCACCTCTTTAATTCTAGCTTTATCCTGAGACCTTCAGGAGCTTAGGATAGTGATGCTAAATTACTGTAAACAAAGGGAGAAATAAACAGAATCAAGAAAGCACTGTCTTTCACAAAGAATTATTATTTTTTTAAATGTTTGTTAGTAATACCATTTTATCTGGAAGTGGCTAGAGAAAATATACCATATGCAAATCATATGTAAATGTAGATTTTTTCCCCCCTCTATTTCTTAAAGCTTCTTGTGACTATTCCATCCTTTCTTTGGAGATCCTACCAAGAATGCTGATTTGTTGTTGTTTGGTTTTGGGATTTATAATTTTGAAAGCAATTCCCATAATGAATGGTCCAGGTTAGGATGTATGTATGGAGCTAACAGTGAGTAAAGAAAAAAGGGATTTTTTTTTTTTTTTACTCTTACCCAATCTCTTTCCACATAGTTACCAGTGCTCTTTAACTGCCCAGAGGATATAGGATTAAGTCCCCAGCTACCCCCCATAGGATGCACAAGATTTCCATAATGTCCACAGTAACTACCAGTACAATTCCACCTACTGCTTGCACTCTGTGTTAAGACGCCAACAATTCCCTGCAGTTTCTTCTAAGCTGCTTGATTTGTATCTTCTTGGTTTGCCACAATCTGGTTTCTATGCCTTGAGTGCCTCTCCAATCTCAACATGTTCTCCTGGCAACTTTTGAGTCTTCCTAAACTCTGTTCAAAAATGTTTCCTCCACTGGGCAGTCATTTTTTTCACTCCTCCCCAATTCCCTTCCATCTTCAATCCCTCCATCAACAAATGTTAAGAATCCAGGTGCAACTTCTCCATCAGTTACATGCAGTTCCAAATATTTGTTCCTAAACAGTCTCCTCTAGATTCTTGATTCTTTGAAAGTTTCTTTTCCTATTATTCCTCAGCCCCTAACATGGAGCCTGGCACAGAACAGAGTCTGGGCAAAAGCAAAAAGTCTTGGTCTGCTACTAGGACATGGAGAAGTCAATCTGCGTATTGACTTTTCTGCTGGGCACTTTAAAGACAATATAGCTCATAAAATTGGAGAATGAAGCCTCTGGCAAGGACAGTCGTATTCCTCAGCAGATTTGATCTATGGATTCGCCAACGCCTACACCGATTACGATTACTCATCCGTGACTTCAGCGGCCTCTCTAAAACCACCTCCAGAAAAAAAAAAAAAAAAAAAAAACAAAAACGCGCCAAAATGTTTTACAACTCCCTCCTCCCCCGCTTTGAAAGCACACTTCCAAGGCAAGGGGAGAGGGCTTGATTCTAAACCAAAGAAAATGAAAGTTGAGATTAGAAATCACGCTCCCTGGGATTCCCCGGAAATCCCACACCTAAACTGTCACTCTCCTAATGCTTTACGCCCTACCCTTCCCCCCAGCTATCTATTAAACCAGCTTTCACTTGGACAGGCAAGTTTTTATCACAGGCTGAAATCCTCAGGGAAGCTATTAAGCATTTGGCCGAGGAACAAGAAAAAAAGATAACCTTTCCTCACAGTCATTTTGGCAGCTTGACCCTTCAGGGAGACTGACCCAGCAAAGTTGTGAAGCTCGGACTTTACAAGTTCCCCGTGAAGACTCGGACCTCCCAGTAGAGGCGCGGAGAGTTGGTCCCCTGTCTTTCACCTACCTCTTCTTCCACCGGCTCCCCAGGCTATTCCGCAGGCCCCCAGGCTCTAGGTCTCGAGTCTCTGCCTCAGGCGTTCTCCCAACTCCCTGAGCGTGCCTGAAAGGCTGCCGGCGGATATCACCACGCTTGCTTGACCCCATGCATCAGGACTTGGATCTGATGCTGCCATATTGAAAAAAAGGAAACAGCCGGATCCTGACGCAGAGACCAGCTGAGTCCCAGGGGGCTAGAGCAGTAAGCCTCTCCCGGGGGCGCTTGGTCGGTAAGAGCCCGCGTGCATCTCAAGTTCGGTGAACAAGTGTGGAGGGATTTGTCTCCCAAACCACGCGGGAATGGATTTAAATGCCAAAGCGGACGGCAGCAAGAATAGGCTCTACCCAGCTGCAGCGGCTTCGTTCTGCCTGGCTGCTTCCAGCCCAAACAATAAATAATGCAAGCCTTCTTTCTCCAAGCGCGCCAGGGGCGAGAGCTGCAGAAGCTCCGGCTCTTTGCCAATGGGTTCAGGAGAGTGCGACTTGGGGCTCCCACTTGGGAGATCGCGCTTCAGTCCCGCCAGTCCCCTTGGGCCCTAGAAAGTTTCTGGAAAGTGCAAACTCTTACCTGACCCAAAAGGTCATAGCCCAGCTCCTCGGCTATGGCTGAAGCTGCCTCCGGTCCCCCGGGGATCTCCGCTGCCCATTCATTCACAAACTGCCTCTTAGCTTTTACACTGTTCAATGCATACCAAGCGCAAAAGAGAGCGAAAGCAGTACACTGCAGAGTCCAGGCTCTTCGCTCCATGGCTCACACACTCGCTCTCACACAAGTCGAAGGAGACGAGGAAAAGAAGCAAGACAAGAAGCAAGAAAGAAGAAAAGCCAGAAAGACTCGCCCTTTTCACCCTCGGACTCTAGACCACTTCTCGCTCGGGGTTGCTCTGCTAGGAGATAGGAGGCGCGCGAGTAGAGGCTGGGCGGTGGCGAGCGCTCTTTGGTCTCCAGGCTGAGTGGAGCCCCAGCCCTTCCTAGCCGGAATGGAAATGAGTGTTTACACGTCAAATCGACGAAAGCCATCTCTTGACGTCAGATCTACCTGGACTAAGATCTGGATGGTATTCCCGGCGGGGTGGAGAAGCGGCTAAAATAAGCAGCGAAGGATTAAGAAAAGGAAGGAACCGTTTGCTGGGATCAGTTAAGTCGGCTCCCTGACTGACTGTAAATTCTGTAGCTATGAGAAACACCTTCACTTCTCAAAGAGAAGTGCCCCCATTTAAATGTAACTACTAAGAACCAAAGGCTGGGAGTTAAGCACACTTTCCCTCCCTTCTGTCCGTTTTCTTTATATTTACTTAATTATCTCATGGGTTGGGAGGAGGGCAAGGGGTGGATTCTTATAATAGCCCTCTGGACATCAGCACTTGGTAGGAAGAACAGCAGTCTTAAATCCGAAATTGGACAGAGGCTGGTAGAGCAGAAAGGAGAAAAGCTCCTATTGCCCAGATTCTGATTTAAATTGCCTAAGAAAATGAGCATGTCTGGGAGACATTGTTAAAGCTAATACTTTTAAAAAATATTTTTTTAACCATTGAAACCACCTTAAAAAGCAAGTTTACTTCCTCCTCGCCTCTGTTTCTCAACTCAGTAAAACAATATCTAGAACTCTAGAATTCTATCCCAGATATTGCAAAGCCTAGCATCACCCCTTTTTTACTGTGCTTATCTGAAAATGATTAGTGACGTGATTTTTTAACAGAAAATTATTTCATTTATCCATCAACAAGGGGGTCTAGGAACCCAAAACCTGTTGTGTTAACTCAGGAAGAGAAAAAGCAGGTTTATTAACTCTGAACTTTCCCTTTTTCTTCAATAGAGGTCTTCACTTTGGTGTTGAACTGAAGCTGTGCCATTATTTTTCCATAAAATGCACAGTGTCACTTTGTGGAAGAATGTTTTTTTTCCTGGAAAGAGAAAAAGCAAAAGTCTAAATGACCCCCTTGCACCCCACCCCACCTCCTATCCCCCGGAAATGAATTCAGTCTACCGTAGCTGAGCCTATTTTGATACTGAGGGCTTGAGCTGGCTGGAAATGACCCGGTGTGTAGTATTCAGCACCAAGGAATGGACAGCGCCACACGCGTCTGTGGTCAGTGCTACCCTTCCTTTAGAGCTTCAAAAACTGCTGTCGTTTTGTAACTAGCCAGGATCAAGCTATTTCTCATTTCATCTGTATCTTTCTCCTCTTTTAAATAGAACAATAGGAAATTGACTGCAGGGGGGAAGCGTGGTTAGGTTCATGATCGTGACTACTTGTGTCGAGCTCCGGGAAGCTTGTTGAACTCAACCCAAAAGTAAAATTGTGGAGGATTAAAAGTCTTGTCTGAGAAAGGTTTTTCTTCTCTTTTCTTCTATTTTTTTCTTTTCCGTTCTTTCTTTCGTGGGTTTTTTTTTTTTTTTTTTTTTTTTTTTTTTTTTTTTTTTTAGCTCCCAACCACCGGGGGGCGCAGCTTATTATGGAGAAAGAAGAAAAGGGATAAGATTGGAAAGAAGGCATAGGAGATTGAGGAAAAAGGAAGTGAGAGATACTCTATACAGAAAGCAAATGAGACTTGGTGGAGGATGAGACTGAGTAGTGCTAATTCTTCATTTACTCATGTTTGCAAAAATGTAGACTAGGTTGATAATTTCTTTAAACATAAAGCTTCTCAACAAAAATGCCAAATGCCAAGGTTAATAAGCCATGTGATCCAGTTAAGTGTACAATAATAATGTGTAACCCTCACACAAGATTTGTGGAATGGGCTCAGATTAATAGCTCTTCTACCTGTTCTGTAAATTCACATGTGTGAGTGTTGATGGCTGGGTAAGCTTTCTTTTTTTTCCCCCTTCATATCTCAGCCTGAGTGGCCTCAAGCTCTCTAGGGTGTTTCATTTTCACAGCAGACAGATGCTAACCGTGTGCTAGTAAGGCAAAAGAAACCCCTGGCACATATTCAATAAAGGTAGGTATGGTTAGAACAGGAACATATTTGCCCCTTTCTTATTATTGATCTAGTAAATCAGAGTGTTGGCAGTGAGTGTCTAATTAATGAGGCATTTGTCTTAAATGGAGCACTGTACAGATCTGAAGTAAACATTTGATGATATACTTAATACGGTAAATTAAATTCTCACAGCAAAAACAGAACATCCCCATCCAAACTGTGTGTGTGTGTGTGTGTGTGTGTGTGTGTATATATAATCAGTAATTTATTTTGAAATTGTGTCACTTTATCTCATGGACCTTATTTGCCACAATTTCTGGGATGCAGAAGAAATGAATGTTTGCCAAAGCTAAACATGCAAATAGATGCAGAATTCATCTTTGTCATATCAAGTGCTAACCCAATTCGGCTATGTGCATCATGGTAATAACCTCCAGGCCTATCAATGTTGTATTTTATACCATGAATTAAAAGACCAAATTATCTCCCTTAAGTTGGTTTTAATAGCATTTGATTCATCTTATTAATTTATGTAGAAAACAGGATAATTCAGAAACTAAAGAAAACTATGTGTCTATTATGAATTATCAAGTGAGTGTTATGCCTTTCATGACTGCTCCCAACTGCCTGCTGATATGGTTAATCATTTATTAACTTTTCTTGGACAGTAATAAAGCAAGGCTAGTATAAGCAGGAAGTAAAAATATACTCAGAACCATAGTCACCATATCTCTTCAGTCTTAGAGAACAAATTTTTAATGTGTTTTTTTTACTGTGAAATAAAATATGTACACTAAAGTGCACAAAACAATGTGCTCTATGACTTATCAAAAGTGAACACTGTGTAACCATTCAGGTCAAGAAAAAGAACATTGCTAGCTCTTCAAAACAATATCCCAGTATTTTTAAGGGGCATAGAAGGAGTAAGGAAATAACTTAGGTTTAACATTTTTCCGTTGTTATGCAAACTTACTTGTTTCCTTTGAGTAACAGTAACTGTATATTAAGATAAGTATGCAATTAATTTGTTTGCAATTAAAGTAGAAAATATTTGGTAACAGAACATATTGTGGAAGTAAATCTACCTATTGCAGTGTTTCCCGACATAGAAAATAGCAACATTTATACGGAGTACTGGAGTACACTAAAGAAATTTGGGGGCATATGTATGGGACACAGTAAAGAGATTCATTACATTGTCTTTATATGATACAATTTTGATGAGAAAATAAATTAGAATATTTGAGGAAGGACATTAAAATTGAATGTAGATAAGTTTAAATTTAGAAATATAAATATACTTCCATTGATATTACTTTTTGTTTCAGTTTTTGTGCTTGAAAACTTATATATCATTTCTAATCAAAACATTTTAACAGTGATCTTTTCAAGTTTATATATAGCTGCTGTCTATAAAAAATTTTACTTGCACAAGTAGAGAATAAAAATTTTGAAGCAACTTTTATAGCTATTAAAATTTTTTCAACATTTTATTTATTTTTTTCAACACTTTATTTTAAATATAGCAACTCTTCCATTTATTTCTTTTCCAAATTTACCCTTGGAATTTCATGAGGGTGCTATAGATTGAAATTTTACCTTAATTTATATGTCAAGTATTGAAAAATTAATATTGAAGTTCTAAATTAGAAAATATATGTCCTTTAGAGATGTTACTATGCACCTACATTACGACAAATTGATAAAAGTATTTAATGTATGGGAAAACGCCTAAAGATACACCTAACAAGAACTCTTAACTTTCTTTCTCATTATCTGTCCTCCTGTGGCCAAATTTTGGTAGGTATGCTATGCTAATTAATCACTCCTTCAGCAAATCCACAGATCCCTTTTTCATGATGAAAAGGGACATGCTTGCAGCAAGTTGCTAACATAGATATTAAGGTGATAGACTCATAGCTAGGTTGAGCTCACAGCCTTGAGACCAGACCAATGAGTGCTAATTATGATTGCCTAAATGCCAATCCAGTTGGGTCTTGTTCTCAGAAGCCCAGGACAGAGCTCTTTTCCCTGACCTTCCCAAAAGTTGAGAAGACCAAATATCCTGAGGGACATCTGTAATGCCACCATTTGGAAAGTTCTGATCTATAGAAATGGAGGCAAGAAAATAATGGAGCAAAGACTGTACACTGGAAGGCTATGAGATGGATGAATAATTATGAAGGACTTTTGTTGAAGAAAGTAGACAAACACTTAAAGTCTTGACTTTAATACAGAATTGAATTATTAACATTGAAGAAATAAGTGCTATTGATTCCAATTCTTAAAAATGATGGGTCATTTATAGTAAAAGTAGATAATTAAATACAGTCATATATAAGTGTTTATTAACAATTTTTCTTTCTTTAGAGTAGGTTCTTTTAAAATATGCATTTACTGGGTGAGTTTTGGAATATCCCTGGTTCCATTTCCAAACATGCTTTTGCTTCCTTTATACTCTCAACCACTGAAACTTTCATATGGAAAGCCCAAGATAGAACTGCTTTCTAGGTTCCAGAAGTGTATTTTCTATGAGAATGGTAGTAGTGAAAAGTGATCTTAAAAGTTATCTAGTTCCTTGGTTCTCAGAGTGTGGTCCATATATTAGCATGATAGGCATTGCTTTGGAGCTTGTGAGAAATTCAGTTTCTCAGCCTCCATCCCAGAACTATTGAATGAGAATCTGAATTTTTAATAAGTCCCTGGTGACTCACATGCAATTCAAGTTTGAAAAGCATTGATCTAGTTAACCACCTTCCCACTCCAAATACATGATATTCCTTGGGAATATTCCTGTCAAGAGTTAGGTAATTCATGGTCTCCCAAAACAGTCCTTTCTTTAGTTTGGATTGGCTCAAATGGTTACAGAGTCCTTCCTTATAATGACATAAATCTTCTCACATTACCTACTTCCAGTCAAGCATGCTAATTTTGCCCTATAGCACCACACTGATAAGTCTCAATCTCTTTCATATGTGACAGCTCTTCAGACTTTGAAGACAGATTATTATGTCTTGCCTAATATTTTTCTACTCTCAGTTAAACATCCTCAGTCTTTTTTTTTTTTTAATGATTTTGCACCCTGGTTGGTCTTATCTGAATCTTTTTACATATACTTTTTAAAAATATGGCATGTAAAATGAAATGTAGTATTTTTGGCTAAACCTGTGCTGATTAGGGCAAGAATTTCACCTCTTTTTGGAAGCTATTCTTCTGCCACAATAGCCTAAGATTGAGTTAGCTTTATTTTTTTCTTATTGAACTTATAGTCCACTAGAATCTTTATTTGTTGTCACATGTGCTACTAAGTCACATTTTCCCCCAGACTGGTACAGTTTTTATGTTTTTGTTATCTGTGTGTTTGGAGGCAGGGGTCTAAGTATAAGACTAATTTCAGCCTCTCAAGATATTGTGAATCTTGACTTTACCATCCAGTTATTCTCTCCTAGATTTATGCTATACATAAATGTAGTCAGTTTTCTACTGGTATCTTCATTCAGGCTATTAATAAAAAGATTTGCAAAGACAGGACAGAAGATAGAGCCACCAGAAACTTCCCTAAAAGTTGATTGACTTAATAATTATTATACATTAGAAACAGTTACTAATTGGGGCAGCTAGGTGGCTCAATTGGTTAAGTGTCCAACTTTGGCTCAGGTCATGATCTCAAGGTTTGTGGGTTCAAGCCCCTCATCGGGCTCTGTGCTGACAGCTCGGAGCCTGGAGCTTGTTTCAGATTATGTGTCTCCCTCTCTCTCTCTGCCCCTCCCCTGCTCACATTCTGTCTCTCAAAAATAAATAAACATTAAATTTTTTTAAAAGAAAAAGTTAATAGTTTATCTTACTGATGACTGTTCAAAAGGATAGCAGAAAGACCTTGCCACATGACATGCTGAAGTCCAGATATTTAGTGACTGTAGGACTAACTCTCATTGGCATTAGTATGACTTACTCTATGTAATGCTGGGTGCCAGTGATCAATATTTATATTGCAAGTAGTAGAAACCAAAATTTTAATAATTTATTATGAAATTAATGGTAATCCACTGATCTAGTTCATGTAATTTTCTTCTTTTTATTCTTGAAAGAGAATTTTTTTATCATATCCAGTCTTTGAGTACTGATCCTTGTTCTGCTTTCTAATATTCCTCAGTGATCTCTGGCACTGGGTTCAGGTGCCTCCTTTTTAGAATGAATTCATTCTTGAATTGAAATTTACCCATATTACCTGTCTCCTCCTCTTGAATCAGCCCCAAGTGGTAATGGTATAAACAGTATCATCTGATACATATAATATTTTCATCTATCAAAACAAAAGTCATCTTGTATAAATCAAAATTACTTTGGTTTCAAAAGACCAAGAGGTGTATCATACTTGAATCTAGCTTAAGCAAGAAAAAAGAAATGTATTGGCTTATGTAATTGAAGCATGAAAAAACAGCTGGCCAAGGACATTGAACCCAGAGACTTAAATAGCATTAGTGAGTGTCTCCTTATCTTTCACTTTTCCATTCTCTCTCTCTCTCTCTCTCTCTCTCTCTCTCTCTCTCTGTTTCTCCCTCTCTCTCTCTCTCATGCTTTCCCTCTCCCTCTCTCTCCCTCCTCACTTCTCAGTTGCTGTATCTTTGCAGCTTTCATTTCTAAGGCTCTTCTACTGGGTGAATATGTAACTATTGTCACTTCTGGGATCAGGAGCTCTCCAGTTCATAATTCAAAGAGAAGAAGAGGATCTCTTTTCCATGCTCAATATGTAAATCCCAGAGAAGAACTCTAGGTTCTAGGCGTGGTCAATATGTTCACTTTGGACCAATCACTTTAGCCAAGAAGTTTTAATATTGTGATTGGCCATATGTAGGTCATGTGGCCAAGCTCACTCTTGAAAGTTGGGAGGATGGCATTAGTTGCACTGAACTTGAAGACACATCATTATTTCACGGAATAATTCCCCAAAGAAGGGGCAGGGTGGAGGTCCCTATAATAATGGAATAAAAGTGTTTAGAAACATGAACGACAATCACTATGCAAGTAAAGAACAGACAATGTAAATCCTTATTTTTCCATCCTGAATATTATCCCTTCTATAGTTCATGCATTTAAGCATCATTCAAAAATTTTAAAGTAAATCTCAATTTGAATTAATTTAGATAAAATAATATAAATATAATAGACTTAAATTCTTTAAATTTATTTAAAGTAGACAGGGTTATGAAAAAATTTTTTTCTCACTTTTAATTTGACACAATTTTAGGTTTATAGAAAGTTGCAAAAATAGTACACATAGATCTTATATATCTTTTCTTAAGCTTCCTCAAAGGTTTCCATCTTACCTTTAGTACACTTAGCTAAACAAGGACATTAATATTGATAGAATACTATTAACTAATCTTTATCTTTCTTCAAGTTTTCTCATTATTAGATTGGAGTTATGCCTTTTTTTAGCAATAAGTGATGTTATGCTCATTCTCCCTGCCCTGTATCAGAAGGTATAGATATCCATATGGCTAATTACTAGTGATGCTACCTCTTTTTATTTTTTTAAAGCTCATTTATTTTGAGCGAGAGAGAAAGGGAGAGACAGTGTGAGTGAGGGGCAAAGAGAGGGAGAGAGAGAATCCCAAGCAGGCTCCCTGATGCCAGTGCAGAGCCCAACACAGGACTCAATCTCAGGAACCATGAGACCATGACCTGAGCCAAAATTAAGAGTTGGACACTTAACCAACTGAGCCACCCAGGTGCCCCATAGTGATGCTATCTCTGATTATTTGATCAAGATGGCATTGGCCAGGTTATTTTCCACTATCAAATTACTATTTGAGAAAGAATATTTCAGTGCAAAAATAGTTGGTGAAGTCATGATGAGAAGAACCACAGTATATGAATTTCCAAATTTATATTTTTTAGATAAAATGAATGTAATTTAACTTCCATAGATATTTGGGTTTATGACCCTAACTACTTATTATTCTACATGTCAGGAGATTGCTTTTCAGTCTTGCTGATTGTATTTCTTGCCTGTCATATTTGGGATCAAGATTGGCCCACTCCTTTAACCACAATTAGAAACAATTGTTTGAGGGCTGCTTTTTCTGCCTATTTACAACAGCATCAGTGCAATCCTTCAAGACTGAAATTTGTTTAAACAATAAGCAGATTAATTCCAACATTCACTGGAGGGAGAGGAGAAGTAAAGTCGGGTTCAGTCCATTGTTTTTATTCCTCAGTGGCCTTGCTAGAAAGAAAGCCTAAAGATGAGCAATCCCACAGCTGGTGGGGGGAGTTCAGTTGCTTCCCACCCCAGCACAGACAACTAAGTTCCCAGCTGATCATATCTGCTCTCCCCTTCTGGGCCTCTTTGTGTACCACCTACCAGAAAGAGAAAACTAATCCCTGAATGCAGAATTGGTTAAAGAATTCTAAGTTAGTTTCTGATAAACTCAGGAGATGTCTCATAAAAATATGGAAAATATGAGTTTGAATTCCTTTGGAAGAGGAATCCCCAACATTCTTAAAGTGTCAATTTCTGCAGATATGTTTACCTTCCACTTTTTCTTCTTATGGTTGAGTTCAGGTATCCTTAATTCTATCGAAAGTGGGAAAACAAAACACAGTGGAGGGAACCAAGTGTTTGAAGACAATATTCTCTTAAACCTGACTTACTCCATTCAGTTATTGTATCTTTCTATTTACTCTGAACATTTGTGTTTGCATCCCTTTTCCCAGAACCACCTGCAGACTCTTTCCTATACTGTTCGGTCTTGGCCCTGCTGTATACATAGCTCTTTAGACATAGCAAGAAAGAGGCAAAGACCAGTGGGTTCAATATCTTAAGCAAACATGAATTAGCCAGGTCTGGGTTGTTAGTTCTCAGGGAGAAACTAACAGGTGGCAAGAGTTGGTTCCTAGCCCATGAACTTAGGAAAGGTGTATCTTGTGTGTGTGTGTTGGGGTTGGGGGGCTATGGTGTGAGGGATGTTAGCAAGGCAAAGAGGTCAATTTAAAGCTATTTATGTTCTTCTGACTCTCCAGTTCAGACTTCTGAGAGATTTAGGGTGGGCTCCATACCTGTGCATGAGGAAATGTGGTGGTTAGGCATTGGGAAAGCTGGTGAAGGGGGGGGGCGGTGGATAGGCATGAGAAATGCTTTGTAGGGTACAGTAATGGTGATCCACTTTATCTTTTTCCTGTGCTCTGTTGTGGGGCATAGCAGAAGCAGTGGCTTTACTTTTATTTGCAAGATTAGTTGAAAGTTGACTGGAAAATTGGCATCATTTGACAAACTGGGCCCCAACTCTAGATGAACACTATTTCAAAAAAAAAAAAAAAGCACAGAATTAAGAACAGATTCTGGAGCCAGATTTACTGGGTTTGAATCCTAGTTCTGCCACTTATAGCTGTGGATGTTTGTACACGTTTTTGACCTTTCGTTGCTTTAGTTTCCTCATTTATAAAATAGGGCTGTAATAGTAACTTTCTTGATGCAGTTATTATATATAACATTCCTATAATATTTTCTCGTGCAAATAAATAACAGTTATTTTTACTGAGAAAAAGAGCACCCTGAAAACACCTATTTGTAATATAAGTGTTTTTCAAATGGGGAGGAGGATGTGGGGTTGTGGAAGCACATTGAATAGGGAGGTGATTTCAGCTTAAAACTGCCTAGCTCTGGCAGTCACTTCTAACATCTCTCTCCTCTTTACCTGCTCACTAGTTTCCAATATGCTCCCCTTCCTCTTTTAGTTTTTTCCATCATAGTCTTGCATATTCTCAGTTGATTTTTCTCATAAGCCTGCCGAGAGAAGCAGGACAGATTTGATTAGCTCCAGTTCACTGAAATGCAAAAGAGTGAAGTAATTTACCCACAGCTCACAGCGCCAACTTCGGGTAACAGATCCTTCCTCTTGGAACATTTGGCATTTGATTTCATGGTGGAAGATAAACAGTGACTGAGTTAAAGGTAATGGAAGGACCTAGAGAGTTGCTCCTTCTAAACACATTCTCTAAAAATGGCACATTACAAAAAATAAGATACTATGTTGACTCAATATTGTCAAGTACCTGGAAATGTATTGTGTGACAGCATGAGTCAGTGTGTCCAACAGCCAGCATCAAGAGCGGTCATCAGATTTTGAGGCACAAAAGGGGGAACCTTTTTAAAAACTGTACTTACCCCTTCACCTCATCCTCCTGATATTAGAGCCAGCCTGTGATTCTGTGTGATTGAATAGTAACACAGTTACCTCATTTTTATTTCCTAACATCATGTGGGAAGGTCTAGATCCTGCTCACATGAGCCATGATTACAGAAGTATAACAGTAACAGGCATTTATATGGTACATTATACTTTTCACAAAGATTTCACATCTACTGGATTCTCACTCCATAATTTTTCCCACTCTCATTTCGCAGACAAATACCGGAAGTCTCAGGCAGGGAGGCTACCAGCGTTTACATAATTAACCTGACAGCTAAAGCTAGAGAAGTCAGGTCCATAGTGCTTCTATGTCTATTTGCATGGAATAGTTTGAGGTTTAATAGTTTGAGCAGCTGAGGGTGTGAGTCCTCTCTGTCCCTTACTAGCAATGTTAATTAGCATAATTCAGTTACCCTGAAGCTTCAGCATGCTCCTCTCTGCAATTGGGGAAATACTACTAACTACCGTTTATGAGAACTGAAAGCGGCTAGATCATGTAAATCACTAAGAACAGGGTTTGGCACACAGTAAGTGCTCAGTAGAGGCTAACTGTTATGATTACTGGTCTGTCTTCTTCTGTCAGTTTATTGGCTTTGCATCAAAGAGAACTGCCCATTTTCTGAGATTAATCCCAGAAGCACTATGTCCCTGGATTTATATTATCTTAAAATATTATTGCCCTTTGTTGCTTTGGAAGATGAAGCTTAATAGCTTCCTTGGCATTAGTACCCAGTCTATTGTTGGCTAATAATTTTCAAACAGTTTATAATGCATTAAATTCACCTGGGCAGCATGTTTAAAATGCCAATTCCTAAGCATCCCTCCTTCCATTATGATTTTGAGATACTGTGGAGCCTAGGAATCTGCAGACTTTTAACAAACGTATCCTGAAAGGTCATGAGACACATGTGAAAGACCCTTACCTGGAGTTGGCCCATACATACCCTCGCAACCGACTCCTCCTTTTTTCTTTGTAATTGGCATGTCATCATAACCTCTTTTCTTTTTTCTTTTCTTCTCTTCTCTTTGCTTCTCCTTCCTTCCTTCCTTCCTTTCTTCCTTCCTTCCTTCCTTCCTTCCTTCCTTCCTTCCTTCCTTCCTTCCTTCCTTTCTTCCATTCTTAGCATTTCAAATAGACTGCCTGAGGTTATTTTCCACTATTAGGATAGCTCTATTATTATCTCTTTAGAGAAAATGCCACTGAACCTGGGGGAAAAATACAGAGTAATTACTCAAAGAAAAAAAAATATGTATAAATTCCCCGGAACCAATTAGAAAGACAATCATTAGGCTGAAGTGATCATTTGCTCACACATCACTATAGGGTTCTAACCCTACAATGAGGAAAATAGCCCATGTTTGTTTCCAGGGCTTATTAATGTTAGACCCAAATTTGGTCTGCCCTGACAGTGACTTTCAAAGTCTTCCCTGTAAAGATGCATAACTAGATGAAGATCATTATTCATACAACCCAACAGAAAACTTACATATATTAATCTTTTGCTTCAAGACAACCAGTGACTCCAAGAAAGACATTAGTTCCCACTTCCCACCCAAACCCCCAAACCTTATTGTAGCTAAGCACTGGGAAACTAGTGGAGAGACAACTGCCAAATGTGAAACCACTTAAACTAACAAAGTATGATCACCTATTTGGGTGTTATATCTATAGTTTCAAAAAAAAAATGTAGATACCTGGCAATAACTGGCTTTTGAAGAAATATAAATAGACAATCCAAAGCACAGGCTTCAAAGTGTTTTTTTAGCTTAAATTATAGATTTGATTATCAATGATGGTTGTCAATTCTTAATGCACATTAGTATCATTTGAGTAGCTTTTAAACAGCACTGATGCCACACCCTAAGATTAATATTCAATTGGTGTGGCACAGAGCATGCTAGGTGATTCTACTGAGCACCAAGGCATGACTGTGAATATATATAATCAGATTTACTTGAAAATTGCCTGCTCTCTGCACTCCTCTGCAAGGTTTAGACATTGATAAAAACTAGAAGTAAAATAAAGCAGAGAATTTTGAGAACATTTTAGTCTCAGTTCCTGCATATTTTAGGAAAAGTGAAATATTAGGTCTAGAATTTCTTCCTGGTTGTCTCAGTTCTCCATTTTATTTTGCTAGAATATACTCAATCTTGTCGAAATACTCTTAGCACCTAATAACACATAGAACCTCACAAATATTCCAAATTAATCTAAGCAATATAAGGAATGAAGGTAAAAAAATATGAAGTCTGTTGGTTAATAATTTCTCTTGGCTGAATCACAGTAGTCATAGGAGAAGTCACAGGAGTTGAGAGTTTATTCACCCCACCTCACCCTTTTTGGAGCTTGTAAAGATTAGCTAGGGAGATTTATATAAAGAAGGTATGTTTCGCCCTTGTCTGTATTTCTGGTTTTGTCCTTTTAAGTCCTCATCAAAAATAGGTGCATTGAGATCATGATTTGTCTGTAAGCCTTATATAACATGTTTTTCATTGTTGTTGCCAGGCATAAAGTTTATTTAATTTAGAAAGATCTCTTGGGGTGCCTGGATGGCTCAGTGGATTGAGTGTCCGACTTCGGCTCAGGTCATGATCTCATGGTTCATGGGTTTGAGCCCCACATCGGGCTCTGTACTGACAGCTCAGAGTCTGAAGCCTGCTTCAGATTCTGTGTCTCCCTCTCTCTCTGCCCCTCCCCTGCTCATGCTCTGTCTCTCTCTTGCTCTCTCTCTCAATAATAAACATGAAAAAAACAGAGAAAGATCTCTAATAGAGTTCTGGTACTTGCTTTTCCATATTTTTAAAGACCTTTTGTAAACTACATTCTTTCCTGATTTTATCTCATGATGCAAAATCTGCTGGTTTATATAATTAACATTTTTTTCTTTCTATATTTTCACCAAATCATTATCTCTTATTTATATTCCTTCTTCTTTTTGCTGTCACTTCCGGGAAACTTTTCTTAATTTATATTCCCTTCCTCCCACTGACTTTTATTTTCATTTTTGCCATCATATTGTTTATTTCCAAGAGATCTTTTTTGTTTTAGGAATATTTGTTTTTATTTGTCCCTGTCATTTTCTTATGGTTCCAGTTTTCTTCATGTCTTTGGGAATATTCACACCAGGTTTTTGGGTGTTTTTTGTTTGTTTTTAAGTTTTTCTCCCTTTCTGCAGCCCACCAAGTTATTTTTTTTTTTTCTTTTTGATTTCAGCTCCGTCTATCATTCCTCTGATCTCTGGTGATTCTTGGTTGCTCAACCTTGTTTAAGAATAAGGCAAGGAAAGGCTAATTAGAAGTGATTATTTCAATAAGGACTGACGTTGGCAAGATTTGATGTAGGATGGTCTAGCCTAATACTTAAGTAGAGAAAATTTGAATGTCAGAATCTTTAAGTTTTTCCTCTTGAGTCAGTCAGATCCTACAGAGAACCCTTGCTAACCTTCAGTGTGGAGGGAGAAGGTTTGCCTGTCAGAGGAAAAAGAACCCTGGAAAACTCAGCATTCATTATGCCTAACTTAGTTCTATATGAAACCTCCATCTTTAACTGTGCCTGTGTCCCTGATGAATCTGTTTTACTCTTCATGGGGAAGAAACCTTCTGTCTTTGGCTAGGGTTGCAAATAAGTGGTTTCCTGGCAGTGAACCAGGGGTCTGGTTGCTTATAAAACGGACTTTCAAGTAATCCTTTTCATTTTAGCATCTCTTTTTGTTCCAGCTTCCAACTAAAGTTAAACTGTTATAGATGTAAGTTTTTATGTATAACCTATGTCACCACAAAGCAAAAACCTATAGTAAACACACAAAATATAAGGAAAAAGGAACATAAATATACCATTAAAGAAAGTCATCAAAGCATAAAGGAAGAGAACAAGAGAAAAAGAAAGAAACAGAGAGGAACTAGGAACTTCAAAAACAGCCAGTAAACAATTAACAAAATGGCAATAAGTACCTATCTATCATAAATTGCTTTAAGTGTAAATGGGACTAAATTAGCCAATTTAAAGGTACACAGTGGCTGAATGGATTTTTTAAAAAGATCTATCTCTATGCTGCCTACAAAAGACTAACTTCAGATGTAAGGACACATACAGACTGAACGTAAAGGGAGTAAAAAAGATAATCCACGCAAGTGGAAACCAAAAGAAAGCTGAAGTAGCTATACTTACATCAGATAAAATAGACTTTAAAACAAAGGCAGTAATAAGAGACAAATATGGGTGTTACATAATGATAAAGGGGTCAGTCCAACAGGAGGCTATAACATGTGTAAATATTCATGCATCCAACATAGGAACACCTAAATATATAAAGAAATATTAACAGATTTAGAGGGAGAAATAAAAACAGAAATACAATAATAGAGGATTTTAATATCCCACTGACATCAATAGATAGATTATCCAAACAGATAATCAACAAGGAAACATCAGCCTTAAATGACACTCTAGACCAGATGGACTTAATAGATATATGCAGAACATTACACCCAAAAGCAACAGAACATTCTTCTGAAGTGCACATGGAGCATTTTTCAGGATAGATCACAAAACAGGAAAGGGCACAAAACAAATCTTAATAATTTTAAGAGGATTGAAATCCTATCAAGCATCTTTTCTGACCATAAATGTATGAAATTAGAAATTAATTATATGAACAAAACTGGAAAATTCACAAATATGTGGAGATTAAACAGCATGTTACTAAAAAAACAGTGGGTCAAAGAAGAAACCATAAGAGAAGTAAAAACTACCTTTATGGAAGTATAAAAATAGAAATAGAACATACGAAAATTTGTGCAATGCAGCAAAAGGTAGTTCTAAGGCGCAAGTTTGTAGCAATAAAAGCCCACCTTAAGAAACAGCAAACATCTGGGGCGCCTGGGTGGCGCAGTCGGTTAAGCGTCCGACTTCAGCCAGGTCACGATCTCCTGGTCAGTGAGTTCGAGCCCCGCGTCGGGCTCTGGGCTGATGGCTCGGAGCCTGGAGCCTGTTTCCAATTCTGTGTCTCCCTCTCTCTCTGCCCCTCCCCCGTTCATGCTCTGTCTCTCTCTGTCCCAGAAATAAATAAACGTTGAAAAAAAAAAATTAAAAAAAAAAAAAAAACAGCAAACATCTCAAAAAAAAAAAAAAAAAACAACTTTATACCTAAAGGAACAAGAAAAAGGAAAAAAAAAACAAAGTTCAAAATTAGTAGGGGGAAAGAAATAAATAAATCAGAGTAGAAACAAATGGAGACTAAAAAAATATAGAAGAAATCAATGAAACTAAGAGCTGGTTTGTTGAAAAGATAAATAAAATTGATAAATCTTTAATCAGATTCATCAAGAAAAATGGCTCCAATAGATAAATTCCTGAAAACATATACACTTCTAAGACTAAATCAATGAAATAGAAAATCTGAACAGACTGATTACTGATAAGGAGATTGAATCAGTAATCAAAGACCTCGTAAGAAAAAAAGTTCAGGACCAGATGACTTCACTGGTGAATTCTATAACACATTCAAAGAATAATTAATATCAATATTACTTGTATTCTTCCAAAAAAATAGAATTAGAATAGGAGGGAACTCTTTCAAACTCATTTTATGAGGACAGTATTATCTTGGTACCAAAACCAGACAAGGACATCATAAAAAAAGAAAATTACTGGTGAATATCCATGCTGAATAGATATAAAAATCCTCCACAAAATATTAGCAAACAAAATTTAATAATAAAATGATTATACATAATGATCAAGCGAGATTTATTCCAGTGATGCAACTTTTGAAAATCAGTCAATGTGTTATACCATATTAACAACATCAAGGATAAACATCATATGATCATCTCAACATGCAGAAAAGGCATTTGACAAAATTCAGCATCCATTTATGATACAATCTCTCAACAAAGTGTGTATATAGAGAAGTCACCTCAACGTAAAATTTTTAAAAAGCCATATATGACAAACCCACAGCTAACATCCTTCTTAATGATGAAAAGCTGAAAGCATTTCCTCTAAGATCAGGAACACAAGAATAGCCACTCTCATCACTTTTATTCAACATGGTATTTAAAGTCCTAGCCAGAGCAATTATGTGAGGAAAAAAAAAATTCTAGATGCAGAAAATAATAATAATAATAATAATTGCAATAGAAAATCCTAAAGACTCCATATAAAAACTCTTAGGACTAATAAATGAATTCAGTAAAGTTGATACCAAATCAATACACAAAAATCTGTTGCATTTCTGTAGACAGACCAATAATAAATTATTGGAAGGAGAAATAAAGAAAACAATTCCACTTAATCTGCATCAAAAAGAATAAAATACTTGAGAATAAATTTAAGCAAGAAGGTCAAAGAACTGTCTATTGAAAACTACAAGACATCAATGAAAGAAACTGAAGAAGACCTAATACATGGAAAGATATTCCATGCTCATGGATTGAAAGAATCAATATTGTTGAAATGTTCATACTATCCAAAGCAATCAACAGATTCAGTGCAATCCCTATCAAATTTCCAGTGCAATTTTTCAAAGAAATTGAATAATCCTAAAATTTTTATGCAACAATAAAAAAATCCAAATAGTCATAGGAATCTTAAGAAAGAAAAAGTTGAAAACATCACACATCCTGATTTCACACTATATTACAAAGCTATAGTGGTTAAAACAGTATGGTATTGAAATAAAGCAGATTCTTTATACTGGATACTAACCCTTTATCCAGAGGGTTATTCATAGATTAATGAAACAGAATAGAGAGTACAAGAATAAACCCATACATACAGGGTCAATTAATTTACAACTCCGGATATAATTTACAACTCAAGAATATACAATGGAAGGATAGTCTCTTTAATAAATGGTGTTGGAAAAACTGAACAGCCACAAGCAAAAGAATGACACTTGGCCACTGTCTTATACCATACACAAAAATTAGTTCAGAATGGATTATAGAATTCTCCCTTCTGCTTATAAAGTTTTTTCATTCTGTACAGTTCCTAAGAACTCTTTTCTCTCTGTTAGATGGAATGCTACTCAATTCATGAATCATTGGATAAAGCCAATACAATCTTAAAAAAAAAAGGATTAAAGACTTGAAACCTGAAACCCTAAAATTTCTAGACAAAAACATAGGCAATAAGCTCATTGACATAGGTCTTGGTGAAGATTTTTTGAATCTGACACCAAAAACAAAAGCAACATAAACAAAAATAAATAAGCGAGACTGTGTCTTACTAAAAATCTTGTGTATAACAAAGGAAACCATTAACAGAATGAAAAGGTAACCTACAGAATGGGAGAAGATATTTGCAAATCATATATCATGAGCTAATATCCAAAATATATAAAGAACTAATTCAATAGCAAAAACAAACAGCACAACAACGAAAAACAATCTGATTTAAAAAATGGGCAAAAGATCTAAAAAGACACTTTTCCAACCTGTGTGAGGAGGTATCTCATCATGGTTTTGATTTGTATTTTGGTGATGATGAGTGATGTTGAGCATCTTTTCATGTGTCTGTTATCCATCTAGATGTCTTCTTTGGAAAAGTCTATTCATGTCTTCCTCCCATTTCTTAATTGTGTTATTTTTTGGGTGTTGAGTTTGTGAATTCTTTATACATTTTGGATGCTAACCCTTTATCCAATATGTTGTTTACAAATATCTTTTCCTATTCTGTAGGCTACCTTTCAATTTTGTTGATTGTTTCCTTCACTGTGCAGAAGTTTTTTTATCTTGATGAAATCCCAATAGTTCATGTTTCCTTTTGTTTCCCTTGCCTTCAGCAACATGTCTAGAAAGAAGTTGCTCTAGCCAAGGTCAAAGAGGTTGTTGCCTCTGTTTTCTTCTAGGATTCTGATGGTTCCCTGTCTCACATTTAGACCTTTCATCCCTTTTGAATTTATTTTTGTGTATAGTGTAAGAAAGTGGTCCTGTTTCATTCTTCTGCATGTCACTGTCCAGTTTTCCCAACACCATTTGTTGAAGAGACTTTTTTCCATTGGATAATATATCCTTCTTTGTCAAAGATGACTTGAACATACAGAGGTCAGTGGCAGATGGGCTAGATGGGTGATGGGTGTTAAGGAGGGCACTTGTGATGAGCACTGGGTATTGAATGTGAGTGATGAATCACTGAATTCTACTCCTGAAACCAATATTGCACTATATATTAACTAAAATTTAAATTTAAAAAAAATTAAAAAAGATTTTTCCAAAGAAGACATACAGATGGCCAACAGGTATATGAAGGTTGCTCAGCATCATTAATCATTAGGGAAATATAAATTAAAACTTCAATGAGAGATCACCTTACACCTGTTAGGATGGCTATTATCAAACAGACAAGAAATAACAAGTGTTGGCAAGAATGTGGAAAAAAGGGAACCCTCATGCACTGTTCATTGGAATATAAATAGGTGCAGCCACTATGGAAATTTCATTAAAAAATTAAATATGGAACCATATGATCTAGCATTTCCACTTCTGGATATTTATGCAAGGAAAATTAAAATGCTAACTTGAAAAAAAAAATATATATATACACCCATGCTTGTTGTAGCATTATTTGCAGTAGCCGAGATATGGAAATAGTGTAAGTGCCCAACGGTGGATGAATGGATAAAGAAATTGTGGTATATATAAAGTAGAATATTATTTAGCCATAAAAAGGAATTAAATCTTGCCATTTGTGACCACATGGATGGATCTTGAGGGCATTGTACTAAGAGAAAAAAAAATCAGACAAAGACAAATACAGTATAACCTCTCTTATATGTGGAATCTAAAAACAAAGCAAACAGTAACAAAAAGTAAGTTCATAGATACAGAAAACAAATTGGTGGTTGGCAGAGGTAGGGGTGGAGGGTGAGAGAAATGGGTGAGAGGGGTCAAAAGGTAAAAAGGAAAAATAAATAAATAAATTTGCTGCACTGCTGAGCAATAAAACAAAACAAAACAAAGAGCATCTTACACTGAATGTTTGACATGTGTGAAAGCAATGGATTCTCAGTTGTGTAAGAACACATATACATCCATCTTGAATAAAAAGTGAGAAAAAGAGCCTGGCTTATCCACTATTGCGACTATATAAAACAAGTGTCGTCAAATAAACATGGAATAGTTACATTCACAACGATTGGATCAGAGATCTGAGGTGAATATGGAGGTGAAGCAAGTGGAACAATAAAGGTTCAGTCAATGTGTGGTTCCTTGAGTCTGAGGTAATTTCAGCACCCATGCTGGCTGCGTCTTCTCCCTGCAACCTGACGCGTCTGTTGGGCTCTTCATTTACTTTGCTTTTCCCTTATTGGCAGGAACTGGCTTTCTTTTAAAGTTGTTCTTTAAAAAAAAAGTTCCATTTTCTTAGGTCTGCTAAACTATTTGCTTTTCTGCTTCCACAATTTTCTTGTTACTGCTTCTAATACTGTTCTCCCCATTTCATGAGTTTATGCTGTAAAGAAATCCTTTCACTGTAGTTTTTGAGAAGTTTTGGGAGGAAGTAAGTGTAAGCACATATATTTAGTCAGCTAACTTTACTTGGGGGTATAATAGTCAAACAAGTAGGCACAGTCTAAATGACTCCCAATATTTGATTAAATAAACCTTAGGGCACTCATATAATAGAAAACTTTTCAATCATTAAAAACTATGCAATTGAGTACTTACTGACGTGAAAACATATTGGTTTCCATGTGGAAAGTGACAGGCTAATAACATTAATAATAGTAGCTAACAAAGCACTGTCTCTGTCCTCACCATTCTGCTAAAGTATTCTAATGAAGCTCTCCATGTAATCTCTCTCTTTCACACACAAAATTCTATAAGGAAGCTACTATTTTTATCCATTTATAGATGAGGAAACTGAGGCTCAGAGAGATTAAGAAATTTCCTCATGGTCACAATGTCTTCGGCACATATTTGAAGAGACTATAACTGAGTTCAAAAATGACAGAAACAGAGCTTACAGGCACCAATGAGTTCTATTCACAAGCTTATATCAAGAATCAAAACAATAGGAGAACAATATTGACAAGGATGCTTCTGATCAAACATAGCCTCTGGTGTTCTTCTCCTTCCCCCATGGACAAGGCAGTGGTCAGTGGCTTGAGAAGGTGAGAAATCTGACAAGTCCAAGAGGCTCAAGGCAAAGAGTAGTCAGGCTTGTTTTCTTTTCTACTTTTCAGGCTGTTTCATTGCCCAGAAACATATTATTCTATCATGTAGGGTGAAAATTCTACAATTTAGCAGTCCTAATGTCTGGTTTTGTCTAGGTTCTGGATCCAAAGATGTTTTTTGTGAAACACTTATGTGATTTACTTTACACCTAAATTATGGGAATCTTCTATTTATATGCATTTAATGGCTCTCCATAAGCAGGTCTGGCCATAGCCTATTGTACAGAATTAATAAGCAAGGTTTATGGTCATTCTGGTGCATGTTGACTGAGTAACAGACCTGGACAGAGACCTGGACAGACCTGGATATTACCTGGAATAATGCCTGATTCCCATTTGAGAATTCAGGGTGGTAGCAACCTTGCATATGTGTTTCACAGGACAGTGGCAAGGGAGGAATAAAATAAAATGAACCAAGGGGCGCCTGGGTGGCGCAGTCGGTTAAGCGTCCGACTTCAGCCAGGTCACGATCTCGCGGTCCGTGAGTTCGAGCCCCGCGTCGGGCTCTGGGCTGATGGCTCAGAGCCTGGAGCCTGTTTCCGATTCTGTGTCTCCCTCTCTCTCTGCCCCTCCCCCGTTCATGCTCTGTCTCTCTCTGTCCCAAAAATAAAATAAACGTTGAAAAAAAAAATTAAAAAAAAAAAAAATGAACCAAGGCATTAGAAAACATGAGATAACTGTTTGAGTTTCTCTCAGATTTCCATTAATATGGTGGTGACAGCTGAAAGTGTGCAGCCCAAGGGGGCTTGGAAGTGGCTGAAAACACCAGTGGACTCTAAGAAGCTGAGAGCCCCTATCCTTTGAGATTCTAATTAAATGTTGTCCATTGTGTGGTGAGATCCCATACCCTTTCCAAGCTCTCCAAAAAATATTCAGCAAGAAGTGGAGCCCTGCTCTACTAGAGCAACACATTCCTACATCAGTGGTTTTCAAACATTTTAAGTGGTAGAGATGTTATTTTAGATGGCACTCTTACATCAAAAAAAAAAAAAAAAAGATTAAAAAGGAACTGCGACCTTTCTGACTATGTAGAGATGAGGGACAAGGAATCAGCTCAGGGCATCTATCTCGAATATTTTCATGGAGTCAGAGTGCCTTTATAGAGAAAGCCATTTTGAAAACTACTGCTCTACTTATTGCCACATTGGATGTGTTACAGAAAATATATTAACTGGTGTATGGGCTATAAATCTTAAAGTCGTCAGTTTAACTTCCAATGGAACAGGAAATTTGTGCACAAAGTGTTTCTAATTATTTCCCTTGGGCTTTTGACTTTATCTAAGTCCTAGCTTTACTGGATTTAAAGGAGAAGTGAAAGCAAGTAACTAGATATTTTACTCTGGCCTATGCAGACCATCCTGCCACCTGTCCAAAAAGCAACTGGCTATATTTTACTCATTCATTCATTCATTCATTCATTCTTCAACGAATGTTTATTATGCTTTAATCAAGTGCCAAGAACTACTCTAGCTGGTATGGAAACTGTTTCCATGTCCTGTATTGACTGTTACATCTTTACATGAATTCTTGGAACCATAGATGCTTCTGCTTCTTGATGCCTTTTCAGATCAGAATAAGCTATGAATGTTTGGATGTGTTTCTGTCAGTGCTCAAACTCTTGAAGTTCTTGATGGATTTGGTCCCATCCAGCAGGATCAACCCAGAAAGTCTCAATATCTAGAGCTTGCTCCACTTATTACATTCACATGAAGGAGGACTCTGGTCTAAGACACAGGAACACAAAGATCATATCATTGATCAGAAACGGTAGGCCAAGAGAGACCTTCAAAAGCTTTCTATTTGTCGCTTATTTGGATCATATGCCACTTAAAAAAAATGCAACTATTCCCCAGACCCAGACTCTTTAGATAAATTGTGAAGAAAAACAGTACCTTTAAAAATATCTCATGTCTTATTTGTATCAAGTTATATACATAGTTAGATCAACTACTTCTGCTTTACTTATCATGAAAAGCAACAGTCCTTTTCCCTCCTCGGTCTGTCTACCATTTCCATGTCCTCCAGGACAACCCTTTCTACTTTCTTAGCTTTTAGTATTTTACCTTCATTTTGTTTCCGTATCTCTAAATAATATTTTCTTTTTTATTAATGTTTTTTCAGTTTGAAGCATTATGTGGCCTAAAAACATCTAGCTCTCTAAACACCATTACACTCTAGCCATACACAGTAACTTCCGTCTTTTCATATAATTATGTAACAGTCCTATCTAACATATACTCGTGATTAGTTTGCATGGTTAGACTACGTAAAGTTTATTTACCCCTGAGGCATATTATCCACTATGATCTTTTCCTCCTTATACACTTTGTCGTGTGTCTTCTTTGCCTAGTTTTCTGTATATTTATCAGCATTTCATCTCTAAGTTCTCCTCTTGCTATGTTCAAATACTCCATTGAATCCATCAATCTTATCTCCCTGGGGACATTCTCCCAGAGCCTTCTAGCCTCACCTGTCTGGACAGGATTTTGTCCTTCATACTTGGAGCACTTTTGGGTACCTTCATCATCATCACAGATTCTCTTCACCACCCTCTTGAGCTGGAACCACTTTTCTGGATCCTGTATCTTCTGCCCTCTTGGTATTTTCTCTTGTTTTTATAGAGCACTTTTTAAAGTAGAGTCTTTAAAAAGGGCACATATCTGAATATACCTTAAATCTACCCTCACATTTGGGAATTTAGTTCCATATAAAATTAACTTTAGGAAAAATAATTTTTCTTGGAATATTATAAACTGTTTCAATGTCTTTCAGCTGCCACAAGTCTTTCTGAGAAGTTCAAAGTTATCATGATTCCTATTTTCTTTATTTTCTTTCTGGAACCCTTATTATTATTATTTTAATTATCCCCAGTGTTCTAAAATTTCACTGTGATGTACCTCAGTGCCGGTCTATTTTCACTCATTGTGCCGGACATTTAGTATGTCTTTCAATCTGGAAACCCTTGTCCTTCAGGAAATCTGAAGGACAGACCAGAAACTCATTTCCTTGCCATTGGTATTATTCGTTCTCTTCTCTGGAACTTCTTTTATTTAGATATCTGGACCTCCTGGATTGGTCATTCTTATGGGCAGGGGTTATTTCATATTCATATTTTTTTTCTGCAAGAGATCAAATAGAAATAGCAACTTAGAACTGCTTTAAATTAAGTTCTTTTTAAAATGATTTAATCTTTATTTTTTATTAAAGTATTGTTAACGTACAGGGTTATGTTAGTTTCAGGGGCACAATATGATTTGACAATTCTATACATTACTCAGGCTCATCACAAGTGTATTCTTAATCCCCTTTATCTATTTTTTCCATCCCTCCACCCACCTCATATTTATATTTTTATCTCTCTGAGTCCCAGATATTTTATCTTTAGCAGTTGCTCGGTCAATAATGTTGAATCAGACTAAATTGAGTGAGTTTATATTAAGAAAATTCTGTCCTCCTGGGATTCCCTCCTTCTATACCATCTCTACTTACTGACATTCTGTCCATTCTCTAAAATCTGACCTGTCTCCTTTCCTCTGATTCTTCCACTCTATCCCTGCAGTGCTCTAATGCATCTACCACCTGCCTCTTTGGCATATATTTAATTGCTTATATGAATTCTATGTAATTTTAGATTGTAAACCCCTGGAAGGTAGGAAATTGGTCTTAAGCATCTTTGTGTACTACCTACCACCCACATATTACCTCCAATAATCTAAACCAGTGCCTACCACTACCCGGTTCTTAATAAATGTCTACTTGAATGAGTGAATGAATAAAAGAAAGTAAGGAAATTGACGTCTTCTTAAAAGTCGTGTCACAGAAACTCCAAGTAGCTAAGTTCATGTTCCAATGAGCAACATGAGCCTCAATGGTATAATGGAAAAAAACAAACAAACAGGTATAAGCTGTTTATTTCAGCTAAGGAAGGGTGAATACAGAAAAATAGGACCATAAGGTATGATGAAAAATAGATCCTCAAAGACTGTTTCTGAATCTCAAAACACAGCAGAAACAGCTCTTTTAAAAAGCCAGCTGAATACTTTTTTTTCTGTTAATTTTTGCTGCAATGTATATATATTAATCCAATTTTGAATCCGATTGGCATTGACTCAGTTATTAATTGTACTTAAGGAAAATTTATAGGCAATAAGATTAATAATTAGTCGACAAGATTATTTTCCAGGTTAACTTTATTTTGCCACTATTTGTATGTGGTGAAACTTACCAGAGTACTTCTAAAGAGGATTGTCAGTAAAGGAAACTGTGAATTTCATTTCTATGTCAGGGAATAAAATTTCTTTATAAAATGAAGAATAGAACAATGTAAAAACGAAAATGATCCTGGGTATATCATAATAATGTATCAGTGTAGCTACAGGAGATATTTTGAACATCACCACAAAGCACTGGGTGAGATCCAAGTGTGTGTTTTCTATTGACCATGACAGTCTGAGCAATGTTTAGCTGAGGTCTGCACGTGTAATTGTTTCCAAAGGGTGCATGGGGTATGATTCATTGATCTTTCAGGTAGCCTGACTCAATAAAAAGTTTTGGCATATTGACATAATCAGAAGAAATGTTTTGGCATCAAGTAAAAACCTTGAATCTAAAAATAATTCTTCAATATGCAGAAATATCCTTGAAATAAGGATGAGCAAGTGGTGTTTCTATTGCTCCACAATAGAGCTGTATCTATGCTACAAAAGAAAAGAGAATTTCAGAAATTATTCAGATGAATCAAGACAAAAACAAGCCAATACAAACTGGCCCTGGTTAGTTCTAATGAGTAGGTTTTTAAATCTGGAATGCCTGCATAATTTCCTCAACATTTTTCTCTAATCTGTATCCATACAAATAATTTTTTGACTTTGTCTAATTCTCCGTATGCAATTTTTTTTTTAATTTCTCAACTGTAATATGGCATAAGGCCTCAGGTAGCCTATTTATGTGTTGCCTTCAAAAATAGCTCCAAATTACTGAGACCCTGCTATGTGATGGCCTTATTGTATACATAACCTTATTAATCCTGAGAACATTCCCAGGAGAAAGGTATTTATTAGACCCACATTACAGACAAGGAAACAGAGTCAGAAAAATGAAATAACCTTGCCAAGGTCTGAATCTAGTGAGTTCCTAAGCTTAGATTTGAACCTAGATTTATTAAAGTTAGTTCCCCTTTAAAAATGCTGTATTGCGGGGCGCCTGGGTGGAGCAGTCGGTTAAGCGTCCGACTTCAGCCAGGTCACGATCTCGCGGTCCGTGAGTTTGAGCCCCGCGTCAGGCTCTGGGCTGATGGCTCAGAGCCTGGAGCCTGTTTCCGATTCTGTGTCTCCCTCTCTCTCTGCCCCTTCCCCGTTCATGCTCTGTCTCTCTCTGTCCCAAAAATAAATAAACGTTGAAAAAAAAATTAAAAAAAATGCTGTATTGCTACTTTTATGTACTTATGTATAGCACGAAAGAGATGTTGGTCATTCACTGTTAGTAGACCCAATGCCATGAGTTTATTGTCTAGGAGTTCTGCCATCCCACTGTGCCTGAATCTTTGTAATCAAAAGAAACAATTTTGCAGATGTCTGCCAAAGGCAGGGATACAGTTGTGGTTGTAGACATCAAGTTGCCAATTATGAAGCGTCTGTGTTGAACTCAGCTCTGTGCTGAGCTTAATGGACCCACAAAACACTGGAAGATCCAGTCTCCTTCTTTGATAAACTAAACAGACATTGTTTCTATGAAAATTTTTCCTGGGGCCCCTGGGTGGCTCAGTCGGCTGAGCATCCAACTTCAGCTCAGGTTATAATCTCACGGTTTGTGAGTTCGAGCCCCGCGTCGGGCTCTGTGCTGACAGCTCAGAGCCTGGATAGAGCCTGTTTTGGATTCTGTGTCTCCCTCTCTCTCTGCCCCTCCCCTGCTCACACTCTGTCTCTCCCTGTCTCTCAAAAATAAGTAAACATAAAAATTTTTTTAAATTAAAATAAAAAGAAAATTTTTCCTACTTCTCAAGCATTTCACCAGTGGCCATTGAAATGATTTTAGGTGGTTACCCTGCATTAGCTAATACTGAATTTCGAAGAGAGATGTATTCCTTTTTCTTTCCTTCAATAACCATCAAGAAGAATGGCTCAGTTTGGTGCTAGTATGCTTTTAAAATTCCTGCTAATCTCTTTTGTCAATGAAGTCAAAGTAGGTATTTGGCTCAGAGGCTTTGGCAAGCAAGAGACCATTTATTTTATTGGTATCCTCTATTTATGAAAACTGATGCTAACTTTCTGTTTATAAAGTGATATAAACTGCCCTTTCTAAATGAATTTAGGCTAAAAAGTGAGTCACTGAAATGAAGTTAATAAAAAAAATCTAATAATACAGACATAAGGCAACAATACATGTTAAGCAATAATACCAGGATATGGCAAGAAAGCTAACCCTGAAAAATCTAAAGAGAAGAGGCAGGGTCTTGGGCAGGTCATTATGTAGCATGCCATGGACTAGGCTCTGCCTCAGCTCAATTGCAGGGAAAAACTGTCTCCAACTCCTTCTGTAAAAAATTACAGAAAATTCTGTAAAAAATGTCTGTAAAAAACAGAAGTGGAAAATTCCTTCTTATAGAAGAGAAGTTGTACATTTAACAAGTACTCATGGGGCGCCTGGGTGGCTCAGTCAGTTAAACCTCTGACTTCAGCTCAGGTCATGATCTCACAGTTCGTGAGGTCGAGCCTCACATCAAGATCTGTGCTGCCAGCTCAGAGCCTGGAGCCTGCTTCAGATTCTGTGTCTCCCTCTCTCTCTCTCTCTGCCTCTCCCCTGCTCATGCTCTGTCTCTCTCTCTGTCTCTCAAAAATAAATATATGTTATAAAAATAAAAGTACTCATTTGAGCCTCATTCTCAGTAATTAGGCACTATCACAAATAGAGTGACCAGTAAGTCACTTTCATTGTAGGCAAACTATAAATAATCTCTGGAAATAAGATCAAGTTGTTTGTAAAAAGATACAGATAACAAACCTTGATATCATGGGTTCTAGCAATTAAAAGAGTTTCATTTGCAGAAATATAACCAGAATAAACACATAATATTACCTGCTACTTAGTTGCGGCAACTAAAGAGCATCTTGCCTTCTATACAAACCTTCTCCTTAGGATGCAAATACAGGCAACTTAATGATTGCCTTCCTGCCCAACATCAGCCAAGAATACGTGCTCCACATAAAGCAAACATCCCACATCCAAAGCTTAGTGATTTCATCCCATTATCTGGCTTTAAACATCCTCTATGTGCTAACACTCCTATGTCTGCTTTGTGAGGATGGGGTTTTTGTTTCTGTGCTGAAACATGTGGTAAGTAGTCCTGCACATTTGCAGATTGAATTAATGAAGACTGCCATTTAAGCTCTGCATTTTATGTAATCATTCCAGAAAGAAATCCTTCTGTAATGTTTTTCACTGTTCCCCGCTTTCTCTATAGCATGGCTCAACTTTAACCTCCATGTGTCAGAGGTGTCACTATGGAAAATAAATACAAAAAGAATAGTTATAAAGCACGCTGACCTCCTTGGATAATAGTGAGCCTCACAAAGCTGTTTCCCTGTACCGAATGGCCCCCGGTTGATAAACCTTCCAAACTCTTGCCACTACTTTTTCCATTTTCCTTTCTCTACCATTGTTGCAAGACTGTCAATTATCATTATTGTTCATTGTCAAAGTACCCGATTTTAGCAGCTTCCTTAAAAAATTCTGGGATGGCTGCTTCTGTATCATCAGGCTTATTAGAATTCAGAGATATGTATATATACATACAAGTATATGTAAATGTATATATATATATTTCCCCTGGTTGGAATTGAGTGCTCTGGAGAGGCAGAAGGAAGATTTCTTTTCTTTTTTTTTAAATTTATTTATTTATGCTGAGAGAGAGCAAGAGAGAGCAGAGGAGGGGCAGAGGGAGAAAGTGACAGAATCCCAAGCAGGCTATGCTCTCTCAGTGAGAAGCCCTATTCAGGGCTTGAACTCGAACTCATGAACCATGAGATCATGATGTGGGCCAAAATTCAAGAGTAGGATGCTCAACCAACTGAGCCACCTGGGTGCCCTGGAACCTTTCCTATATGATTAGTGGGGTACTACATGAGCTTAATACAGAGGCTTTGTGATATCCATTTTAGCTGCTGAGAGGCATTTTCTTTACCTTTGTATTCCAAGTGAGCAGTCTAGTAGAAGTTTCCAGATAAATAACCTCTAAATAAGTGGGGGTGCTGGTGTAAATAATAAATAAATACAGCCTAATAATATTTAAAATTCATTCATTTTTCACAATTTGAATTTAATCCTCAGTCAAGTTATTTTCTAAGGTAGAATCTCTTTTACCCAAATACATCATTTCAGGGATAATGGGGTCTTCATGTTCTAATCTCCATGAGTTCTGCTAATTCATTTCATTTTGTCATAGTTAATTCTTTCAATTAAAAGTTTTGATTCTTATTAAAATAAAAATCCATGTTCACCAAAAAAGGTAATGTGTTAAATCCTATCAGTGAGTTTAGCCTAATCCAAAACATTCCAAATCCTTTCCTGAAAGCAAGGTTTGATCATTTTTATGGACCTATTACATGTCAAGTGGCCCTTCACATGGTGCTGAAAATAAAACAAAAACTCTTCCCATAACCCATGACATCCTGCAAGATTCAACTGGCTGCTTCTCTTCTAATCTTCTCATGCTCTCTCCTCTGGTTCAGAATCGCCTCTTGGCCTCCTTTTATTACTGCCTCAAAAGAGCCAAATTCCTTTGCACCTCAGTCTTGATTTTCCCTTAGCTCACGGACATCTGCTCCCTGGCTTTTCACATTACTAGGTTGTCACCTCTTCAGAGGAGCCTCTTTTGAATATCTTATTTAAATTGGATCTTCTTGGGGGCACCTGGGTGACTCAGTCAGTTAAGTGCCCAACTCTTGATTTGGGCTCAGGTCATGATCTCACTGTCATGAGACTGAGCCCTGCATCAGGCTCTGTGTTTAGTGTGGAGCCTGCTTGGGATTCTCTCTCTGCCCTTCCCCCACTTGCGTGTATGTGTGGGTGCATACATGCACACTCACTCTCTTGTAAATAAATAAATTAAATACATAAATACATATCTTCCTTCCATATATCCTCTCTTGTTGAAAATTCATTTTCTTCATAGCTCTTACCATAGTTGTAATTATTTATTTGTTGAGTTATTTTTTTCTCTCTTTTCCCTTATACTTAAAGTTCTGTGATAGCAAATTATCTATTTAGAGACCATCATAACTCCATTATTTGGCAAAGTAGGCTGTAAACAAATGTTAATGGATGAAAGGATGGGCCACTGGGCTCCCGAAGGCTGAGGAAAGGGAGGTTTTGTGGGGAAAACACTGAATATAGAGAAAGAGCTCACTCTGAAGATCCAGTTGACAATAAAAATTCCCTCTGGGTCCAAAATAGAGAGCGCAAATGAGTGAATACAGCAGGAATATGATTACAGAAAGGAATTTCCCCTCATTCTAAGTGTTTGGAGGATACCATGAAGTAGTGAGAAAGCTGATGACTTGGAAAAAGATGACTTCATCTCACTAAAGATGATGGATGGGACTTAGCTAACCCAATATTTGCCATGAGAGTATAAGAGGCTAATAAAGCCAGAACTCGATTTTTTTCAAGAGAAGCTAGAAATATAACATTTCAAGTGAATTATATTAATTTTTTTTAGTTTATTTTGAAAGAGAGCGGGGCAGAGACAGAAGGAGAGAGAGAACCCCAAGCAGGCTCTGTGCTGCCAGCTTGGAGCTCAATGCTGGACTTGGTCCCATGACCATGAGATCATGACCTGAGCCAAAATCAAGAGTTGGATGGAAGCTTAGCCAACTGAGCCACCCAGGCTCCCCTGGATTCTACCGAAATCAATGCTGGCAACTGAATCAGAAACTTTAAAACTTTATAGGGGCCAGTTTCTAGTGAGCTAAACATACCTGTTTGAACTGCTATTCTCACAAAAATTGTCATTCTCTTTGTAGGTTTCCTACAGGCAAAATCTCTTAAAAGTATGCAGTGATCCCTAATAACTCCCTAAAACTCACTGCCATCACTTGGAAATCTAAGTGGTTTAAAATTCAACTTTTCCAAGACAATCAAGACCATTGTTCTGAGTTCTGTCTTCCAAATCCATGTCAGTTACAAAATATTTCTTTAATATACCTAACTCAGTCATTAGAAACTTGAGTGCCTAGATAGGCAGCTATAATTTTTCTCTCTGCTAGGTTATAACTTGTGCAGCTTACAGTTGTATTTTATTTATTTTTTTAAATGTTTATTTTTCAGAGAGACAGAGACAGAGAGAGCATGCACAGGGGTGGGGGCAGAGAGAGAGGGAGACACAGAATCCGAAGCAGGCTCCAGGCTCTGAGCTGTTGGCTGAGAGCCTGATGTGGGACTCGAACCACGAACCATGAGATCATGAGCTGAGCCAAAGTTGGCTGCTTAACCAACTGAGCCACCCAGGCGTCCCTTACAGTTGCATTTTAAAACTTATTACATTTTATCCTTTTTATATTACTGATTTTGCTCTGGAAAATTGATTTAAGATTTACATGAAAGGAAATTGTCAGGATAAGTCTTGTTCCTTATTTTCATGGGGTTTATGGCTTGTGCAGTCTATTGTCAGTATACTATGGTCCAAGGGCCAAATCTGCTCAGTCAGCTATTTTTATACAGCCTGAGAGCTAAGAATGGTCATTACATTTTTAAATAGTTGAAGCATTCAAAGAATAATAATATTTTGTGACACACAAAAATTTTATGAAATTCAAATTTTAGTGACCATAAATAAAATTTTATTGGAATGCAGCCACACTCATTTTTCGTTGTGTTGTCTATGGCTGCTTTTGTACAATAATAACAGAGTTGAACAGTTGCAAAATATACCGTATGGTATACAAAGCCTAAGATATTTACTGTTGGCCCTTTACAGAAATTTAGATCTAGAGAAGTAATTACTAGACTTCGGGATTTCATGGACCAGTAAAATTAAAGAGGTAGAGAGGAGAGTAAACAAACACAGAGCTGCCAACTTTTAGTGTACTGCCAATAAAGACCCTTAAACAAATGTTGTCATCACCAGAATTTAATAAGAGAAGGTATATTATAGCAGAAAGAAATAATAATGGACATATTCTCAGAATAAAGGGAATATTGTGTGCTTAAAAGCATGGGTCTTGACAGATACCATATGGTTTCACTCTTATGTGGATCCTGAGAAACTTAACAGAAACCCATGGGAGAGGGGAAGGAAAAAAAAAAGAAGTTAGAGTGGGAGAGAGCCAAAGCATAAGAGACTCTTAAAAACTGAGAACAAACTGAAGGTTGATGGGGGTGGGAGGGAGGGGAGGGAGGGTGATGGGTATTGAGGAGGGCATCTTTTGGGATGAGCACTGGGTGTTGTATGGAAACCAATTTGACAATAAACTTCATATGTTGAAAAAAAAAAAAGCATGGGGCTTTAGAGTTAAACCTAACTAGTTTGAATATAGGGTCCACTTTTCTCTACATGTCATGAAAATTTTCAGATTGATCCTTTTTTTTTTTTGTATTATTTTAAATAAACCAACAAGTCCTAGGTTATCCCATTTTCCCATTTTTTTCTTTACCCAGCTCACACTCCTGGATCTCACCCTACTAAGAATGACTGTTATATGGGAATGCATCTGTTTTTTGTCTTTTATTATTGATCACCTTTATTTATGCATCCCAAGTACCAAATTAGTTTTAATACCCTTGAAGATGGAGACTACAATTTGTACTTTTTTTTTTTTTTTTACCATTTTAGCATCTAATGTGATACTAATATAGTTAGGGTTCCTGTATTATATAGAATTAGTCCCCTGGATAGAGAGTTCTCCTGGCTCCCACATTGTATCTTCTGCCTTATCCACAGAAAATACTGAGTCTGAGAAACAAAATCATTAGTCTTTTCTACCTTTCAGAAATAAATGGTTGCTTTCCAGAGCTAATTAGGATGGTCCAGTGTTGGCAATACAAACATGACAGAATGTCTCTTTATAATCTCTTTTTGTATAATTCATTTCTCTTATAGTCATATATAATATGATATAGATCACAAGTTCAAGAGCATTTTGCCTTTTGTCCATGTGGCACAAAGTCAAGTAAGGTCCCTATTAGAATGGGTACCTGACTTTAAAAACCTGTGATCATCTAGAAATAATATTAAGAGGAAACTTAATATAGTAGCTGAAATATATAATTTGCTGGCTTAGAGAAAAAAATGGACCATAATGGCTCTTAAAAAAAATTAAGTAATTACAGGATTCAGCTGCTTGAGCTTTGATTCAGCATAGGACCAACAAGCCCCTAGGACTCCTGTGGAGTTTTCTCACTGCCTCTCAGCTGGAGCTAACCCTTCAAAGTAATTAAGAAATAATTTCATAGTAGCCACACATGTAGGCAATCAGATCCAATATAGGAAACACCTGTTTTTACTTCAATTCTGGCTTGCTTTCTAATAGGGCATATTTGCCTTGGGACATTGTGTTTGCTTGTGTAATTGTGCATAGAGCATTTTCAGATTTCACCACAGATGGATCCTGAAAGCAGTTCTGAGTGAGTGTGTCTCGGTAAGCAAGACCCAAAAAGCCCTCCTGCTCTTCTGTACAAGCAGACGTAAGCAGAATGAGGCCTTGCCCTACTCTCTGCCCACACCATGCAGGGCAAACAGGAAGCAGTTGGTGAACAGCTTGGGTCTTTCCAGGCTTAGCAACCAGGTTTTTATTTGGTTTACAACTCCCGACCCATCCAACCAAAAACAGTGGAAAATATGCAGGTCAACAGCCAGACAGTGATAAATGCTGACAAGTAGTCCCATTGTCATCGAAGTAGAAGAGGCTCTGATCCAGTGGCAGGATATGCCTCAAGTGTGTGGAGTTTCAGTATTATGCATATTAGCTGCACCCTGATAGGTGTGTTCATGAACCAGCCCAGAAGAAGGATGTTCTGATAGTCACAAAAGAACAGAAAGAGTTGAGGACATGGAGAACATAGAGACAGAGAAAAGAATTGCAAGGAGAATATGGATTGAGGAGATTCCAAAGTCCAAAAAACCAGGTCAGAATAAAAAGTGACATTCATTAGCTTTGTTTATACATATGAATGGAAATGACGTGGAGAACAGGGGCAATGGAATGGAAAAAGTCATGCTCGCAAGAAGTAGGTTGATATTTATGATAAGAGTATTTTAGGCTTGAATTATCTCTCATTTTCTTCAATTTTATGCTTTGTTTTGGGTGGACAGAAATATAGGAAAATATTAACAATATTCATGACTTGTGCATAAATTAAGTGCTTAGACATAATGTGTTAGATACTAGTTTTACTGAGGTATAATTTACATACTGTAAAATTTACCCTTTTTAAGCGTACAATATAGTGGGGCTCTTTTGTATATTACCAGAGTTGTGCACCTATCACTACTACCTAGTTTTAGAAGATTCCATCACTGCTCCCCTCAAAAAGTCTATGCCCATTAGCAGTTTCCCCTCCTCCAGACTCTTCAAGTCCTAATCAGCTCTCTGTCTTTCTGGCTTTGCCTGTGGTGGACATTGCATACACATGGAATCATAGAATATGTGGTTTTTTGTGTGTAGCTTCTTTTACTTAGTAGGATGTTTTCAAAATTTGTCTGTGTAGTAGCATATAACATTACTTCACTCCTTATGCCTAAATAATATCCCACTGTATGGGTATCTCACATTTTGTTTATTCATCAGTTGATAGACATTTGGATTGTTTCCATTTTTGGAAATTATGAATAATGCTACCATGAACACTTGTGTGAAAGTTTTTGTATGGATGTACATTTTCAATTATCTTGGGTATGTAGGAGTGGAATTGTTGGATCCTATGGTCACTGTATGTTTAACTTTTTGATAAACTACCAGGAATTGTTTTCCAAAACAACTGCCTGATTTTCCATTCCCTCCAGGGAATGAGGGTTTCAATTTCTTTGTATCCTCTCCAATGCTTGTTATTATCCACCTTTTTGGTTATAGCCTTCTTACTAAGTGGTCAGTTGTAATGATTCTGAGTAGGCCTCCAAACTACCACAGGTGAAATGGGGCTGGGTATTTCATCTGGTTTTAACATCTGATTCATATTATTTTAGAATTGTAGACCAAATTAATTAAATTAAGAATGTACATTTGATTCTAATTTAGGGCTGATTTTACCCTGTCAGTGGGTATCACTTAATGTGGGTCATGTTTTAATAATTATCATGGGCATAATATATGTGTGCTTTTTAATTGCTTTTAAATTTTATTTAAATCCAATTGAATTAACATATAGTGTAATAATGATTTCAGGAGTAGAATTAGTGATTCATCACATATATAACACCCAGTGCTCATCCCAACAAATGCCCTTCTAAATGCCTATTGTCCACTTAGCACATCTCTCCACCCAACACCCCTGCAGCAACCCTCAGTTTGTTCTCTGTAGTCAAGAGTCTCTTATGGTTTATTCACAAAGTCAAGTTTTGGGTTAAGTACTGATGTAAACCAAGTGATTAAGCTGATACCCACATTGAAGTAGATGAGCCCTCTGTTTGCAGGGACCTGATTGGCTGTAACTGCTTGTTAACCAAACAGAATAGCACAGGTGCACAACCCTAGTAATGGCTGCCAAGGCTTTTCCCTAATGGAGGTACATTGAGGCAGTACAGTATGAGGTATTGAAAAGAGGTCTGGCCTAGCAATCAAGGGATTTGGATTTCAGTCCTGTAATGAACTGTACCCAATCTTGTTCCCCAGCACTGACTCTTTCCTACCGGGTTGGATATGACGTCTCTTTGCTTACTATAGTCTCCCTGTACTTATACAGAGTGCACTTAAAAGTTTTAACATTATTGCTTCCTTAACTGACTGCTTTTGGTCTCTCATCTGTAAGCCCTGTGAGGTCGAGGAATCCCTTCTGGTTTGTCTTCCATTTCATTGTCACTGCTTTATCCCAGTGCCTGACATGAAGTAACTGGTTATTAAATATTATGAAGATCTCGTACACATCGACGAACTACAACTTCAACTTAACATTAATATCAAGTGTTATTTACCTAAATGGTACCTCCCTTTAGAGATTAAATGTTCTTATTTGTAAAATAGAAATTGGGGGTATTAGTAGTATGTACCTCGTTGTGTTTTTATGAGGATTAAATTAAATATAAGTTTAGACACTTCAGTTGGTGTCTAAACTTCAGTTGGCACACAATAATCAATTATTAAATATGCTTCACTATCATTATTTTGATTTTCAGTCTCCAATACCATTTTCTCAATGAAAATTAGAAAATTAGAAACTGCTCAGGTGGTTAAGTGTCCGACTCTTGATTTCAGCTCAGGTCATGATCTCATGGTTGGTGTGTTCAAGCCCCAGGTCAGGCTCTGTGCTGATAGTGTGTAGCCTACTTGACATTCTCCCTCTCTCTCTGTCCCACCCCTGTGTGCACCTTCTCTGCCTCTCTCAAAAATAAATAAATAAACTTTAAAAAAAAAAAGGCCTGAATAAGGGTCTCATTAAAATGCCTCCCATTTCTAATATTCTTATATGACATTTGCTAGTATGATAATCCATATGCATGGTGCTTATGAATATTCCATTTCTGGAGCAGGTGATATGGTGTTGACATGTGTATGTAGGAGCTTGATAACAATAAAAATTCCTGATTTCATTTATGGAGACAAAATTACATATGACAACTGTTGTTTTTCTCCACAGCATTTGTGGTTTGAAACTCAGCTTTATTTTTCTCTTGTACATTGATGATGTACAGTGAAATATTAAGGTGGGTTTAGGAAAGTTTCAGAAAATGTCAAGTGTCCTTTGTGGTGATATCAAATCCTGTGGGTTGTTGCTTTTTGATTTAGAAAAGGTCATAATCATGGACCATTTCAAATCTTCAAAGTAACTTTACGAGTATTCTGCTTCTCTGGGGGAACTACATTATAGAAAATACACTAGCCCTAACTGGTTTTCTAACTATGCTCTGCAACTCCAAACCTGAATTCCTAATATTATCCAGGAGGAAAGTGCAATATTAATTCCTACTTTTCCGAAAATATTTTCTTGAAAATAATAAACCTCTATTTAGGGAAAATGGCTATTACTCAGATTCAATCCATTTATACCACTATTAATTTATGTTAAAGGACTATCTAATTGGCTTTGTCAGTCATATTTGGATTAATGAAGTATAGATGATTCATACCCCAATCAAATCCCATGGGTAAATTTAACTCCCCTCAAGCTATCTTTGTGTTTCTACTTCTTATTCCATCTTCTCTACCTAAGACTAAACTCTCCATGTCTCTTCTCTTTTATCTTTCTTGGTTTGACCTTGTACAATCTTTTGACTTTTATTTCATCTCCATTACCTTTTCTTTTTCCAAACCACTTGCCTCTTTTTAAAAAATTTTATCATCCGTACATAAAAGAGAGATTTTAGTAAAAGTCCTAATTTTTACATAGTTTATTCTTACAAGATAATTTCACTACACTGAAGATTTCTGTAGCTAATTCCACAAAGGTCAAGGAGCATTTAGCCCAAATGCCACTGAGCAAATCACATATTACATGGCTTTGAGCCATTTGCAATCCAAATACTTAATACCCATGAATAAACCTTGGTTGGAATTACAGAATGACAGAATGTGGGAACCTTTTTTTAATCCCCTGTTCAAATATCCCTTTTAATGTGACATGTAACTCAGTAGAAATTATTCCAAAATAAAGTGAATAAACCTAAGTGAATAGGTTAATGTATATTGTAAGCCCTCATATAGTCATTACATAGGTTAAGAAACGAAACATTGCCAAGTATAGATTTATAGGAATTTTGACATTTGGTATGTCTGAACATTTGTGTCTTCCAACTCCCGTTCATGTCCTAATCCCCAAAGGTGATGGTATTACTAGGTGGACCTTTGGGAGGTGATTAGGTCGTGAGAGTGGAGCTCTCATGAATAGATTAGTGTTCTTATGAAAGATACCACAGAAGTCCCCAGCCCCCCCTTCCCTTCTATGAGGATACAAGTAGTCCACAACCCAGAAGAGGGCCCTCACCCAACCATGTTGGCACATTCATCTCTGACTTGAGTCCCCAGAATTGTAGGAAATAGATTTGTTGTTTATAAGCTCTTCGGTCTGTGGTATTCCATTACAGCACCCCAAATGAACTAAGACGACATTCATTAGAGTGAGTCTTCCCAGCTTGTTCTTCAGAAAGGGCTTAGTTATTCACCTATTTTTGCTGCATTTACATTTAGAAAGAGATTTACACATCCTAGAAAACTCCTGCTGGGATTTTCATGAGGATTGCATTGTACTTATAGATTAATATGGAGAACAAAATATATTTATCAACTATTTCTTTAGGTCTTAATTTTTTTCATAAAGTTTTATGATGGTCTCTGCAGAAGTCTGGCATATGCTTTGGCAGATTTATTTCTAGGTACTCGATCTTATAAAGATTATCTCATAAAATTTTATAAATATATGTGCTAAAGTTTTGGGCATACTTTAAGGGATGTTTTTGCCTAGGTATTTGATATTTTATAATATTATAAATGCTTTCTCTATTTAAATTTTACTCTTTTTATATCTTGTCATTTAGAAAGTAAATTGATTTGTATGTATTGATTTTCTATCCTGCAAACTTGTTCATCTGTCTTTTTAGTTCTAAGAATGTAACTATAGATTCCTTTAGTTGGTTTTTGTTTGTTTGTTTGTTTTCGTTGATTTCTAGTTTCATACCATTGTGGTGAGAAAAGATGCTTGGTATAATTTTAACCTTCTTAAATTTATCGAGACTTGTTTTGTGGCCTAACGTGATTTATCTTGGAGAGTGTTTCATGTGCACTTGAAAAGAATGTGTATTCTGTTGGTTTTGAATGGAATGTTCTGTATATATCTGTTAGGTCCATCTGGTCTAATGTGTCATTCAAAGCCACTGTTTCCTTGTTGGTTTTCTGTCTGGATGATTTATTCATTGATGTAAGTGGGGTGTTAAAATCTCCTGTTACTGTATTAACTGTCAGTTTCTCCCTTTATGTCTGTTGATTGCTTTAGACTTCTTTAATTTACAAAACCATATATTTATAAATAATAATCTTTGTTCTTCCTTTTTAATCCTTATAATACTTTTCTTAACATACAACACCATCTAGGACTTCCAGTGCAATGTGAAATAGAAGTCTTGATGCCAGACATCCTCTCTTGAAAGAGAAACTTCCAATATCTTTACCATTAAGCATAACATATGGTATAAGCATTTATAGATAATCTTTGTCCAATTAAGGACATTTTCTTTTTTCCTCAGTTTGCTAAGGGATTTTGTCTTTTAATCATGATGGATATTGAATTTTGTCAAGGTCTAGGTACTCAATGTTACCGGAATCTCATTACTTCTAGAATTTGTTAGTTAACAGTGCTAGAAAATAAGGGTACAAACATACATATACATGTATCTGTATCTCGATATCCACCTGTGTGTGTGTGTGTGTGTGTGTGTGCACGCCCGTGAGTTTATAACTGATACCTCCTCCAATTCCAATCCAACACCACAAGGTTTATCCTAGCCTTCCCATTTCCCTACTTTACAATTCCTTTCTCCAAGAAGAGAAACCCAGATCTCATTATACAGAATATATTTATGTATTTCTCGGTCCTAAAATACATATACTTTCAGTTCTAAACCATAATCCTGAGAAAAACAAATTTTTTAACTAAAGTACTATATTTGTATAGTCTTTAGCCTTAGAATTATTATGAAAATATTGTTTTACAGTTTCTTAGGTCCCTTTTCTCCCACCCCATTTCATTGTGACTATGTTGTTGATTTGTTTTGCAGTTGGATATATTTTTTATGTTTGTATATTCCACTTGGAGTTGTTTCACAGTGTAGATGAATTTTATTTTATTTTTAAATTAAATTAAAATAAATTAATAGTTGTGAAATATTACCATGGTTCAAAAGTCAGAACTTTATGAAAGGGTACACTCAGAGCAATGTCACTCTGATCATCCCTCTTTGCTGTTGCAATTCTCCCACCTTTCCATACCATTCCCATGCACCTTTTTTAGGTAACCTATCTCATTATTTTTTTTTCCCTTCCTATATTTTTTTGGATAGATGAACAGATAAGGATATTTTATCTTCTATCTCATTTCTCTTACAGATAGCATAGTATAGATACTCTTGCATTTTGCTTTTTTACATTCAGTGTCATATCCTAGAAATCATTCCTTATCAGTTCATAAATAACTTTCTCACTCTTTTTATTACTGCTGCATAGTACTCCATGATTTATTTAACCACTCTACATTTTATAGAGATTTATAATGTCTCTAATATTTTTCAATGCAAACATTGTGACAATGACTAGCCTTGTACATGTGTGCTTTTGTGTGGTTAGAGCTGAAAATTCCTAATGTAGGATCACTTGGTCAAAGGTAAATGCATATGTAATTTTGTTAGAAATTGCTAGCTTCTTCTAGAATGGTTGTACCAGTTTACATTTGCATCAGCAATGTATAAGACAGTTTCCCTATAGCCTCGCTGAACCAGTGTGTTGTCATACATTCTAATAGTTGCTGATCTGATAGGTAAGAGATATTACCTCAGTGTTTTAATTTGTATTTATCTAATTGTTAATAATTTTGAACATCTTTTGATATGCTTCAGGACTATTTTACATTCTTTTATTTTCTGTAAACTGTCTTTTATGTTTTCCCATTTTCCTATTGTTTTTTTAAATTTTTTATCCTTCACATTTTAAGAATTCTTGGTGTATTAGGGACTTTAGTCTTTGGTTTGTGATATATGTTGAAAATATTTTCTCTTAGGGATGTCTGGGTGGCTCAGTTGATTAGTTGGTTAAGTGTCTGACTCTTGATTTCAGATCAGGTCATGATGTCACATTTAGTGAGATCAAGCCCCATGTTGGGCTCTGCTCTGACTGTGTACATCCCACTTAAGATTCTCGATCTCTATCTCTCTCTCTCTCTCTCTCTCTCTTTGCCTCTCGCAGGCACATGAACTTGCATACTCTCTCTCAAAATAAATAAACATTAAAAAAAGAAAATATTTTCATTTCATGTATCGTTTCTCTTTTAACTTTGATTATGGTGTGTAGGTTTTTTTTTTTTTTTGCCTCACACAAGTATTTGTTGTTGTTTTCAAATTTATTAATCACTTCTTTTATTCCCTCTAAATATTAAGATATAGTTAGAAATACTTCTCTTACAATGAGATTAAAGGGAGATTCATTCATATTTTTCTTCTAGTATTTGTATAGATTCATTTTTTTACATTAGGTCTTTCATTTTCCTAGAGTACACTCCTGTGTGCCGATCAAATTTTACATTTTTCCAAATCATTGCTGATTTTCTCAGCACCATTTATTTATAAGTCCATCTTTCTAATGCATTAGTGTCTGAGGCTCTGTGTCCTCTTTGGTAAAATGTAGATAATCTCTCTTTCAAATCCTGGTATACAATTTAAATGATGTAACCTATACACTCTGGTGGGCACTTAATAAATGCTATTTCCCTTCCTATTAAACAATTACTATCTGTTGACTTAGAGTATCTAGATGAACCTGCATCTGTCTAGAGCAGCAGTTTTCAAATAGTAATATTCATAAAAATCACCTGGAATGCTGGCCAAAATGCACATTAGTTGGCCCTGTCCTTTAGATATTCTAATTCAGTGGGTCTGGTGTGGCTTAGGAACCTGCATTATATCCAGTCCGCATTATACCCAGATTTTGAGACCAAATTCTGAAAAGCATTAGCCTGAGGGGTGTGTCTATCCCATCCATTCCCATGGTGGTGATTACAAATATGCAAAATTATCCACCAGCTAGGTTAATAAATCCCTATATTCATAAAACTATTTTAAATCAGTTACAGAGCAATTTTTCTGTGATAAGAATACTGAAGATTTCAAAAGTAAAAGTGTGATTAGAATTGATTTTAGTTCACTTAATTTTTGAGACAGATCATGAAGAAAATTAGGAATGCAGATATAAAGCAGGCAATTGTGTTGTGTGTTTAGTGACTCTTGGTATGTTAGTATGCTGTCCATATCGAAACATCCTCCTTTAGAATCTGACAACATGGAGGAGAAAGATGTATTTTTGTATTGGCATTTCAAAGCTAATTAGAGAAAATAAAAGATAAAGAGGATCTCTTCTAGAGCAGATGCCTTTTTTTAGTTCCAGCTATGCTAAAAATAATATGCTTGACTTACACATGATAGTAATAATAATAATAATAATAATAATAATAATAATAACAATAATAATGTGCTTGACTTACACATGAACTTAAATTTTATTCCAGAAAATCTCTCCCCAGCTACTTAATTCAATAAAGAGATTGATGCTAAAAGCACATTTACTGTTTAGAACCCATTACAGAAGAATGCTGTCTCTATGTCTCTTACTCCAATACTGATATATGCAGCGGATGACAGAGAGACCATAGCTGTGATTCATTTACGAGTATCGTGTCTAAAAGTAATTTTTGTGGCAGCTCAACCACTGAGTGATTTCAGATTTCTAAATAGATGGTAAAGTACATCAGCGTGATTAAATGCACTCCCACAAGAACAAGTGTTTGTTCTCAATATCATCATGTAGCCTGTACAACTCTAATTTGAGAGTCTAGATGTTCAAAAACACCTGTCACAGTACATTGTACATGATTATGTTTTGTGTGGTGGGATGATGTGTGACAAGCTGAGTCTCTTGACTGAAAAGTAAAATATGAAGTGGCCTCCTTCTTCCAATAAGAATTCAACTGCCAAAGTGATTTTTTTCTATTATCAAATAATTTTTAAAGGTTAGGTACCAACTTTGCATATTTAGAAAACTTGGTCATTTTATTCCAGTTGGATAATTTCTGATATAGGTGACTTTGAGGATTCAAATGTAAATTGAGATGAGAACCTCCCTATCTCATTCTAATGGAGCAAATATAATGGTTTGAGAATACCATACAGGAAACCAATTTGACAATAAATTTCATATTAAAAAAAATAAAGTAGAAATCCTCTTAGGGTTCTTTCTACACAAAACAAAACAAAGCAAAACCAAAAAAGAAAAAAAACCATACAAATAATACACACGTATGTATATACATATGATTTACATCAGGTCCTATTTTCTACTTTGGCAATCATATTGTAGTCTCTTGAAAAATATCTCTGTGAAGGATCATATCTCACATGATAGAAAGGGAGATGAGGGTAAACAAATATATGTATTTTATGTTTGTAGAAATTTTTCAAGGAAGATAATGTTTAAGTAACTTTAACATTATTAAAAAGAAGGTGTGAATTAAAATGAAAAACACAAGTATCAGTCTTTTATGAATCTATCTTCTTGTTCTATTTCATTATACCAAGTCTGTATCATTATATCTCAGGCTTCTTTAGCATGGCCTTCTTTGGCAGGACCCCAAATTCCATACCATGTCCAGCGTTCCACCCATATCCCACTTCCCAAAGGAGAAAAAAACTAGGTGAAGAGAAGGAAGTGTTATCATGTAAGTAAATACACATATACATGCACACACACATGCACATCACAGACACACAGATAGAGAGAGGGGCACTCTGATTTTAGAAATGGTAAAATCATACTGAACCCACATAAATAGACATGTACAGTCTAGTCCTTACAGAAATTATGGGTCATAGGTCAAAAATAGTGTTCATGCCCATACACATTACCATGCACTATATATGGCTTTTACCATACTACCACAATAAATAGATAATAAGGTAGCTAAAATAATAATAAGATAGAATGGAAAGACCAAATGAGCAACATATAAAAATGAAGTCTATTTTAACACAATATTATATCAATATCTGAGTTCTGGCATTGAAATTATGTAAATAAATGAAATAGTCAAAATCTACCACATTTTGTAGCATAATGTGTCATCTGGTCTTCAGAGTAGGATACCAAATTTAAGTGCCCAGTATGCTCTCTTAACACTAATTTATTTTGCAAGTATCAAACTTAAATAACTCTAATAGCTCACCATTAATTTAATCATAAATAGCTTTAAGTCCTAAGTGAAAATAAGAGTCTTTGGATTTGCATTTCCCTTCATATAAGAACCAAGAAGGGTCTTGCATTTTGAGAGAGTTGTGAAGTATATTGGTAGCCTATGTCCTTGGAGCTTACTTTAAGAGCCATTAGTTACATGCCCAAAGGAAAACTGCATACTTTTTAAAATAGCCATAAATTAATGCATGCATATGTCACAAATTGTTTGTCTAGACAGTTTTACACTGTAAGATCTTAGATTCAGTGCCCAGTATCACTGGGTAGGCTGACCTCAGGGCCTTTTCATACAAAAAAACATTATGAAGTTGAGAAGGGCTTTTGGGTCATCTAGAGAGAATTTTCCTTCCAATAACCCTGCAGCTGGATTAAACACACTCGGAGGTCTTTGTAATTGTATTAGGACCCTACAGTTACAGTAACTCTAAGTGACTTGACTGATGTCACAGCCGAATTGAAGACAGGTCAAATTGGCACCATTCTGTCACTTCCAAATACCAAATCAGTAATTCCCAGAATCATATTCCTCAGATATCAGCTGACGGAGAATAGAATATTTGCCAAAATATTTAGCAGGAAATTCACACTGAAACCACACCTCACTTTAAACCTAAGGTGAGATTGCCATAATATCCCAGATTTCCTCAGTCTCCAGCCAAAATTGTGATCTATTTCCTGTTTTTGCAAATGAGTTACCATACAGAAAATAATCTTGCTTTAAGTGGCTGAAAAGAGACCTCATATATGGCCAGAGGAGCTGGTATAACAGGAACTGAGGTGTCTGACATGTTGATATAAAAATGCCTGCTCTACATAGACTGGAGAATTTAGGATTGTCACAGGCAGTGAAATTTTATTAATCTGGAAAACAGATTGGCTACACAGCATCTGTTTCCAGTAAATTCCTGACTCTCACCAAATTTTAGAGCTGGATTGATTGAGATCAAGGGAGCACTTTAAGTTAACCTTTCAAATTGACTGTGCGTGTGTAATTTGTATTTGCATATTAGAGTGGTTAAGTCTTTAAATTTAGCTTTTTTTCTACTGTTTCTCAGAAGTTTAGCTAAGGACACGTTCAACCCTATACCAGCTTTATTCTCAATAAACTATCCTCAGCTATTATTTTACTCGTCTGCAATATCTTCCAACCTCTAATGGAGAATAAAATTCTTTGCTTCATTGATGTGCACTCAGAATTTTTAGAGACTCTGATTAAGGCAGGAGAATGTCTTTAACTCTTCCCCTTGTTTTAGCAGTCTGTTAGGTCTACCAATGAAGCTTACACAGCACCCCTTATCAAAAGGGTCTGCCACTAGTATGTTCTTTCAACATGGAAAGAAGAAAGAGCTGCCAATAAGTGGAATGAGTTGTTTATATGAGTTCTAAAGAAGAGATACACATAACTGCAGAACTGCTAGAAAATTCAATATTATGACTAGATCCAATCTAGAAGGATAGCAGATATAAGGGAACCTGCCTCAATTCTTCCCTCCCCTGTGTACAGAAGACATCTTTAATCCATCACAGCTTTCTTTGCATTGCCAGCTCTATGGAGACAGGGATTGATTGATTGATTGATTGATTGATTGATTGATTTTGCTCTTTTGTGTGTGGTGGATTTCTAGGACCCAGAATATTACCTGATGTATTCACATAATATAAATTCTATAAATAAGTGTTGAATAAATGGAATGAATGACTCAGATGCAGCTTCAGAATTTTATGCAACACAACACTCTAGACCTTCAAGATGAAATCTATTTACTATCCTTGGATTCTGGATTCTTGCATACTGTGTCTGTATGCTAGGACCCAGAATATGGAATCAGCAAATTGCTAGCTCACAAAGCAGATATCTCTGGTATCTCTTCTGGTTCTAATCTACCCCACATGATGACTCTAGAGAAATACTAAGGTTGGTGATTCTAATATAAGAGGGCATGTTGCAAATATAAACAACTCAGATCTGGTCACTATGAGACTGCCATAATAAACTACCACCAACTGCATCTGGCCTGAAACAATAGAAGTGTATACTATCTCATATCTGGAGACTATATATCTGAAATCAAGATGTCTGCAGTACCATACTATCTCTGAAGGCTCTAATAGAGAATGCTTCCTTGCTTCTTTCAGCTTTTGGAGGCACCAGGTATCCCTTGGCTCGTAACAGCATAACTCCAATCTCTGCTTCCATCATCACAGGCCTCCTTCCCTGCCTGTGTCTTTGTGTCCAAGTCTCCCTCTCCATTCTCTTATACAGTCACTAGTCATTGGATTTAGGGCCTGCCCAAATCTTAACTTGATTATATCTACAAAAATCCTATTTCCAAATAAGGTCACATTCACAGGTACCAGGGGTCATGATTAGAACATGACTTTTTAGGAACACAATTCAACCCACTCTAGTCACTGTCTTCTTGGAGCTTACAACTAAGAGTAAAGATACAGATAAGTAGATAGAAAACTACAACTAGATGATGTGTTTTCATAAAGGAAGCAAAAGGCCAAATTGCCTAAGGCGCTCCAAATTGCACTCAATAGCACATAACAGAAATATGACAGCAGTGGCTTAACTAAATAGAGATTTATTCATAATATATAAGACATTGGAAGTAGGCAATTCACATCTGGTGCAACTGCTCATGAAGTCATTGAGAACCCAGATTCACTCTGGTTTCTTTCTCTTCCAGTGTGGCTCTTGTTCTCATGGCTACATAATGTCTGCTTCAATGCCAGATGTCAGGTCTTCATTACAGGTAAAAAGGGAAGGAGAAGGGAAAGAAGCATTTGTGAACTGAGACTGACCGTTTATATTCTGGAGGCCCCACCTGGGAGACTTCTACTTATAATTCTTTGGCCAGGACTGAATCACATAGCCATTCATAGTTTCAGAGAGTCTAAGGAGGTGACTAGTACTAACTGGGAACACACTGGTCTTTGCAAAATTGGAGTTTTGTTAGTGATGTACAAGTGAGTAGATTTTGAAAAAACAAAACAAAACAAAACAAAACCTGTCCCTATGATAGAGAAATGCCAAAATGGAGACTCAAAGTATAAATAAGGGTCTTCCAGGACTGAAAGCCGGGAGGGGTTCTCCAGACAGAGGGTAGAATATTTATACAGGTCTGGAAGTGAGATAGAGACAAGAAAGAAAAGATGAAAGACTTTAATTATGTCTCAACTGCAGGAAACAAGGTGGGAAGTCACACTAAGAGATGAATCTAGGGAGAAAAATCATGGTCAAATCCTAAAAGTTCCTGTAAGCCATATGTATCATGTAGGGCTCTTGGATACAATTCAAAACCAGCTTTGGCAGAAGCTTTAAGCAGAAAATGAAAGCATTAAAATGTTCTTGGGTAGCTCACAGAACTTTCCAGACCTGAAGGACCATGTAGTGCTGCACTGTCAGGAAGAAAGTCCAAATTGTGATGCAAAAGTGATCATTGATGCTGCCACTGCCACCACTGCTAAGCATCAACCCCAGTGGACACAGGATACTGTCACCAAAACCCCTGCTTCTGGGCCCTGAAAATTTCCCCCACCTGGAACTTCTTTACTATCCACAGCTGTGTCATCTCCCAACTCAAATTCTTTGAAGGAGGTCTTGAGGCTCAGGCTGTCATGTGTCTAAATTCTAGCTTGCAAGGAAGCTAAATATTTGGCATGTTTTATTTCTGACACAAGAAGTGCCTCTTTCTCTCCCCAAGATACTCCCCCAAATGTAGGAAGAAGCTTCATGTGCTGGGCAACCAAAATGGCCAAGGGATTCTATGAAATAACAGAAAGAAAGTGCAGGGAGTATGTGAGAGAAAGGAAGAAGACTGTGGTCATAAAGGGGGACATTTGAATTTAAGACGAGGAACTAGTTTTGAGATATAGCTAGGGTCTTGTTCTCAGGGAATGACTTTGAATAGGAGATGGTGTTAAAAAGGAGACCAGAAACTGGATGGTCTGGATCACGCCAGACTGCCTTGTGGAATGAGACAAATAGCTATGATATTTATTCTTTCTGTGCCTGATTAAAAAAACAAACAAACAAACAAACAGAAGAAAATCTGTGTTATTGGGTGAGAAGAGACCAGGAGGTAAGCCCTCACCTGCTCTCTGCCCTTTGGCTGGTGCTACTGGGCCAAAAGCAGCAGACATTTACTTCCCATGGCAGGACAAATGCTCAGTACTCCATCTCTGTCCTTGTCCCCAAAGTTGTCTTAAATACAACTGGTCTGTGGGGAAACGAAGCACCAGGACTGAGTAGCTGGGGACATAACCTGGATGACACCTCCCAGGCTTTATCTCTCATAGCAGCATCTGCATCTCACATGAGTTCATGGGGATTTATTACCATGGCACTTTGCTCCCTCTGCCCCTAAGGAACTGAAGTCTCTAAATCCCACTAAGATTAAGTCCCAGCTCTAGTTGCAGGAAGACATAAATAATGAAAATCTCTAGATATTCTCCTTTCCATCTCACACCAAATCTTAAGAAAGTAACCTGGATAATACCTTTTTTAGCAGCTTTCAGGTCCGGCAGTTTTTCTTGTTAAACAGTAAACCTGTTAACCTGTAAAGAAGGTTAAAAGGGCCAAGTGCTCCAGGGTTGCTAGGTGGAGGAGCACCTGCAGAAGAGGTCAGGAGGTCACCCTATTGACCATACAGAATACCTTGACATATTCACTTGGGTCCTGTATGACAAGCAGGGGTCCTCGAAGTTCCTGCACCTTCCAGGGAGGTGATATGGATTGGTAAAGATTTGGGAATAAAATAAGATGCTGCTGCAAAAAAGAGTGTAAAACAAGAGGCATGTGCCTAGGACTATAACTCCATGAGTAATTGGGAGCTCACCTTCTTGACTGGCCAAACTGAACTAGTTGCATGCAGCACAGGGGTCACCAGTGTAGGTAAAGAGCAGAACAGGAGCTATAGCAGAGGGAAGTGAGGATCCAGTGGACAGTCAGTGCATCTAAGACTCTGGCTACTCATGCATTAGGGACACAGGTAGTTTCCCTTCATATACAGAATTCCATTGCTTCATCTTGGGCAAGAAAAATGAGTCATCCAGAAGTGGCCATTTTTTAAACCCTTCTTCCTGCAGTTGCAGTTGAACATTAAGAAAAGAGTCCTTTTAAACTACAGGGAGCTAAAATACTAATGACTAGCAAGTACTTTCCCAGGTGGTGAGAACCTCATAAGGAAAATCAGGTCAGCCATAGGAAATAAAGAAACTGTGTTTTTGGTGCACATTTAAGGTTAGAGTGAGTAAATTTTAGATATAAACACATTTTGCATTAAAAATTATTTTTGTTGATTGATTTCATGCCTAGGGCTTTTTGCTTTTATTTATAGATGGCACCAAATTTATTTTCCCCCATGTTTATGCTTGTTTGTGTGACTTGATTATCTCTTAACAATGTTAACTTGAGAAAGTATCATAGTTACATGATGCCAAGTTGACCAGTTATCATCACTCCTAGCAACACTTCTGAAGTAATGTTAGCAATTATCCAGAAAGATATTTTAGTCAGAGCCATGGTCCAGAGTTCCTAAAGCCAGAGATAGAACAGTATCACTCTTTACTTCCCCATTTCTTATTCTTTACATTGTTCCCAAACACTTGAAACATTTTTAAATGAAAGCTCCAAGGAAAATTATAAACACATTTCAAAAATATCATTTCTTTGACTAGCCCCTTTTCTATACTTACTCTGAAAGACTGCCCATGTGGGTATCCCTTGAGACAATCTTATATCCATGGCAAATTAGTCCAACTTTCAATAGACAAGAAGATAATTATGCAGTTTTATACCTTTCTTTCCTTTCTTATTCTCTCAAGCATGCAAATGCATGCACACACTCTGATAACACATCTTCCTGCATATACACTTCATAGTTGCCTCAAAATAATTGGACAGCACTTGTCTTAGTGTAGAAAGAAACATTTTTTAATGTCAGTCGTGATGTGGACAGCTGAAAAGAAGTCTCTTCTCAGGGCCTTTTAATTATGTCGAGATCCCAGCTAGACTTTAATTCTCTATTTCCTTCACAGTTGTTAATCTAGTAACTGAAAGATCAATGTGTCCAAAACCCAAAAGTTTTCAGTCTTAGCAAATGCAAAAGACTACTTTTTGTGTTTCATAAGGCAAGCTTGTACAAAGTCTGCTGATAATTTGTAGGACTCATTTAATCTAAATGGGTTACTTATTTTATCAGTTTAATGAGATTTTTTTATCATCTATCAGTTGATAGAGATGTAGAGGTAGAAAGAGATAGAGATAGAGATAAAGACAGAGATATGCACACAGAGACACAATGTGAGGATCTCTAGACTCCACTCTGTGTGCGTAGCCCATTCATTTCTTCTTTTACTTTCTTAATTGATTCATCAACCCAGGTTAAGTAGTGTCTTTTTATAAAATAGTTACTTCTTGGGATAAGTCAGAACCATCTTCACAATTTGCTTTCACAGACATTATTACCAGCAATAACTCCCACAATAGCCACCATTATATTTTGATCAATAGTGTTTCAACATCCAATGATGGTGTTTAGTGTTCCTAGGCTGGTGGTACAGGATGTATATGCTCTCAGTGCAACTTCTGGGCTATTTTTAGAGATGTTAGCACAAAAATCTGCATGTCCTTTTACCCTAGTCATCATTATCCGATCATTTCTTTTGCAGGTGAGAATATTCATTTTCTCTCACCAATTTGATTCAATTATCCAGGTTGCAAGTACCAGATTGGAACATATAATCAAGGGTTCTAAAAAGGGTTCTATAAAGGGCATCAGAGAGGATGTGATAGTGGGAGGGTAGAAAGGCTTGTTGATTTTTCTCATCAAGCAAGGCTTGTAAGATGGCACTTTCAGACAAGAAGTTGGAGTTAATAACTAGGCTAGAAGACAGTGGGATCCAAAGAATTTGTACTCCCCAGAGTCACAAACCAAATGTTTAAATACCTATTTCCATGACCCTGATCCACAGTGCTAATTTAAGCATTTCTTTTTAAGCAATGATACAAGTGTATTTCCCAGATCATTGATTACTTTAGGCAAATATTTCACTTTTTTCTTAATAGAGTTAAATCATTAATATTGTCTAAAATCTCACATTTTTATGACTTTTACTGTAATTTGCCTTATCAAAATAAAGTCCTTAATTCCCCCCTCACCTCCTTATCTCTAAATAAATGAGTATGTTATCTATCCTAGAAACATAAGGATAGGAACTAATAATATAAATATCATATATATCTCTATATATGTATATATATATAGAGAGAGAGAGAGAGAGATATCCAGAGATCCCAGCTAGACTTCAATATATATTATCTCCAGTAACATAAAATAAAAAACTAATGTGAAAAACTAATAAAAAAATAAGTATATTTTGTGCCTCATTTTACTTTACTAAATTTATGTATCTTAAAATTACACATCAATTGAAATGAAGCATATTTGATATAAAATACACATTGGCCAAATTGTAGGATTGAGGTACAAAATGAAAATTACCCAGTTATTTGTTTCTAGTCTTCTTGTCACGCTCACTTGGTTTTCTGTGTTATCTCTTTTCTGGAAAGTGAGTGGTTCCTACTATTGGCCAAAGCAAACCTTCACATCCTTTTACTCTTTGCTGTTTTAGTTGGTTAATTATTTGAGTGTGTTGTATATTGTGCTTAATATACCTACACATAGTCATTAAGAAACTACAGTAAAACAGACTAACATCAAGTGGAAAGAATATTCTGTCTTATTTCCAACATCTTAATTTATTTAAAACATTTATCCAATAAGAATGCACTCACTGAATAATTAACACATGCCATTGAGCATGACATGTGACAATGATGTATTAAGAAGGGTTTCACACTCCAGAAATCATAAAATAAATACTGACATTGGAGTTAAAGCCCAAGTTGGCTACTGAATAGCTAGATGACCATAGATAGGCTTCAGTTTCTTCCCTATTAAACAGGGGGAGTAAAGATTACCTCATGGGATTGTTGATAGAACCAACTGAACACATGAAGTAGTACATAAAGCATGATTGGTGATAATAATAAAGGAGGTAAGAAGGGAAATAAAATGCTAATTGGGTGTAACTGTGATAACAGGAGAATAGTAGAAATCATAGTAAGAAGTGAGCACTGGAAAGGATCCACATGGTGTAGGATGTCCGTCTATGGAACCCAAGCCAAGTTCTCAAGCCACCTGGGGGAAAACTGCATTTAGAAGCCTACATACAGACATCTGCCTATAGTAATCTCCTCCTGGTGTCTTGGAGACCTCCTCTCTTTAGTGGACTGAAAGCTCAGGGGTCATTGTTGACAAAAGAACTCATATTGTTGGTGGCTGCTTCTGGATTTGATTGTCTATTTTATTAAATCACCAGCCAGTCAACTTATCTAAACTAGTTCAACAGAAGTCCTTGAAAGTAAGTATGCATAGTGAGGATATCTTTTTTTCTGATTTATTTCACCTAGCATTATTCTTTTTTATTTTGTTAAGTTTTTTATTTTAATTCCAGTATTGTTAACATTCTATTAGTTTCAGGTGTACAGTATGGTAATGCAACAATTCTATACATTGTTCAATGCTTACCATGATAAGTGTACTCTTTAATCCCCATCACCTATTTCACCCATCCCCCCCACCTACCTCCCCTCCGATAACCATCAGTTTGTCCTCTACAGTTAAGAGTCTATTTCTTGGTTTGTCTCTCTCTCTCTCTTTTCCCCCCTTTGTTTATTTGTTTTGTTTCTTTTTTTTAATGTATATTTATTTTGAGAGAGAGACAGTGCAAGAGGGGGAAGGGCAGAGAGAGAGGGAGACACAGAATCTGAAGCAGGCTTCAGGCTCTGAGATGTCAGCACAGAACCCGATACGGGGCTCGAGCCCACTAACAGTTCTCACTGTTCTCATGACCTGAGCCGAAGTCGGATGCTTAACCAACCGAGCCACCCAGGTGCCCCTATTAGTTTTGTTTCTTAAATTCCCCATATGAGTGAAGATATTTTTGGAGAAAGTAGCTGTGAAGTTAGCCTTTGAAATTTAATTATTGAAAGATTTGGGATGCCTGGGTGGCTCAGTCAGTTAAGTGTCCAACTCTTGGTTTTGGCTTAGGTCATAATTTCATGGGTTCAAGCCCTGCGTTGGGCTCTGTGCTAGAAGTATGGAGCCTGCTTGGCATTCTCTCTCTCTCCCTCTCTCTCTGCCCCTCCCCCACACATGCTGTCCCTGTCTCTCTCAAATTAAAGAAAGAAAAAAAAAAAAAGAGGGGTGTCCGGGTGGCTTAGTCTATTAAGTGTCCAACTTGAGCTCAGATCATGCTCTCATGGCTCATGTGTTCCAGCCCTATGTTGGGCTCTGTGCTTATAGCTCAAAGCCTGGAGCCTGCTTCAGATTCTGTCACCAGCTCTCTCTGCCCCTCCTCCACTGGCGCTCATTCTCTCTCTGTCACTTTCAAATATAAATAAATATTAAAAAAGAAAAAAGGAAAGATTTGGTGAGTAACTACCATTTGCCAGACACCCTTACATCCTGTGGAGGTAGAGGAAAATTATAATAAAATATAGGAGGAAAAATACAGCAGAGGCCTAAAGGAAGAATAATAGCTTACCAGGGAAAGAAGAAGGCAAGTGTACTCCAGGCAGCAGGAGAAGCATGTACAGTTCCTCCAAGGTGAGGGAGAGCTGGGGGAAAACTCTGGCAAGGGTGGTCAGTGGGTGTTGGTGTTATTAGAAGAGGCTGGAAAATTAAGAAGCCACTAAAACAAGCAGCCAATTGTAAGTTATATTATAGAGTTTGCATTTTGTCCTAAGGGCTTTTGAAAGACAATAATGGTTTTAAGTGTGCAAGATAACATGATCAGACTTGTAGGAAAGAAAGTTGACTCTGTCTGCAGGGCAGAGTGTGGGTTGTAGGGAATTAAGACAGGAGTTAGAACAACTAGGAAACTCATGGGGAGTCTATCCAGAGAAATTTGCTGGCCTGGACTGAGGTAGTACAATGGAAATGGGAAGAAGGGAATTGAATCTAGAAACCAGGTAAGGAGAAATCCAGGTTGAATCCTAGTAAACTGTTTTAAAACATTATGCATACAGAGCATGGGAAGAATCTGTTTGGAGTGGTTGAGGTTAGAAGAAAGAAGATGAATTCAATTCTGGACAAAGTTGTCTTTTTAGTGCCTGCAATACATCTAGGTTAATATGTGCTCTAGACCATTGTACCAATGGATCTGGCACTCCAGCAAGTAGGCTTAACTGGAGATAAAAATATGAAATTATTGACATTTAATGGGAATGAAAGTTATGTGGATGGATGAGATCACCCAGAGAAAGTGAGAGAATATCCTGGGAATGAACTTTGAGCAATAATTACATGTATGAAATGAGCAAAGGTGAAGAACTTCACAAAGAAGACAAAGAAGTAATTAAAGAGGTAGGAAGAAAAACAAATATTGTGGTGCCATGGAAACCAAGAGAAGAGGGTATTTTAGAAAGGACAGGGTGGTATAAACTTTCAAGTTTCACAGAGAAGTTATCATTGACCTTTTGAAAGCACTTTGGGTGAAATGGAACAGGCATAAGTCAAATTAAAAGAGAGCAGATTAGAGATGGTGTGGAGCAAATGGAAGTTGTGGGAATACCTCTCTTAAGAGCTTTGGCCATGAAGGGGAAAAATTAATTAGGGCAGTAGTTAGGGTGGGATCAGATTTTAGATCACAAATAGCTACCCAAAGAACAAGAATGCCACTGAAGTTGAATTCATTGGATCTAATGGATAATTTTCATAGTCTTCTCAGGAGAGATACTACAGCTAAATTGACAGGTGGAGAGAAAGCTATCAATCTTAAAAAAGGAATGTGTATGGAAGAAGCAGAGGAAGGATGTTGGGATCCTTCACATCATTTTTTTATAAGCAGAAAAAGTCAAATAGAGATACATTTTGATTAGTGCCCCATCTCTTTCCCTGTCTCTTTCTGTCCTCTCCCTCTCCCTTGAGCCTTTCTATCCCTATATATCGCATGTAAGAAGCTTCTCTAGTCTTCCAAAAAAGGAACTCATCATAAGAGATAATCAGTAATAGTCACGTACCATAGCACTATCGTGTTTTCATAGTCTTGATAACCAGTTCTCATTTGTTACATTCTGCACAATGGCTTTTCTCTTTGCTTAATAAGTCAAACTTATTGTGAATCTATAAAACCCACAGAGCCAAGGATAGGTAATTCTAATTGAGATAAGAGCTTTCTTTTATATCCTTTAAAAGTAGTTTTCAGGATATTTTCTAGAATTTTAAATAAATATGCTGATACCTGATTTGTAACCCAAGAAAGTCAATTTAAAATTCTTCATTGCCCACTCACTTAGACTAAAAGGGATGTTGAGCTGAATCGTCTGTGGAGCTGGTTATTGTTTTCTTGGAGTCCAGTAAGAAGCACATATATTATAAGTGAAACTGTCTGTATTCATTTTCAAAGCAGCAATATTTCAACCTCATTATAGAGCACTTCAGAAACAGCCCTTAACATTCTCTTTCCCTTAGAACAAAGAATCCTTTGAGGAGATATGTGTAAGATACTTGTTTTCGAAATGAACTCAATTTTCTCATTGGGAGAATACACAAGAAGGTAAATAAATGGGGGAAAACTTTTTGAAAACTTCCAGGGGAGGCATTTATCTTCTACAAGTGATGGAAAGGACTTAAGCTGGTGGTATCAAATAACTGATGGCTAAAAATTGCCCGCTTATGTCTGAAGGGGAAGTAATAAAATATCATACTAATAAAAAGTAATAATCAGAGTCACTGTGAATCTACAAAACCTTATTTAATATCCCTTGACAACAATTTGAAAAAAAAATCGAAGTAATTATCAAGACTCATTTTAAATTAAAACCTGGCCCTGGTGCCCCACGTCACTCTTACGCACACATGGTAACAAAAGAGACTTATGATGGCTTTGTGTATATTGCGGCAGAGTTAGCTGGCTGGCCACCCTTATGATATAATCTCCTTCCACTGCAATTTAATTAAAACAGTGAAAGATCTGACCTTTGCTGGAGATTTTCTTATCCACAACACTAAAAATATCCCATGGAAGCAATCTGTCAATGTGATCTTTCAAGTACAATCCTGATAGTACTGGAGAAGAAGAGAAAGGAAATGAGAAAAACCAGAACCTACAAAGCTTAGCGCATAGTTAGTTGTGATGAAACCAGAGTCACAAGGTTTCTCTAAGGAGGATAATCCACCTAACTACATGAAGCAGTGGATGCAAGCCACTGATCTGGTGCCCACATATAATAAAAGCATGATAAGGGAGAATTGTTTACCATTCCCCCACCCCTCTTCTGGGAATTACCCTTGTGTCTATTTTGTTTTGGATGACACTTAGAGTCTTGAGAGTCTTCATTTATGGAAATTCATGGTAAGCCTTCTTGTCCCATAACCCCTAGAATTCTGCGCATTCTGTAGCAGAAGATTTTGCAATGAAGAAAATGTCCCTTTTTATTAATGGTACCAGGAGTTCACTACCCACTCAGTTGTGATGATTGAGATATTCCTGCCTGGTCATAGGATAAATGTTATTTATCTTCATTGCTATGGTGAGAGAGGAAATTTTCCCCTTTTCACCATGGGAATGTGGGTTTCCTATTTGAAATATAATCTGATGGATAAGGAATAGAAATACTGGAGGGGCGCCTGGGTGGCGCAGTCGGTTAAGCGTCCGACTTCAGCCAGGTCACGATCTCGCGGTCCGGGAGTTCGAGCCCCGAGTCAGGCTCTGGGCTGATGGCTCAGAGCCTGGAGCCTGCTTCCGATTCTGTGTCTCCCTCTCTCTCTGCCCCTCCCCCATTCATGCTCTGTCTCTCTCTGTCCCAAAAATAAATAAGCGTTGAAAAAAAAAAAAAAGAAATACTGGAGAGAAGTAGGGTATGACTCAAGATAAAATGGGGCCCATGATGAGGATGAAGTCCTGCTAATCATTCAGTAGAGAATAGCCAAAAAAAAAAAAAAAAAAAAAAAAAAAACCCAAAAAACAAAAAAACAGCACTGCATGTGAGGTCAGACAGATCTGGAGTCAACTTCTTTACTACCTAGTCACCACTGCCTAGGAAATACACTAGATACATCTCAGATCCAAGCTCAACCTATCAAGTGACAACAGTATTGATTTTACAGACTTGTCAGGATAATAGAGATAACTTTAGTTTATCAGGAGAAGCTATTATCAACAGACAGGAAAATAAAAATATCACTAAAGAAATTGTGGGTCAAGATAGGAAGCCACAGATTCCCCAGCAAAATGTAAACTTAAGTTAGATTCTAATGGCCAAACTCCTAATGTCAACCAAATGAATCAATTAGTACACTTTAGTCAATAAAAATAACTGGTGCTTTAACTCTCCATGCTTTAATTAGTGTCCTATACCAACTGTGCATTTGGAAAACTGAGATGAAGCTCAGGCATGGGCAAAGGCTAGGAGAAACTGTGTTTTATTGATATATGTATCCAGAGGTGATCTTCAAATCTTTAATAGTCAGTGCAGAATAAGTATCAACCAATAAGAGAGGGTGTTGAGTATAGACAAGAAAGATAGCTGTGTCAGTTGCTAGGTGATTAGCAATTCTGTACTTGTCTCTAGAGTCTGACATTAACCTTTGCACATAGTAAACAATTAATATTTATTGAATTAAATTCACACTGTATTAAGCTGGTCACTTCATAAAAGTGAGGGTAAGTAGGGAAAAATTTGAATTAACAAAGATTAATTTGATGATTTGTAAAAGAATTATTCCAACTTTGTCCCTCATGAAGTTTTTTTCAGTCTTTGTGAATCAGTTTGGGTATATGTGTCTGACTTAAATTTTATATTTCATTATTTTACTCTGGATAAAAAACATACTTTGTATACTTTACGTAATAAACTTATTTTTACTGACTGATTATTAAAATCCATTTGCATCTTGATTTATTACAAAAGGGTGTAAAATAGCTCTATTTTGATTTATAGTTTACAAGGAGCTTTATCAGGATTCTTCTGGTGACACTTGAAAAATGAGCAGACAAGGCCAGAGAGATTAAGTGATTTGCACAAGTCAGACAACTAGCAGACTCAAGGCTCATACCCAAATCATACGATTTCAAGTTCAGTACTAAGTTCTGTCTGCACCATGCAGCCTCTCAGCTGCCTACTTGAAGTCAATGCCCGGCTTTATTTTAGGCAGACTCAACTTTTACTGACAATTAATTCTCTTAGTGTGGCATCCATCTTCTTAAGCTCCAAACTTCAGCAGCTGGAGTTACACCTGCATACATATATGTTTAATAAGTCAGTACATGTGATTGTGAGAACTCTCGTCAGTCTTTTTACATTTCTAGCACTCTCTGGTTCTTATAAGAGGCTGGAATTTCTCTGAATCTTTTCCTCTCGTAGGCCTTTGGTTACCATTACCCATAGCTGTGTTCGCCATCATAATTGTTAAGTTTGCTCGACACATACCGGTTGTTACTCTTAAGCAGACCTTCAGCCCAGCTAATGATTTAGTGTGAATAGATTGCAGTCATCAGAAAAGTGAAAGCCATTGCAATTTCATTTGGGATGAAACATACATACTTTGCTCTTCTACATGTTTTTAAATCAAGTAAAAACTTTAATAATTACGTTCAGCAGAGGCATCTGAAAGATGTGTTGATAGTTGTTGGCAGCAGACACCAGATGGGTTGTTCAATCTGGAACAGATGGTAAATTGATACGAAATAATGATAAGCCTGAACTTTTCCACCATTCCTAATTCTCGTTTTCTATTGATAAGTTTACAATTTTGGTTTAACTCAGTTTTCTAAATTCCTCTTACTAATCCATATGGTTTTAAGAGGATAAGAGGAGAATTTTTCCCTTTGATCAGAGAATATCTCAAGCCCTCAAGATACCCTCGTGTTGAATAATGAACTCCAATCAGCTCATGATATTATGGTAGAACTAAGAGGTTCATCATTGTTTTTATGGCCACAGATCTAGGATTTTTCTATCCCTGCTCTGTTAATTAATGCTACCCTCTTCCCTCCCCCTTGTGCCTCCTCCTCTTCTGTACTGTCAACTAAATTCCTTGGGGGAACTCATCGCAAAGGAAAGCAGCCAAATGGTAATAAGTACACTTTTGTTAAAAGCTTAATAAATGTCCAATATCCAAATATATCTCTCTACAAAGGCAGGGGTGAAGTAAACAAGTTAGAGGTAAGTCGTAAATGGGACTTCTACCACTTCTGAAATTGAAATCTTCAGCTACATGCATGGCATAAGGAAAACAAGGTAAGAAAGGAGAGTTTTCTAGTTCTGTGGATTTTCTGCCTCATCTTGAGAGAAATGGTCACAGGGGCACTGAAGATAGCCCATGGGTCCTCTTACCTAGTCTCATGGATGGAAGGGTGAGAGCTAAACTGGTGATATACATGGACAGAACAAACACTCTCATGTTAATGCTGCCCAAAATGACCAATCAAATCATCAACCCTCTTCCCTTGGAAATGGGAAAGAATCTAGGAAGGGGTAGAATTTGTGTAGAAAGAAAAGATGGTAACCCACTACAGGGATGTTATCACATGGAGTGATATCCAGAGTTCTAGAAAGTTAGTGCCACATCCATAATTCTTACTTAATTCCATAATGCCTAGAATTCTACTAATATAATCTGTTCAACATTTTATTTTAGATATTTTTATAGCTAATGAAATATAATTTTAAAATTATCAAAGCTCATTTGGTGGCCTGAAGAAGAGAATATGGGAAAAAAATGGGCACCAAAAGTGGGAGTACAGGGAGAGTAGGGGAGAAGAGATACCCAAATGTAAATATTTCAACACTAGAATCATTGAAGAGGAACATGTTTTGCCTTGGGCTGGCCTTAGAAGTCAGATAAGGTGTAACAAAATCTTCTTAATAATCATCTTACTAGCTGTGTAACAGTGAACTTGTTTCATGGAGGCAGGGAATGAGCCCAGAGAGACTCCATCTTCTCTCAGTTCCAACTCAAAGGTTTTCCTTTCTGTATTTGAAATAGAAGACAGAGGACTGACAGAAGCATCCTCATTTATGAACTACCCATCTTACTAATCACTGGGGATAAACAAAGAGCACACTACGACTAAAACTTAGGATTCCCTTTTGATCTCTTGAATTCTCTTGCATTTTTTTCCTTTAATTTTACTTGGAGACAGTTGCAGAAGTTATATAGGTGGTTTCTAGGACCACTGCAGAGCACCTGTAGACTCCTAGAGAAGTCTAACATAAATAGTATTTATAAAATTAACAAGAAAAATATATACTAGATCAAGGCAGAGCCTAAAAGGCCATCATAAAGATAGACAACATCTCCAAAGATAGGAGAGAGATAAGTAAAGATGCCATCATATCTTCTGCTAAAGTCAAGGAAAGATGGGAGCTGAGTGCCAGTGGGAATTCAGGGTCTTGTAGTGGTGATATATGGCCCAGAATTACCATCTCAGGAAGGCAGGATCACTAGTAATCCATGCTCCTGAGAAAAAGGCAGCCAGCACTCTGAATTCCCAGTTGAAGGAACAGCTGTCATCTGCTATTGTAGACTCCTGAGAGCACATTCTGGGGAGAAACATACTACATTATAAGATGGGATTTTGGTTCAAATCCGTGTGTGATTATCTACCTCAATGAGTATAACCAAACCATGCAAAGGCCTAGACAAACAGAATTCTTGAAGTTACATTCCTTACATCCCTCGAGTTTCATACAGTTATCTCATGGGCTGCCTCAGGGAGCATTAGAAAGTTGAACAGGTGGATTTTCCCCTTGTACCTCATCAAATTCCCACTAGAGTATTCACTTCCATTTGTATATCACACTGGGTTCTATGTAGGATCTCTTGGGGACAGATTTGGTCACTAAAAAGTGTAAATGCTTCATTGGCATTGATAAAGTTGACCCTTAAAGTCTGCTCCTTGGATTCTTCCCTATGGATTCTACCCTGGTCCCCAGGTGGTGTCCAGTGAATATCTCTTGGTATCTTCTAGCTATGACATGGACCTCTAAAAGATTACCTTGGGAAAGAAAAGCATAAGACCATAAAATATCAGAAATTAGCCAATCAAAAAGTAGGCATACTGTACAGAAGGTAGTTTTTTACTTCTTGACCCTTTCCATTGAAGGCCAACCTGTAGATCTCAACCAGGAGAGGACCCCTTCCTCCACTGGGGCATTGGAAAGTATATGAGGCTGTTTGGGGGCTGTAACAATAATTTTAGAGTATCATTGTAATCCTTACTAGGGGCCAGAAATGTTAAACTTTTGTAAAATGTGGGACAGTTCTATATAATGAGGTTGTACCTCCTCACCAGAATGCCAGTAAAATAGTTATTCAAAAACATTGCAGAACCATGGCCTACTCTCCAACATAGCAAAATCACAGGAATGCTCCTATTATTCTTCCTAGAGATTAGAGAAGATGGATATTTGTCTTTCATATAAATGGATACATCATACTGTCAAAGCATAAGAACATTAAACTTAAAATTAAATCACCATTTCCTAATTTCATATTTTCTCAGTATCATTTGGAAGCCCATGTGGATTGCTCCATTTCCAACATCAGTTATTGTCTTACCACAAATTAATGCATTAGCTATCTGGTTCTTAGATTTTGATATATCATGAACTTGAGTTAATGTGAATTGGTCCTTGAGACAGATCTCTTCTCAGACACTAATATTATCAGGTCTTAGAGACTGTAGAACAAAGGACTCTATATCATGGGTAAGCCACAAAGTTTAAGCCATTTTAGGGTACTCTGGGTAGCCTGATAACATCTCTGCCTTAATATGAAACTCCTTTTAAACTATAGTATACATAATTCTCTTGAAGGAAATACTTACCCAAGGAGCAAATTCAAAATTTAATTCTGGAGTTTGAATTTTAAAAGCATATGAATGAAACTCAATGTATATTCTGTCATTGCTATGAATCAGGATGGCATCAGAATATGGCACTGACCACAAAATGTTAAACAGAAGATTGAGGTGTATGACATTATACATTAGGAACAAAAATGCAAACACTTTTGTGTGAGATTTTTCTCTAGCATTCTACTAACCATTAATAATCTCCTTTTTGCTTTTATGTAACTAATGAGAATTTTATACAATATGACTAACTCATAAAATTTTAATAAAATTGGACACATGGCTAAAAATATCACCTGTTACTGTAATTATAAAGGCAACTTTATGCTTCAGAACTGAACCAAGTGGGATTAGAAAAAGCAATCTCTTTGAGAAAAGTTATTTGTTTGCTAATTCAGTGTGTTATGGGAAGGATTGTCCTTAACTCAATAGTCTTACCCAGGGTTGAAGTGAATGTAAAAGATTTGGGGAATTTTAGTCCCTTTTCCTGGGAATTCAGTGTTCTCTGATAAATAAACTTAGGTGTTTCTTCCTGAATGGTAAGAAGTCATTACCAGCATTTAATGATATCCAGAATTAAAAAGCAACAGTCAAAAAACTGAGTATTTGCAAAATACACACTGAAGAACCATACTTCTCCCATTTTCTTATTTTTGTTACACATCTTACAATATTTTTCCAATGTGAAAAAATGCAAGACCCCAAAATAACAGCTTAATAATAACTGCCATTTTTTGAGTGGTGTATATGAACATGGCACTTTGGCCAAATGCTTTACATATTACAGAGTGCCTGGTGAGATGTAATAGTTATTTTAATCCAGAGAAGCCTGCATACAGGTGTTTCCAGATAGAGGTAGCAGGCCCCTTAGAGCAGATTTTTGTTGGAATAGGCTCTGTTTCCTAGATTTTTGAAGTTATGCAAATTTACAGCAGTGAATGGTAACCATTTTCTTGGAAGAAGGATGCAGCAGAACCTTCTGTGACCTGACAAAGGCTTTATCTCTATCCTTGTCACTAGAAAAACTTTAGTATATTTACTTAGAGAATAATGTGCCTTTGGGGAGAAATAAGAACAAGACCCTAAATTCTCCTTTTGAAGTTTAACTTTCTTTGAACTTCTACAATGAATGGAAATGGCAAAACGGATTTTTCAGGTAGGAAAAGACACTAAGGACCCGAAAGAGCAGTGTGGCTTGAAAGAAGGGGCAAGATAGGTGACCTGGAATCAATATCAGACATGACCACCTTTGTACAAACTTGACCTCAGAAGAACTTAATTGGGCCCAATGATTGGATTCACAAAACTCCTGGAGAACCCATTTAGTTTATATGGCAAATGCTCAGCTATCCAAAGCCCTTTGTTTCGATCAAGTAAGGGAATGACAAATTTTGAGAGGATAATTACAAACAGTTGTCTTGCATTTGCAAACACTGATCTAGGTTTCAACAGAGACTCATAGGTGCAACAATTTCTCTTCTGTTTTTAAGCCAGATTGAAGTAGATCTAAGGGTGAATAAGGAGTAACTTGGGTCCAGTTTTACTAAGGTCAAGCCCCTCTTCTTCCATGAATAAAGAAACTCATAATGGCACCAGGGTTGCCATTTACATATGTGCAGATTGGGTAGTACAGAATCACAGAGAATAATGTCTTCGTTGATTACAAAGGAAACTGTTCTGTTGATGGTGCAGATTGCATATAATTCACTACATTTCCATTATTATATAATATTTTACATGCACATATGCACACACATCACAGAAATCTACAGTAAGAAAAGGAGTAATAATTACTTCTGGCTGTCCTAGATGCCCCATGTGTTAGGTCTACATAGTCACATATGAGTTATGGCTGATAGTGGGAAATCAGACATAAGATTTTATTTGCATACTTCCCTTCTCCTTTCCTTCCCTTCCAGCCTGATCCCCTTCCCCAAGACTATCAATAACAACAGTGTCTAGGGAATGTGGCCCCTCTTGTTTACTGACAGGCCCCAACAGCCCATAGGTGATGCCCCCCTCTTTTCACACAGCTGGGATTTGAGGTGACATTTCTATCACATAGAGACAGAGGCAATTAAACTGACTGTGGCTTATTAGTGCCACTTAGTTCAGGAACAATGGTTTTGATGCTCTCAATAAGAAAGAATCTACTTCTTTGAGATGGACTTGATGACTTCCAGAGGTCCTTCTATGTCACTTCAGACAGTAATGAAGAAGAAAATGCAGCTGTAGATCAGGCTTCATAAGATATGACATCTGAACACATGTGCTCTCTGGTGCTTTAGACATCCACAAAACAGAGCTGAGTCCTCACAGAACCTACCACTGGTGAGGGTCTGGTAAGTGTCACCAAAGGATTATTAGCTTCCCTGCAATGACTTTCCATTGCTCTTGGAACAAAGCTCAAAATATCTAACATGATCTATTATGCTCTGGGCTCTTACCTAGGCCCATTTATTTCTCTGGCCTGCTATCTTCCCATCCTCCCACCTGCTATACATAGAGATTGTAACAGGCCACTACCCAAATAATTCTCAACCAAAATTTTAGCAAAAGGGCTCATGTGTGTATGTGTGTGTGCACGTGTGCACTTGTACATGTATAAACTGACAAATTGACATGCTGATCCAAATTTCATGTAAATTGTAAAAGACCAGAAATAGCAAGTCGGAGTCAGTCTTGAAAAAGAACAATAAAGCTGGAGGAGGTGTTCTACCCATTATCAGAACATATTAAAAAATGATAGCAACAGTGTGGTACTGGCATAATCATAAACAAATTGGCTAATGGAACAGAAATAGGGAGTCTAGAAACACACACACACACACACACACACACACACACACACACACCAAAAATCATGCTGCATGGCAGTGGTGAAAAGATAGTCATTGCACAAGTGTTGCTAAATTAGTTGCTTGCGCATACAGAAAAAAAAATGTACCTGAATCCCTACCTCAAACTGTATGCAAAAATCAATTCCAGAGGAATTGTAGATCTGAATACAAAGTGAGAAACAATAAAAATTTTTAGAGGAAAACTATGGGAGATTATTTTGGGGTAAACAAAAATTTCTTAAATAGGACACAAAAAGTGCCTGATATTAAAAACAAAACCGAAACACTTCTGTTTATCAAAGAACACCAATAAGGTACTGAAAAGGCAAGCCACTCAGTGGGAAATATTTGCAGTACAAATGCCTAACAAAAGACGCATATGTATCAACAATATATGACTCCCATAATTCAATGAGTAAAAGATAAACAAAACAATTGAAAAATGAGTAAGAGATTCAGAGACACGTTTTTGTTTGTTTGTTTCTTTAGGGAGAGTGCACAAATCAGGGAGAGGGACAGAGGGAGTGAGAGAGAATCTTAAGCAGGCTCCACGCTCATGGGGGAGCCCAACGTGGGCTCAATCCCATGAGCCTGGGATAGTGACTTGAGCAGAAATCAAGAGTCAGATGGTCACTCCACTGACTGAGCCACCCAGGTGCCCCCAGAGACACTTTAAAAAGAGAATATGGAAACATGGAAAAGTACTCAAGCTTAATAGTCATCAGACACATGTGAATTAAAATTACAGTGTGATGTCTATACACACTTACCAGAATGCCTAAAATTAAAAAGACTGACAATACCAAATCCTGGTGATAATGTGGCACAACTTGAACTTTTATGTATTGGAGGTGAGAATGTAGATAGAAATAACCAGGTTGAGAACTGTTTGGCAATATTTAAGTATTTCAATTTAAAATGATTATATGTAAGACCTATGACATTGTAATTCCATTCTTAGATCTATACTCAACAGGAATAAACATATTGGAAATATGTGTAGGAATATTCACAGCTACGCCATTTTGTAATAATTACAAATTAAAAACAACCCAAATATCTACCAATAATACAGTGGATAAATAAATAGTGTTCTAATCATACAGTGGAACGATACACAACAAAGATGAATAAACTGAAACTACATAAAACGAAGTGAATGAACTTCACAAAATTGAGAGAAAGAAGCCAGACACAGAATAGTACATATTATACAATGCGATCTCTTACATAAAGTTCCAAAACAGGCAAAACTAAGGTATTAGGACTGAATGCAGGTAATACCGCCTCAGGGGTTAGTAACTCAAAGTGGACACAGAGGTGTCTGAGAGGCTGGTAATATTCTGTGCCTTGACTGGCTGTTGGCTACACAGGTGTATCCAGTTTATAAAAAGTCACTGAGCTATACATTTGATTTGTGTACTTTTCTTTATGTATATAATGTTTGGATAAAATAATTCACTTTTTAAAAATTTGACTTGGGAAGGAATCTTCAAAGTTGTTACCTACTCTTGTTTGAGGGAGGCCCCTACTCTCTTAAAGCTCAGCCCAAGGAAGCTGTAGGGAAACCCTATTTAAAAGAAAAAAACTAAAGAGATCCCTGGAGTGATAATTGTTTAAGTTGGGTCATAGATACATGTGACTTCATTATATTATTCTAATCTTGTATGTGTTTTAAATTTTCCATAATAAATGCGGTTTTTTTCTAAAAATCAATGGAATATAAATCCTGACTTGCATCCAAATCAAATCAGCAACGACTGCAAATCTCTTCCTACTCTAATATGTTAATCCCCTATGGAAACATTGTCACCAGAGCTTTTTGCTCATGCAGGAAAGTTCTCCTCCTGGTTACTTGAATCTTTGAAGAGTTCTCTCTTGGGTATTCTGTTTTTCTGTCCTTGAAAATAAAGATGTTACTATTTTCTCTTGTCAAGATGCCCACCAGTCAATTACATTCTTTTCCATTCTAGTGTCACCACCTAATGAATGGTTAAAAGACAAATATAAACTTCAATGCAGAGCACATAGGGAAGTTGATAAAACTAAAGGCTATTGAGCCGAGAAGAGGAGACTAGATGTCAGGCTAATGAGAGGCCCTCAGCCAAACCAGCCAAAAAGGAAATGATTAATTATGGGAGTGTAGCAGTCGAGATGCCCCCAAGCAGTTCAGTGAAGTGGAATGACATAGGTTTAGAGAACAAGATAACAGGCCAGTTGATTCAGGAGTGGGAAAGATATATTTTTAAATGTGTATGTCACATACACATGGCCCTATTTTTACCAAAAAACAAACAAACAAACAAACAATTAAGAAATGCTTTCAAAGGTCAATAAAGTTACAGATAACAGCTACAGATGATTTTATTTTCTGTATACCAAAATATTATGCGTAAATTAGGGGGTAGAAACAAGAGCTTTACAAAAACTGATTTATTTTTAAAACCCATAGAGAAAATAGTCACCATTCAAGAAGTTACACACCCCTATATGTAAAAATACCTAACTGATTTAGTTCTAGTTTGAAATTAACATTTTTATATACCATACCGTTTTTATACCATTTTAGTTATCTTCAGGGTTGAACTTCTGTTCAGTTTTTCTCCTCTTCATCCCGGAGGAAGTACTGTGCCTTCCCAGGTATGAAATACAGTGAAGTTTTCCTTTGTCTTGCAATATAATTGTACTCCCTCTCTTGCCTTTCTGCCAGAGAAAGAATAAGGGAAAGTAGGGTTAATTTCCTCACTAACTAAATCAAAACTCCCCTGTTGGGAGTTGGGCAAACAGCAAAAAATAAACGTTCAAATGTAGCTCAGTACCTTGGAAATTCTAAACTAATGTGTATCCCCACAAACTCCAAGCCTCATGCTACCCTTACTATGCGCCACAGGGTTTGAAATATGGCAGGGCAAAAGTTTATTGATGTTGTAGCGGAAGTAGGAAGTAGGAAATAGCAAAGAATCCGTGTTACTCTGCAATGAGAAAATTCATTGAAGTTAACCAAGGAAAAAGTCAAAATATAAAACATGTCTTCCCTTCCTCTTTCAGCAGTGTCTGGACTTCTGCTAACCACTCATGGCATAGAGTTACAGGACAGAGCAGGATTGGGCAGTCCAAGAACAGCAAGGTCAAGCAAAGAGGCTGAACCATTGCCAAGAGAATGAGAAAGGAGCCTCAGATTTCTTCGAGGATACTGAGCTCCCTTGTAGCAATACAATCCAAGGGTAATGGTGACTTGTGCTGGGTAGTTTTCAGCATATATTGACTGATCCTTATCCACACTTGGATAATATCCAGAAATTAAAATAAAATACAAGTAATCATTCACATGAGTTGGGGTTGAGATTTATCTTTTTTCTGAAAGTAGTAAGACTCCTAATGTAAGAACACAATGACCAGGAAAGCATGGAACAGCAAGAACAGAATGAAGCCAGAAACAGTCTTCTAACCACACCTGCTAAACCTTTTTAACCAATCCCTTAGTGTGGAAGAATTGAATGAAATCAGTGTCAAAATGAACATCAACTCTTTTATAGATATTATTCTTTTCTTTATATTAGTACTTTAACTGTATAATAACATATTCACAAATAATCTACAGTGAGTGCTCACACATTCTGAGCTCCTTGGTTTTAGCCTGCAGGTGGAAGAATTCTTGTCTATAATTGGCAGCAAGAACAGGATCTAGGTGTTGCTGGTTCCAGGACTGATGTCATCAATAACCTAGTTTCTCTCCACCTTTGTGCTCCCCTCCCAGCATATCAATTTTCTTCTTCAAGTTTGTCCCCTTAGGGTCACAGGATGGTGATGTCAGTTTTAGGCATCACTTCTGTATCCAATTATATCCCAAAATAGGATGGCCAGTTTGTCCTCAGGTGTCTCTTTTATTTAGAAATTTTTCTAAGAATCACTCAAAGACCTTGCCATATCTCATTGGTCAGAACAAAGGCATATGTCTAAGTGTTGGTAAGGAGAATGGGATTACAATTGTGGTGTAAACTAATCACAATTTTTCCCTTGGTGCTGAGCCGCTTTCCTTATGTGCCATGCCTCTTAATATCTAGATAAACCTAGGGTTTTATTAACATAAATAAAAGGAAGATCAGATTTTGGAATGACAACAAATACCTCCTGCTCAATTCATAAATTTCTGTATTAGGAAACCTACCAGGGGGGCGCTGGAATGGCTGAGTGGATTAGGCATCTGATTTCAGCTCAGGTCATGATCTTGCAGTTTGTGAGTTCGAGCCTTGTGTAGGGCTATGTTCTGACAGCTCAGAGCCTGGAGCCTGTTTTGAATTCTTCGTCTCCCTCTCTGTTCCTCCCCTGCTTATCCTTGCTCTCTTTCTTTCTCTCTGTCTCTCTCTGAAAAATAAATAAACATTAACTTAAAAAAATCACCAGGTATTATTATAGATATTGAAACTAGGTATACATAAACATTGTCTATGATAATGACAGTCCTGTTTCCCATAGTGCAGCAACCAATATATAGTAGTATGTAATTAAATCTTTTCTGAGTAGCCATTATGTTCTTGTCATAATAAAGTACAATGATAAGGTCAGTCAACCCTCAATGAATTCACCATCTAATAGAGTGTTGGGGTATAATTAAGATGTTGAAGATCACCAAGAAATCAAGGTGATAAGAAGCAACAAATAAAAAATGCACATGACAGAATTCACTATGATGAGAACGCTTATAGTCGAGGTGGAGGGTACGATCAATGCTAGCAAATTAATTAGAGAATAATTAGGTAAAGTTGAAGTAGTAGATTAGGTTGCTTTGGAATGCTGCTCTGAAGTTACCTTTAACTTATTTGGAGAGCCTATGGGAATTTTTGAGTATAGTCATGTCATGACTGTATCCTCTGTTTAAAGAAAAACATGATGGCAGGGACATGAGAAAAAAAAGTACTGTGTCTAGAAGAGCCACCATAATAGCTATTCAATGTGTAACTGTGAAGCACTATAACCTAAACTTAGGATGTGATGGTGGTTATGGTATTGCTTCTTGGCCTTTGGCCAAGATCAATTGTGGTAGTGGTTTTGGAAATAGAAGAGGGAAGAGAATTAGATTTTATTTATTTATTTAATAAAATTATAATGTTTATTTATTTTTGAGAGCCAGAGCGTGAGCTGGAGAGGGGCAGAAAGAGAGGGAGACACAGAACCCAAGCAGGCTTCAGGCTCTGAGCTGTCAGCACAGAGCCTGATGCGAGGCTCAAACCCACAAACTGCCATATCATGACCTGAGCTGAAGTTGGACGCTTAGCTGACTGAGCCACCCAGTCGCCCTGAGAAATAGATTTTAAAGGAAAAATGGTCATAGTTTGTTGTCTGCAAAAGGCAGAAATTAAGATGAATCCAATAACTAGAGCCCAGAGGACAACAAGTACCTAAAGGTCCTCCCAGAGAAACAGTGGTCTCAGGTCTCTGACCTGAGCCCAGTGAGGTAGCAGGCAACGTGGAAAGGAATGGAATGAGCCTTTGGGTGTACCAAGTGTAAACAAAAACTAAACAAAGTCATAACTAAGATAAAGTCAGGTAAAATACCTAACTGAACTGTCAACCTGAAAACTTAGGCAGAGATCCTAGATCCATATAAAAGCCATAACTCAGATACCAGAGGTATCAGGCAGAGAAAGAGACTACTGAATGTAAAGTCCTGGGGAAAATATACAGCACAAAATAATACAGTAAAAAACAAACTTAAGTAACTCAGTAAGCACAGTAAATTTACAGGGAAAAATTCTTCATTTAAAAGACAAATATTAGACTCTTAAATACAAAGAACACACTGAGGGTTGATGGGGGGCAGGGGAGAAGGGAAAATGGGTGATGGGCATTACAGAGGGCACTTGTGGGGATGAGCACTAGGCGTTGTATGTAAGCGATGAATCACGTGAATCTATCCCCAAAACCAAGACTACACTGTATATACTGTACGTTAGCCAACTTGACAATAAATTATGTTAAAAAAAATTAAAAGTAGTGGACTCCCTCCTCCAAAAAAAAAAAAAAAAACAAATATTAGAATTGTAAATTAAAAAAAAATCTTACCTATGAACAATTAACCAGAGACATGCCTAAATGGTAGGTATGAAGGCATAAACTTGTCACACCACTTTAATACCAATCAAAAGAACGCCAGTGCAAAAAATTAAAAATAGAACTACTGTATGATCCAGGAATTTTACTTTAGGATATATATCTTAAGGATATATATACTATATAAGAGATATCTATATAAGATATATATATAGAGATATATATAGAAATAGATATAGATGATATAGATATAGACAGATATAGATAGATATAGATAGATATATATCTATATAAGAGATATATATAAATATATATAGATATATATCTATATAAGAGATATATATATAGATATATATAGATATATATCTACATAAGAGATATATATAGATATATATATAGATAGATATATATCTATGTGAGAGATATATATAGATATATTACATATAGATATCTATATATAGATATCTATATATATATATAGATATCTATATATAAAGATATCTATATATATAGATATATATCCATATAAGAGATATCTATACCCCCTTGTTCACTGCAGCATTATTCACAATAGCCAAGACATGGACCTAAGTGTCCATTGACAGATGAATGGATAAAGAAAATGTATTATTTATACACGAAGGAATATTATTCAGGCGTTAGAAAAAGAGAAAACCCTGCCATTTGTGACAACACAGATGGACCTTGATGACATTGCACGAAGTGAAGTAAGTCAGACAGAGGAACACAAATATTGTATGAGCTCACATAGGAAAGCTAAAAAGACAGAACTCATAAAAACAGAATAGATTGGTGGTTGCCAGGTGCTGAGGGGTGGGGGGAAGTGAAATGTTCGTCCCAGAGTATAAGCTTCCAGGTGTAAGATGAATAAATTCTGGGGGTATAATGTGCAACATGGTGACTATAGTTAACTGTACTGTGTTGTATACTTGAAAGTTACTAAGCGAGTAGATCTTAAATATTCTCGCCACACATACACACACACAACACACACATAGTTACAAATAGGGTAACTATTTGAGGTGACGCATATGCTAGCTAACCTTATTGTAATCATTTGGCGATATATGTGTATCACATCATCACATTGCATACCTTTAGACTTACACAATGCTATATGTCAATTATAGCTCAACAAAGCTGGAGAAAGAAAGAGAAAAAAACACAAAAGAACACTTGTGTAACAACATCAATATCTGACAATTTATTTTAAGGCATAAAAGCATTACCATGAATAAAAACAGTAATCACATAATCATAATAGGTTTAATTCACCAGAAAGATATAAAAATACTTAACAATAGCCATAAAACTGCAAAAATATTCCAGAAGAAAATTTGTTTTCTCTACAGGTTAAATAAACAAATGAACAAAATGAACAAATGAACAAAAAAAAAAAGAAATGAATAAATCCACCATCAGAATGGAAGTGTTAATACAATCTTACAGTAATTTTTTAAGGCAAAACCATCAGTAAGGACTTAGAAGATTTAGAAAAACACAATTAGCGAGATTGATCCAATAATCCCATCATGTAATTTAACCTTTTCTTTACCACAGTACCCATAACCCAAATCCTGTTCTTCAAATCCCTTACTCTATCCCTGTCCCAACCCAGAAAAACAACACATAATTCTACATTCTTGCCTTGACTGACATTGCTGTCCAGCCTCCAAAGGGATGGAGTATCTTGACATGCATTTTCATTTATTTTTCTCTGGTTGTGTTCCTCTTCATTCGTATTATTTGGACTAGGTTGTAAATTGATTGATGGAAGAAATATGGTTCTAAATTTAGCAAGATCTCAGCTGAGGACTGATTTCATTTTTTTTTTTTTAACTAAAGACATTTAATTTGAAGAATTTCTTTCATTTTAATTAAATCCATTTATTTAAATTAAGATTAAATTTCTTTGTTTTAATTAAAAAGTGATGATAGTCATTGTTACAGGTGAATAATCCAAAGAAAATTTAATCCTTTCCTACTCTCTCCCTTCCTTAAGGTAGTCAAGATTACCTAGTTATGTCTCTCTGTCTATCCAAACTTATTTACTCATATATTTTTGGTGAGAAGGGATGGGAGTTTATATTTATTACTAAATATTTGATCTACTATACATTACTTAGAAACTTTTACACACTTAACAGACCATGGAAATTTTTGTCCAGATTAATAAATATGGCTGCAACTAATTCCTTTTAATATCTGCATGATACTTTATAACATAGATGTAGCATAGTTCTTCATTCCTCCTTTATTGATGGTTTTGGGTTGTTTCCAGTTTTTCCGCCACCCAAGATGCTGGTGCTTTTCATTTCTGTAGGGTAGTGGGAATTCAGGGGTCTTTTTGTTTTTCTTTAAAAGAGTTTTTCAGGGCACCTGGGTGGTTTAGTCGGTTAAAGTGTCTAACTTCGGCTCAGGTCATGATCTCCCAGTTTCTAAGTGTGAGCCCCAAATCAGGCTCTCTGCTCTCAGCACAGGGCCTGCTTCAGACCCTCTGTCCCCCTCTCTCTCTGCTCCTCCCCTGCTCATTCTTATTCTCTCTCTCTCTCTCCTTCAAAATAAATAAATAAACTTACCAAATAAATAAAATAAAATAAAATAAGAGCTTTTCATTGCCTTACTAAAGGGCTGTTGTCATTTACATTCCCACTAGTAATACATTGAAGGGCTTGCTCTCTGCCTTTGGAGTACTATCAGACATTTTAACTTCTGACAATCTGAAATGTGAAAACTGGTATGTCATTGTTCACATTTCCATAGTTAACAGGGGTGTGCAGCCTTTTTATATATTAACTGTAATTTATATGTCCTTGTCTGTGAGTTGTCTGTTTATATGCTTTGCCCATTTTTCTATTTTTGTCTTAAAAAATACTTATCGGCAATATTTTCTTCTATGTGAAATGGAAGCGGAGGGGTGGCCCGCACAGCTCCCCTTTGGTCTGTATTAATAGAGTTTTGCCTCAAGCCTCCCTTTCACTTTGGCTATGAAGACACGGGTCCATCTCTTTGAGAAGTTGAATGCTTCCATTAAAAAAGAAAGAAAGAAAGAAAAGAGAAAGGAGGAGGAAGGCACTTTCCCACATCACATAATCCTCTTTGCTATCCGTGAAGCCTGCTGCGGCTGCACAATTCATGTGGGATTTCTATTCCAGCAACCAAAGAGCAGGGCATAAAACCCACCTGCAGAGACCCAGCAGTCTGGAGTGCCAATGTTCAGGAACCATCCGTTCAATGTCATGCTGCTCTGTTGAAAACCGTGGACTCCTTCTGATAGTCTCACTTGAGGGAATAGAAGCCCCAAGGGTAGCAGCCAAACGACCTGGCTCTCGGCCTCCCGTAACCATGCTTTTATCTCACCCTTTCGAACACTTCCGCAATACTTAGCTTTTCTTCCCCAGCCCTGCAACCCACTTTCATATTTCATAACAGTGCCTCACGCACATTCCTAACAGCTTCAAGCTGGTTTTTCAAAAGTAGGAAACAAATGGAAAAGAAATCTCATCTTGCCAGCTGATATGGCTGTAGCAGGCTTTCCGAGAGAGAGAGAGAGAGAGAGAGAGAGAGAGAGAGAGAGAGAGAGTCTTAAGGCTGCAGGGGGGCTGACACTCAGGGCAGGAGGCAGCTGTCCGCCTTTATGAAAATGCCACCTTGACCAGCGCCTGCTTTTTTTGAGGGCTGGTTGACTATCGTTCAAACACAGGACCCATGACCCCTGCTCCGCTGCTTTTTGTCCCCAAGCACCCTCAGCACACCAGTTGTGGGGAGAAGATTAAAGGCGCGCCACCAGCCCCCAGCCCACCTCTCCCTCCTCTCCCCCACTTCGTCTGGCCCTCTGGCTTCTCTTTAAAAGGCTTCGGAGGCACATCCAGTGCAGCACAGTGATTGTTTGTCTCCTCTCATTTCCCATGCGTGGTGGCAGTTCATCCTCCGATCCTGTCACAAAGTCCTCCCGAGACTCCCCCGAGAGGATGACACGGATGTGCGTGCATATTTCCACCCACACACAGACCAGCTGGAAATGTCGGATGGTAACTGTGTTTGAGCAAATATTAATTTCTCCAGAAGCAGATTTTAAATTTAAATCATATCCTAAGAATATAGTTTGTCTTTAGGAAACTTTTTCTTGAATCAAATACGTGTTGTTGTTGTTGTTTTTTTAATCTTAAGGGAAGATCACTCCCTAAACAGTTTCTTTCTTTCCCTCCTGTAAGACCTTTATTGAGGGATAAGTTATCCATACAATGCACCCATTTTAAGTGTACAATTTGCAGAGTTTGGGCAAACGTATGCAGTTGGGCAGCTGTCCCCACAACCTGGTGTTAGAGCAGTGGAGTCACCTCAGAACTCCTGTCCTGCTTCTGGTAGTCAGCTCCTGCTCTTACTTCCAGCCTAGGCAACAACTGACCTGCTTTCTGTCTCTATAGTCTGTCTTTTCTAGAAATTTCGTGTAAATGGAATCACATAATATATAGTCCTTCGTGTCTAGCTTCTCTGACTTAGCATAATGTTTTTGAGATTCATCCACAGTGTTGTGTGTCTCAGTACTTTGTTCTTTTTCTATGGTTGGATAGTGCACCACTGTGTGGATATAGCACATTTTCTTTACCCATCTACCAGCTGATGGACATTTGGGTTGTGTCAGGTTTTTGACTATGGTGTCTCCACTGTGAACATTTGTATATGAGTCATTTTGTGGACGTATGTTTTCATTTCTCTTGGGTAAACTGCAAGTTGTAGAACTTTTGGATCATATGATATGGCAAGTATATGTTTAACTCCCTAAAACACTCACTGCCCGGGCACCTGGGCAGCTCAGTCAGTTAAGCATCTGACTTCAGCTCAGGTCAGGATGTCACAGTTCATGGGTTCGAGCCCTTTGTCGGGCTCTGTGCGGACAACTCAGAGCCTGGAGCCTGCTGCAGATTCTGTGTCTCCCTCTCTCTCTGACCTTCTCCTGTTCGTGTTCTGTCTCTCTCTCTCTCTCAAAAATAAATAATAAACATTGAAAAAATAAAAATGAGAAACAAAATACTGCCAACCTTCAAACAAATTCTTAAGAAAAATATTTACTTGTCATTTTCAAGGTTGTATTTGCCATGAAATTACCCAACCTAAAAAATAAATAAATAAAAACTCCGAGAATTATTTGCCAAAGTTATTAAAAATGGGATCCTGGGCAATAAAAGTAAGAACTAGGGGTGCCTGGGTGGCTTAGCGGGTTAAGCATCCAACTCTTGATTTCGGCTCAGGTCATGATCTCATGGTTCGTGAGTTCAAGCCCCACATCAGACTCTGTGGTCACAGGTGGAACCTCCTTGGGATTCTCTCTCTCTCTCTCTCTCTCTCTCTCTCCCCCTCCACCTCCCCCTCTCTCTCTCTCTCCCTCTCCCCCTCTCCCTCTCTCTCTCTCCCTCCCTCCCACACTGTTTCTCTCTCTCTCTCTCAAAATAAATAAGTAAACTTAAAAAAAAAAAAAGTAACAGAACTAAGGAAAGGGAATTTTCTTAAATCCTGTTCCATTCCTACTCTGTCTTTAGCCAAGAGGCCTTCTTTAGAACTCTGCCAACAACAACAAAAAAAGGACAGTATCACCACTGACTATTAGTCCTTTTATCTCTCCTTCCCTTGCCCCACCTCCAAGGGCTACAGCTGAAGGTGCCATTTTCAGACTTCTTTAGCTAGAGAACTCAGATGAGTATTCTGAAGGGACAGAAACAGAGGATCCTGGATGCACAGATCTTGCCAATCCTATAGCCACTAGAATGATGGAAGCTGCTAGAAAGTGCTTCATCAACAGAGCACCTAGGGGCTTTCTGGGGCTCTTGAATGCATGCAAAGTGATAGGCCAGGATGTCCCTGATCTTGTGGTAACTGTGGATTCTGGATCCCTGGGAGCAGAGGTGAGGCTAGACTCTACCCTGGCAGTTCGGGATGATAAGGCCACAGCCTCAGACAAGGAAGACAATTTTCAGTTCCAATTCTGCCACTTACAAGTTTTTTGACCTTAAGCAAATTATTAACTTTTATAATTTTCAGTTTTTATCTCAAAGGGTTGCTGTAAGAATTAACTAAGATAATTATAGAATGTGATTCATATAAACTCTTTGATGGCAAGGAATCTTTATATGGATCCCTGGAGCCTAGAGCAGTGGCAGATGCATAGTAGGTGTTCAGTAAACATTTACAGAATGACTAAAGTACTTAGCATAATACCTGGAGAGATTATTCATTTATTCACTCATTCAATCTTCTGTTTAATATTTATTGAGCACCTACTACATGTTTGTCAAAAGCTAAGCTGAGCCACCAAATATCAGAGTAGCTGATTAAGACAAGTCGAAATGAAACAGTGAAACGTTAATCACTTACTGTGATAAAACACACAAGAAGTTACACTGGAGAAAACATCAATTTCCTCACTGTTCCGTTTTCCCCCAAAGAATGACATCATTGAGGGTTAGGTGGGTCGGCACAGACATGAAGTATCATCTCACTATCAGGAGAGTCCTGGTCAAAAGACTCCTGCCATCTTATGGACCTGATAGCCATGGGGGTGGGAGGGCGGGAAGGCAGAGGGGAAAGAGCTAGAAGTGAAAAAGTACTGAGTACTGAGTAGAGTAGAGAAAAGTAGTCTTCAAGTTTTGTCTCCCCTCCTCTCCTTGGGAGGTCCCTGCAGAGGCCTTTGAGAAGGCCTCTACCTGAGGGCTTCACTGATAAAGAGGCCTGCAAATGTAGTCTGGCTAGGAATAGAGATGTGTGAAAGAGCGTGACCAGCCAGGGCGCCTGTGTCCTAGACTGCACTCCCTTCAGAGACTGCAGTATGTGGCTATGCACCAAGACTAATGTGGGGAGGACAGCTTTTCTCTATCAGGCCTGCCAGGTAAAGCCTTTGTAAATGTCTATGGTTGGGCATGAAAATGCACACACAGGTTTTGGGCCAGGAGCCAATCTCCCCAAAGTTGCTATTAGAGTGGATATGGCCTCTGTCCTCACAAAAGCATGCAGACTGTTGAGTAGGCACACCGTAAACAGGTAAACAGATAATATACAATTGACGGATTATGACGAGGGCCCTGCTGTGTGTATGTGTTAGGGGTGGAGAACCCAGAGTCCAGAGAGGGAGAAGAGCAAGATGTCCCTACCTTAGCCTGAGTGCTCAATCTAGCCCCCTCAGAGGCGCTCTCTGAGCTGAGAACTGAGGATGAGAAGGAGCCAGCCAAACTGAGGGCAGGGAGAGGAATTGGGAGAGGTCAAGCACACAAGCTAAATAAATATCCATTCATTCCTCCTTTTGTTGCATCAGCGTTAACTAATTATTGCGGCTATGCTTGAGGGGGCACATGAGACTTCTGCTGGGCCTCGTTCAAAACTGTACAGCCCACCAGTTTATAACAATTTTTTCTTTGATATACAAAATTGGTGCATCCAATAAAATCTATCTGTGGTAATACAGATCTCAAACACACATGAGTCAGATGTTCCTAGTATCTACAAAGTCTTTGATAAATTTGGATGATCCTCCATTGTGTAGCTTTATGGAAAGAACCAAAAGAATAGGTTTAGCTAAAATTCCTTGGTGATCTTGCTCCTTCTTTGAATACTAGAGACTGGAGGTGCTACAGAAAACAATGGTTACTTTTGACTTTAGGGAGGAGAGATGGGTCTGTGGTTATTTTCCAGAGGACTCTGGAGGGTTCCCTGTACTCACGAGTCTGTACTTTGTAAGTCTCTGACACAAAGTTCATTGTCAAAAATGAGCTGGGCCTTTTGGTAATTGTGAAAGGCCATCTACATATAGTGAAAAGCCACTACCAGTTATTATAAATCTTGTTTTTGTCCAAGATTAGTTATCTTTCTAAAAAAAATCCACTCCCTTTCATGATTATTGTTTACGGTCAGTTCAAAGGAGCCAATCCATTTCACAAAACCCTAACTTTACGTACCTATTTTTTTTTTTATTTTGTTTTTAGGATGTATTTGAATAAGATTGGATTGAAGCACTGAGCTATTTATATCCCTGATTTGTTATTTGTTAAAATAAGGATATTATGCTGTGAAAGGAGAATAGACTTAGTAGTGAGGCAGACTTGAGTTTTAATTCTGACTCTACCTCCTCTCAGTTGCATGACTTCAGGTGGGCAACTTCCTTGCGACCTTGGCCCTTAGTTTCTTCACAATTGCATTCACAACCTTTCAGTGGGATGTTGTAAAGATAAAAGATAATTTGTTTGGAGTCCCTGGCATGTAGTATGTGCTTAATAAATGGTAGCTATTATTATCAGTAAAGTCGGTTGCTGTTGCCATGGCTGGGACTCAAAGTATATGGAATTCAGCACCCTTTCAAATTTGCAACATCAAGTTGAATTTTAGTGAAACCAGGAGATGAGTTTCTGGAAATTTATCAACGTTTTTTCTTTCTCCAGGTGTGTGATTAGGAAAATGCAGTTTGGAAAAGAGAAATTCACTCGAAGGTCTATGGATGGCTTTGTTGGCCCATGCAGGGGGTGGGGGGTGGGGTAACAGCACCAAGGGTGTTTGGGGAGTTGGTGGGTCCAAGGAAAGGAAGTAGCACCGCTCTTGTTATGTCCCTCCTGGGAAGAATGTTGCCTTACAGACTTCCTTCTCTCAGGTAGATGCCTGCACTTATAAAAAGGAATCCTGGCAGAGGTGTTATGAGTTCAGACTTACTTATTAAACTGGATCAAACTCTGCCTTTATTTGTCCTGTGACCTGGGGTATGTGTGTCTCACCCTCCTTGTTGCTAAAAAAAGGATTTGCGATGACAATATTTTCTACATTAAACTATTGTTTTGAGAATTAAGTTAGTTAATAGATGTGCTTAAAATACTATCAGGCCACAGGTAAATGCTATCATTATCATTAGTCTAAAATTTCCCTTCAAAGTCGATCTCAAAATACTCTTCCCCATTGTCATTTTGGAGGTTTGTAAGTAGGAAATTTAAAGAAAAAAATGTTTTAAAGAAACTCTGTCACACCTCACACAAAGTAGAAATAGCAATTCTGGTTGATGAAGCACAGATTCAGTAAGGGGATGAGAGGGCTGCCATCTGTGGAGGAGGTCTGTGCTGGTTGCCAGCCCAGGAGCAGTGATTGAGCCTCACTTCCTCAAAGCACCACCATGGAGGCACCAGGGTTAATTATTGTAAACCACCTGGTGGTTTAAATTCCATTTTAAATTGTATGGGTTTTTATAAAATCTTAGTTTTTAATTTGTCTTTAAAAAAGTGCTGTCTCAATTTTTAAAATCCCCCTGAGCTTCATGACTCATATCATAAGAAATCTGACCTTTCAACGGAAGGGGAAAAATCTAAGTTGTTACCTTGACAACAAAAGGTATGCGAGATGCTTTGAGCTCTGGTGTTTCTGCTATAAATAATACATCTTTGGCCAGAACCACAAGCTAGAGAAATATTAATGTGAGAATGGAGAGGAATTAGCTGGGTTGGCCATGGGGAAAGTCTGCATATCAGGAGATTGTTTTAATCACCATTTTTAGGAGTCATTCCCAGAGGCACTTTTGTAGCAATTAACCAATAAACCAATAAAAGGGAATGAATTCAATTTCTAAAAATGGGAATTTACACAAATGAAGACTGATAATGCTTTTTCATGTGAGGGCTTTCTCTATACTTATTTGTACCATTATCTAAATTGTGTTGTTTTCATTCAGAATATTTATTCTCTGGTTTCCCAACAACCTATAAAACAGAACGAAGGGAAGCTAACAATGAACTTTGGTCCTTCAGCTATAATTTACATGATGTTACCCTGCATAGTAGCAGTAAAGGAACATCAATAAAGTTGGATAGCTTTTAAGACATTGTGGATTATTAAAAAAGAAAAAGAGGGGCACCTGGGTGGCTCAGTCAGTTGAGCATCTGACTTCGGCTCAGGTCATGATCTCACAGTCTGTGGGTTCAAGCCCCACATCGGGCTCTGTGCTGACAGCTCAGAGCCTGGATCCTGCTTTGGGTTCTGTGTCTCCCTCTCTCTCTGCCCCTCTCCTGCTCGGGCTCTGTCTCTCTCTCTGTCAAAAATAAACAAACATTAAAAAAATTAAAAAAAAAAAGAAAAAGAAATCTAAGTCTTCTTTGGGTTGAAAGTAACAAAATACTACCGAATTTTTTTAAACAAGCTGTACTCATGGATAGGTCTAAAATTTATGGTTATGATTATCCTTTTGCTTGCTGAATTAAATTAGAAATTAGTCTTCTGGGAAGTCTAAGTTATTTCTTAATAAACTTTAATAGTCTATGAGTCAGAGTAGGTGCTGCTAACAATGAATCTTGCAGGATTTATTGGATGGCAAGTAGGAAATTGCGGGGAACGTCTGTCCATTGGCCTGTGGGAATAGTGCATTAAAATATTTTCTGAATAAGAGGCTTTGCTCCAGTAGATTCTACCTGCTTTTCAGTAAATACACTTTATCCAGGAAGATTTCCTAAAGTTACCTTACAGTTGGATGAAATTCTCTATGACTATTAATGCATCTTATTGGCACAATGAGGTCACCCTCAGACTCACATGAACAAAATCAGATAACTTGATTTATTTTTTTTCAGATGATTTTGTTTTGTTCTTAAATTCCTACCCTGAATGATTGGGGTGGGGAGGAGCTGCTCTAGATTAAGAGACTTTTAAGAGAAACAACAACCAAATACATCATATCACCCTTGATTAAATCCCAATTCAAACAAGCCAACTAAAAATGGCAATTTGAAACAAAAACATTTATAATGGACTGCATATTAGACTTTCCCTGAAATGATTGTTAATTGCTTAAGATGTGATAATAGCACTGTGGTAATGTCTGTAGCACTGTAGAAATTGCCTGTATTTCTTGACATGCCTACTGAAGTCCATAGAAACAAAATGACATTCTATCTGGGATTTGCTATAAAATTTACTCTTTCAAAAAGAGGATTGATTATAGAGGGGGAAAAGTGACAAAAAATTCCAAAATATGAGTGATAGATATGTGCAGGTTCATTACATTATTCTATTCTTATATATGTTTGAAAATACTCATAATTTAAAAAAAAAAACAACCTTGTAACCTAAAACAGTCTCTTCCCCCTCTTTTCCATCTTGTAAAGATGACAGTCTAACCTCTTAGAGTAAATGGTGGTACAGTATCTTATCTTCATGGATGAGATCCCTGGATCCTCATTGGGTCTATCCCTGAAGAGTAATTGAGCCCATCATAGATGAAGCCCTATGGTTTCCTCTTGCACATTCATTTCTCATTTATGCTTTTGGAGGTGATACTGATGCTTTGAGGCCTGGTTGTGATTCCCAGTAGACCCCTGGTTGTGATTCCCAATGGTTTGGGTAATCCATGCTCTAGCTCTCAGTTACAGAGCCATATTGTCTCTTCCACAGAGACCCCTCTTGTCTGGTGAGTTTACCAACTGATACCTTTAATTATTTCCACATGTCACCCATCACGCCCAGACATGTAGAAACTTCTAGATTCCCCTACACCCCAGGGGAAAGCCATAGAGAATCAGTGGAGTAGAAAGGACATCCCATACAGTCTTTTAAGCACTTTACTCCACCAATTTTAATCTTCTCCTAGTGTCTGGTTGGATATAGTGGATAGTGCTAACCTCTGGGTTTCTCTGAGAAGCATGCATTTTTTCCAGAATGGGTCTAGAGAAGGACAAATCAAGACCTTTGTTCTGAAATCAACCCAGACTTATCTGAGTCTCTGTCTATACCCTGAGGCTTGGCTCACAATGTGGCAGGGAAGCACTACACAGTTCAGCACCTTCCTCTTGCCCCTTTCTTCCTTTCTTCCCATCCTCCTAGCCTGGTTACCTGTCACAGAAAGACTTCCCAAAGGGAAATACTCATTTGAGTATTTTCTCATTGTCTGTTTCCCTCACTAAAATGAAAATCCATGAGAACAGGGGTCTTATAACTTGTTTACTGCTATATCCCTAGTGCCTAAAGCTGTGTTTGGCACACATTAGGTGCTCAGTAAATACATACTGGATAAATAGTCGATGAATAATCACTGTATACAGTTCTCTATAGCACTTACTTTGCAAACTAGACATCTATTAGTGTAAATACTTTATTAATGTCAATATCTCCCTCTAAAACTTTTTATGAAAATTGCCTGATAAAAATGAACTTCAGTGCTTGGTAAACACTTGATTTCCAATTCTTTGCCTGAGATGCTGATTCTGTAGGTCTAGGGTGCAGATTAGGAATCTGCATTATTGCAAGTGCTTCCCACCCCCAAGGAGATTGCTCCCATTAGGGACCTTTGGCAAACATAACTCTAGAACTTAAACCCTACAAGGCAAGCACCTTATCTGGTTTTAGTCATTGGAGAGATCTGGCACATAGTGGAACCTCATTACATTGTTGCTGAATGAATGAATAACAGGTAGTGGTGAATACATGCGGGCCTCTTTGTGACTTGATATTCTCTTTTCAACAAGGAGACTGAATTTTTCTATAAAAGTTAGATGGGTTAATTAATGAAAAGCCATCATTTGACTTTCTAGAATACTATATTTCAAACCTTATGGGTGGGAATGTAGTTGTGTGTGTGTGTGTGTGTGTGTGTGTGTGTGTGTGTGTATCTGTGTGTCTGTGTGTGTCTTAGTACTTCATTAACAAGGCACACAGAATATAAGTATCAAGAAATCAGGCATGTATTGCTATTGGCATAAAAACAGATCAATAGAGGGGCATCTGGGTGGCTCAGTCAGTTGAGCGTCCAACTTCAGCTCAGGTCATGATCTCCCAGCTTATGAGTTTGAGCTCATGGTGGGCTCTGTGCTGACATCTCAGAGCCTGGAGCCCGATTCGGATTCTGTGTCTCCCTCTCTCTCTGCCCCTAACCCACTTGCATTCTGTCTCTGTCTCTCTCAAAAATAAACATTAAAAAAAATTTAAAATATACAAATCAATAGAACAGAATAGAGTGCCCACTAAAAACCTATGCATATTAATTTCTAACCAAGGTGCCAAGAATGTACAATGAAGAAAAGATAGTCTCTTCAATAAATGGCATTGGGAACACTGGACAGCTACATGCAAAGAATAAAACTTGATCACTCTCTCACACCATTGACAAAAATTTACTCAAAGTAGATTAAAGACTTGAATGCAAGACCTAAAACCATAAAACTCCTAGAAGAAAACATAAATATAATCTCCTCGACATTATCTTAGCAGTATTTTTGTATCTGATTCCAAAGGCAAGGACAACAAAAACTAATATAAACAAATGGGACAACATGAAAGTAAAGAGCTTCTGCCCAGCTAAGGAAACCATGAACAAAACAAAAAGGCAACGTACTGAATGTAAGAAGATATTTGCAAATCATGTATCTGACAAGGAACTGATATCCAAAATATATAAAGAACTCATACAAATGAATAGCAAAATAAATAAATAAATAAATAAATAAATAAATAAATAAATAAATAAATAACACTCCAATTTAAAAATGAACAGAGGATCTGAATAGACATTTGTGCAAAGAAGACATACAGATGGTCAACAGACACAAGAAAAGATGCTCAACATCACTAATCACCAGGGAAACGTAAATCATAACCACAATGAGCTATCACCTCATCCTTGTCAGAATGCTGTTATCAGAAATACAAGAAATAACAAATCTTTGTGAGGAAGTTGAAAAAAAATGGACCCTATTGGACTATTGGTGAGAATGTGCAATTAGTGCAAATGGGGGTTCCTTTAAAAAATTAAAAATAGAACTACCATATGAACTATCAATTCCACTTATGGGTATATATCCAAAGAAAGCAAAAACACTAATTAAAAAAGATATATGCACCAATATGTTTATCACAACATTATTTACAATAGCCAAAATATGTAAATAACCTAAGTATCCAGAAATTGATAAAAGAATAAAGAAAATATGGGATACACACACACACACACACACACACACACACACACATACACACACACATACACAATGGAATGCTACTGAGCCATATAAAGGAATGAAATCTTGCCATTTGTGACAACAGGACAACATGGATGGACCTTGAGGGTATTATGCTATGTAGAATAAGTCAGACAGAGAAAGAGAAACACTGCATGATTTCACTTACAAATGGAATCTAAACAAACAAACAAACAAAACTAGACCAAACTCAGAGTCATAGATACAGAAAACAGAGTGGTAGTTGCCGGAAGGGAAGGGGAATAGGGGATGTGCAAAATGGATGAAGAGGATCAAGTAGGACAAACTTTCATTTATAAAATAATAATTCATGATGATGTACAGCACAGGGAATACTGTCAATAGCATTGTATTAGCTTTGTATGGTGACAAATGGTGACTACACTTATCGTGGTGATCAGTTTGCAATACACACAAATGTTGAAACACTATGTTGTACACATGAAACTAATAGAATATTGTATGTCAGTAACACTTCAGTGAAAAAAAATTTGTTGCATTGTCTTCTGTTTTTTGGTGTGTTGTTTTTTTTTTTTTAAACAGAGAGAGAGGGAAAGTGCACATGCACGTGCACACACACAGGCTGAGGGGCACAGGGAGAGGGAGAGAATCTCAAATAGGCTCCATGCCCCACATGGGGCCCCATCTCATGACCACAACCATGTGATCACGACCTGAGCTGAAGGAGCCACCCAGGTGCCCCATATTTAGTTGCATTCTCTTCTAAAACTGAATTATTTTTTGAAAAAGCATTTGCTAAACCATAACAATTAAATCACTGGTATTAATTATTATGAAAGAGGCAATAAATCTCGTGTCACCTTTTCAGGTATCAGGAACAGAAACTAAGATTTTTTTTAATTTTGTTCTGAAAGCATTTAGCAGATAAATAAATTAGATGGAATACATAAAAGCTATCATTTTTCTATTATCATTTTGATACGTCTGTACTTAAGATTCAAATGCTATATCTATGTGAGCAGGGAGGAAGCCAAACCACAGAACAATCGTTGGACTGGGGGGGCAGAAAACCTGGGTACTGATTCTGACTTCACTCAGCTACTAGTCAATTTTATGACCTTTGTCAAATCACATCCCTTCTCTTTGCCTGGTTAGTTTCCTTCAGTACTAAAAAAGGTAGGGGTTCGAAAAAGAGTGGGGATTCAATTAGTTGATTTCTGGGACTTTTTTCCCAGCTTTTACATCTCACCATTAGCTTTTTGTTGTTGTTGTTGTAAAAATTTTCTCTTTTTTTAGTTTATTTATTTATTATTCTTTAATTTACATACAAGTTAGTTAGCATATAGTGCAACAATGATTTCAGGAGTAGAATCCTTGATGCCCCTTAACCATTTAGCCCATTCCCCCTCCCACAACCCCTCCAGTAACCCTCTGTTTGTTCTCCACATTTAAGAGTCTCTTATGTTTTGTCCCCCTCCATGTTTTTATATTATTTTTGCTTCCCTTCCCTTGTGTTCATCTGTTCTTTCTCTTACAGTCTTCATATGAGTGAAGTCATATGATATTTGTCTTTCTCTGACTGACTAATTTTGCTTAGCATAATACCCTCTAGTTCCATCCACATAGTTGAAAATGGCAAGATTTCATTCCTCTTGATTGCTGACTAATACTCCATTGTATATATGTACCACATCTTCTTTATCCATTCATCCATCGATGGACGTTTGGGCTCTTTCCATACTTTGGCTATTGTTGATAGTGCTGCTATAAACATGGGGTGCATGTGTCCCTTTGAAACAGCACACCTGTATCCCGTGGATAAATGCCTAGTAGTGCAATTGTTGAGTCATATGTTAGTTCTGTTTTTAATTTTTTGAGGAAACTCTATACTCTTTTCCAGGGTAGCTGCACCAGTTTGCATTCCACCAACAGTGCAAAAGACAGCCTCCTTCTCTGCATCCTCACCAACATGTCATTGCCTGAGTTTTTAATGTTAGCCATTCTGACAGGTGTGAGGTGGTATCTCATTGTGGCTTTGATTTGTATTTCCCTGATAATGAGTGATGTTGAGCATTTTTTCATGTGTCGGTTGGCCATCTGGATGTCTTCTCTGGAGAATTGTCTATTCATGCCTTTTGCCTATTTCTTCACTGGATTATTTGCTTTTTGGGTGTTGAGTTTGACAAGTTCTTTATAGATTTTGGATACTGACCCTTTATCTGATGTCATTTGCAAATGTCTTCTTCCATTATGTTGGTTGCTTTTTAGTTTTGCTGATTGTTTCCTTCATTGTGCAGAAGATTTTATTTTGATGAGGTCCCAATAGTTCCTATTTGTTTTTGTTTCCCCTGCTTCTGGAGACATGTTGAGTAAGATATTGCTGCAGCCAAGATCAAAGACGTTTTTGTCTGCTTTCTCCTCTAGGATTTGTATGGCTTCCTGTCTTACATTTAGGTCTTTCATCCATTTTGAGTTTATTTTTGTGTATGATGTAAGAAAATGGTCCAGGTTTATTCTTCTGCATGTCTCTGTGCAATTTTCCCAGCACCACTTGCTGAAGAGACTGTCTTTATTCCACTGAATATTCTTTCCTGCTTTGTCAAAGATTAGTTGGCCATATGTTTGTGGGTGGGTCCATTTCTGTATTTTCTGTTCTGTTCCATTTATCTGAGTGTCTGTTCTTGTGCCAGTACCATACTGTCTTGATGATTACAGCTTTGTAATACAGCTTGATGTCTGGGGTTGTGATGTCTCCTGCTTTGTTTTTATTTTTCAAATTGCTTTGGCTTTTCAGTGTCTTTTCTGGTTCCATACATATTTTATGACTGTTTGTTCTAGCTCTGTGAAGAATGCTTGTGTTATTTTGATAGCAATGGCATTGAATATGTAGATTGCTCTGGGTAGTATCGACACTTTAACAATATTTGTTCTTCCTATCCAGGAGCATGGAATATTTTTCCATATTCTTAGTTCAAACACAAGGCACTGATCTAAACATTGGAATTACCATAGCGAACAAAACAAATATCTGCTCTTAGAGTACTTGTATTCTGGCCAGAGGCAACAGATAATAAAAAGTAAAGAAAGCTAAAATAAATAGATAGGTAAGTATGGAGGTAGGTAGATTGATAGGTAGGTCGATAGATAGATGGTAGATAGGTAGGTAGATTGATGGATACATAGATAGATAAAATGCTATGGAGAACAATTAAGCAGGGAATAGTGTGTGGGTGTAGTAAATTAAATAGGATGGGCAGAGAAATCTCCACTGAGATTTGGGTAAAGGCCTACCGCCCCTTGACAACACAGAATTCAGTGATCAAGTAAGGGTGTGGCCAGAAGCATAAAATAAAGCTAGAGACAGTGAGGTACAGACACAAATTCCTGTAAGACCCATGGAAAAGTGAACCAGTCAATTGATGTAAATGGAGAATATAGTGGTTACTCAGCTCCACCGTTGCTGTCATGTAAGATCTGGGTCCAGTGTTGACAGATATGCTCTCTTCCAAGAGAAACTGGAAATCTGAATTTTTATGTAAAATATCCTGGTTTTGTTTTTTTTTTTTTTCAACGTTTATTTATTTTTGGGACAGAGAGAGACAGAGCATGAACGGGGGAGGGGCAGAGAGAGAGGGAGACACAGAATCGGAAACAGGCTCTAGGCTCTGAGCCATCAGCCCAGAGCCTGACGCGGGGCTCGAACTCACGGACCGCGAGATCGTGACCTGGCTGAAGTCGGACGCTTAACCGACTGCGCCACCCAGGCGCCCCAGGCTAATTTTATAATAATGAAGAAAAATCAGTAAAGTTAATTTTGAAAAAGTTTTAGGGAAAATTGAATCGGAATAAGCTGAGATGAATAAGCCCAAAGGACTTCTCGGAAAGATCTTTATAATTAGGGGTCTTTTTTTCTGTAATCATTCTCTATATAATCATTGTCTCATATATAATATTCTTCAAGATAAACAAAGATAAACCTGAAATATACACCCAAGCCTATCAATGATGAGACTGTGCTAGTGAGAAATGGTTCACATAAGAGTCCTCACCTGCAGGGGCACCTGGTTGGCATAGTCAATTAAGCATCTGAATCTTGATTTCAGCCCAGGTTGTGATCTCATGGTTCATGAGATTGAGCCCAGCATTGGGCTCTGTGCTGACAGCATGGAGGCTGCTTTGGATTCTCTCTCTCCCTCTCTCTCTGCCCCTCACCTGCTCATGCTTTCTCTCTCAAAAATAAATACATAAACATTAAAAAAAAAAGTCATCAAGTTGCAAAAGAATTATCTATGAAGAAAGAAACCTCTCCTAACATGGTGAATGTGCGTTTTAGAGGGAAAAGTAATCTTGTACATATTCTTTCTGCAAAAGCAATTATATTTCTTCACACAGAAATTGTTGCAAGGGGCATGCAAGTGCTATGAAATGGAAATACCAATACATTACTTTTGTTCAAAACATCTCTGCCTAGCACCCCAATCTCCCACATTCCTGAATAACATGATGAAATCTTCCAGTTATGCAAAAATTAAAAAATGAGATTTGTTCTGAATAATTCTTTATATTTTTGGCATGTTGTTTGTTCTCTTGCTATGAAGCAAAGAAATATGTTGGCCTGGCATATTTTATTATCTTTTCTTAGGCAGGATGGGGAAAATGTATAAATCTGCACACCCACAAATTTCATATTGAGGGTTAGAGGTATTTTGCAATAGTAGGACAGTGGCCCCTAAACAACACAGTTGCTTTGAAAAATAAATGTAACTCACTTTTGCCTACTTTCCAAAACAGATTTCCTTATTTGGTGAAAATGTTATGCGGGAAAAACCCACAAAAGAAGAATACGTATGACTTAAGTCATTGGGCTAGAGTTTATGACTTGACCAGCTGCTTGGCTATCACATCTAAGCATACTCAGCTCTAACAAAAATGTGCTTTTACTTCCCATATGCATTTATAAGTGGGAAATGAAGCATGATATACAATCCTCACGGTGAACTTGGATGCTCCTGGGGAAAACAACAAGCTCTGCTTTCTAGAACCATAAAACATCCAATCTGGAAGTTACCACAACAGTGCATCTTTCCAGTCCCTCAATAACACGAAGAAAATTAGGGCACCAGAGGCTGTCCTGACTTTAGCACTGAGAGTCCCATGTGCCAGGAAACCCCTCAGTTCTGAGATGGTTGGTCATCCTAATATTAGGACTAGATTTCAAGTCTTCTGATTATCGACTCAGTGATGTTTGTATCACACATCTTTGTATTTACTGATATTCTAGTTGATCTACCATTAAGGACAATCTGCAAATAAGTTTACATGCTAATTTTGCATTCCTTATATATTTAAGGACTGAGATAAAAATTTTGGTTTTGGTTTCCCCATACAGCTTTTAAAGGATTCTTCCCATATGAAACATGCCCTAAATATTATTTCACTTCCTTCTCTCTCCTGTCTCTCTTTTTATTCCTAGAAAGATGTAGATTTATGTTGTTATGCATGGCTTAAGCTGATAAATCAAATCAGTAGACATTTCAAGTAAACAAACAAAATGAATTTGAGAGGTTATAAGTGTTTGCAAGTGTCACCGTGGAGACCAGAGAATGGATTGTCACCATGGAGACTTGCATAAACACTGCCTGTAATGATTTCCATGGGGAATGAGATATAGAAGAGATTTGGGAAGGAGGACATATAAATGGAGCTGGCAGTAAGTACAGCCAGAATGAGTTGTGTAAGAAGCCTGGGGGATGCTAAAGTAAGTTGACAGTTTGAAATGTTTCTACGCTCACCACTGCTCCACCAGTGAACAAGAAAAAAACTTGAGGGAAGATCCCCAAATCTTAAAATAAAGAATTGGAGGTGATTTCCATCCATTCCTCCACTCCTTTGTTCACACTGGCTATCACTGTCATTATAACTAGTTCTGTACTGTGATGTGATAATAATGACAGCTAGTCTTTATTAAGTCTTACCACACTGGTGGGACTGCAATAAGCCTTTTATGGTTATTATCACATTGAATTCGAACATTTATAAGGAAATGAAAATATTATTCTCATTTTACCAATGAGGAAACTGAAGCACAGAGAAGGTCATACAGTTAAAAAATGGGGTAGAAAGGATTCATATGAGGCAGTCTGGTAACAGAGCCTATATTCCTAAGTACTTGTCTGATGAGAAGATAATGTCCTTGTCTATGAGACACTTTAAGTCTAAATAAGGAAGTAAACATAGTAATAAAGAATATCACTAGGACAATAATATGGATTTCCAGTACTTATACACATTTTAGTAATTATTTAATTACAGGGTAATGTCCAACATAAATCTTACTACTTTTCCTTTTTTTTACTCTGCAGTTATTATGTCACTGGGTTCTTAGTTGCAAAAACAGAATCCACATTAGCTAGCTAAAAGAGAAAAAGGATATATTAAAGTGTATCCATTTACTCATGGGATATCTGGGAGGGTCAGAGAGTCATACTTGAAAGCTATAGCACCCAAATTATTCCATCTTCCTATTTCAGGGTTACTAGGGTTTTGGGTTTTTTTACTTTTGTTTTAAGTTTTTATTTAAACTCCCATTAATTAACATACAATGTAATATTGGTTTCAGATGTACAATATAGTGATTGAATACTTCCGTACATCACCCTGTGCTCGTTATGACAAGCGCACTCCTTGATCCCCATTATCCCACCCTCTGGTAACCCATCAATTTGCTCTCTGTAGTTAAGAGTCTGTTTCTTGGTTTGCCCCTTTCTCTCTTTTTTTTCCCCCTTTGCTCATTTGTTTAGTTTTTAAAATTCCATATATGAGTGAAATCATATGGCATTTGTCTTTTTATGACTGACTTATTTCACTTAGCATAATACTCTCTAGCTCCATCCACATCATTGCAGATGGCAAGATTTCATTCTTTTTATGGCTGAATAGTATTCCATTGTATATACATGCATACCACATCTTCATCTATTCATCAGTCGATGGACACTTGATCTGTTTCTGTAATTTGGTTATTTTAAATAATGCTGCTATAAACATAGGGGTGCATGTATCCTTTTGAATTAGTATTTTTGTATTCTTTGGGAAAATACCTAGCAGTGCAATTGCTGGACCATGGGGTGGTTCTATTTTTAACTTTCTAAGGAAACTCCATATGTTTTCCAGAGTGGCTGCACCCGTTTGCATTCCCACCAACAGTGCAAGAGGGTTTCCCTTTCTCCACACCCTCGCTAACACCTGTTGTTTCTTATGTTGTTGATTTTCACCAATCTGACAGATGTGAAGTGATCTCTCATTGTAGTTTTTATTTGTATTTCTCTGATGGTGAATGATCTTGAGCATATTTTCAGGTGTCTGTTGGCCAACCGTAGGTCTTCTTTGGAAAAATGTCTATTCACACCTTCTGCCCATTTTTAATTGCATTATTTGTCTTGGGGGTGTTGGGTTTTATAAGTTCTTTATATATTTTGGATACTAACCCTTTATCAGATATGTCATTTCAAATATCTTCTCCCATTCTGTAGGTTGCCTTTTAGTTTTGTAGTTTCCTTTGCTATGCACAGTATTATTAGGCAGTTAAATCAAATTTACCTTAAAATGTTCATTTAAGCTTGCAGGTAGATCGACTCAAGGGTTGTGCTCAGTTGGATTAACACTGACTCGTCTCTATAAGCTCTAATTCTTCACAGAACACCTGTGGGCATCATTCCATGGCCAAGGCATTCTAACAGTTACAAAGCTTTGGAACAGGAATTTCTAGTGATCCCAGGAAGCTTTGTGTTGGGCCAATCAACCATCCCTGAGAAAGATTTTGAGGTTTGCCTGATAGCAAGGATCAACAGAATTCATTGTAATCTTAAAGGATAGCTATGTCGATAATCTTGGATAAAGTCCTTTGACTCAAATCTTGTGAAAGATTTATTTACAAATTATTGATACACACCATGAGAATTAGCCTTTATTTTGCACAGATAAGTACTCAGCAGAGAGCAAAATATATAGGACCTTTTCCTGAGAGGAAGCAAAGGACAATGAAAAGCGCAATGAATTTGGACTAAGAGCAAAGTTGTTGTGATTATGAAATTTAAACATATGGGGTAGTTCCTGGCACCAAGAAGATGTGCTATAACTAGTGGTTCACTTCCTCCAACACATCTAACCCAATGGTTCCTGCAAACATGAACAAATTATGGGCTAGGCTTGTGTAGGTCAGATTAGAAGTAGGTAATTTGTTTTTAACCATTTGTATGTTGTCAGTTATGTAAAGAAACCATTTCTCTTTTCTCATTGATTCAAAGTTTGTAGTCAAATATGTGACCCAACTCTATTTAGCAAATACATAGGATTTCATAGCATGAGTTTTGATACACTATACACCACTCTTCATCTTGCTTTTTAATCGTTATTTTCTCTTCTTCTCTTTTTAAAACTATTTGTATCTTATCTCACTATACTATATGCATCTTTTTGTACTTAAATCCATTTTTGGAAAAAAAAAAGTGTTAAAACCACTTTGCCACTCCGATATACCCCAGTCATTCTTACATGGCTCCAGAAGGCCCTTCTGGTGCCCTTCTTTGAAGGCTCTGTCCTTGTAGCCCCTCAAAACCATTCTCACTTGGCCCACATTTTAGACTGGCTGTGGAATCTTTTCTTCACTGTCATCCATCTGCTTTTATCTCTCAGAGATTTTGAATGATTTCTAGTCCCTTAGAATATCCCATTCTATTTCCCAGCACTGATTTGGATTTATTTTACTTTCTGTTTTTTTCTGCTATTTCTAGAGGTTAGAAAGGGAAGATGCAGCATGTGTTCAGTGTGCCATCTTTCCATGGTGGCCCCTATTCTCTTCTTCATTCCAAATCTGCATTGCCAATACTCCTCTGAACATGCACACTCAGATGCGCTACAGGAGGCTCTACTCACAATGTCCGAAATAAACACTTTACCTCAACCAGCTTCTATGCATCTGAGTGCATGCTGGCACACACTATGTACACATGCATGCCTATGTGTGCGTTCCCTGAATAACCGAGAAAGAAAATGCATTGTATCCTTGCTCTACTCCCTCTCTCATCCTTATTACACAATAAATGTCCAAACCTCTAGTTACTCCACATCGTGAATACGCATATCCATACATTCCTTGACATCTTTTTATTGCTGTAGCATGATAAAATCTGGTTTTATTCCTTCAGTCCATTCTCCAAACTGTATCCAAAATGAGATACCTAAAGGGCATCACCTTTCCAAAAATCCTCCTGGCTTCCAGTGCCTGATAGGATAAATCTCAACCCTTTATACAGTACCTTCTTTAGCATAGTACCACACAGTACCTCATTTGCCTCTGTACTCACTGCTCCTCAATATTAAAAGTTCATACTCAGCTACACATCTTCTGTTCTTTCGTACCTCCATATTTTTGTGTGTATTGTTCATTCTACTTAGAGCACTCTTCCTCACCTCAGCTCATCCTTCCTTCCTGCCTTCTTTCATTCTTCAAAAAATATCTTGTGATGCACATACTGTGTAAAGACACTGTTCCAGACACTGGACAAATTAGTCTTTGCCATTGCTTTTAAAATGTATTTAATTTAACAAACACTTCTATAACACTGTGAGCCAGGATCACTTCAAAAAGTCTGTGAGATTCCTTTCTAGTAGGAGACACACATCCAGATGACTTCTTCAGGATTCAACTTCCATCCTCTTGGACCTTCTTCTGAATCACCCAGGCTGAGCTCAGCCCAGTAAGTTCTGCATGGACAATTGCCCAAGCATGTTTCTGTGGTTGCCTCTGCTATGGGACTGTAAGGTCCCTGAGCGGACCCTTCTGTTTATCCCCTGAACAGTGTTGGGCACCTAATAAAAACTCAGTTAAGTGTTAATGAAACAACTGCCAAACTAACCAAATTTGATCTTGTCATTCTGCTCCTTAAAACACTTTGATGAGTCACCACTACTAAAGGCTTAAGTCCAAATTCCTTAGCCTGGCAATGCTTTGCAGGCTGGCCCCAACCTTTCCTTCTGGCCTCAACTTCCCCAGTCCCCAGTCATGTTCCTATTGCTCTAGCCACACCAAACTATTGCTCATGCTCCCAAAATAATGTTCTCTATAATTTCTCAAGTGCTAATACGAAATGCTCTACCTGACTTGTCAACCTTTCATAAAGTTTCATTTGTCCTTCATGACCAGCTCAAAGATCACACATCCACATGTGTTACATATTCACCCCTAGGACTTGTCACTCCTATATCCACATAGTCACATAGTTTTATTTATCCCATTGTACTGTAATGATCTATTTATGTATGTCTATCTCCCCCACATACACACACACTTATTCCATGGGCTTTGGGTTCTTCAAGGGCAAGAATTCTATTTTATTAATTATACTTTATTAATCTTTGAATTCTCTATAAATTCATATGAAACATATCTCAGCCCCTAAAATATATGGGCTAATTAGGTAATGTCTTATTGAAGGATTTAATGAATGGATAGGCTTGTGTATCCTTCACTCCTCTGTGTAGGACAACTGGAGAAGGACCAAACCTCAGCTTATCCAGTGTTTCTGCAGAAGGTAGAATTCAAGGTCTTATTCTCAAACCAAATTCGAAAGCTTTATATTCAAATGCTTTATTGACTGATCACTTATTCTCTATTTTTCTTAGTTTTCAAATATAAAAGATTATTTGTCTTTGGAGTTTTTTGTCCCATTTCTAGAAGAATAGTAAATCAGTACTGTCACCTGCTTATTACTTCTTACACATTCCATATACAAGAAAATATTAGTTTCTTGAAGGTAAATCTCCCTTATCCAATTTAAAATACCTTTAGGTAGTCGTTGGAAAGGACCATTTTAGCCTGTCTCAAGCCTATATATTGGTAAACAGGATGTTTTCAGTGAAAAACAGCCATAGCTGTAAAAAGCCTTTTAAGAAATGTAACCTATGTTTTCCCCAGGCCACATGAACCTCAGGGTAAAATGGGGTCATATTAATAGTAATAAAAAGTGTTGCTCTGCTTTGACCCCCACTTAGTATTATAGGATCTCAAACTTTTTGCAAAACTTTCTCTTCCATCCTTAGATATTTTGAGGGGCCCTAAGAAATATTTCAAATGTTTCAAAACAGTGAGTCCTGTCGGCATCCGTGTGGTATCCACCATGCTTCTTCTGGCCTCTTCTCTCACTTTCTGCAAGTTGCTGCTGCTGCTGTTGCCTGGCTCCTATTGTCCAAGTTGTTAATCAAAGGGCAACTCTGACACCTTCCATGGTTTCCGATGCCACTGGCCGACTCCTAACCTGTGGCACTGTCTCCTGCTGCCTTTGAAAACATCCTCCTTTTGTAAGAGTTATTGGTGCCATGCCTTATCTGCTTATGTACTGCACCATTGCTGCCCCAGGTGCTGCTACCACCACCTACCACCACCTACTATCACTTACCACTGCTGGTTACCACCTACTACCACCTATCACCACCTGCCACTGTGTGCCACCACCTACAACCGCCTGCTATCTCCTAGTATCACCACCTATGAGGATCTGCCAACACCTGCCACCACCTATCACCACCTCTTGCCACCACTATTACTGCTTCTTCTTGACACCTGTTGTTGTGTTCTACAGGCCCCAAAGCTGTGTGGAATGGGTTCCCAATCTCACCAATATTTTAAGGGCCATAGTTCTCTCAGTTTTAACTTTCAGACCCTTCTTACCTTATTACTTGAGTATAAATCCAAACAAGTTATATTTTGCAAGTGAGTTGAGTTTCATATTTTCGGTATCCTCATACTTACCCCTCTAATCCAGTGACCATACCCATCTTGTGCACCTGACTCATTCTTTGCTTAGGACTGTCTCACTCCCAGAAATTCCATAGCTACTTATACACATATACATGCTAAGCCAGCCTATGGTTGCATCACAGACACTCAAGCTAGCTTCAATTCATACATACATACATACATACATACATACATACATACTTGTTCTTATTGAAAGTATCAGAGAAAACTCAAAACTTATATGTTTTCTCTGGTACTCTGAAGTTTCTCTATTTTTCTCTGGTATTATGAAATTGCTGGTGGTGTGGAATTATTCTGAAAAGGTAAAAGCTGGCATTACTTCATTTACCTTGAGGAGTATCCATTGGGATAGCTCAAGATAAAGTTACGTCTTTTAAGACATGAAGTTATGTCCTTGTAGAGTGGAAGAAGTCCATAGGTAGGCAGTTAAGGGCTAGTGATGAAGCTTTGTAAGGTCACCAGCACCCATCTTTCAGCTCCTCCATCCTCAATACACACAGCACACCACAGGACCCCAGATTGCTATGGGAGCCTCAGACACTGTGATTGCATTCCAGCCAGACATTTCCACTTACCTTCCATGGGCCAGAAGTTGGCCACAATGACACATTTAGCTGCAAAAGAAGCTGGGAAATGTGATCTTTATTATAAGTATCCAGGTCTTCAGCTAAATCAGCAGTAGTGTTACCAAGGAAGGAGTCAAGAATATATATTTGGGGATAGCTTGGACTCTCTGCAAGAAAGATATGGGTTTCTTTTGTCTCCTCTTTTTGTGGATTTAAAACTGGTGCATGGAAATGGAACAGATCATTGAATTTCTTGTGCCACCCACATCAATGTGTGGCACGACCACCTATAGATAACTTAATTCATGTTTCATTCTCGTTGTTGTTGATACATTTTCCTTTCCTATCCTGAAAAGTTGGCTCAGTCTTTTGTCTACGTGACTAACAGACTCTTGTGTTGTAGAACCAAAAGCAGAAGTTTCCAGGTGCCTGGCAGGTAAACTCAGTCTCCATGTGTAAACTCATGGAAACAATGGCAGCAAAGTGTCTGAAAGAGGAAGATGGTTCCAAAGTGTAGGGAAAGCAAAATTGGATCAATTTGAGGAGGAGAGAGGCATTACAATGTCCTTAGAGCTGAAGGGGTCAGTACTTAGGCCATTCCACAGGGAGTGGGGACTAGTGCCATGCTCATTCATAGCTCTCTGGGACACATATACATCCTACCTTAGATTGACTATGTGTTGTGTCTCAGGAAACCAGATATGGGTCTTGAAGCACCTCACAACCTTGGAAACGTTCCCTATGCTCACACTGTGCATTTCCCAGAGAACATGGCCAAGGTGAACCCAATAGTATCCTTCCCCTATATTCTGAATTTACAAGTCAACCGAGACCATAATCTAACCCTAGCAAGGTAGAGGCATCTCCCCCAAATGAGATCAAGGATGATTTGCCACCATCACAAGTAGAATTAAGCTTGGGGAGATTCTTCTTATTTTCCAACATAGTATTTTTTAAACCTACATATTGTTAATATTTATTCCTGCTACAAAATGTAGAGGTGGAAGCAGAACTCAGCCTTCCTGGGCATTAACCTTGCACTGTTCTTGTGTAGCTTAGCTGTCTCTGAGGGCCAAGTTTAGAAGTAAGTTGGAATGATATTGATCACTGAAGAATGATTCATCCTGATTCCTCATCTGGCTTTCTTGGCTCATCAGTGTGCTATGTGTTCCCACACTGATTTAATCATACATAGTATTTAGGCTATAAACTCCTTGGAGGTAAGTACTCAATCTATTCTATGATAGACTACATATATGTTACATTGCCCACACATCCTGTCATTTGATCCACCTTTTGTCAGATCACCCTGGCTATAGAAATCAATGAGCCAAGATTTTTTTATTTGAGCTGTATCGCTCAGAAATCAGACCCATGGAGGGCCCTCCCCTTGACAAAGCTGTGGGTGGTGCTGGTTGGGGGTACTTTCTACTGGTATTTAACGTGGTTCTTTCCCTGAATCTGGGGCTTGTTACAGATTTATATGCCAGAACCAAGTCTTCAAGAGAGACTCAAGGTGTTATAACCAGTGCTATTGATGATTTAGTAGGTAACATTCTTTTTTCTGAATTTCCAATGAAACCAGTGGGTTATGAGGAACCATCCTTCAGCTGAGTCATAAAGACAAGCTCCTGCCCTCTTGCAGTTAAAAATTCATGAAGCATTTCAAAAGGCTGTTTAGAATCAAGCTTAGTTACATTCTTTCCCTTCCATTTCTTGTTATCTATATGATTAAATGCCTTTTTTGAGGTCTTCATTTCTGCCAATGAATTATAATTTGATGTCTCTGCTTGCTTAATCAAGAACAAACATTGGGCCTGGGTACCACTTGGTTAAGCTAAAGAAAAATATAAGCATTACAGGGAACCAAGTGGGAAAACAAAATATAATGTCAGTTAGTTTTACTATGTTTTGCTATAAAAGTTGGCAAGCATTGAAAATTTGCATGCCAGGGTTGTCTCCCAAAGGTAGATAAACATAACTGTTAACATGAGCTGATGACATTTGTCAGCTACTGTGTTTAATTCCCTATAGTAGTTCTCTCAACCAGAGGTAATTTTGGTTCCAGGGTAAAGAGGGAGAAAGTGGTAAGTGATTCCCCCTGACCATGAAAACTGTGTGTCATAATTGGCTCACAAGCCATAGACCGCTGGTGTCTGCATTAGTACTTCATAACTGGGCTTCAAGTAGTTAAGTTCCACAACTGCAGTATTCTCCAAAGTGCCATTGCTTTTGCTACTAGAAATTTGAAAAAATCTATTAAAATATCTCCCTGTTCTATGTTATTGGATATAAGACAGGGACTTCACTTTGTCAGGATTGTTGATATCACATAACTTTCTGCCTTCTTGCAATAAAAAATTCATGAGGCATTTTCAAAGGCTCTTGAGACACCACACTAGATCCCAAGTTTCTTAGCTCTTTGGCCCTGATCACAGAGGGTCTAACCTGTGAGGAATCCTATGGATATTCTAAACTTGTCCCTGCTCCCTATGCTCATGGAAAAGTGCAGTAAATCCCTTTGGTCTGTTTTGTGTGAAGTGCTGACTCCTCCCTCCATAGCAGGCTCACAGGTGATAAAAGGCCAATGTCAGGACCTTTCAGAAAACCTAGAATTATCATTCACAATGATAATAATAGTAATAGCAATGATGGTGATGATGATGATGCCAGTTCCTTTCTGAAACCTCTATCATGAAAGCAAGGAAGCTTCTTTTCCTAGAAGTCCCAGTGATCATCTCAAGTCTCACTGGATTGAATTAGATCACAAACCTACCTTAGAACCAGAAACCATGGCCAGGAGGTGGGGCAATGCTGATTAGTTTAGGCCTGAGCCAGGAGCCCTACATCTAGAGCCAGAGGGATATTGATCCAGAGGTGTGTAGAGCTTCACCCAAAATACATGGGGCTTGCAGGAGTGGACATACAAACCCAAACAAGATGAGGTAGTTTCTGAGAGAAGGGGATGAACTATTGATTTAGCTGCAATGGCCTCAGCAACTAACAGTAATCATTTACTGAGCACTCATTTCATATCATTATAATTCTAAGAACATTTTCATTTAATCCTTAAAAAAATCCACAGAGAGAAGTTCCAATTTTATGCACATTTTCAGATGAGAAAATGGAAACTCACAGAGGCTAAGTGACTTGTTAAAGTCACATAGCCAGGAAGTGGCAGAGGTGGTATTTGAATCTAGGTGGTCGGACTTCAAAGCTCAAACTGGTTCATTCTCCTCATTAGGAAGCAATTCTAAGCTTAGCCAGATTACACTAAGGGAGGCAGGTGTCATCCTGGGCTTCAGAGACCAATGAAGCTATAGAGCCAGATCCAGTTAATTAGTGCAGCTTCCTCCCCACTTGTGGTTCTGTGCTAGTCACCTCTCCTGGCAACCATTGACCCCCTGTGCTGGGCCTTCCTACTTCCCTTTACACCTCCCTTGAGACCAGAGGAATTACTACACCAAGTAAGTACTTTACTTTTAAAAAATGGGTAAAATGATTATTTCTAAGAATTCTTCCATTAAAACCAAGAATTATAGCTTATTAAGATATTCTTTTCCTATGAGAGCTAATAGCATATGTAAGGCTAGTCCGAGTGATTATTTCTAGTACCAAGAGATAATAGAAGGCTCTTGTGGTGATGACTAGACCAGGAAAAATATTGCATCCATAGTCATTAATAATATCTTATTCTGTCTGTCAGTTCTCAGGGCTTAGTTCTCTGAATAACCAGTTCTGTGTTTCTGTTTCTTCTCTGAAAAAATGGGTGTTGGGAATCAAGCCAAGAATCTGTAGCAGGACAATTGATATACACCTGATGAATACAGCTCTTCCTGACAGTGAGATCTTCTAGATCTGTCTGATCTATTTCGTGACATTTTATTTGGCAGGTTTAAAAGAGCAAAATATAGAAAGCTGTCTAGGTTTAGCAGGGAGTCTTACCTCTTTATTATTCCTGTGTTCTCAGGTTGTGTCACGATTTATAATTCATTTTCAACTGAACATTCATGGCCTATATTGAAAAAGCCATGTTAATTTCATAAAGTTGGGTCAAGTAAGGATAAAAGGAGAAGATGGAAAGAAAATTTATTTGGAATAGTAAGCCTATAGATGATTAAGAGTCTTTCAGGAAATGATATATGCCAGTTGAAAAGCACTCATATTGTTTTCTGGACTAAACTATGCTCATAAGTATTAGAGTCATATGCTTTAATTGAACTACATTTTTAGGTTTCAATGAAGTTTGAAAAATTAAATAAGCAATGAGGAGTTGCTACAGTATTTTTGAGATCTTTTAAGGTAATCTCTGGATGATTATAAATAAGAAAAACTTTTTGAGATTTTAGTTTTCACTTGAAACTGTATCTATCCACTCTACACACATTTATTCAGTTCCTCCTATGCATCAAGGAGTATTTAGCACTGGAAAGCAGTGATAAATATACAACACAGTTCCTACCACTGTGGGCCTCACCATCTAGTAAGAAACATAAAAAATAAAATTAAAAAAAAAACATAATAATGTCAAATTTGAAAAATTCCATGAGGACTGGTAATAGAGTACCTAGAGACAGAATATTAATGTGGGAAGGAGGGAGCAATTTTATGCAGGGTAACTACCAAAGGCTTCTCTAGGAGACATGTAAAGAAAGGTCTAAGGATGAGAAGAAACTAGCCATACAGATATAGAGAACAGTCCTGCAGATGGAAAAAGCCCTTAACCAAGATAGGGAAGACTGAGTAGGGGAAAGAAATTGGAGAGGAGGGATACTGGAAACCAACATTTGAAGTATCTGTGACAAATTAGAGAATTCGAGCAGGAAATTGGATAAAGAGCCTGGAGTCTAGAGTTAGATCAGGGAGGGAAATACAAATTAGGGAACGATAAGCATGCAGATAAACATTTTTAAATGATACAGTGTATAAGATTGCCTAAAAAGAATGTACAGAGTAAACAGAAACTCTAATATTGTGTTGTCAGTACGGAAAAGGAGCCGGCAAAAGAGCCCAGCAGGAGAACTGAGAAAGCAGAATGATCTCATAAAAGCCAAAAGAAAAGAGGGAGTTACTGGTTAAGGATGGTGGAATGATGAACACATACCTTTTTCCCTTTCTATACCAAGACTTTCAGAAATGATGGAAACTTAATTTATTTTAAACCATAAACCCACAACAACAAAGAAACGAGGAAGAGCCATAGCTGGCTTGATTTCAATAATTTCTTGAGAATGAAGGCAGATGGAGGAGTGATGGAATGTGGCAAGAGGAAGCCAGAGCACAGAGAACATGTAGGGGAGAAGGGTTAAGGACAGACCCAATCTGCCCTCCAGATTCTGGAATAGCCCAGGATATGTCAGGGATGACAGAAAATTGGACTGAGATGAGGGCCTCAACATGGAGTAACTGAAAGGAAGTATACATAGTTGTTGCTATGCCACCACACTCACTCCTGAATTCTGAATCTCTGAAGGAAAAAAAAAAATCACCTCTATAGAAATTGAAGGCCTACATTCCCCAGCTTCTAGAAATTACCTACATAGATAACATCTACCTTCCTAATAAGTATCTTAAACTTAATCTAAATCTAAACATGTGAGCTAATAAGGCCTGTCCACGTATCCAGAGCATCCAATTAACATTTTATTGACCCATTCTTAAATATGAATAGACTGTTAAAGTTATATTTTTTAAAAGAAAGTCTCTAACATGAAAAAAAAGAGATCAAGATGAATCACAGGTAAAAATGACACTGGAGGAAGTAAAAATTTAATATGTATGAGATAGAAGAAATCTCCAAAAGGTTTTATTTCATATCAGAGAGATTTGAGAAAACATTACATCTCAACACAAGAAAAGGTTGCTATGAAAAAAGATACAATCAAAGCATAGAAAAGATGTCTTGAATAAATAAATAGGACTACCAAAATAAAAAGATTCAACAGAAGGATAACAAATCAAAATGGGAGAAATAGAAATTAGAACAAAATGTCAAAGGTGTGGCAAATTAAATTAGAAATGTAAAAGTAAAACTAAAGAATCTATCAAGGTATTTTCACAACTGACTAATGTAAGTCCTAGAAAACAAATGGTAGATAATAAATTATCAAAGAAATAATGCAAGGATATTTCAAATATGACTGAGGGATATGACAGATTTTAAAAGTCTACTAAGCGCTTAGTACGATGAATGGGAAAAAAAAAAAAGGGATCCAGACCTAGGTGCATCTTGCTAAAATTTAGAAACACCAAGGATACAAACATGATCTGAAATGTTCTTACATTGGAGGTGTAGAGGAAACAACTTATTCAAAACACACACACACACACACACACACAGAAGAATCACCTCATCAGATTTTGCAGTAGCAACACTAATTACTAGAAGACAATGGAACAACATGAAATTTTGAGGGAAAATGAATTTTTAAACTATAACTTTCTATCTAGCTAAACCATCATGTGTAAAAGTAGAATTAAGACACTTTATATATGCAAGGACTCAGAAAAAAAATTTACCTCCCATATAACTATCTTTATATTGTAACAAAACAAGGGGTAAACAACACCAAAAGATAATAGAGGATCCATAAAACAGGAGCTCTAACCCACAACTGTGAAAAGAAGTCTCGGGATTTTTGTCCAGAGAGAATTAAGTACAAGGGTCCTCAGAGGAAAGTCTCCAGGACCAGACTAGATTAATGACTCTCAAATTGGCTGCACCAAGCCCTGAGGAACACAGGGCTGTTTTCATAATGGTACTAAGATATAATAAGTCTTTTGCATGTCTTTGACATTTGCATTGATTACGCGTAAGCAATGGTGGTTAAAAGTGCTGACACTTTTGCCATAGATCAATGCAGTGGTACCAAGCAGTACTTGGTACCTGCGAGGCACTAAATTCTTCTCTGCCCTGAACTTTGGCTATAAAGAGGAAAAAAATCCAGCTTTTATTTAAGGATGTCATTGATGAAGTAGTAAAAATTATTTTATTCATCTTGACCCTTGAGTACATATCTTTTTAATATTCCCTGCATCAAATAAGGGTGTATAATCCTGTCTCCCCCAGTATGAAGATGTTCTTAGTGATAAGCACTTGTACACCTGTTTCACTTGGGAGCTGAGTTAGATGCTCTTACCATAGAACACCGTTTCTACTTGACTGAACAACTGATAGACGAACTATGGTTATTTGAACTTAATGTTTTGGCAGACATTTCCTAAAATAAGTGAAATGAGACCATTACTTCAAAGAAAACAATAGAAACTTTGTATTGCCACTGATAAATTACAAACTTCCAAGGAGAAATGAGATTTTGGCAAACTTTTATCTACTACTGTGAACCTGACAAATTCCCAAACTTTCCTGATGAGATCAATGATGATATTAACAAATGTTATTGTTGATATTATAATATAAAATGTTTCAACATTTGGAAGATCTTCATAATTCATTGAATCAGCATTTTCTAAACAATTAATGCATAATGTTATAACATCATACATGAGTAAAAGAACTCTTTGAAGTATAGATATATCAATAGATACTAAAGTAGAGTACAAAAACTTCAATTGTGTGATGTCAGATCCATATTATAATTAACTTTTAAGAAATGTGATTTGCCCTTTTTGGTGAAATATGAAAGAAAATATTCTCATTGGGACTTATTAGTTCTTCAAGTGAACAAACATTTACAAAGTCACAGTAATGTAAACATTTTATTGATTTGCAATTTTTAGAATCAACTTATTGGCTTAATTATTGTTACAAAACTAGTGGTAAATAGTATTAGCCTTGTCAATTCAACAGAGTAAGTGTAGAAGGCAGAAAGTGAAAGGTAGAAGTAGGAAGAAGAGATAAAGAATAGGTCAGAAACACTAATTTCCTTACCTTACAGAGTATCAAAAGATGCTACCAATAGTTGATGGAATAAGAATTTGAAAGTGTTGGATTTTACTAACCCATGTAAGAAAATGACAATTACCATAGCAAATATAATTCTATTGAAAGAATGGTAGAGGGAGGAATGGGAATAATGCAAAGGAAGTAAATTCTCATTTATTATCACAAAAGTAATGAGAAAATCAAGAAATTTTAAAATGTCATTTAGGGATGAGCTAACTACCATGAGAAACAGCTTTTTAAAATTAGAATCTGTTGCCGCTGGGGAGCAGGGCAAGGCATGGGATATGGTGGCATAGGTTGCCAGATAAAGTACAGGATACTCAGTTAAATCTGAATTTCAGATAAATAACAAAAATACTTTTCTAGTTTTTCTTAATTTATTTATTTTGAGAGAGAGAGAAGGAGAGAGCATGAGTGATCAGGGGAGAGGCAGAGAGAGAGAGAGAGAGAGAGAGAGAGAGAGAGAGAGAATCCCAAGTAGGTTCCACAATGTCAGCACAGAGCCCAACATGGGGCTCAAACTCACGAACCGTGAGATCATGACCTGAGCCAAAATCAAAAGTCGGACACTTAACCAACTAAGCCACCCAGGCACCCCCAAAAATACTTTTTAATAAAAATATGTCCTCAATAGTGCATGGGATATACTTACACTAAAAAAAATATGCATTGTTTTTCTGAAACTCTTGTGTAACTGGATGTCCAGTATTTGCATTTATTAAATCTAACAACCATATACACTGTTTTTGTCTTTTGGTTTTTGTTTTTAATGATGGGCTTTTTTTCATGTTTAAATATTTTAGCCATATGTTAAATATCCATATATTGAAAAGAGAAGGAGGCGGAGGAGGAAGAAGAGGATGCACCAACAGTGTCCAGTGCCAGTGAAAATTGAATACATGAAGTTGTAGACATGTCTATTATATATGGCCCCATGTAGAGAGCAATGGTATCTTTGACAAGAAGAGATTTAGTGGAGTGATGGAGCTGGAAGTGGACTGTTGTGGATTAATATGTGAATTAAGGAGTGGTAATTATAAAAGAGCAAAGTAAGGCACAGTTATGAGATTTGACGAAAGTTCATGGATTACAGGAGTGTTGTTACATTTTTCTTTCTGCATATCACACATCTCAAAGTAATGCTTTTTTGAGCTGCCATATCAAATCTGTGCAACATTAGAAGAATATTAAAGTATAACAATAATATGGGATAATTGCACAGGAAATTCCCCAACCACCCACCCCCAAATATCAGGGTAAGTAAGGGTCTGACCTTCTGGTGGAGGGATGTTTGTAACAATGTGAACATTCCTTATAAAAAAGGGGGAAATGAGTAAAAATATAGTGATTTACTATACATTTAAGTCAGATATGGGGCTGGAATGGGAACTTATAATCCCTTTCTCATTGATTAAAGTTACTAAATCAGCCTACCTTCTTTCATTAGAACTGGAAGTCTCTCAGATAATTTAAACCTACCCATTGCTTGAATTTAGCACATAACATATAAAGGTCTTAGGGAAATAGAAGTATGACTGAGACATGGAGACTGCTTCCAAGCAAGAGAAGGTTTCAATACGGTGGCTAGAATAATCAAGCTTCCCCTAACTACCAACTGGTTTATTGGCTTCATGTCATATTGAAACTTACCCTTGCTGAGCTCTGTTCCACATACTCTTAACCCAACTCAGTCACTGTGCTTTACTTGCCCCAAAAGCCCCTCTCAGAACTGGATTTGAAGTGGATTCTTTTTTTTTTTTAATATGAAATTTATTGTCAAATTGGTTTCCATACAACACCCAGTGCTCATCCCAACAGGTGCCCTCCTCAATACCCATCACCCACCCTTCCCTCTCTCCCACCCCCCGTCAACCCTCACTTTGTTATCAGTTTTTAAGAGTCTCTTATGTTTTGGCTCCCTCCCTCTCTAACCTTTTTTTCTTTCCTTCCCCTCCCCCATGGTCCTCTGTTAAGTTTCTCAGGATCCACATAAGGGTGAAAACATATGGTATGTGTCTTTCTCTGTATGACTTATTTCACTTAGCATAACACTCTCCAGTTCCATCCACGTTGCTACAAAAGGACATAAAACCAACCTGTCTCTTTTCAACAGATTGCCTAAAAATGTCTAAACACATTTTTCTCTAATTAAAACAATATGCAAGCCATCCTCCCCCCATTTAGGCTTTCTAAATACTCTCTGTTCCCCTTCAGCTGTACTATGGTTTTAAAAAGCCATCTAATTTTTACTACTGGAGTCACATATATGTATGATGATCCATTGATGGCCTTGAGATGACAACTAATTAAAACACTTTGATTATTTTATTTCTGTGAGCAATAGGAGAAAAATAAAAAAAAATTCCTTTTCAACTCTCATAGCAAATGACTCATTATTTACTCTCCAAAGAGGTTAATTTCTTCTCATTTCTCTTTCTTCCATGTTACCTATAGATTCTGCCATCTTGGAAGCAGTAGGGAAATGAAAGAATAGCAGCAACAGGTAGATGACTTTCTCTTCCTTTGTTCTGGAGGTGCTACTTCCAGGAATAATCTGATTGTCTCTGAGCTTCCTTTATGTCCACACTGATCATCTCAGCTCTTCCTCTAAGGTATGTTCCTGTAGCATCTTTCATTCTTCCAGCCCTATCTCCTATTTGACCTCTCTCTTCTTAATGCCTCTAGCAAGCCGCTCTCTCTGTCCTCCCCCTCAGCCCTCTGCAAGGCCCACCCAGATCATGTAACTTACACACAAGGCAAGAATTGATTAAACAACAGCCAGCCAAAGAAGAATGTTTCATTAGACAAACTAGAGTCACCTGGTGTCCTTCAAACCTTCCAGTGAGTAGTTTCCTTTCAACCACAGAGGTTAGGAAGAGTGGTGTCAGGTTCTAGGGATGGATACTTTGACTCTTTGAAGGGATATAATTGCCAGTTGATTTGAAGTGTTTAGGAAAGTTAGGTCAGTGAATAGCAATTCATACAAACATAAAATTATATAAGGATATATGGATGTGGTCCTTATATTATGCCTATTTATAGAAGGAGAATTATTCTTCTCCTATATTCATCTGTCAGAAAAGATAATGGTTGAAAAGCCTTTTGGAAACCTACTGCTTTGGAACTCACTTAAAGGCATATAGATTAATAATAGCAAACACAGGGCCATCAAAGTATATGACCAATAGCCTAAAAAACATTGGAAAATATTATTAAACTTTGGAACAACTCTTGTATTTCTGGATTGATAATATGATCAAAATCAATGGGCAAACCAGAAGGTGTTCAAATAGCTAAATGATCCTAAACTAACTTCAACCTGAAATTTTGCAACATGGGCATTTTGAAATCAAAAGGAACAAAAAAGGTAATATTGAATTACTACATCATCAGTCACATATAAGACCTCCCATACCTCCTTCAGCTATATGGTCTTCTGGTCAGAAATCGAATAACCTTTGAGATAGTGTCTATGTTTCCCACCATTGGACAGAAATATTAGGTTACTGCACTCTGGAAGTCTAGGGCCTTAAACGATCCTCAGGAAGTGAAGATGAAAAATCAATATTAAGTGACTCATAGAAGCACCGTTTTTAATGGTTCTGCTGCTGTCATGTCACCCTAAGAGGAAGCTCTTCTTATTTGGTCAATACAGTGACACCACATCATTTTGAATTTTATATGAAAAAGACCACAGAACTTTCATTATAATGATTCTGCTAGATTGGTCCCATTAGCCACTAACATTTTCAGTTAAAGTAAATGTAGACTCTGTTCTCTCTTATTTGTATTTTCTCATAAAATATGCATGAAGACAATCACAGCAAATGTCAAAATATCACCCTTTTAAAATTCAACAGTATGACTCATGGTGTTCAAAACTAAGTAAAATATATGGAATGGCTGAGGAAACTGGCAAAACTTGAAAGTCAAAGTCTTGGGACAACATACATGCCTATTTGAATGGACAATGAAATCCTTATATCATGCTCACTGTTTGAAAATGAAAAAGTGGGATGGTGATAGCTTATATTCTGTTATTTGGTTCTTAAATGTTAGGAATTGTGTATATTGTTGATTAATTGACCCCCTTATCATTATGAAGTGATATTCTTTTTCCTGAGTGATAGTCCTTGCTCTGAAACCTACCTTGATGTTAATATAGCCATTCCAGCTTTCTTTTAATGTTAACATGTCATATCATTTCCACCTTTTTACTTTTAACCTGTTTATGAATTTTTTATTATTTATCTACTTATTTTTAGAGAGACAGAGAGAGCATGAGCAGGGGAGGGGCAGAGACACAGACGGAGAGAGAGAACCTCAAACAGGCTCTGTGCTGTCAGCACAGAGCCCAACGTGAGGCTTGAACCCATGAACTCTGAGATCATGACCTGAGCCAAAAACCAGGAGTTGAACGTTTAACTGACTGAGCCACCCAGGAGCCCCAAACCTGGCTATCTTTTTATATTAAAAGTTTGGACTTCCTTTCTATACAATCTGAGAGTCTTTGCCTTTAATTGGTGTATTTACACCATTTACATTTAATGTGAATATTGATATCATTAGATTTAAATCTGCCACTTTGTTTTCTATTTTGACTCATCCATACTATGTTCCTTTTTCTCTTTTTTTCCTGCATCTTCATGGATTAAATGAATATTTTTATTATTTAATTTCTTTTTTGGTTCATTAGACATAACTCTTGTTATTTTAATAGTTGTTTTAGGATTTACAGTATGCATCTTTATCTTATAACAGTACACTTTTAAATATGTATAGAATAAAAGTCTTACAATAGTTCATTCTCATTTCTCCCCTTCTGGCCTTTATGCTGTTGTTGGCATAAAATTTATACATATGTTGTAAACTTCACAATATATTGTTTTTATTTTTGTTTCAAATGGTCAATTATTTTTAAAAGATATTTAAATAATAAGGAACAATTCAACCCACATGAGTTACCATTTTTGTTGCTTTTCATTCCTTTCTATAGATCTGAATTTGCATCTGGTATCATTCTCCTTCTGCCTGAAAGATCTTTGGCATTTTTTTGTAGCACATGTCTGATGTTGGATTCATTCAGATTTTGTAAGTCTCAAAAACTATTTTTTCTCCCAGTATTTTTTAATAGACATTAGGTTTTAAACTGTTTTTGATTTACAAAAAATAAGCAAATACTACAGAAAGTTCTCATATATCTCCCCCTACTCAGTTTCCCCTATTATTGACCTCTTATAATCTTATGGGGCATTTGTTACAATTAATTAAAACATACTGATATGTCATTATTAACTAAAATCCATGGTTTATTCAGCTTTTCTGAGTTTTTGCCTAATGTCCTTATCCTATTTCAGGATCTCATCCAAGGTAATACGTAACTTGTAGTCCTCAGGTTTCCTTAGGTGCCTCTCGGTTTAGTGACTTTCTCAAACTGTCCTTATTTTTTTTATGAACTTGACAGTTTTGAAGAGTATTGGTCATGTATATTGTTGGATGCTCCTCTATTGGAAATTGTCTGATATTTTTCTCATGATTAGATTGGGGTTATGCATTTTGGGGAAAAAGAGCACAAAGGTAACTGACATTTTCATCATATTATACCAAAGTTGTATATTATCAATATTATTCATCACTGATGACATTGTCTTTGATCACCTGGCTGAAGTAGTGTTTGTCAGGTTTCTCCATTGTAAAGTTACTCTTTTTGTCCCCTTTCCACACTGTACTCTTTGGGAGGAAGTCACGATGTAGAGAACACACATAAAGATTGGGAGTTCTACTGCTCCATGTGCTTTAGAAAGCAGGATCTACATAATTTATCTGGAATTTCTCTATATGAGAGATTCGTCTCTTCTCTCTCATTTGTTTAATCATCTATTTGTATCAGTATGGGCTCATTAATACCTGTTTAATATTTTGGGTTATAATTCAGTAGTACTTTATTTATTTTATAGCTTGAATTGTTCCAGCTTTGGCTACTAGGTGCTCTTTCATTTGGCTCTTGTGCCCCTTTACCATATATCGATGTGATTGATTTTGAGTAGTTCCTTATTTCTGGCACTGTAAGATGCCAAGCTGCTCTAAGCTCATCTTGTATACTCTGTACCCCAGTCCTAGAAACAGCCTTTTTCCCAAAAGCCCTGCTTCCTTTTGTTGGAGAATAGCATTGGAAATCAAGATCTGGGTGCTAGGTGTACTCATGTTAATGGGATGTCATTTCATTTATATCCTTTCAGCTGACAGAGCAATGAAATTATGTGTATATACTAACATGTGTATATACACATATCTATAAATATATGTAATAATCTGTGTCTGTATTAAATTAAACAAAGTTCTTACTGATATTTCCATTACCAAATGGATTATTCTAGCCTATTCCTCTTGTTGACCTGTATATTTCTAGTCCAACAGTGAAAAGCCTGGACCCCACCATCTGCCATCCATTTACTTATTCTTTAATTCCAGTACACACATATAGCAGTAACAATTGTTAATCCATACCCCCATGAAGAAAATTTTGTTGACTCAAGTCAGTTATGAGTTATGTATAGTTCTTTTTGCCTTTAGTCTTTAAAACACCATTCATTTCCAACGTTTCTTAGGTTAGCACATTTTCCTTCAATCCTTCCTTGGAGGTTGTTTCATACATTTGCAATGTATCTACATCCTCTTGTCATATACAATCTGCATTCTATATTGGAATCCCCTGACCTCCTAAATGATTTTTTTCCTTTATAAATTAAGATTTTTTTCTTTATGTTGTAAACTTCTATTTGATATAACAAACACATAATGCCACATATCCACTGTAACAGCATTATAAAGAATAATTTCACTGCCCTAAAGATCCCCTACATTTCACCTATTCAATCCTCTCTACTCCTACAAACCCTTAGCAGGCAGTGAATTATTTTATTGTCTGTATAGTCTTTCCAGAATGTCATATAATTGGAATCATAGAGTATATGGCCATTTCAGACTGATTTCTTTCACTTGGCAATATTATTTATGATTCTTCCATGTCTTTTGTGGCTTGGTAGTTTATTTTTTCAATTATATTATAGAATAATATTCCATTGTATAGATATACCAAAGCTTATCCATTTGTCTGTTGAACAACATCTTGGTTGCTTCTGGTTTCGGGCAATTATGAGTACAGTTGCTATAGACATTCATGGGTGGACATGCTTTAAACTCAACTGGGTAAATACCTAGGAGTGTAATTGATGGATACTATGTTAAGACAAGACTATGCTTAGTCTTGCAATAAACTGTTAAACTGTCTTCCAAAGTGGGCTGCATTTTGTATTTCCACCAGCAATGAATGAGAGTTCTTGTTGGTGCATATCATCATCAGTATTTCATGTTGCCAGTTTTGGAATTCTAGCCATCCTAATAGTTGTGTAGTGGTTTTCATTTTCAATTCCCTAATGACAAATGATGTTGAGGCATCTTTTTACATACTTACTTGCCAACTATATATTAACACAATAGTGTTCACCAGAACAGCCTTAGTAAGAGGAAGTTGATGTTGTTAAGTCTGTGCATAGCCTGTACCCATGCCACTCCACCATTTACCTCATAGGCCCATTGAGCAAGCACTGAAGTGGCTGGGGAAAGAAGCTGACTGACATGCAGAGTGCATCATTTTCTTCAGCTGATCATTAAGAGCCTCCTTTGATAACCATTTAGTTGGGACATTATATCTTCACTGTTTGGGCCCATTCACTATTTTTAGTTCAGCCACATATCTCCTCCACAGACTTCTGTGTTACCAATCTGCCAGTCTTATTTATTCCAAGTTGCCTATAATGGGCCAAATAGCTACTGCCGATTAATACATCCATTTTTCTGGCCATCTCTTACTAATGGCAAACTGTACAACTAAATTTACTGCTTATAGTTCTGCCCACCTGATTTTCCTTCATTACTGTCCTGCAAGTCTATTCCTAAGAGTGACTATGGTGCTGCAGCTGTCCATTTGGGGTTATATCAACATAATATGCAGACTCATCTGTAAACCCAGGGTTTTTTTTTTCTTTTGCTTCCTCAGATAGTTGGTCATTAAGAATATCCTACGTGACCAAAGTCATGAATTGAGAAAGAGGAAACCATGCAACACTATTAAAGTTTTCTGAGCCACCTGTTTAGCTTACTTGGATCTTCCCAAGCTTGGTCTCATATTCCATTTATATTTGATGATATATTGCTTCAGTACACACTCAAACTTATGGTTGGGTGGATCAGAAACACCCAGATCATGATGGAAAGCTCAGGACACATGTTCTTCTGATGTCACATGGTCAAGAATTCAATCTCTCTATCAAGGCTTATAAGAAAGTTAGAAGTTGTTTCTCAAAATGAAAATAGTTATCTGAAAAAAATTGCTCTAAAATCTTAGGAGTCTCAGGGCTCCTGGGTGGCTCAGTTGGTTAAGCATCCAACTTTTGATTTCAGCTCAGGACATGATCTCACAGTGATGGAATTGAGCCCCGTGTCCATGCAGAGCATGAAGCCTGCTTAAGATTTTCTCTCTCCCTCTGCCCCTGCCTGTGTGTACATGATGCAGAACATAAATCAATCAATCAATCAATCAATCAATAAAATCTTAGGAGTCTTCATTGTGATTCTCTATTACTAGGCCTTGCTCAAAGGTCCATATGGCATCTCTATTTGCTGCACACACTATAAGTATTATTGGATCTAATAGTTAATATGGCTTAAGTGGCAGAGCAGATTGCCTTCTTGAAACTGGAAGCCTTATAGGTGATTCCAGATTGACCAAAGCAACATATAGTCTCCAAAATCAAAAAAAAAAAAAAAAGACTATAAAGTATTGTAACCTCTTTTTAGTGGCAGGGATATAAGATTCAGCAACTTGTATTTCATCTTGGAATAGATATCCCAACATTCCCAAGATCACTGAGCTCAGAAATTTCACTCAAGTAATGGGCTCCCCAATTGTTGAGGGGTTTATCTCCCACTCTCTAGTTTGCATATGCCTTCCTAAATCATCTGAAATGTTTGCTATTATCTGCTTATCAGATCCAGTTAGCATAATGTCACCAATATAGTAGACCAGTGTGTTTTGTGAAACGTCAATTTAATCAAGATCTCTATGGGCTGTATTATATAGCAAGGAACAGGAGAACTGACATAGCTCTAAGGCAAGGCTATGAAAGTGAACTATGCCATACCATATAAAAGGAAAGTGCTTCATGAAGTCCTTGCAAATTACTATGGGGAAAAGGAGATTTTCCAGATTGAATCCAGAAAGCAAATGCCACAGACCATATTGATTTTATTAGTGAAGATATATCTGGGACAGCAATTGTAATTGGAGTCACTCCCTGATTAAGTTTATAATGGTCTATAGCTATTCTCCAAGATCCATCTGACTTCACAAGCAAAAGAGGTGAATCAAATAGGGTTATAATAGGTTACCACCCTACTTCTTTCAAATCTTCAATGGTCTTAATGTTAATAATTTCCCTGAGGATGCCATATTGGTTTTGGTTCACTATCTTGGTAGGAAGTGGAAGGAAATTCTAGGGTCTGAGATTCAATGTGGGGATTCTACTAGTTGGCCAGTATGTCTGTTCCCATTGTACACTCAAGACCTGAGTAAATAAACACAAGGGAAGGTCCTTGGGCCAACTTGGTACAGTGTTAGTAAACTTGAGCTAAAATTCCATCTAATACCTGCAACCATAGCCCCACTTTACATTGGTCACAATAGTATTTTGGTATCCCGGGGATTAGTCAATTCAGAGCCAATGTCTAGTACTCCCCCCAAATCTGGGTATTTCCTTTTACCCAATGTACAATAATTTTAAGTCCTTTGGCAAAGTCTTGGAGAAAGATTTACATTCTGTATTTCCAATATTTGATAAGATGAGACCCACCCTCCCCTCCAATGAAGAGCTTTGGGGTTTATGAATTAACATAGATCAGAAATGAGTGAGGGGTGCCTAGATGGCTCAGTCAGTTAAGTGTTCGACTTCTGCTCAGGTAATGATCTCACGGTTCATGAGTTTGAGCTACGCATTGGGCTCTGTGCTGACAGCTGGAACCTAGAGACTGCTTATGATTCTGTGTCTTCCTCTCTCTGCCCCTCCCCTGCTCATGCTTTGTATCTCTTTTGCTTTGTATCTCTTTTTTTTTTTTTTTAATTTTTTTTTTTCAACGTTTATTTATTTTTGGGACAGAGAGAGACAGAGCATGAACGGGGGAGGGGCAGAGAGAGAGGGAGACACAGAATCGGAAACAGGCTCCAGGCTCTGAGCCATCAGCCCAGAGCCTGACGCGGGGCTCGAACTCACGGACCGCGAGATCGTGACCTGGCTGAAGTCGGACGCCCAACCGACTGCGCCACCCAGGCGCCCCTGCTTTGTATCTCTTTTTCCCTCCCTCCCTTCCTCCCTCTCCCTCTCTCTCTCTCTCTCTCAAAAATAAACATTAAAAAAGAAAAAAAGATATGAGTGAGAGGCTATGATTCTCCACTTTCATGATCATCGTGACCTTGGACTTTCAGCTCCCAGAAATGTGAGAAATAAATTTCTGTTACTCATAAGCTACCCAGTCTGTGGTATTTTGTTATGGTAGCCCTAATGGACTAAGGCAATATCCATTACAATGGAATTGGTTAAACGCTTATGCTACCTCCATTCATTTGGCTCATTAAAAAAAATAATAAGGTCATTTGGGGTATGAAATTATGTCCAAGAAATATTTTTAAGTGAAAAAGATTAAGGTGCAGACCATTTGTATAGCTTTATACTTTTTTGCAAATATTTATATGTATGTGTGAACATGGGGTTCCCTGGAGGGTGACAAAAGAAACTGGTAATGGTGGTTTTCTCCAAGAAAGTGAACTGTTGAACTGTTGGAAGTGGGAGTGAGACATATTTGTTATTATGTTACATTTAGATACTTTTGAATTTTGTACCATATTAAATGTATTACCTCCACAAAAATGTAAATATGTTTTATTTCTTAAATTTTTGTTTTAAGTAAGCTCTATGCCCAATGTGGGGCTTGAAGTCACAATCCTGAGATCAAGAGTCTCTACCAACTGAGCCAGACAGGCAACCCATATAATCTTTTTAAAATTAAATATACTAGTGATGCTCACTAAGGCAATTACTGGATCCCACTGTTAATTGGATTTTAAAGAACACATTTTGTCCAGGAGGCTCCTCCCTGTACCAAACCTGCCCTCCCTATTCAAGGGTCTGGGCCGAGGGACATTGGTGAGACCTCTTGAGCTTACACAGACCTGTGTCCTGATCTGATCTGCAGATATGGAGATGTATGTCTCTTGTATTTCACTGACCATGTTGGCAGCACTCTTTGCTGTCAGCAGGTTGTGGGGAGTATTCATCATAGAAGGTGCTACTTAAATTTCTGAGCTATGTAGTGATGATGTGGTCTCAATAGGAAAGGACTTTCCCAGGCCATTATAAATATCAGTTTGGTTCCATCAAGGGGCTTTGTCTCATGATACATTTCATAAAGAATACTGTCTTCTACATAATGACTTCATTAGGCTGTCACCTCTACTTCTGAACAATGGTTAATATGCAAGAGAGAAATATGCTTTTATTAATCACAGAGGGTCACCAAATGCCTTAGTTTTACAGGAAATAGGTTCAGTGAGGTCTCCTTTTATGCCTCTCCAACTATAGGGAGCATCGGACACTTTTGTTCAGCCTCTTTTTGTTTGTTTGCTCAGGAGATATAATGGATATCTCTCACAATGTATCAATTCCAGGGAAAAGGTTAGCTGACAACAAGATCTTCAAATCGACTTTTTCACTTGGGTCTGTTCTGATTCCAAAGACTGTTTTCTGAAGCTTGCTTGGTTTTCCAGACTTTTTTTCTATTTTAAACAGAACCCATCCTGGTTGCCAGAAAATATTTTGTGTTCAAGAGTTTTAAGATAGATTTAAAGAGCAAGCAGACTTTCATTTTTTTTAAAAGCAAGCAGACATTAAACCAAATAGCACTTTGCCATAACAAAAATCCTTCAGGCTAAACTCAGCTCTGAATTACTGAGGCATTCATCTAGAGAACACATTCATTAAGACTCCAACCTAAACATCACCTTTTCTGTGAAGTATCTACCAATTTACCCAGGCAGAGTTATTCTCTCCTTCCTCTAAACTTTCAAAACATGCCCGTACCTTGACTAAAATATGCATCACATGAGGTTATAGGCATTTCTTTATAAAATTTGCTTGTCTCTCTGACCCATGTCTAGCTATTATGAATAGCTAGAGTAAAACAGCAGCTAAATGTTACTGGTTAACACAATACTTGATCCATTATAATTACTCTGTAATTGATAAATGAGTGAATAAATGAAGTGGTACCGAGCCCTCTCAGAAAAAAAGCATTTAAATAGATGAACCCTGGGGGGTGTCAGAAAGGGACATTGAAAATAGACTGCCGAATTTTTCTGGAGCCAACCTAGAGAATGCACAGAACAAGTACATGAGAGCTCTCCAATCTCCTCATGAGACAGGGCAAAAGGGAATACCTACCCACCTACGGGATAATTGGTGCTCAAATCAAACCTAGAAATCCTATATTCACTCCCTTTTAGTGAGAAGCCTCTCTGCCTGGCTAGAATTTCAACAGACATATTTCCAACTGGCTTTATTATCATGACCCAAATATAAATATCATGGCAGGAGCCCATGAGGTGGGAGCACAATTTATCCTAACTGAAAATAGAGGCAGAAAGCATCAGCCTTAGTATCCTTGAATCTAGAGTGGCGTTGCCATAGCAACCAGCTGAGTCACTAATGAAAAAAGAACAGTTGCACTATGACTAGGCTGACATTCTGTGACATTCTCTTATTTTACTGTAGCTCTAATGATGTCTTCAGTAGGAATGACAGAGTGGAAAGGGTCTGACCTCTCTATTAAACCTGCAACTGGTTTGACACGCTCTGCCTTTAGCCTAATGAATGTGAATTTCTGTGTGTGAATTCTGCTTTAGAGAAAAGCACTTTAGGAATTTGTCTGATACATATATTAGACTTGTTGATTCCATTGTTCCTTTAATGTAATCCCTTCTCTTTCAAATTAACATGGTAATGAAGCAGATGAGCCCCAAAAGCAAAACAGGAAGGGCAAAAATTAGTGAGAAGACATGACAGGGTGGTGCTAATCCATCACTGGTGACACGAAATTGGAGAAAACAACCAGAAGCCCCTTCTTTTTTTTTTTTTTTTTCCTGTGCTTATTCTTTCTTTTTATTTTTTTTTTAATTGAAGTATTGTTGACACACAACGTTACACTAGTTTCAGGTATATAAGAGTTACTCAACAACTCTCTGGTTATGCTATGTTCGCCACAACTATGGCTACTAGCTTCTGCTCCTTCTTCAAACAGGATGAACCACAGGCATTTAAGCGAAAAAGCTGGCATCCTCTGCAAAGACAGAGAGGATCTTCTGGAAATATGGTCTGAGAGTTTCGTGATCCATATTCTCTTACTAGTCACTATATTCAGAGCACTGAGCTAGGCACCACAGGGTGTTACAAAGGATATCCTCAAGTCATTTAAAGTTTAAAGCTAAAGGAGGGGTGGAAAGGGTTAGTAACTTAAAAAGTATATAGACTACACATGGCCCCTACTACTGCCCAAAACCTGGTACAGAAACCAGCATGTTTGTATTTGCAAGTTTGAAAACTTAAAATTGATAAAATGTACAACTGCCATAACTTTGAGTATACAAATGGAGTTTAAAAATAAAATGAATCGAGACACTGTCACTGGGTTTGTAAAACAGTGAGAATGTTTTATTTATGTATTTTTTTCCACATGTACTTGTTTGCAAACATATGAACCTGTTTTAAGCCCAACATTGAGTTGCTTTCATCTACACAAGAAGGGCCAAGAGAACTGGTGTCAGCATTTGCTGCAAATTATGTGGGAGTTTCTGAATTTGAGTGTAGGCATATACATTTCTTTATCAGCAGGAAAGAGGAGAGCTCATTCATTATTAAAGCAGCCTTCTAGCTAGTCTTTCATCAGCATAACACTGCTAAACTAATTTTCTTAGCCTATGACTTGAATTATGTTATTCCTCTCCTCGAGATCTTAATTTACCACTTTTACAACGTCACTGTCTCCTAGCTCTTATAGATGATGGTTCCCCACTGCAAATGGAATCACACCTAATTCTGCTCCCTGATTTGCAATGCCCTCTACAGTTTTGCCCCAGCATTTCTATCCACACATATTTCCTATTCCTACCAGTGCTAGCCCTTCCTTCCTGCCAGACTCTGTATCCCCTGACCACAAAACGGCATTACCGGTTCTCATCTCCATAGTCTTCCCCTTGCACATCCAATCCTAACACATCCTTTGAGAAACTGTAAATGCTACTTCCTCCATAAGGATATCCTCTTACTGGCTTTTGCTTTTGTAAATCAGGGCTTTCACTCAGTTGACTGCTCACCATTTTCTTAACATGTGCTTATTTTTTCTATTGACTAAATTGCTTGCTTGCCCTTTGAGAGCAGGCTTTATATTGTGTCTTTATTTCATGTACATACTCCATTCATTTACAGTCAGTTATGCCATAATGCATTAATTCGATAAACATCCATGAACATTAGGCCGTGGGAGAGCTAATGACCTGTAGGCAATTTCTGTAGACATTTAGAGTATGCAGTGTCAGGCATACAGACAGGGGTTGATGCAGACAGATTGTTAGGACCCAGCTGATACAGATGTTTTAGAGTCATCTAAGGATTTTGTAATTTATATTAAACCCTGCTTTGGCAGAGCTTTGGAGTCCCATGGAGGGGAGGGGACAGCAAGGTGGTGGGTGACTTTTTTTTTTTCCTGATTTAACCATAGCACTTTTGCTTTCCTCCACCCTATGGATTTAGATTTCTCAGCGTTTGGGTTAAAATTTCTTCTGAAGAAAGGGTGCTTTTTGACTGAGCTTAGTTTGGAAACCTCTTTTCTGGGTAATGGAGAGCAGTTAATATTGCTAAATGGAAAGGGACAAGCAGGTTCTGCCTCTGAGTAGAGACTGAATCCACACCAGGAAGTTAGGGATCCTTAGTCCTCTAGAGGCTCTCACACCACCGTGCATCTTTGACAGATGTGCTATCACTATTCATTTGCCAGTAAGAGGCAGAAAGTAAAGGTGGTTGATTAATCCCTTTAATACTAAGAGGGTTTGGGAGTACTCTGGCATTGTATTTTGCCCTCATTCACCCCAAAGTAAGGTACTTCCTTCTTCACTCTTCTTTCTGTGCATATTTCTTTTGTTTTCATGGGGTTCTTTACTTTGCCACCCAAGGAGGTATTTGAAAGGACTGGAGAAGAAACTAAAATGGATGCCTGTCAACATGTATGATAACTAAATTGATACCTATGTAGAATATCATTAACCAAAACCAAGCAGAAGGGACAGTGGAAATTGTATGGAAAGAGAATAATATATGTAGGAGTAATTAGCACAGGAAATCAGCACAGCCTTTGATGTTGTGTCAGAGCCAAAAATAGAAGAGTGCTCTGCCACAAAGCAGCAGCTACACTCTGTGCAGACCATGTCTTCTCTGGACACCGCGCACTGGGAACACAGACGTCTGGCTGCCACCTCCTCAGCTGTTTTTGTTACACATTTTAGGATAATGAGTGGGAGAAACTCCCTGAGGGTTCCTAGGTACCAAACAATAGAAATAAACTTCATTTTATAGAAACAGACGTTAAAATAACGTGCCTTCCCCTCTTGCTGCTGAAAGAAATAGCACAATGAGAGACCTTCTCACTCATGGATCTGTTTCTGCCACAAAACATGTGATGTATGTGGCAATCAGGAAGACAGTTCTTGTTCGAGTGACAAGTATTCATGCTTGGAAGTGAGATGTGCTGTGTGCAAATTCTGGGTCAGCCATTTGAGGATAGAGGAACAATATCCCATAGGATCCGTAAAAGTACTTACAGTTAGTGCAGTCTTCATTTGGACAGCCCTCAGCACTATTTTACTATTTGGATAGAACTGTTTACTGCCTGCCTACCCTCTTACATGTGCACAGAACAAATTTCTCCTATGAGCCGATGAACTGGACGTCTGATTATGGCCCTGGCTTGACATTACACCTCGCCTGTTTTGTTCGCCTGAAGCAGGTGGCACCTGGCTCGCAATCATATTTCTTAGTCTGAGACTTTCTAAGTCTAATTCCATCTGACTGACATCACAGTGACAGGTTGTCTCCTCAGATATAACAAAGATGAATTTATAGCTTGATCTAAAATCAGTAGCTCCTTTGTGAATGTTGAACAGTACTGTGGACGAGAACCTCAAGTTTATAGACTTGTCCATCTGCCTCACAAGACTGTGAGATCCTTAACATCCTTGCAAAAAGGGCTTATGTTTTGTTCACCACTGAATGTCCTGTGCTAAACAGAGTAGGCCTTCAAAAAAGTTTACTAAATGAATTTCAAGACCAATAACATAATACCACTCACAGTTTTTACCATCACACTAGCTGGTGAGGAAGGCAGTGTTCTTCACTGATCACGGAGCTGTGGCCTAGATTAGTGTGGTAGAGATTGATGTTGGTAAAAGATAGTGCATTGTTCCAGCTTCTATACCCCTACCCTCATTTACTTTCCTTCATAGCTCTTGTTCCTCCCTTTCATATTATATTCTTATTCACTTACTTGTTTATTGTCTGCCTATCCAAATGGAATGTAAATTACATAAGGGCAAGAAATTTTTATCTTTACTGATGCATCCTAAAACAGTGCCTAGCATATATTCAGCACTTAATTTGTATTTTGAACATATTAATATAGGATCAGTTAGTAAATGAATTGTTGAATGCAATTAGTTAATTAATTAATTAATTAATAGACACTTACCTTGTGCCAGCAATGGTAGCTAGATGCTTTATAAAATATTTAACACTTAAATCCAAGGTCAGCCCTGTCAGGTAAATGTTGCTTTTGTAGATTTGACATGTGGAAACTGAGGCTCAGAGAGGTTAAATAATTTGCCCAAAAGACATGCACAACTAAGCTGCAGACCCAAGATTTTAACCTGGTTCTTTCTGATTACACAACTTGTGCCATTTTTTTTTTTTTTTTTTTACAACATTTCACTTTGTTCAAAAGCTATAGGTCAGGTAGCTTCACAGCCTTGAAAGATACAACTGTGGAAAGGGCTTTTAAGGGAGACCATTCAGTAACACTTTTGTGTTGAGTTTGGGATCATCTGGTCTTCTCTTTCCCTATCCCCTCAGCTACATTTGACTTGGGTATCAAAACAAGACTTGCATGGGTACATTGGCTGAAAATAAAGCTTACCTGCTGCTAGTCTCTGCTCCTTGGACAGTTTTATTCTTTCCTCACTGTGTGCCAGCCAGAAGAACAGCTGTGAGCCTGTCAAGAGCTGAGGGGAGTTCTGTATTTGTCTACCAAGTGTCTGCAAACCTTGGGGCCATAGCTCACAGCACTGTGCACAGCCTACTGGGACTTGGTGAGACAACGGGAAGAAGGATTAAATGAATAACAAGCGTATTCTGGACAAAATAGAAATAAACCAGGTAGGGAGTTGAGTGGTGACAAGAAGAGGTTACCTGATGACTAATTGGGAAGAAGGACAAAAGCTGTGATCCTGAAGGACAGGGTGGAGCAACAGGTGATGTGGGTAACTGCTGTGGTTGCTGAGTCTATCCCATCAGGTGCTTTTTTCTTTTTTAACTTTTTCTGGTTTATGCCCTTGAGCTGTGCACTGGATGTGATGACTCAACTGGTAAGAGCCAGATGGTTTTCTACTATATCTTTATGGTAGTCCCCAGAAAGACAAAAATTTGAACTTTAAGACATCTTCAGTTGCCTTGAAATTTTAATTCTTTCTGTTTTTTTGTCTTTTTATGCTTCTTAATGAGGTATAATTTACATAAAATAACAAGCACAGATCATAAATGCACAGTCTGATGAATGTCGACAAAGGTGCATACCCATGTAACCCACACCGCAAACAGGTTAGAAAATATTGACACCAGCTTAGAAAGTTCCCTTGTGCCCCTAGTATGTACTCTGTTTCTGGCTTCTTTTTTTTATTTTATGTTTTAACATTTATTCATTTTTGAGAGACAGACACGAGAGTGCGAGTAGGGGAGGGGCAGAGAGACAGGGAGACACAGAATCTTAAGTAGGCCCCAGGCCCTGAGCAAGTTGTTTTGTCTAAGATATTTGCCCATGTTCTAATTGGGTTGATTGGTTTTGTCCTGTTGGGTTTTGTTAGTTCTTTATACATTCTAGGTACTAGAATTTGTTGAATTTATCTCATCAATTATTGAATACAGGGTTTGTAAAATTTTTCTCCCATTACGTAGCTTATCTTTTCATCTTTTTAACAATGGCTTCCACATAGCAATAGTGTTCATTTTGATGAGGCCCAACATACCCTTTTTTCCTGGTGTGGATTGTACTTCCTGTGTCAAGCCTAGGAACTCTGCCTAGCCCCAGATTCCCAAATTTTTCTCCTGTTTTTTTTCTAAAACTTTTATAATTTTACATTTTAGATTTATGTCCATGATCCATTTTTGGTGGATTTTTGTATAAGGTGTGAAGGTTAGGTCAAGATTTGTCCCTTTGCCTGTGGATGTCCAATTGCTCTGGCATCATTTGTTAAAAAGGCTGTACTTCCTCCATTAAATTGTTTTTGCACATTTGTCAAAAACTAGGTCAGCATATTTGTGTAGGTCTATTTCTGGGTTCTCTCTTATGTTCTATTGATACATGTGTCTACACTCTGCCTGTGCCTTTCCAAATGGTAGAATAAACTTGTTAGATAGATAGATAGATAGATAGATAGATAGATAGATAGATAATAGATAAGAGGGAGAGAGAGACAGAGAGAGAGAGAGAGAGATAACCAGGCAAACTTGCTGCAAGTTTTACAGAAATTTCATTAAGCCTATAGATCTCTTCGGGGAGAAGTGGAATCTTTACTCTGTTGAGTCTTCCAATATGAAAACATGGTATATCCCTCCATTTATTTAGGTCTTTTTAAAAATTTCTTTCACAGAAGTTGTAATTTTCAGCATATAGATCCTATACGTATTTTGTTAAGTATACACTTAAATATTTTATTTTTTGGAGTAATTATAATAGTATTGTATGCAGTTTCACATGCTATTGTTAGTATGTAAAAATAAGATTGATTTTTGTATGTTGACCATGTATGCTGTGACCTCACTTATTAGTTCTAGGAAGGTTCTTTGGTGGATTTCTTGGGACTTTTGACATAGACAATCATTTCATATGCAAGCAAAAATAGTTTCCTTTATTCCTAATTTGTATGTTTTATTTCGTTTTCTCAACTTATAGCAGTGGCTAGAAGTTCCAGTATCCAGCGAGTGGCTAGAAGTGGCAAGAGTGAACATACTTGCCTTGTTTCTGATCTTAGGGAAAAGGCATTCAGTCCTTCAACGTTAACTGTGATGTAAGGTTTTTATAGATGCTACTTACTGTGGGGGGGTAGTACCTTAACTTAGTGAAAGATTTTATCATGAGTGGGTGTTAGATTTTGTCAAATGTTTTTTTCTGTGTCAAATGATATGATTATATGAGTTTTCTTGATTTTTATCAACCTTGTTGATATGATGGATTACTTTGATTGATTTTGGAGTAATGAATCAGCCTTGCACACTCAGGATAAATCCACTTGACTATAGTATGTAATTCTTTTAAATAATTTTTAGATTTGATGTGCTAGGATTTTGTTGGGAGTTTTGTTTATGTTGTTGTTTTGTGTAAAGTTGTGAGAAATATTAGTCTGAAGTCTCCCTGTTTGTGCTGTCTTTGTCTGGTTTTGGTATTAGGATAATACTATCCCAATAAAATGAGTTGGAAAATGTGCCTTCTATTTTCAGAAAAAAAAGGTTGTATAAAATTGATGTTAATTTTTCTTTAAGTGTTCACTGGAATTCTCCAGCTAAACCATCTGAGTCTGGAGATTTATTTTTTATAAACTATTACATTATGAACTCAATTTCTTTAATTATTATAGGACTATTTGGATTTTCTGTTTCATCTTAGTTGAATTTTGATAATTTGTGGTTTTTCAGGAGATTAATTAATTTTTCCTAAGTTGTCAATTTATGATCATAATGTTGTTCAGAGTATTCCATTATCTTTTTAATAATTCCAAGATTTATAGTGATACCCTGTTTCATTCCTGATTTTGATAACTGCCCCACTGTCTTCCAGTGGGGAAGAGAAGTCTATGATATGTGAAGGTGGAGAGCTTCGTAGTCAGGCGCTTGTGACAGAATCTCCCTACAGATACCCCCCCCCCCCGGAGTCTCTGGGCAGGAGCAAAGAAGCTTCCTGGTTGGGCCACATGTTTTGGTGGGGTCCTTCTTGCCAGTTCCTCCCACTAGCTTTGGTATCGGTAGGTAGAAGGGGGGCATATGTGGTCTCCAGTCTGGTAAGGAGAGAGAGCATTTGTTGGACACTTAGTGTTAGCAGTTACCTCTAGCTCTATTCCTTCTGTGATGAAGTTGGGTTGGTTTCAGAAGGATGTTTTCAGAGGAACTTTCCTTCAGTCTAGTGGAGTAAATGAGCTGACCAGGGCTCCCTTCTATTGCTAAGCTGGTATCCAGGAAATACCAAGTCTGGGTTACCTTCTTCTGTTGGGTAGGGCATGCAAAATACCCTGCCACCGTGCTGTTTCTCTCAAGTCAGTTTGCCTTCTTTTTTTAAAAAAATTTTTTTTCAACGTTTATTTATTTTGGGGACAGAGAGAGACAGAGCATGAACGGGGGAGGGGCAGAGAGAGAGGGAGACACAGAATCGGAAACAGGCTCCAGGCTCTGAGCCATCAGCCCAGAGCCCGACGCGGGGCTCAAACTCACGGACCGCGAGATCGTGACCTGGCTGAAGTCGGACGCTTAACCGACTGCGCCACCCAGGCGCCCCAAGTTTGCCTTCTTCTTATCACCTTTCTGAATATCCTTTGGCTGTCTGTTGAGTTATTTCCAGGACTTACAGTCGCACTTTCTGGGGATGAGCAAGGAGAAATAGGTCTACACCATTTTTTCCAGACTGGAAGTTATGTATACTCTTAACAGAGGAATTGTGTTTGGTTCTCAAATGTCTACTTTGTGTGTTTAGAAACTTAGTCATTCTAGGGGCAAAAGTCATCATTGCAGAATAGTTCCCAGGCATTGCTGCTCTGAGGCAGTGGCACAACTCTCAAGTTTCTTCTGGGACTTGATGCCTGCATCTGTCAGAGAAACAACTGGTAAGGATAATCAGTCAACAGGAGATTGTTTTTTAAAAAGGTCACTTTTTAAAGTCACTCAAGTACCACCACATGCATAATTATCTTCAGTTAAATGTTGCATATTATGAAATCTCCTTCCTTCTCTTTCCCCTTAAAGCTTATCTAAAAATTAATCTTAACTGGATTTAATATTTCCATAAGACAAAAGAAAGCAACTTTGAAGGGACTTATATGGGGTCTTACCATACCTCTTTATTTAAAGTTTTAGATTAATTTCCCCCAAAACTGAATAGTGAGAGCCTCTCTATTAAAATGTAGATTTGGTACTCAAAGAGCAAACCATAAATCAAAATCATGGGTTGAAATGAATATGATGAAATTTATTGGGAATAAGGATAAAACCTTTTACTTAGGTACAAAATGGTCATTAATAAATATGTAGATGGGGAAACAGTTCAACAACAGTTTATTTGAAAGCAGAATAAAGGACTCACTTACTGTGACCTGAAAAGCTATTGTAATCATAGTATAAATATCAGAGCCAGAGTTACCTGGATGGCTGTTGGTTAAGCACCTCACTTTGGCTCAGGTCATGATTTCACAGTTCTTGAGTTCAAGCCCTGCATCGGGCTCTCTGCTCTCAGCACAGAGCCCACTTTGGAGCCTCTGTCCCCCCACCCCTCTGCCCCACTCATGCTCTCTCTCTCACTCTCTCTCAAAAATAAATAAACATTAAATATATATATATATATATATATATATATATATATATATATATATATATATATCAGAGCCAGGAGCAAGAGTTAAAATCCCTTCAAGCTCTTTTGTAGTATTGCTCCAATTTTAATGTGCATGCAGATTACCTGGGTATCTTGTAAAACTGAAGATTCTGATTTAGCAGATCAGGAGTAGGGCTTGAGAGTCTATGATCTAACCATCCCCAGGTGCTGCTGGTTCTGTCAGTCAGTGGACTACACTTTAAGGAGCAAGGCCCTATACTATGCAGATCATTTCTAGGGTGAGATATTAATTTATAGGCAAGCAGCACATCTTAAGAGAATCTGAGAATAAATTTGCTTAGAGAAGATAAGGCAGGATAGTTAGAAGTTAGAAACTAAGGTTCATGAGTAACAGTAGAAAGGTCAACCCTTAATCAAGTAAGAGCTCTTTCACATTGAGAATATAAACCATCCACAGAAACAGGCAAACAATTTAACAGTAACAACAAAAATCTCACAAGACCAAACACGGATAACCAATTAACATTTGAAAAGATGTTTGGCCTCAGCAATGATTATGGCGTGCAAAATAAAACAACGATGAGATACCATTTTTTTTTTCAGCTAGTGTAGACAAAAATGTAAAAGCTTAATGTAGTCCAGAGGGAAAATAGGGTTTGTCATACATCGCTGATGGAATATGAATTACCAAAAGCTTTTTGAAAAGTAATCCAGCATTATTTACTAAACTAAAGAATGTGAATATATTTTGACTTAGCATTTCCACTTGTGGGCATGTTCACTAATGAAATAAATCCGAAATTATGGATATACTTACAAAGATATTTAACTGCAATGTTGTTGTGGGAAAACGCTTGGAAACTACCTGAATGTCCTCAACTAGTGACTGACCAAATTGTGGCATATGCAACGTAAGGGAGAATTTTCTATAAATTCCTACCTTCCAAGGGTGGGCTGATGAGGTAGTAAGCTCCTTGCACTAGAATGTTCAATCATAGGCCACCAGAAATACTATTAGTGTAATTTTTGTAGAGGTGAGACAACAATCTGTATGATTTCTGAGTTTCCTTCTGACTCTAAAACTCTGTGATTCTATAAATTGGGTACAGTGAACCTCAATAAAAGAAAGGAAGAAGAGGAAGGGAGGCAAGTTTCCTATCCTATTTTTATCTGCTTTCCTCAGTTTACAATTGGGACTTTGGCAGCTGGTTCAAGAGGTGGAGTATTTCATTCGCATGTATAGAGGCCAGCAACTGAAGTTATCTGTTTGAATACATAATAAATTAAGAAAAAATGGTTATTGGGTTCTCTATCCCTAGTTATTGAAACAAGATCCATATTTCAGAAAATTCCTCCTTTATATTCATAGTCACTAACGGAAAGTGACTAATATGTGACTGGGCAAGAACACAGCATCAAACACCCTGAGCATATGGATAAGTGACTCTCTGTGTGTCTAAAATCAATGGAGCCTGATGCCTGCTTCTTTGCCAGGAGCGTGGACCAGCATAAATGCACTTAGGGACGGGAGAACAGCATCTTATTATGTATTGGGATGGGGGTGAGCGGCTGGGTGCCTGCATTTCCCTACATCAGTGGTTTGCAAACTGTGACACTTCCTCAGAGGTGCTTCTGGGGCCCAGCAAGCACTTGTTACAAGTGCTTAAAATATGTTTAAATAGTTATTTTTAATATTGTAATTAAAAACTGAACTAGCAAACATATTAAAATATGATATATGCCAAAATTTTAACACACTGGAAACCACCAAAATATTAATGTACATTATCATTGTCTGTTTAATAAGTAAATATTACAAATGTCAGTGTATAGGTTTGTATAAAAATATTTTTGCTTGTCTTACAGTGCAATATAATATTTCAATTGGAAAATAGGAACTTAAACTGCTAAAATTTTTGGTAGTCACTGCCTCAGATCACAAGTTAACGAAGATAGAAAAGTAAATGTAGAGTGGTAAAGCCTGAGAAATTACTATTAGAATGGCTCATTCATATATAGTAAAACCTTGGATTGTGAATAACTTGTTCTGTGAGTTTTCCACAAGACAAGAAAATATTTCTAATAAATTTTGACTTTGTAATTGACTAATGTCTTGCAATATGAATTGTACGTGATGCCGAATGTCACATGATCACAACAGAGCCAATGGTTTTCTCTCTGTCTCTAGCTGAGGGACTGTGGGTGATCATCTCCTATGCTTGGATTCTCGGTCTCAGGCCATGGTGTTTGGCAACCATCAGTGATTTTTCAGACTTGCAGGTGCCCAGAACAGGCACTTATGTATTTTTTGTCACTTCAAAGCACCTATGGACAGTTCTTTGCTTTTCCATACAAGAGTAAGCTTAGGAATTCTTTGCTTTATTCCAGGTCAGGCTGCCTGCAGATATAGACCCTTTCTTCTGATGCCTTATTGCCAGTTACATTAAATACAGTATATGACAAGAGTTTATTAATACTGTATTGTAGTCAACATCCATGAGAGCATATAAAATGGCCCCCATTCAGAAAAAGATTCCCTTGAGCCAATAGATAGCAGTGAATTCCAATAGTGATAATGAAAGTTGTCCTACACAATGACCCTCCTCTCTCATCTCCCTCACACCAACCACAAAGATTCTCAAAGGTAAGTGCAGGTTAATCTGTTTATTTTTCTTATATTTTTAATTTTCTTTATTATTTTGTCTTATATTACAGTATTCTAATCATTTTTATATGAATATTTTGGGGTTGTGGAATGACTCATCTGAGTTTCCATTATTTATTATGGGGAAATTCGCTTGATATACAAGTGCTTTGAATGACAAAGCACATTTCCAGAACAAATTATGCTCACAAACCAAGGTTTTACTGTATTCTCAAATCTTTAACTGGTCCTCACCTCCTTTCAAACTTCCCACCTTAAACACAAAACTCTTTATTCTACTTTAAAACATTTGAATTTATTTTTATCTTTTCAGAATCTCAGGCTCATCTTCCCTCATTTTTTTTTGTCATTTTGTGGGGAGAGCAAGTGAGTACTGGGAACTGACTACAGTTGAGTTGAATGCTGGTGATAAGGGTTAATGTGATGACTTGAATGATAGTTTCTATTCAAGGGAGAGAGTTCTTATAACACTCAATTCTTCTTCTGTTGCAAACAGGTTTTCAGAAATTAAATAAGCTTGGAAACTTTCTAGCACAGGATTCAGAGTTTGACTGCCTAGTTTCAAATTCTAGGTCTACCATTTTTAATCCAAATCTGGTACCCTTTCTTCTATGGTATGCCTTCTTTCATAGCTGCAAGACAGAGCTGTGAAAGTTAAATGGGTGGCTGATTTTTTTTTTCTCTTCATTATTTTTGGTAGATATGGAATTCTGATAGCACTTGACATTCATTCACTCCTCCAATATTTATTTTGTGTAAACATGTAAGACCATTGGCAATGCCTACACTGTGCAAAGCAGAAGAGGAAAGGATTTTACAAAGAGAGATCAGTTAGGAAAAGAAAACAAAATCACCCCAGGTTTTTTTTTTTTTTTTTAATGTTTTTTTTTTTTTTTTTTCAACGTTTATTTATTTTTGGGACAGAGAGAGACAGAGCATGAATGGGGGAGGGGCAGAGAGAGAGGGAGACACAGAATCGGAAACAGGCTCCAGGCTCTGAGCCATCAGCCCAGAGCCCGACGCGGGGCTCGAACTCACGGACCGCGAGATCGTGACCTGGCTGAAGTCGGACGCTTAACCGACTGCGCCACCCAGGCGCCCCCAAAATCACCCCAGTTTTAACAGATATATCTCACTAGCTCCCTGTAGACACTTTCATTATCCCATTTGACAGATGAGAAATTTGTGGCACTATGAGGTTAATTTTCTTGCCCAAGTTCACACAGCTACCAGGTGGTAATACCACTAACCCTGTAAAAGCCAATAAGAAGGCAGGCCCATAACTTCTTGAGAAGTACCTTTTGTTTTTCCCTGTGTCTGGAAATGATTTTTTATGTCTGGGTTAATTTTTTTTTCTTTAAATGGCTTTTTTAAGGTCTAAGAAAATAATATTTTCAATGGGTTGTGTCATACCATAATATAACAATGGCAGGGGACTTTTAAATTGAGTGGCTGACAAGAATTATTATAATATAAGGGGCATCTGGGTGACTCAGTTGGTTAAGTGTCGGACTTCAGCTCAAGTCATGATCTCACAGTCTATGAGTTTGAGCCCCATGTTGGGCTGGGATCTATGCTGTCAGCTCAGAGCCTGGGGCCTGCCTCAAATTCTTTGTTTCTCTCTCTCTCTCTCTCTCTCTCTGCCCCTTCCCTGCTCGTGTGCACTCTCTCTCTCTCTCTATTTATATGTTAAAAATAACATGTTTTTTAATGTTATTAAAAAATAAACATTAAAAATTTTTTAATTATTATAATATAAGTCAAAAATGTGCTCTGATTAAACAAGAAACAGTTATCCACAGTGTAGAAGAGAAAGTCACATTTCCTAATCTGGGAGTTCAATGTCAATTAGAATCCAGGTACTTAGGGGAAACACACACAAGATCTTGATGCACTAACAGTGTGGTGAGGAAGGCAGCTTATCTGAGAAATTGGGAATCTAGTAACCACTTGAAAGAAGACTATAATTTATAAAAGCAACCATTTCCTAAAGACAGCCATGTCAGTGATAGCTCTGACCCTGCAACTAGGACCTAAGTAAAGGACAAAGGACTGCAAATCCATAGTAGTAATTCCAGTATAAATTACGTACTGACTAATCAGGGGTTAATTCAGAAAAGGTGGAGAAGAGGAGTAACAATATTACTATTCATCAGACACCTACTAGGTATTAGCCAGTGACTCTGTTAAACACTGTCTATAAGTTATGCCATGTAAACCACAAGAGAACACCCTGAAGCGTTATCTCCGTATTACGGATGAGGCAATAGAACTACATTAGACCACGTAACATGCTCACGATTACCGAGGTGATGAAACTTCCGTCAAGCTTAGACTTTAGGTTAGAGTTTAAGCCTGTGATCTTTCTACCTCATGAAGATTATTCAGCTATTACTGAACATAGAGTCTTATTTGTTTCTAGAAGTGCTCTGGTTATTTAAGCAATAGAGTTTTGTCTTCAGAAAATAAGACTCTCATTCTCAGTTCACCACATCAGCTAGAAAGGTATATAAAATAGGTATGAAAAGCAAAATTGACCTGTGCTTAACAGTAACCCATTACAGCTGCCAGAGGTTTTGACTCCTGGAGCTCAGAAGGGTCTATAGCTGGTGCCTAGAGTTTGCAAATCCCATATATCATAATAATGCATTCATTATTGTTCAACAGGTAAAGGGCTAGGATTAAAAGTGATTCACTGGAGAAAACAGATAAAGACTTAGCGAAAGGATAGTCATTCTGCTAAGTATAGAGGGAAGAAAACAATAAGAAATATTATTTTTTGATTGGTTGCTACTCATGTAAGTAGATTAATATTCTGAGTGTCATCTTTGTGAGGAAAGAATTGTTGGGACCCAGAAAGAAAATGGTGGTTTCTTCTGTTTCTAAAAGGCATTTGTGTCTTAAGCAGAAATATGGATAGAAAATGGGTAACAAATAAGAATTTTGAACATAATTAATCATAATAAATTATAAATTCAATTTCAGCTCTGTGTACATAATCCAAGAGATTTAACTTCAAGAAAAAATTATGTTCAAGTCAGGAGAAAATAGCTGATTGAGAAACATTGACGATAAATTCCCAGTACTACTAAGGTGAGAGCATTCTTCATTTTTGTTTTAATTGTGTATAATATTGAAATAAGGAATATTTCTGGAAGCTCTGCTTAGCTGTTTCAGATGAGCTATTTTTATGAAAAATAGTCTTTATTACAGATAATCATTCGTATGAGATCATAGATACGAAATGCCTTGCACTGTGCCTGCCATAGGTGTTGCTCAGCTGTTGTTTTTCCTTATTGGAACTCTAGCTGTTTAGACTTGTTCCGTGATCCAGCCTCCATTTAGGTGCTATTACCTGAACTGTAATCACTTCAGAGGGAATAATAACTTCTGGGTATTGTTGTTTCTTTCATTAACCAAAATCTATACAATTAAAGTAGATGTGATAACCCATGCTAAATTCATATTTTCTTCAAAAAAATAAGATATCAGTTCACCAGGCTTTGTCATTTGTTAACTATCATGGTCTAAGTCTAATCCTTTTGATGCTGATAAGAAGGAAAAAAAAGGTGCTTTTTACCAGCTGGATGAAATTACAGTAAGATAGCCAGAAAAATGATTTATGTTCTGATCCCAAGAGAGTAATCAATTTACACTCTGAAGCATGAAATCTGATTGCCCTTTTCTCTAATGTAAAACACCATGTACTACAATTTATTGGCCATAAAACTACTCATCCATAGTCAAAGCATTTTGCTCCATAATTTCTCTATGCAATCTTCAAAGAAAGGATTGATATGAAATTAATAAACTATTGACTCCATATAGAGAATCCCTGCCCGCCTTTTTAAACTCTGCTTGGACAAGAGACCTCCATAAATTATTAATGGAATTCTGCAGTTCATGTCATAATTTATTTCCTTCCAATGCCTACTAATTTTTTAGGCCTCCAGAATCATGAATTTGTCTTTCCACATATCTTGTTTTCTTCCCTTGGTTATAAAGTTAGACAACTTTCCAAGATTTTCAAGCTTATTACTGCAATCAGCCTTTCTTCCAATGTCATTTCCATTCAGAAAAGAATGATTTCATTTACACTACTTTAAAGATAGTAGATTTCTAAATAATTCCAAATTCAGTCCCTACTAATCACTTTACATTCAAATGTCTCGTTGATGCTTATGTTACAAGAATTAGACTAAAATCTTACTGAACATAAGATTTTCAAACAGTTTGAATAAAAGTATTTGGATCTTATAGAAATAAATATTTGTGTAAACATGTCCAAAATTTTCATAATCTGAATAGAGCTATGTTTCATTATCAATCTCACATCTTGTCTGTAGTTTCTCTTATTCAAAAACTGGTATACATAAAAATAGAAAGCTTAAATTTTTATTTTCAAAATGTTTTGAATCTTGAAGATTCACCTTCTCTTTCCAAGAAGTTTAATGTCACTGAGCTTATTTTAAATACCACTTTCAGCTTTATGTGAAAGTCATTTTTACATTTGCCTTTAAATTTTTTTTTTCTACTTAGAAGTGGGACATAACACCTATTGTCTCTGAGTCTGCAATACTGACAACTGGAAAAAAAAACAGTAACAATTTCAAGAGCAAAAAGTTTTAGTCACAATCTGAGAGAAAAAAAAATAGTTTAAGGTTAAGTGATTCTTTTATTTTTTTCATTTTGAGGGGAAGAAGGGGCAGAGAGAGAGGGAAAATGAATCCCAAGCAGGCCCAGCACAGAGCCTCAATGTGTGTGGGGGAGGCTGGGGGGGGGGGGCTCCATCTCATGACCCTGAGATCATGACCTGACCCTAAAGCAAGTTGGATGCTTAACCCCTAACAGACTGAGCCACCCAGGCGCTTCTACAAAGAAATTATTCTAATAACATAACTTCTCTTCTCAAGTACTAGGAGAATATAATAACTTTCAACATAACTATGGCTTTTCCTTGAGTATGTTCCATCTGGAGCAAAAGTCTTGCTAAATCATCAGCTCTCACCTCTATTTACAAGGGTCTGTCTTTGATTACAAGAAAACCAAATTTAGTAGTGCTCTATACTCCAAGCACGTGTTTCTTATAAGAGGAACTGTCAGTTATAATCACTTCAAAATAGGTGTTAGAGGGTTACCAAGAACAACAATTTGAAGCTTCTAATATATTGGATGTGTAAAACTGAAACAAGATAGATTTAGTCAAATAAGAATGGCAGACTTTTCCTGGAATTTGAAAGAGGCTGTTTAATACTGTTTCTGGTGTTCTGGTAACCAATATTAAAAGTCAGGAAATTTGTGAGTTTTATAATTTTTTAAAATTATGTTAATTTTGAAGAATTTTGTAATTTTTCCAGGGCAAGTTAAATTATTGAATCACCCAGTTCCTTGCTACACAAAGTATGGTCCATGAACCACACTGACATTGGTCTGGGGTCATGTTGGAAATACTGAATGTCAGACCTGATGCGGAATATTCATTTTCAATGAGATCCCCAGGTGTTGCAGAAGTGTATAAAGGTTTAAGAAACACTGAACTAGTTAACATTGCTTCTTGGAAGGGCTAAAGCCTCATCATGACAGTTTGTGGGTCTGTATGCGGATGTAGACTGCTGTGCTGGAAATGGATCACAGGTGCACTCAAGCCCTCAGCCCTCAGAGCAGGTGGGTGGAGGCTGACTCAGCCAGAACCCCCAGAGCAGTCGCTACAGTTGCAGGTGGTCTTATCCATTAACCCCAGTGTGCCATATCCACATCATCATTTTGTATGTGGGCTGCTACATGAAAAAAGGTAGCAATGCACTGCTCTGATGAATTATATTTAATGGTATATTTTGATGGGAAGGATTAAAGAGAGAAAGTAAATAGAAAGGGGAAATCAAAGCTCTTGAATGCAGACAAATCAAAAGTGAGGAAGTCAGAATAAGCTTGGATATTTGCTTCAGTTCCCCAACTCCTTGCAAAGTTACATAAGTAGAGTTTATACAACAACCAAGCAATGTTGGAAGAATAGTTCCTGGCTGGCAAGGTTTCTTTTTCTTAGTTTTTGCTTTAATATAAACCAGCGTAGCCTAAAACATGCACAGAATTGTTTAGCAGTAACCCCTTGGCAATGGCAACAGAAGAATCACTGAATAATAATGGAACATAGACCAAACTAGGAAAAAAAAAAAACATTTCTCTTATCCACATTTGTTGAAGCATTTGTCCAGTGCTTTGAAGAGAGTGGCTTAGAAGCTGATATAAGAAGCCAAATCTATAGCAATTGTTATTGTTATACATAGGCTTGTTATTTAGTTAATTTTTCACTTAATATTTTAACTCATTACTTAATATGGGTCTGTCTTTCTCAATGAACATTTTTTAAAGGTCAAAATTAAAGAATCCCACAGTCTTAGCTTCTCTCTTGTAGCACTGCAATGGCTTCAAATTGGTTTCTCTTGCTAGTTTCCCTCTTTCTCACCTATTATTCACATAATTATCTGAGAGACCCCTTGAGAATACAAATCCTTTTATGTCACTTTTCTGCTTATACTGCTCCAATGGCATTCAGAGCAAATTCCTTCATTTGTCATTCACATTCCCTTAGGACTTCTTGAGTCAACTTCCTTTACTATTCCAGACCCAACTGCATTGCAACTATATCATACAGCTGTAGTTTCCCAAACATGCAGTGCTTTATAACGTCTCTGTCTGCACCTGCTGTTTCTCCTGCAATCATGCTCTTTTCCTTCCTTGTTGACTTGGCGACACCTTTCTCATTCCTGAAGCTTCAGCTCCAGTGTCAGCTCCTGTAGAAAGTCCTCTCTTCCCCCCTTCTAGTAATGTATTCCCAGGGAACCCCATGTTGTCTCTATCATGGAATTTCTCACTGAGTATTGTCATTGGGACCACATTCATGGATGCAGGACCAGTACAGTTGCATAGAGCTCTGCTCTGAAGGGCCCCACACTTTAATTAATATTCTGCTGTCACCATCTTGAAATTCTTAATTTTATCTTTGAATTTGGGTTTTGCAAATCAAGTCACCTGGGACAGCAGAGCATGCACTTGAGCAGAGGAGATACTTTCAGTAATGGTGTCAGCCATTTTTGACTGCCCCCTTCACATAAAACAGTTACAATGCCCCAAGATCACAGAATTCCAGTAGACCCACAATGCATGAGATTTCCAGAAGATTGAAAACAAGTACAAGATAAGCATGTTACATCTACTGCTAAGTAGGAAGCAACATTTACAACCCCAAAGAACATGCTCTCTATTCCAACTGGAGCTTGCTTGGAACACAAGAAGAAGACAGTAATGTTCTTAAAGAACAGTAATGTTCTGAAAATGAGCAACGAACCCTAACATCCTTTCCTATTCTTATTATTTCCCCATGTTAGCCAAACCCTTACGTGGAAAATTATAACACACAAAAAAGGGAAAGATAGAGTAATCATAGTCACTTTAATTCTAGTCCTTCCTTATTCATTAGTAGCCTATAGGTGGCAAGTGCTGGTAGAATGCATGCATATCAAGAAGTGAAATGAAAATAGTTGAGTTAGTTTTGTGCAACGTTTCTACTGTCCCGGTAAAAACAAGATACTACAATTATGTAATTTCAGTGATTCTGCCTGTGAGTCAAATGCTTTCATATTTGGATTTTTTAAAGCTGGTACTGCACCATATAAAGATGGATAACAAAATTTATGCTAACAATTTAAATTTCTAATTTTCCTTTACTTAGAATGATATTAAACATCACATTAAAAAATAGTATGCCAAATCAAGAGAGCTTGTGGAAGAAAAAAAAGTTTAACATTTTTGCACTGCTAATGGTACTTTTTTTCCTGATTTTTTTTAACAAGAGGCTCCACATTTTCATTTTGCAATAGACTGCAAATTTGTGGTTCACTCCAGTTATAATTTGTTTTACTTCTCTGTGTACCATATTAGATTAGGAGTTTCTTAAAGGTAGGGACTTTGTTTTTTATCTCTGTATCCCTACTGTTCCCATATAGCAGGCTCGCAAAAGATAAATGTCACATGGCAATTGCAGCTGACTTCCATGTTGCCAGAAAAGGGAGACAAAAGAAGCAGTTCTCTCTCCAGATTGTGTCCTTAACAAAGTATATTTGCTTGAATGTGCCAATATGGAGTAAGGAGAATAAAACCAATTCTCCAATCAATTGGTACTGGTTTTAAATACCAGTAGGCTAGGTCTGTAGTAGGCTTTGTGGGAAATTCACAGGGATTATATCTTGGAGTGATTTGTGAGGTATGACTGCTTACTCACAGAAACACGGGATAAAAGGTAAAGATGGTTTATGCTCACAGGAGACATGTGCATTGAGACATAACAGGGGCTGGAAGAGTTGTGACAGATACCAAACTGGAGGTTTATCTAGATAGCAAAAGCAAAATTCCTGCATGGACAACCCCAATGGCTCAAGGTGAGGTAGGAAGGTCCTAAGGCCAGAAGGTGGCCTAGGTCCCCAGATTCCTATCAAATAGGTCTTATCTGGAGAATTTATGTGCATGGACCTAGGCCCTGCTCATTAGTGAAGTAGGAATCAGAAGCAGAACTCCAGGCCCCAGGGAAGGAGCCCAGTCCTGGAGGGCATTAGCATAAAAGAAGTTTCAAAAAAAAGCCCGCAGAAAGGATGAGAGCAGGAGGCTGACCCACAACCAAGGCCAAGGGTGAATGGGTACAAACAAGCAGGGACACCAATCTGCTCAGTCACTTGGTTGGGGAGTGACACAGACCCCAGGGGCATCAGTGAGTCCAGATAAGAATATGACCTACAAAGCCAAAGAAATTATTTCATAGGAATGAGAGGAAGATACAGCAAACTTAGGAAATTTGTAAGTTTTTGTCACAAGACAAATACTTGTGAAACAAAATAGAACTAAATTTAGCCTGACATACAAGAGACAAATAATGGAGCTCATATTTTAAGTAATATGAGGAGTCATAGTGAGTTGGAGAAATGTGAAAAGGATTCCTGGACAAAATGGCATAAGACCTGGATGTTCAAGAAGGAGATACTTTGTGTCATAATAATGAGCCTACAGAATACTGCAAATGGGAATGGGCTCCATAAGAGGTCTGTGCCTGGGAATGTGGTGTGTAGGCAGAACGATGTGATAGAATAATGCCCCCCAAAATATGCCCATGTCCTACTTCCCAGAACCTGTGCATGTTACCTTATATAGCAAAAGGAATTGCAGATGATAGCAAATTACTGAGGTGTGGAGGACATCCTGGATTATCCTGATGGGCCCATTATAATCCCAGTGGCCCTTGCAAAAAAAGATGCAGGAAGGGTCAGAATCAGTAGAAGAGGTGACATGACAATGGAAGCGGGGACTGCAGTGACGTGGTCTTCGGATGGAGGAAGCCGCCCTGAGGCAAGGAATATGAGCGACCATGAAAACGGGAAAAGGCAAGGAAACAGATTTCCTCCTCAGAGCCTCCCTGCGGAAACCTCCCTACCAACATCTTGACTTAAGCCCAGTCAGAAAGATTTTGGACTTCTGACCTCTAAAAGTGTGAGAGTTAAAATTGTTATTTGAGGCCACTAGGTGTGTGGTGGTTTGTTGCAGCAGCAGTAGGAAACCTGTAGAGGCACTAGGAAACATGGTCTAAGCTGCAAAGCTATTTGTGGCCACTGTGGATGTGTCAGTAAAAACCAGATGTAGCCAAGCAAATGATAGAACTCGATGCATGACGTTGTCTTCTTCTGTGCTCCACATGCATCACAGTGGGGTGCCTCAAAAATAAGCTTTGGAGAGTGGAGGCCCAAAGCAGCCCACCACACTGTGTTGAGAGCCCTCAGATGCCAAGATAAAGGTGCTGGCAAGTTTTGGATGAGGCCTCTCTTCCTGGCTTGGAGATAGCTGCCTTGTCACTGTATCCTCACAAGACACCTCTCTTATCATTATGTCCTCACCTTTCCGCTATGTGTGCCCATGAAGAGAGAGATCTCTGAGATCTCTTCCACTTCTTATATGGACACCAGTCCTATTGGATCAGGGTACCACTCTTATGATATCATTGAACTTAAATTACCTCCTTAAAGAACTATTTCCAAATACAGTCACATTAGGAGTTAAGGCTTCAACATATGAATTTGGAGAGGACTCAACTGAGTCCAAACCAGATGATGACAATTAGGAATGCACCATCTTTTAACTTTAGGGTCTGTGACCTCATATTTATCATGTTATGAAGACTATATCAGGAAGCATTATGAAAGTACTTCCAGAACACCTTTTAATTTTCATGCATTTTCAAGATTTTCCTAATGTCACAATCTGCCCAGAAATTTGCCCATCTGCCCAAAGAAAGAGAAGGAAACCAGGTTGCACACTGTCATCTTTTCCTCATTCACCTATGTGAAATGCTAATTACAGAAAGTACAATGAATTTAATATTATCTTTTTGCAAAAAAAAAAAAAAAAAAAAAAAAAAAACATGTAGCTGGGTGCCTGCTGTCAGGATATAATTATACAAAGTGGATTTGGTCTCAAGCAAGACACGAAGGTTACCATCCCAGCCACATAATGTGCCTAGGGAGCTCCTCTAATTACCACCAACTAGAGATTTAGTCTTCTATCTCTTTCAGATAAACGTCAGCAGCAGCAGCAGCAGCGACAGCCTGCACCTTCCAACATCACACTTCTTCATTAGTCTGCTCTGACTCACCCTCCTCACTGTCTCCCACCCAATAAACCTTCCATTGAGTGATTTATCTTTCCATGTACTGGGTGGCACTTAAACCACTGCCTTCTTTCTTCTTTCTCTAATTCCTACCAGATAATTATTCAGTGTCTCTGTCATGCAAGGATATTCATATATGCTGTTTTATTCAGGCCTCATTATGATCCTGCTAAGTAGACATCATCCCTCCATAAGTGGGTAAAGTGAGTATCAAAGCAGTTACGTGGTTTGGCACCAGTATTGAATCATCACAGTGGGCATCCGGAGGGAAGGGGAAGGAAAACAGGAAAGAGGGATGGGGGAAGGAGAAGGGGAAGAAATCTTCAGGAGTGGGGGATAGGAGTAGTAAAGTCAGATGAGCCTTAATCTGCCATCCCTCAGGATCAACATGGCCTTTCATATGCCCCAGAGGCTCTATACCCAGAGACTAATTTTATGGGAATTTATTGTAATAGGAACTTGTATAACCTGATTGATTAGAATTGGTTGAACTTGCTGTCCAGACAGCAAAACTGTAGTATAATTCCATAAATAAGCTCTGGCTCCTATGCCTAATGAGAGCTTACAGTCACCCCGAAGGAAAACATCATCTTTCTCTGCTGTTGATTTCCTTTCATCCCAAATGCATGAAAAGATACTTTTTAAGCCTTTTTTTTTTTCATAGACTTCTCTCCATCCAAGTTGGAATAGGGCCCCAAATCTGTCCACAGACTGGCTGGTTCCCTGCACCTAGCCTCTACTATGACCAGGACCAAGAAGGACAGTCACATTCCTCCCATCTAAGCACTGTAGGAAACAAAATTTATGAGGTTGAAGAAAAGGGGGATCGGGTGGTTACAGTCCCAATATGCCTTCAGGCTGACTGCATTCACTGCTGTCTCCAGTGCTGAAATCAGTGCAAGTGTATGATTTCCAGTCTGTAAACTCAAGGTTTAAGCAGTATCTGTTTCTATAACTCAGATGAAATATAAATTCAAGCATACATCTAACCACATTATTGGGAAATTCATCTGAGGTAATATTGGAACTCCTTGTTGAGGTCTGATAAGAACCTGGAAGTCTTACAATATGTCCAGAGGACATCTCTGTCCTCCATCTGCCTTTCTGGCTCTCCATTCTTCAATCCGTCATGGGCACCGCTGACATTGTCTAAGCCCACAGTAGTCCCCTGAAGTCTGATAACTTTAAGTCAGGTAACATGGGAGGAACATAAATGTTCTGCAGAGGCTGCAAACCTCTTCCATAGGTGCCTCACCATCATTTCTTTGATATATTGCCACCCATACAGAGTTGGGTGTGGGTATATCTACTCCCCACAAACCTCTCTCCCTTTCTCAACACAGGGAAATATTTTTGCCTCCCCTTTTCCTTCTTTCCTTTCCCTCATAGAGCTTACCCATTTCCTTCATTTCCCCTTCCTCTCTACCCCAAGCATCATGCATTAGTGCTTTATTGGGCTTGGGTTTAAAAACAATCAAAAAATAAGAAAACAAAAACAAAAGAAAAAAAGAATCTCAAAGGCCACTGACTTCAGACTGCAAATATGAAGTAATTGATATTTCTTCTGGATGTAGTGACTAAATTTGACCTTGGGCAAGTGAGTATACATGCAGTAATTTAACTAGGTTGTGTGGCTATAACCAAAGCATATGTCCAAGAAGAAAAGGTGTGATATGCCTAATGGGTCAGGGTGCAATGCATTGGTCCCACCAACCTTTGTGCCTTACAGTTTTATTCTCTTTTTCTAGATACCTGCCATATATATGGTCTAAAAAGGAAAGATCTCTCATATACACATTGTACTCCTGATCAGACTTTGAACCATGGGTAGGCAACTAACTCAAGGTTAACCAGTCACTCACATGGCCTCAAGCAAGAGCTCTCCCCTGTAAGGGAAGAAATGATGATTGACCAAACATGGATCCTCTGCGTTACCAAGTGTGAGTTCAGAGACAGAAGAAAATCATTGATAATTGGAAGATCAGCAGAAGCAGAGATGAAAGGTAAAGTGACAGCAATGGGAAAAAAAAAAAAAAAAAGAAAACAAAGGAAGAACAGTAGATTTCTGGAGCTGACCTAGTGACAGGACACCTGGTGGCTAGGGCTGAGTTCTCACCTAAAATATCTTCCAGTTCCTATTTTTTTGAAAGGCCTGGCTATATATTGTTCCCGTTTTCCTTCTTTCTCTGAGAATCTTCTCCACACAATCTAATCTAATTTTCTGAACAAACCTGAGCCACTCTCTGGTCCTGGTGACCTAAAAGAGGCTCACTCACATTTATTTGAAAAGAGCCTTCTAAGGTTTAAGATTAGATCATTTAAAGAACAGTAAACTATGACTCACAGATTAATAAACATTTCAAAGGGCAGCAAATAACAGACTTTTATTCTGAAGTTTGAAGATTAAGCAGTCCCAGATAAATAGCCACCAATGAAAACATCTTAAACTACTAACCCTCTCTGTCTGCTCCTCTTCCTCTAGATTTTGGTCTGTGTTCCTTCTGCTTTTCTTTTTGTGTACTCACTTCCTGTCTCCCCTGCTACCATTTATCTTGGATTATGGTAGCGTAATTATCTTGATTCTCCCTTGATTTCTGTTTCTTCTCTTTTCTTGGTCTCTCCCTTCTGTGTGAATGTCTCTCTCCCATTCCCCTTCAGTATCTTATTCCCTTACTCATCTTTTTCCCCCTTTTTCCTTATCTGGTTGCCTCTCCTCCCATCCTCCTTTTATTACTTTCCTTACTACCATATGTTAAAGACCACAAGATAGAAAAGAAATATATTCATTAGAATTTATTGTGCTTATCACATCCCATGTTCTATTTTCTTTATTTAATAGCAGGTGACGTTTATTAAACAAAAGGGAATACCTAAACAATCTGCTTTGCATGTGTCCCTCAGTTGATTGTTTTCTCCAATATTCTGTGGCCTTGGCAGAAAATAAAGGCTGTCCAAACCCAAGACTCTGCATAGAAGGTTACCAAGGAGACAATAGATTCTCTGGTCACTTTCTAGTTGTAAAAAAATGTTTTTAAATCTGCCTGGTGTTTAAGCTGAAAAGAAAAAAAGTATATAATCAATTATTTACTAAATTAGATTATTTATCCAAAATGTACACAGCTGTTATTGCAGTGAAAATAGTGATTTTAGTTTCATTGCATAGAAGTTATCACTCTTGGTGGTGCTCTGGAGCTGATGTTAATTTTTTCTACTAGATTAGTTTTTTAATGTTCCCACGTTGCACATATCCTTTGTGAGTCTGAAAGTCAAGTTTCAAAATACGTCTCACGCTTCATAGACCAAGTCCAAAGCCCTTATCACAATTCTCACCCTTTTGTCAAATGATTAAAATCCCTGTTGACATTTAGTGTCAACAGAGAAAGTTATCCAGCATTTGGTGAGCATTACCCTGCCAATTACTCCTGTTTGTATCCAAGAGCATAGTCACCTGCCACCTAGTGTCTTAATAAAAAACTGCAGTAATGATCCACTTAGACAAGGTCTTTTGGGCTGCCTCTGAAATCCTCTTTGAACTTAGCTTCAAGCTCTTCTTGATGGCAGGCAGTTTTCTCGATAAAATACTACTGATCTGTCTTCTCCATTTTGAACAGCAAAATTCCACCTGTCATAGTCGGGTAGGGTCCCTCTGGTCTATATGGAAGAATATCCAAAAGAATGGTCTGACTCAGAACCTTACTGGAGAGCAAAGTATGGTTGAGAATTGCTGAAGCGTACCATGGAATAAAAAGCATATAAAGTGTATACAGCTAATGTCATACTGTTAACAATAGTTCTATGTAGCAACTGAAATGACATTTTAATTTAATATTTCACAAATGTTTAAGTGTCTACTATGAGCTGGGCACCATGCCAGGCACTGGGAATGAGTTAGAGAGAGGCCCTGCTGTCATAAAGCTTGTGTTCTATGGAGCAAGAAGGATAACAAACAAGATTAATACTCATCAGGATATATATTATCAAGGAAATAAACAGCGTCATGAAATAAGCTTATTGGAGAAGATGGCTTTGTTAAAGGTAGTCAGGGAAAGCATTTCTGAGAAAGTGGCACTGAATGAGACTCAAATACTGAGAATATACCAGGTCTAAAAGTAGCTGGGGAAGGTCATTCGAGGGATCAGCAAGCGTAAAGGCCTGGGAGAAGAAAGAGGTCTGGTGTGTCTGAGGGCCAGACTGAAGGACAATGCAGTTGCAATGTAATGAATGAGGTTAAGTTGTGTTTGATTCTAAACATTGCTGACTGGGGGCATAAAAAGAATAAGATTTTTCTATGAGATTTAAATTTTGAAATCAATGCATAATGGATCATATATTTATTGGGACTCTTTAAATGAAACCAAATTAAGAGGAAAAAAGTTTTATTGTGGGAGAGGGAGAGGAATTTAGTAGTTTTCATAATCAGAAAGGACACAGGTGTATCTGGGGATTCTGGAACTACAGACTCTGTTACTGGCTCCTGTTTGTCTCCTTATCTTTGAATATTGAATTCAGTCTCTCTTACCACTAGGACCATGGATGCTGGCAGCTCCGACCTGACATACAGCATCCTGATCTAGAGCTTTTTTCCTCCTACCTCAGTCTGAAAAGCCCAAGAAAGGACTCTGATCGCCCTTTATGCTCACTCCTACAACCAATTGTTGTAGCAAGGGAAGTGAGGAACTATGACCCACCTAGCTGGCATCATGTGCCCATCCTTATGGTCATGTCAGTTACTACAAATGGAGGGGAAATATGTGGTAGCACAGATACGGCCCCTGGGATATCAATGTCACTCTACTGTGTCTATCAGAGATGAGAAAAAAAGGTACACTAAATTGGATTAAGGCTAACATGCCAGTAAGATGTTTCTTTAGGTTAAAAAGAAAAAGGAAAAACAAACTATTGAAGGGCATTAATACTATCCAAAGAAAAAATATGTCTTCTGAAGGAGACTTGGTCAGCCATTAAAATACAAGAAGAGGAAAGTCAATGAGATGAACCTTGGTGATTCTCACTAAGTGCTTTGTGAGGGAGAGGAAGTCTTAGACAATGGTTCCCATGGTAAGGTATATTGTTGAGCTAGCCAGTATCTCTGAGCTGGCCCCTCTTGGGCCCATCCCACTTTAATTTGACATTATCAAATTTCTGATATTAATTTAAAGTAGGTCCTCAATGAGGAACTTAAGAACCTTTAGCATAGCCAGGGATAGTTTTAGTTATTTACGAAAGAGATTTTTTTTCTTCTTTCATGATTCACGTTCTGTTCATGTGCTTCTATGTCCTACACCAGTTCACTTGAGATTTTTCTTCCTTGCAATATTGTCAACAGGAAAATCTAAGTCTCGGTGTCACTTCTCACTGTTAGTTCACATAAAATTTCCCATCTCTTTTGCTAAGAAAACTTCTCTCTAAAGGGTTTTACAAAATGCTTTCCTGCTCATCACTTGTTATAGGAAAATAGCTTCTTCAATTTGTAGGATACCACAGCTCAGCTCTGTGTGTGTGTGTGTGTGTATCTCTCTGGATCTTAGCTGCTTTATCTTCAGCATGACCAGCATTCCAATTTTTGCAGAAGGTTTTATATTCTATTGCTTTTGACATAAAAAGTAACATTAGCTCTGCTGAAGACAGATTCAATGTTGTACAAAATTAGGAATGACAATAAAAATCAAATGAAAATAGTAAATACCATCTAGATTGTATAGAGTTTCTGACTTGTTCCCCCATTTATTTACTCACTGATTCAACTAATGTTTTTTGAACACTTACATTGTGCTATGCACTGTGGATACAAGGGTGAATAAGGCAGACAGAATTCCAGTTCTGGGATCCCAATAGTATTTGGACTTCATCATGTCTGGAATAAGATTACAATTAACCCTAGGTCTTGGTCTTCAAAATCCTTTAGAAACTTGGAACTGGAACAAATAAACATGTGCAGATAATGTTCATGCTAGGCACTATATGGCAATTGTTAAACAGTGTGACAGAGATGTATTGAGGATGGAATGATTCATTGTGATTGGAAATTTGTGGGGAAAAGATATCGAGTTCATAGTAATGGAACTGACCTTTGTAGGACTTGAATGTGTTGAATATTTGAAGAAGGAAAAAATTTCTAAGTATGTAAAAGGAGTGGAAAAGAATGCTAAAGGGTCCCTTGAAAGAATATGGACTCATTTTTTAGGACTGAATCACTAAGTGTATTTGGATGGCTGTAGGACAAGGAATGGGGATTGATGGGAAATTAGGCTAAAAGTAATAGAAGGCAGATTGTAGGCTACTCAATTTCCATGCATGGGGTTTAGATTTTATTCTGTAGCAATGGTAATCCACCAAGGATGTGTGATAAAGGGCACCTGGGTGGCTCAGTCAGTCAAATGTTGGACTTCGGTTCAGGTCATGATCTCACAGCTCATGAGTTCGAGCCCCTGCATTGGGCACTGTGCTGACAGCTCAGAGCCTGGAGCCTGCTTCAGATTGTGTCTCCCTCTCTCTCTGCCCTTTCCCCACCCCTGCTCTGTCTTTCTCAAAAATCAATAAACATAAAATTTTTTTTAAAAGATGTGTGACCAAAAAAAAAATCTTTGTCAGCAGCTCATAGGTTGGGCTCAGTAAGCAAAAGGCAAAGAAGCTAGAGAGAAAGTATCCCTTAGCTGCTGCCTTGCTGCCTGTCCAAGTAAAAGAAGGTGAAAACTTATGTTGGTGCCTGTGGAACCAGAAGATGGGTTTAAGAGGCCTAGGAGACAGAGAACTGACAACACTTCTGTGATGGGCAGAGGGCATGAAAAAGGCAGGAGGCACTGAGGTTAACTCCAAGCTCTCTCACTATTGAGGGGGTCAGGTGATGGTGATGCCACACATTGAGACAGAACAATGAAGAGAAAGGTAAATTCATGTTTCCAATACACTGAGTATGGAATTCCAGGAAAACATTCAGGTGGACCTTTGAACTAAAAATGGGATGTGATCACCCTCAATCCTGCAGCACGTGCATGTGAGAGAGAGAGAGAGACGGAAGAACCATGGGCTCAGTTGTGATCATGTGACATTCAGCATCACATACTACTCATATTGCAAGACATCACTCATTTATCAAGTTAAAATTTATTAGAAATGTTTGCTCATCTTGCGGAAAACTCACAGAACAAGTTACTCGCAATCCAAGGTTTTGCTGTATATGTATACATATACATACACATACACACACACACACACACACACACACACACAGATTCAAACACACATGCCTAATAAACCATAAGTATCACACCAATACTCATAAAGCAGTGAGTCTCAATACTGGCAACACATTTGAATAACCTTGGAGCCTTTAAAACCACCACCGCCCAGGGCCCAGGCATCAGTATGATCCTAATAGGCAGCTGACACGGACTGCCACTGTCTCTATGTGAGCAATGCAGAGAAGAAAAATGAGGTTTGGAAGCATGTAAACCTGAATTTGAATCCTACTCCACTATATACTGGCTTCATCATTTTTGGAAAATTATTTGACTTCTCTGGGGTTCAGTTTTTCCATATGTACGGTAAGAATAACACCTACTTTTTGAGTTACTGGAGATAAGATGCCTCCATGGGTGCCTGGTATCCGTTGCAGTAAATGTTCATGGAATGGCTGAGAGCCAGGATGAGGGCTAAGACAGAGGGAGGACCTGGAGGAAGAAAAGAAGCCAGAGCTGAGAAGAGAGGCAGGAGAGAGCCCTACAAAGCCTAGTTAGGCCTGCCTTAACCTTATAAAGCTTTGCGTTTCTCATATTTTTCTTGAAATCCAGCTAAAAGCAAAAGGTTGGCTTAGAGAGAATGAGAAATTTTACCCTGAGGAAGGTCTACAATGTGAGAAAACTGAATACTCCCAATCACCCTTCTTTATTTTCTTTGACCAAGGGAAGATATATACCACCTGTGCACAACCTGAAATCTAGCTCTTGGGGTCTGATGCTTACTCTAGAACATTATACTACCTAGTGTTCCTCAAGTTGTAGTCTCCAGATCAACAGCAGCAGTATCCCATGGAGATTTATTAGATATGCAAAACCTGGGGCACCTGGGTGGCTCAGTTGTTTAAGTGTTGGACTTCCAGTTTCAGCTCAGGTCATGATCTCACAGGTTTGTGAGTTTGAGCCCTGTGTCCTGTTTTGCCCTGGCAGTGTAGAGGCTGCTTGGGATTCTCTTTCCTTCCCTCTCTCTCTCTGCCCTTCCCCTGCTCATGCTTTCTCTGTCTCTCTCAAAATAAATAAATAAACTTAAAAAAAATTAAAAATGCAAAACCTTGGGGCCCCTCCCCAGATCTACTGAATCTGACTTTGGGGATGGGGCCCAGCAACCTGTTTTATAAGGTTCTCAGGTGGTTCTAATGCAACCTAAAATCTGAGAAGCACTGTATTAAAGTACTATAGCAGGTGCCCTCAGCAACAAAAATGGTTAGCAATAAGTAAGACCACAGCACTTTTCATTCCATTCACTATTGGGTCATGTTAAATCAACTCCTAATTCTAATCTCCTGGCTTAATAAATTTACTAAATGAGGAGATATCCAAATAACTGAATTCTCCCTCAGAAAGAAATACAAAATTATCCTTTAGACTTTACTTGCTTAAGCTCTCAGACAACACTTAAAATTACATTTTTACATATTAGTACTGGTATATCTGCCTGTATATGAATGTGTGTTGTTTCATATGAGCAAATGTGTATTTATCCATTTGTTCACTTTTCAAAGATTTCCTTTCACATTTGCTTTTCCAGATATCTCAGGTTATTCTGCCATGCTTCCCAATTAAGTATGTTCTTCACATCAGGCTTGTGGTCACTGATGAACCTAATTTCTGGCCACAATGCTCTTCACAGCACAAGAAGAGACCACTAGTGTAAGATGTAAAAGCTTAGATTCTGGAGTTAGCTGGGCAAGGCTTAATGCCATCCCCATGTGTAATATTACGCTAGCTTGTATTTGGGAGTAAATGACAATCTCTGAAATCCTTATTTCTATTTACTGAAAAACACCTGTGCTTGCCTCATAGACTTTTTGAGGAACATGTAAAATACTTAAAAAATACTACCTTCTGGTATTATGATTTCTAGAAGTACTTTGCTTTTAATTATGGTGTGAAATACTTGCAGATATTTGAAGTAGGATGAATGGAATCAACCTTTTTGCAGGTTTTGTAACAAAGCATTCAAAGTAGTGCTTTCAAACCTGAATATGTGGGCTCCTGGGTGGCTCAGTCGGTTGAGTGTCTGACTTTGGCTCAGGTCATGATCTCATGGTCTTTGAGTTCGAGCCCCGCATGGGGCTCTGTGCTGAGAGCTCAGAGCCTGGAGCCTGCTCTGGATTCTGTCTCTCTCTCTCTCTCTCTGTCAAAAATAAATAAACATTTTTTTTAAAGTTAAAAAAAAAAACCAGAACATGTGTAGAAATCACCCAAGGACCTTGTTAGAATTCGGATACTGATCCAGTATGTCTGAGGCAGGGTCTGACATTTGGCATTTCCAACAAGCTCCCAGGGAATACTAATGAAATGTGTCCCAGTTTAAAGCACTGAGCTTACATTCTGGAACATGTTAAATAGTTAGTAAACATTAGCTCTTGGTATCGTGACTTCCAGAAGCCTCTTTGCTTTGAATAACAGTTTGAAATACTTTCAGAATTTTGGAGTGCATGGACATATACTGGAATCTATATTCATCAAAATCAGGAGATGATTACATGATCTGTTTTTAATTGTTTTGTGTAGGTTGAAAAATGGGGAGTATTTTTTCCTCTTTTTAATGAGCTGCTTCTGTCTCCCCTGCACTCACTCAGATACTTTTCTTCATGTGCTTTCACTTCCCTTCTATGTGAAATGCCCTCCCTTGTCTTTCTTACCCAAATTGTAACCTGACCTCAAGGTCCAGCTCTTTCAGAAGAAATGTAGCTCTCAGAACATGCATACTTTACCATGCAACCCTGCATCGTGTGACTCTGAAATGATAATACCACATTTTAAGTAAAACTTCCAGCACTAATATACTTGACAATCAATGTTTATGACACTGGTTCCATTGCTTAGAAAAGTTTTGGAATTTGTTCCTTAGAATTGCCTCTGCATTAGTCACAATGCATTAGGCTATGTTGCATGACCAAAATATTCCAAAATCTCATTAGCTTAATGTTACAAAAGCTTATTTTTCACTCGTCATATTCCAGTGTAAATCAGGGAGCTTTCATGCAGACTCTGCTCCAAATAGTGATGCAGGAATTAAGGCCCTTTCCACTGTGTGAATCTGCCATCTTGGAATGCTTGGTTATGGGCTAAGAAGAGCATGGACAACTGTCCAGGAGATCTATGATCAGGACTGGAAGGGGCTTCCATATGTCACTGGCCAAAATCCAATCAAGTGACCCCAAGCTAACTCTGAGGATCTAGCAAATTTATATGCCTAGCTAGAGGAAATAGTATTGGTGGAGTGACTCCACACAGAGTCATGGAGCAGGATGTGAGGAAGATCAGTTGCCCTGTGTTAAAAAGCTTTTCAGTCAGTGTCTGAGGCAAAGTTGTATGCGATCATTAGTTATAAGTATGTAGAGATGCTAATTCCTTCAGTTCCCAGGATGGCTAGACAGAGATTATGGCAGCTGAGAGGACCACCCCCCGTCCTGCCAGGTTACCCACACTGGTCCATAAACAGCCATGTCCATTTTATGCCAGTGTGCCATTCAAATACCATTTTGTGGTATGAAAAATAAAGAGAAGTACTACTATATGGTCATATCTAGTTATTGACCAAAAGTCATATCAACTGATTTGACCACTATTCTTGGCTCTTCTCCCAAAACAAATTTTCCTCCAAAATAGCATCCTAATTATAGAAACTCAAACTAGAGTGCTATATAATCTAGAGGTAATTCTAAGAGAAGTTCCAAAAATATTCTAATTGGTGGCATTTCCAGGATAAATGTTAAAAGTCATTAGGGGGCTACTGTGAAAGGGATAGCCTTCATTTTTATGTTTGAAATAGTGTGCTTGTTAAAATAGAAGTATCACTCTTTTCACTTGGCATATGCTTCCTAGGTTCATCCACGTTGTCTCAAAGGCCACAATGTCATCCTTTTTTGTGGCTGCATAATATTCCTGTGTGTTTATTCATGCACACATCTTGAATCACTATGTTGTACACCTGAAACTAATGTAACAATATGTATAAAGTGTACTCAAATAAATAAAAAAAAATAAAAATAGCAATATTATCATATTATGCAGGTTATCTCTATCCAGCCTGGAATAATTATCTTTTTTTCCCTCATCCTCCTGTTCTTTGTCTTCCTCTTTCTCTTTCCCCTTTTTCTTCCTTATTTCAAGTATTTTAAAGGCTATGTATTTTCCCCTTTGTGTCATAAACACACGCACGCACGCACACACACACACACAGTAGCTTGCTGGCCAGTCTATTGATATGTGCCCCCCAAAAAAGTTACTAGATGTTTAATTTACTCTGTAGACATGTTGATTAAAAAAAATAGATTTAAGCTGATGTAGGAAATCTTTCAAAGTGCAGTATTTTAAGATTTTTCCTCCCAGAGATAAATATTTAATATCAGAATCATTTGGAAGGATTTCACTCCTCTCTAGTAATCACAGCCATATGGGGGTGCCTGGGTGGCTCAGTCAGTTGATTATCTGACTTAGTCTCAGGTCATGATCTCGTGGGTCATGGGTTTGAGCTGGCATTAGGCTCTGTGCTGACAGCTCAGAGACTGGAGCCTGCTTCAGATTCTGTGTCTCTCTCTCCCTTTGCCCCTCACCTTCTCATGCTCTGTCTCTCTCTCACTCTCTCTCAAGAGTAAATAAACATTAAAAAAATTTTTTTATTATAATCACAGCCATATGTTAATATTAGCCACTCCCTTTTGTACATTATCTTCCTTTCTGAATTGTTTCATGCATGTAAGAATTCCAGAAATTACAAAATATATATATATATATATATATATATATATATATATATATATATATCTACCACTGACCTTGTATTATTAAACATTACAGATCCTATTGAAACCTTGGGTCCTTATTGGAATGCCATCATCTCTCCCTTTACAGGAGGAGTTATGAGCCTAAATTTGATATTTATTATTAAGATGCCTATATTGTTTCTTAGTTCCTATGAACAGATACAGAAACAATTTACTAATATTTTGCAGGTTTGAAAATTTTATAAATAACATATGGTTCACATATTTGACAATTGCTTTGCTTTCTTTTTATTATTTGCCTAACATTGTGCTTCCGAGGTGTGCGCTATCATTTGCAGCTCTAATCCATTTGTTTTAACTGCTATATGGCATTCAGTACCATGAGAAAATGTATTCATTTATCCTCCTGTGTTAGTGTACTTCTGGTTGTTTCCACACTTCTGCTTTTACAAGGAGAGCTTCATAAAGTTCTTGGAAATGTCTCCTTGGGCACTTGTTCTAAATCATTTCCAGGACAAATGCATAGGAATGGGATTGGTGGCTTTATAAGGTCATGCTTTTAACTTTACAGGGTTATGCCAGTTGTCCTCCACGGGTTCTGGGCTGGTTTTCATCCACACTGAGAATAAAGGAGAGTCTGTACTGGCTTCTTCAGTTGGTATCATAACACTCAAGCTGATTGTTGTAAAATATGATTATTTTATTCTCATTATTCCTTTTTAAAAAAATGTTTTATTGGGGTATAAGTGACATGTAACATTATATTGGTGTTAGATGTACAACATAATGATGTGTATATAATGATAAATGATTACCAAACTAAGGCTAGTTAACATCTATCCATGTGTCATACCATACAGCTTTAACTGTTAGTTTTATATTAAATCTTGATATGTGGTAGAGTGACTCTCTCATCTGATTCTTCTCTTTCAGGTTGTCTAGCTATTTTTAGTCCTTTTTTTTACATGAATTTTAGAGTCAGCCTGTCAGGTTCAACAAAGAGCCCAGTTGAGGTTGTAATTTGAATTGCATTAGTAGAGATTAATTTGAAGAGGTCTGACAGCTTTACATTATTGAGTCTTCCTATCCTTGAACATGGTTTCGTCTTTCTCTTTAAGTATTCTTGAATGTCTTTCAATGAAATTTTATACTTTTTTTCATAAATGCACATCTTTTGTTAGTTTTAATAGTAGGCACCTTATATTTTTTTTATTACTACTGTACATTTTCTGTTTAAATCCTCACAGTGCTGTGAGTTAGATACTTTCATGATTATTTCACAACTAAGAAAACCAAGGCTCAAAAAGGTTAGGTAATTCACCACATGTCTTTAGTAGTAGAGATGGAATATAAAATAAGTGCTGTCTGACCCCAAGTCCAGTGCTCTTAACATCTGCTTTATGATGTTTCTTGTGCTGGGTGTCTGTGATGACAGCTTTTTTTTTTTTTTTTAAGGAAATAATGTAAGGATGTTTACAGGCACAAAGTAGAAATAAAATAAGAATAATCATTAATCTCTCCGGGGAAAACTTGAAAAGCAGTGCTTTTCAAACTTTAATGTCTATACAAATGATCTGGAGCTCCTGTTAGAATGTCCATCTCAATCGGTCGGTCTAGAGTAGAGTCTGAGATTCTGTTTTTCCAACCAACTCTTTTATTTAGGGATTCACAAAGGTCTTTCAAAGAAAGGTTTTACATTTTTCATAACCGGACATCCTTAAATTTAATGCTAGGTACCTTTTATTTTGATTATTACTGCTCATGTTATCTACCTTTCTGTATTAATCCTCACAGTGCTCTGAGTTAGAGATTTTATCACCAAGGAAGCTAGGTTTGGAAAGGTTAAGTAACTCACCAAATTCCTTGATAGTAAATGGTAGGTAAGACCAGGACGGCTAGTCCGAGGAACTTACTTTGAGAACCACTGCCCTATATAGTCGCCTCTGGCAAGGGACTCTTTAATGAACAATTATTAAAGGTGAGAACTCCACCAGATGGCAGCAGAAGCTCATCATTTTATCTTGAGTGATTTTTTTTTTTTTCACTTCCCTCTGGATGAAGTATCTGACATTGGCGGAGGCCCACCTTCTCAGACTGTTTCAGGGAAATGAATCGGGTTCCCTTGTCTCCTGAGGCTCTGTGATGTACAACCTGCTGTAGCGCTGCAGCATTGACAATGAGTTTTCACCAGGAGCATCCAGCTGGGACAGGGTATCATGCCCGCAAGCTTCTTCCTAAAAGCTTATTTCAAGAGGCTTGTAAATGAGAATGAAAAACTGTTTTCCATCAGTTGCTTTTTCATCACCGTGAGTTCGGTTTGGGCACTTAACCAAGAATAGGAGGCATGGTTTGAAATGTCTGGCAGGATATGAGAGGAGGAAATGATTCATTCTCTGTGGGGGAAGGGGAAACTGTTCAGGCTGATAAATCTGAATCTGAGTCCAAAGATTCTGGGAAAATCCAAACAGTATGCCCGTGGACCATTAGCCTCATGTCAGACTATTAGCCACAGGCCCAGCTTGTGCCAATGGGCCTCAGGCCATCCCTCTTATTCAGTTCTTTTTTTCTTTTTTTTTTCTTCTGAACCTGAAAAAAAAAATTATATATATATATGTATATTTTTTTTTCTTTTTTCTTTTTTAACCATGAAAAGGAAACCATCAGCTCCTAATGTTCCACCCTGAGCTTGTGAGGTGAAAATACCTCACCCTCATTAAGAAGGATCACAGGCTTGGCTTTTGATTTTTAGTTCAAAAAAAAAAACAACTCACAAGCATAAGCCTGTGCACTGGGGAGGCCCCAGCAGTGGCCTTCAGCGTACTTGGAGCAGGCTGAAGCAACCAAGGTTATCCATAGTCCATCAGAAGTTCCCACCTCTTCATCTCTCCTTATTCTGCAATAACCATCTCTCCTATTGATGTAGACAGCACTCATCTTACAGTGAACGCTACACAGATTGCCTCACCAGTGGGGCAAATGGGCATCGTGAAAAATGAAACAAACAGGAAAGGGTAGTTTGAAGCTGTGCTAGGTGACCCTCGCACTGATGGACCCTGCATTATTCAGGATGCCAGGCAGGTAGGGCAGGGAGCCTGGGAGGGCTGGCCAAAGGACTGTGGTCATGAGAAGACAACCAGATTATCAGTGGCCCTATTATTTAAAGGTCGCTGCTTCCAGAATTTGCTGGGAAAGAGAGGGACAGAGAACAGGGCCCATGCCACTGAGGCCACGCCACCTCCCCAGAGTCACATAGCTATGAAGTATGGAGCTGAGTGACAAACCCAAGACTGAGGTCGAAGCTCCACTGTATGGGCTTTCAGACACTGGACTACAATACTCAATAGATGTTTGCTGAATTCATGTATTTACGAGAGAAGTTACACTTTTCAAAAAGCAAACAAGCAAAAATATAAAAGAAAGCACCAAAAATAAGAAACCAATCATCTACAGCTATGTTAATGGCAAAGAAAGTAAAAAAAGTCTTTGGCAGTTGGCTCTGGCCCCAGGGGCCCCATGGCTCTTTCCTCTGGGTCTGAGGATTCTGGTTCTGTTGCCACGGGAGTGGTACCAAATTGATGGAGCTTTTAGCCTCACTTCCCTGCCACGGCCTTGACCACTCCTTCTTTATGGCTCTCTGCCTTCTTCCTTTGATGCATCAAGGCCATAGCCTGAATCATAGGCTAATACACTGGGATTAGTTGCTACTGTGAATCATTTCATAAAACAAAGACACCTTTTACAAAGGGTAAAAATTCTTCCAAGTTAATTCACCACTGCTTCTCACCTATTGTTCACAGACTCCCCTGAGGATATGGTGAAAGCTGCAGACCCTCTACCCTATAAAAGAGTACATGTGTGCAGACATACACACACACATACACACACACACGAGGGCACAGAATTTCAGGGAGGTTCATGTATCCCTGAATTCTGTCCAGAAACCCCAAGCCAGGAACCCTTACCCTAGATGGCCATTATTTGGGTTTATTTAAGTTGAGACACACAGAATCCCATTGGTGTCATTTAGTAAGAGATAAGCTTAAATAGAAAGGGATAGAACTTGGAAGTTACTCATCTTAAATTTGTAGTTTTTGCATCTTCAGGCAGACAAATAATAGTGCTTTTAAAACTCTGGAAAAAGTTTTTTAACAGGAAAAATGTAAAGGTACTGTAATAGTTTTTTAAACAGTTACATCTGGAGGACAAGGAGGGCAAAGGATTTGGAGAACATTTCAACACAGTAGGACAAGGACCTGGGCTCTGCCCCATGCAGGGCAAGGCTCTGCTCCTTGTACAACACAGGGCTCTATCAGGTGTTAGCTACTGGGTGTGTGGAGTTGGGGTTCCTTGCCTGGAATGGTAAGACAGCACAGAGGACACTTTAGTTCCATCACACAGTCCTACGAGGTCCACTCCAGGGCCTACTTTCAGAAAGGGGAGCACATTCCCAAGCCAGAGGTCAAAGTTGAGCATTTTAGGATGCTAGAACCAGCTTTTGAGGAAATCCGAGGTGTGTGCTTTGTTGGGGCTTACAGATGGTATAAAACAGCTTTGCAGTCAGATGGGCCAAAGTGACCAACTGTCCCAGTTGCCTGGTCCTCTCCTGAAAGTCTTTCATCTCAGGAAACCCCTCAGTTCTGGGAAGACTGAGACAGTTGTTCCCTCTACTGGAGTCTCAGATAATGACCCTGGGCAAGATGCTTAATGTCCTTGAGCTTCAGTTTGCACATCTGCAAAATAAGGCTAATACCCTACGTTGGAGAGGTTTATGAAACAATGCAGGTAAATGCCCAGTATTTGGCAGGTAGGCAATAAGCAGAATGGCAGTCTTTTACCACTGCTGCTATTGCTGCCTGGAAGGCCAGGCTTTCAGGGTGCCTCAGGGCTACTCAGATGCATGCACTTCCCTCTTCCATGTCCTCTAGGGTCTGCAGGGCAAGGTATGAGGCCCCAGATCTGTCAGGAGTCAGGAGGACTGTACAGGATGAAAATGTGACAGAGCCAAAGCATCTTCAACCCCCTTTCCAAGTCATTTTCTGTTCTTCCTGCCCATTCTTCCTCTTCACACTCCCCACAGGCATCTCAAACTCCCTGGGTTCCACCTCAAAATCTGACCTCAGGTAAGGAATTGCTAATAGTCATTGTACTTTAAATGATTTAAAAGGAACTCCAGAAAGTGTTGGCATTTAAATCTCTTGTCTCATAAAATAAAAAACAATAAAAAATAAAAAAGGCTCTGTTCTCCTCTTAAAGGGAGTTCATACTCCAGAGAGTCTGACCCTTTTATGGCTATATTAGGCTAGATTCAACTGCCCATACGAGAAAACACAAGATTAGTTTAAGCAAGATGGAAGTTGTTCCTTTCTCACATAAAAGGTCTGGTGAGGCAGTTTCATAGCCCATCATGGGCCAAGGCATCTTCATGTTGTCCCTCCCTCTACCCAAGTGCTGGCTTCCAATCTGAAGGTTGCTTCCTAGATCCAGAAGGCAGTTGGAGCACCAATCATTATTGATCACTTAAGGGCATAAGAAATAGGAAAGGTAAAAGGGCAGAAGAGATACCTGCTGACCAAGTCCATTCCAAGTAAACCGTCTTCCAAAAAGTCCCAGGCAACACTTATAGTAGCATCTCATTGGTCAGAGCTTAATCACATGGTCACTATTAGTTACAAAAGATATTGGGAAATAGCCACTCCTTTGGGTAGATTGCATCTTCAGAAAAAGTAAGGTTCAGATACTAAGGAAGAAAAGGAAAATGCACCTAGAAAAGGCAGCAAATGGGGAGACTGCACTGGTAAAATCTTCTGTCTTTGTTTTCCCTGGTGGCTGGTTGATCAGAATCACCATAGCTTCAAGCCCCTCTGTTCCCCAGTTCTGGTGACCAGACCAAATTTAGGCACCCCTCGGTGACCAATAAAAGAAAGAATGAAGGGAATTATACTAATACTGGAGGGGGTTACATTTAGTTGCTAGTTACTAGGTCAGATTTCCAAGGGATGTTCTGTCTGAGGATTTTAAAAACCACAGTATACTTTTCGCTGATCTGTGGGTTTAAGGATTGTTACATTCCCTTAGGATTCTATTTATAAATTTCTGGTTGTTCCTCAATTGGGTTATGAAATTAAGTTCTTTTTTTTTTTTTTAATTTTTTTTTTCAACGTTTATTCACTTATTTTTGGGACAGAGAGAGACAGAGCATGAATGGGGGAGGGGCAGAGAGAGAGGGAGACACAGAATTGGAAACAGGCTCCAGGCTCTGAGCTGTCAGCACAGAGCCCGACGCGGGGCTCGAACTCACGGACCGCGAGATCGTGACCTGGCTGAAGTCGGACGCTTAACTGACTGCGCCACCCAGGCGCCCCTGAAATTAAATTCTGAAAGCAGCCAGAAACTCTTATGAGCAAAGGCTATTTCTTTTCTACCATTTATTGATCATGCCTCACATCCAAAATGTGTAATGACCAATGAGCATTCAGCTCATGACTTAGAGTTGGTAACATAGTGGTGGCTGATTGTTGAGGAAAAAATTAATCTGATGGGACAATTTCTTGCCTGTCACCAAAAGAATAAATCATTTTAACTTAGTTGATGCTTGCAGACTGTAGCGAGGATTTCTCAGCTTATAGTACTAAAGACATCGGATGGATATAATGCACACAGTACTGAACCTAATGTCCAGTATATTCTCCTGATTCTTTTTCTATGGACATGTGATTCTCTATAACATTCAGGCTTAATTTCAGGTCATAAACTAAATCACCCTTTCAGCTAAAATAGCAATGAGAAAAACGTGCTGGAGTTGACCACACAAATATGACAGCTATGATCTATGGTGGAAGCACCATTAGATATGTGAGTCTGACCAATCAGGAGAGTAGGAAACATTAAGTGCCCTGGAGAGCATCTACCTATTTAGGGAAAACATTGAAAACAAAGGAAAACGGAGTATATTCATTTTAAACTGAAAAAATGAAAATGGACACTCCCTTTTCTCAAGAGAGAAAAGCAACATTTGAAATGTACAAGCCATTGATTCTCGGCCTTTTGGCTAAGATCAAGTGTGAAATGTACAAGCCATGTGCAGACTCATCCTTTGTGGAACCCTCTAGAAGGAGATGATACGTTGCCAGCAGCAACATTAGCAGGTAGGGTATATTAGTCCTGATGGAGGAGGGCTTAGCACAGACTGCCTTCTGAAGTCAAAGCAGTCAGTCATGTCTAGTTGTGTCTCTTAGTGAAATGCCTCATTACACAAGGAATGTAAATCATTTTTCCTCCACAAAATGGTTGTATCTGTGGTATTTCATAAATTGCATCAGACCCAATGTACCTCAATAATTTTTATAACCTGATGCTCTTCTTCTGTGATTGTGTGTTAGTCTTAGTGACAGTTCATAGACTCTTATACACAGTCATAGCATTTGTTTTTATTAGTTTCAAAACAAGCCATGAAGGGAATATTAAAGTTAATGGACACTGCTAAATTCATAACATAGTACATGGGCTTGAGCATGGAACCTTTGTGTTAATGCTTTCACAACTCAACAATAATAATAATAATAATAATAATAGCAACTGTCAGGGCACCTGGGTGGCTCAGTCAGTTAAGTAACTGACCTCAGCTCAGGTCATGATCTCATGGTTTGTGAGTTTGAGCTCCGCATGGGGCAGCTCAGAGACTGGGGCCTGCTTTAGATCCTGTATCTCCCTTTCGTTCTTTGCCCCTCCCCCACTTGTGCTCTGTCTTTCTCTGACTCTCAAAAATGAATAAATGTTTAAAAAATGTTTTAAAAAATAATCGTAGCAACTGTCAACGTGGAGTGCCCCATTGGAGCTAGACACTTTACTAATAGCTTTACATATATAATCTCATTTAATTCTCCCAACAACACGCTAACGGTGTTATTTCTATCCTCATTTTTGAGAACAGGAAAGTAAGATTCAAGGTCTCAGTGATATCAAGTGGTAGTGTGGTTATTTAAATCTGGGTCCGTCTGAATCAAATTCCATGCCATTTTCTCCTACATTTGGTTGAATCCTCAAGAGGATTCAAATTCTTCTCTCCTCTGACATCATTTTAACACACCTTATTAGAATAAAAAAGAAAGAAATGTTAGAGTTTTTTTTTATATCACAATAATTTGGTAATTTTCCAATAAAATATAAGCCATATTATTTCAGCCAGATCTAAGTAGCACACAAAGTTTTCTGTGTTTTTTCTAGGTTATAATTGGGCCTGTCTTTTATCCATGTACTGTATTGGGGCTCCCCACAAATGTTTATAGATATAATGAGAAAATAGCCAGAACTGTTTCAAGGGAAGAGTATTCTGATACCCACCCTCTTTGTGTGTTTTCTAAGCACACCCTTCTTCGGGAAAGAGGCAACTATTCTTAGATAGTAGAGCATTGCAACCAAGCATATGGCATTGAACAAGTTTAGAGGAGTTGGGGAAATATAGTGTGATTCCAATCATAAACATACACACGCATGTGTCTAGTTTATTTCATAATATAGGCATGTAATGAAAACTGGAAAAAAACTATACCAGAACTATAGTAATAGAGTTCTGAATGGTAGGATTCCAAGTGGTTTTTTTTTCTCTTTTGGGGGTTTTCAAAATTTCCTAAAATGAAGGAATATTGCTAATATAATTCTCCCCCAAAGTAATAGTTTGACTGGGCAGGAGAATTCTCGAATCATGCAATAAGTGGCTAGAGGCACAGCCATGTAGCATGAGGCCTCTTAATATTGCACCTATCTGTTGTTTATCAACATCATTAATAATAAAGATCTTTGATACCTCTTTGCCACTTTTTCATTAGCTGGAAAGATAAACTAGTCGCAAAAAATGTCAAAGCCAAAAGGTTTTTCATGGACTTAATCAATATGAACCAGTATCATTTAATAAGAAAATATGCTCATCCCTTTGTATGGCTTTGTGTTTGCATGCCCTGTGTGCAAGGATTGTGTCTAGAGATAAGAAATCAGGGCATCAGTCTGGTTCTCTATTTCCATGGCAACACATAGATTCAAGGAAGAGTTCTTGGTGTCTTTGCTATGGGCTGTGGACACGCGTCCCTCTAAGTTTAATTCCCTGTGAGACTGCCTCATTTGTTGTAAATCTCTGAAGCAGAAGTGAGACACAGTTTTGGTTCTCAGAACTCATTAATATCGATAAATCTGTGAGCAGCAATAAAGAGTACCGGTACTCTGAAAACATCTCATTTTTCATGACAATTCCCTCTTAAAAGGTCACAAAAAAGTTCTTTTTAGGGTTACTAGTTAGTGTAGTATGTAACAATGATGGTTTTCCTAGTTAAGGTTCTAGGCACGCCCACTCACTCACACAGAAAGTAGGAAAGGAATTTTCTCTTAATCTTTACTCAAAGGAAATATTTTCCAGTATTCTCTCCTTATAACCTTTTCCTGGTAAATCCTTAAAACTGGCAACAAAATTGTATAGAAAGCTAGAAGCCAGAATTCAGATCACATTTTACCATAATCTCTGTAATCTTGGGCAATTTCCCTAATCTCTCTGTGCGTCCAGTTTCTCATCAGTAAAATCATCTAAACTAATAAAAGGAAGGAAAACCACTTTGAGAGAAGAGGGAAAAACTGAGAAGAGAAAATTAGTGTTGTCACTATCCCCACTCTACTACAACCTCTGCTCCTTTTTCCTCCATACAATCAGTGGTCATAAAAGTAAAGGAAGAATGAAAGAGATTATGTTCTTTTTGGCCAAGCACACATATGAACCTCCCAAGAATTTTCAGGTTATTGTTTACATTAGGTTCAAGCAATGTATTCCCAGCCAAAAAAAAACAAAAACAAAAAACAAAACTCCACACAGTTGGGGAAGGTAGAAGCTGGCTTACCTAATGCCCATTAAATTTGTACCCCAAGTCTACCCAGACATACAGGGATACAATTTTAGATTTTCAGAAGAAAGAACATCCCTGTCTATTCTTCTTTTATTCTCCCTAGTATTTTTTTTAAGAAGAAAAAGAAGTCATTAAAGAAATACTAGGGAGCTCATAGACTTTCCAAGAGGGCCAGTCTCTGAAGAGCAATACCTACTCACATTCTAAGTGTTTCTCAGCAACCACAAAGCCACAGGGAAAGTAAGAGATACAAATTGGATTCTGCTGGCTGAGCAACCCAGTCCATGGTTGTAATCTGGGAAATCCAGGAAAAGCACTGAGCAGCCTTGGCCTTGAAGAGTCCACTCTAATCTGCAGGTGAGCCAAGAAAGGGTAACTGAACCAACCAAACCTCATCTACCCTTTGGCTCCATATTAAAAGCAGGCCCTCAGGGCAAGCTGATTTCAATCTATTTCCAGGGCCTTCAGGTGTTACTAAAATGTCCCAAGCTTTCCTAGCTGCTAAGTGTCTAAACCAAGATTCTAGCCCAGGTCTAGGGCCTTGATGCCCCAAGTAAGATTTAGAGACAAGCCATGTAAGCATCACCAGACCTTCTGACTTCGCATCTCTTAACACACATTTCTCGACAGGTAAGAGGAGCATAATACCTGCTTCACCTCCTTCAGAAATTGGTTGTGAAAATCTGAGGCAAAGTTTTTACTGCCCTGTAGAAGAAGGAGAAACTTCAAGATGGTATAGTGAGTTTTCCAAAAACTCCATTTTAGGCTATTTAAAGGACTTTATATGTATATATATATATATAGACCTCATTGCTCTTTTGCTAAGATCATGTTCTTTCTTTCATCAGTGTGGTGATGGAATTTGCAAGTTTTTTTTTTTCTCTGATATCACTATTTGAAAAAAATACAAAGTTGGACGATCTATGTTGTTATTAGATTGGGGGGGGTGTTAACTTGGGGGGTGGTAATTTTACTAGTCTGTGAAACCCCAAAATTTGTGATCCACTACGTGAAAATGCTTGGAAAGCCTCAGAACTGTAAAAAAAAAATGAGGTGTTACTGTTTTCTTTTTTTTTTTTTAATGTTTATTTATTCTTGAGAGAGAAAGAGACAGAGTATGAGCAGGGCAGGGACAGAGAGAGAGACACACACACACAGAGACATAGAATCTGAAGCAGGCTCCAGGCTCCGAGCTGTAAGCATAGAGCTGGAACTGGAACTCATGAACTGCGAGATCAGGACCTGCGCTGAAGTCCAACGCTTAACCGACTGAGGAAACTGTCTGAAGGGTAGGTTCTGCTCAGTGCCCAGAAATGTAAATGTCCTCACTGTCTCCTGGATCTTGTGGTTCCTGGGAAGAAGAGGAGAGGAAGCCAGGGACTCAACTAGATGATTTGCCCCTTGATACCACTAGGAGGTGTTTGGATCCTCTTCAAGTCCTATGCCTCAGACGCCCAAGTTTCCTGTTCATAAAGTAAAAGATGAAGTTGAGACTTACCTTTTTGCCATACTTTCATTTTCATTTCGCTTGCAGTGTGGCTTCTCTTACAAGGTGAACAGGAAAGATCAGTTGCTCAGTTGATTGCCATTCAAGACTGTTGTGGGAGCAGAATCCCAGTTGAAAGTAGAAATAATGTTACCCTTTCTCATCCAAACATTTAGAAAGGAAATAAATCCTTTTAAGCAATGTTGATTTTTTAAATCATCCTTTCAAAGTGACCATTTCAGTGAATAAAAACTTCTCTCCACTTAATTATCCTTTTATCCTTCACCAAACAAAGGCCCCATTTGTAATAGGATGCACTAAATAGTTGTGGCAGTTTACCTTGTTTTGAAAAATGTTCTGTAAAGAAGGAAGTTAATAAATTGCTTTAGCAGATCTAACAGTCTCCCATGGCTAAAATGTTTGAAATTCAGAGGGTGTTACCCAATATCTTGCTGCTCAGAGGAAATATCTTCAAAGATGGCAAGAATCAGTTTTAACCTTTCTATAAAGACGCAACATTAATACTGTGTATATAAACTGTATAAGGTTTCTATTTCTGTTTGATAAGTATGCCCTGGATAAGCATGTTTGATAAGTATGTACATGAAACAGTAAAAATGAAAAGAAATATAGAAATCAGGAACACCTGGGTAGCTCAGTCAGTGAAGTGTCTGACTCCTGATTTCAGCTTAAGTCGTGATCTCATGGTTCCTGAGATCGAGCCCCACATAAGGCTCTGTGGTGACAGCACAGGGCCTGCTTGGGATTCTCTCTCTCCCTCTTTCTCTCTCTCAAAATAGATAAATAAACATTTTTTTTTTTTTAAAGAAATCATACACCCAACCACTTTGTAGGAAATTGGGTGATGTTATTATAAGTGTATAGGTTTAGAGCCAGGCATACAGATCTGCCCCAAGGTTGAACCTGCCATTTGTGAAACCTTAGGATGTCATTCTTCGCTCATCACTCTGCTTCTTTATTTGTAAAGTGGGGATAATAATATTCTGAGATAATATAAGTCACAGAGACCTGCGAAGTTCTGTTCTCAAAGTTGCCAAATTAGTTTAACCTTCAGAGCCCAGGTTAGAAGTAAGTATGGATACTGTTTCTAGCACATTCAGAACATAAGCAATTAACAAAGACTTTGTCACTGAATGAAACTGTCAGATGATTACACAACTGCTTTTTATATGTGCTGGCCCTTCTTAGCCCTAGCATGCCCAGGGTATCACTGAGGAAGGAGGTTCCTGATGAACTTGAATTCTGTACTGCATATCTTCTACTGAAGTATCTAGAAGAATTTAACATTTACACAACTAATGCCTAGTCCCTAGGCATAAGAGATAGACAATGTCATTGATCCCTTGAAAGCACCGATCTTTGAAAGGCAGTTCCTTCTAATTGAATGACATATAATATGGAAAAGTCACCTCAAATAGCTGGGCGTGGGGCTTCAGTGAAGTTCATTTCCCCCTTCCTTTTTTATTTCTCTTTCCTTGAAGATAATAACATGAAAGGTAGAATTAAACAGCTTCCAGCCACATGGAGAAACATTAGCCTCTCTTTATCAGTTGATGGTTTGAAAGGCTAAGTGATTTTAATAATCAAAAACCAAAAACCAAAAAACCAATAATCAAAAATCTCAAAAATCAAACCAAAGTTCGGGGTAGCAAAATGTAATCTCTGGTGTGACACCCTTAGCGTGAGTTAAGATAAAGTAGTCCTGCTTCTGGCTACTTATTGTTTCATGAGGAAGAAATTTAATAATATTTCTTAGGGCTAAGACATGAGGGAAAACTAGCCTATGGACAATGTCTACAGTGAAAGAAAGCAAAGAAAGAAAGAAGCCCTGTTCCACATGTCTACTAACACTGAGGTGGGCTTGTATGGTAGAGGCAGTGGTATGTTGAGTGGATCCCTTCAAGCAAGGACTTGGTCCCACCTGCAGAGAATGTGGTCAGCAAACAGTCTCCAGCTGTCAGCTCCACCCAGGGGGACTCAGGTGCAGAGAACTGCATTAACTGAGGTCATGCCCTATTTTAGCAGCTTACATATGGCCACTGAATGGGGATAAGGGGTGTAAAAAGGGCCTGCCATTTGGCAAGATGTGTGGCAACCCTGCCTGACATTTCTCTTCCAAGAGTTCGCCCTGGGTCAGCCAAGGCTTTGCCAAACCTCCACTGCAGTCCAGTTTCTACCAGTGGTCAATCTGTCTTCCATCCCCAAGTGTCACTCCTTATAAATAACGTGTACCACAAACTCTGTCTCAGCATCTCATTCAGAGAACCAGACCTGCAACTAAACGCATCATACTTTCCTAAGAAGGGTAGGTTGACACTTTGCACACTTTCTGTCAGGCAGTTCACACAGAGTTAAATCAGAGGGCTGTTACAAGAGTTTGATTTCACACTCTTATACTTCAACCTTGCACTCCAACCTCGTCCCCCAACTCCTCTCCCACAAGCCTTTCACTCAAGCAGCGTGGGTTTGCTCGCTTCTCATCTTCAAAACCCAATCCTCCGCTGCCTTAGAGAAATGTCCTCCCAGTCTCATTCTGCCCAACCTTGACTAATGCAGCTGAGCCATGAGTCACAGCGTTTATTGGTGTTGACTCTGGCAGGGGTGAATTTCTTTGCTATCAATTGCTATAAATTTTGCAAACACAGAGTTAAACCACAGCCAAGCCCTAGACCAGCTAACCCTGGGATATTGTGGACTGGGCTCGACAGTGTCAGCTCCAGAACAAGGCAATGCCAGGTGACTCTAGGCCTGTAACCTGGTGGGTTTGATCTACTTATCAAGGCTTCCTGCCTTTGACTCATATTTATGGAGCAATGTCCTAGCACTGGGGACATATCGCTGAATAAAACAGTCATGTTCCCTTCCTCAGAGCTTACTGTCTAGGGAGGGAAATAAAAATTTAAAATCAATAAACCTGCAAATAAACGTAATTGCCTGTGCAGGATACTAAGAGAATGCAGTGATGGAAAATAAAAGTGAGAAATAGGATCCACTTAAATGGTGGGGTTAGGAAAGTCCTCTCCAGAAAAAGACACTTAGGTTGGGCCTGAAGAATAAGAAATATGAAAATAAGAAAGGCCTGGAGAGTCAGTGGAAAAGCATTCCAGGCAGAGGGATGATACCCAATCATCCTTTATTTATTGATCAGTGAAGTTACTTCTAAAGTTGGGGGGGGAGGGGGAATGGGGCACCTGGGTAGCTCAGTTGGTTAAGTGTCTGACTTTGGCTCAGGTCATGAACTCATGGTTGATGAGTTCAAGCCCCATGTTGGGCCCTGTGCTGACAGCTCAGAGCCTGCAGCCTGCTTCAGATTCCGTGGCTCCCTCTCTCTCTCTGCCCCTCCCCCACTTGTGCTCTGCCTCTCTCTCTCTCTCTCAAAAATAAATAAAATGTAAAAAAAAAAAATTAAAGTGGGGCAAAAATGCAGTAGGGAAGAAAATCATCTTCTAATCACACAAGAAATGAAGTATATTGACTTACAAAGAAATGCTTTAAAAATTTTGTTTGTTTTAGCCTACAACTGATTCTTATGGGTTGGGTTTGTTTGTTTGTTTGTTTGTTTGTTTGTTTGTTTTTGTAATCATTTGTGGAGTCCTGAACTTAATATATTGCTTCTGCTGTTGTGCATTTGATATCCTCTTCCTGGGGGTTTATTTCTCCACTGTCCACTCTTAGGGCCCTTCCTTGCTTATTCTTCAAGATTCACTTTAAGCAACTACTCTTTTTTAAATAGCATTTAAAAAAATGAGATTAACTTCAGGTGACATAAAATTCACCATTTTAAGCTGTATACTTTAGTGATTTTTAGTTTATTCACTATGTTTTGAACATACTAAACATTGCCATGATCTAATTCCGGAACATTTTCACTACCTCAAAAAGAACTCTAGTAACTGTTACCACTTAGTTTCAATTTTCCTCTACTCCCATGCCCTGGTGACCACTCGTCTACCTCTATCTCCATGGATTTGCCTATTCTGGACACTGCATATTAGAATCATGCAATGATTAGAATCATACAGTCTGTGGCTTTTTGTGTCTGGCTTCTTTCATTTAACATAAGGTTTTCAAAGTTCACGTATGTTGTAGCATGGATCCATACTTTACTTTTCTTTGTGGCCAAATAATATTCCACTGTGTATATATACCAAATTTTGTTTATCTATTCATCAGCTGATAGACATTTGGATTGTTTCTACTTTTTGACTATTGTGAATAATGCTGCTATGAACATTTGTATGCAAGTTTTTCTGTGAACACCTGTTTTCATTCCCTCAGGTATATATTTAGGAGCAGAATTGCTGTGTCATATAATTCTATATTTACAATTTTGAGGAACTGCCAAGATGTTTTCCACAGAAGCTTCACCATTTTACATCCCCACTAGCAACATATGAGTATTTCAATGTCCCCACATCCTTGCCAATACTTGCTAGTGCCCCTTTTTTTTAAGTATTATTATAGACATTATAGTGGGTTAGAAGTAAAAATTCACCTATTTTTTAAAGTATTTATTTATTTTTGAGAGGCAGAGACACAGAGGGCAAACGGGAGGGTCAGAGAGAGAGGGACACACAGAATCCGAACCAGGCTCCAGGCTCTGAGCTGTCAGCGCAGAGCCCGATGTGGGGCTCAAATTCACAAAGCATGAGATCATGAGCTGAGCCAAAGTCAGACACTTAACCGACTGAGCCACCCAGACGCTCTATTTTTGTTATTGCTATCTAAAACCCCATTTTACTGCTATCTAAAAACCCACTGACTCACATCAGGTCTTGGAGGTATTAACTTGTGTTTCTTCTAAGAGTTTTACTTAGTTATTTTTTCTTCTAAGAGTTTTATAGTTTTAACTCTTATATTAGGTCTTTGATCCATCTGGTATTAGCTTTGGTCTATAGTGAGAGAAAGAAGTACATATGCATTTATGTTCCTGACCATTTGTAAAAAAGACTATTCTTTCCCCCCCATTGAATCTCCTTGGTGTTCTCATCAAAATGCAGTTGATCATAAACGTATGGGCTTATTTCTGGACTCTCAATTCTCTTCCATTGGTGTATATTTCTATCTGTATGCCAGTGCCACATTTTCTTGATTACTATGGACTTAAAGTTTTGAAATTGGGAAATGTGAGTCCTCCAATTGTGGTCTTATTTTTCAAGATTGTTTTGACTATTCTGTGTCCCTTGCAATTGGAAATTTAAGCGGGATTGCTTTGAACCTGTAGATCAGTTTCAGTAGTATTGCCCTATCAATACTAGTAGATCTTCCAAAAAAAATAATAGTACATCTTCCAATATATGAGCACAGGATATCTTTTCATTCTTTTAGATCTTTAATTTCTTTTAAGACTATTTTGTAGTTTTCAGTATACGAGCTTTGTAGTTCTTTTTTTAAATTTTTTTTAATGTTTATTTATTTTAGAGAGATAGAGAGACAGAGCAGAAGCGAGGGAGGAGCAGAGAGAAAGGAGACACAGAACCCAAAGCAGGCTCCAGGCTGTGAGCTGTCAGCACAGAGCCCGACACAGGGCGCGAACTCGTGAGATCGTGACCTGAGCTGAAGTTGGACACTCAACTAGCTGAGCCACCCAGGTGCCCCTTTGTAATTCCTTAAATTTTTTCTTAAGTGTTTCTTTTTCTTTTGATGCTATTGTAAATGGAATTGTTTTCTTGATTTTCGGAGTAAGCATTTTCTCCTATGTAAAACTTTCCCTGAACTTCACTTCCCCCAAGTGAGAACTGATAATTCTTTGCTCAATGTTTTCTCTCTGCTGGGCATAGACTTGTATTATTAATACCCACCACAACATACCAGAAGGCCCAAATTTGTATAATGTCAATTTCCCTTACATGTGGACAGAGACTGTGTTCTGTTTACCTTTTTTTGTCCCTAAGACTTACTTAGGGGCACTGGCATACAGATAGAAATATATGCCAATGGAAGAGAATTGAGACCCAGTAAATGTTTACAGAACAGAGAAAGGAAGAAATAATTGCCACCACTGAGGGTTTTCAGTAAGACTGAAAATACCATTTAGGAATTCTAGGGAGAGGGAGGAGTGGGGAATGAGGCTGAAGATACAGGTGGAGCAGAGACTGGAGCTGGTATTTCACTCCCCACACAAAGAGGAGTGTCACCATGAGGATGGTTCCACCAATGTTGGAAGAAGATCGATAACTAATTTGGATTGGGGAGGTGTAGGCCAAGACAGGAACTTGCTGCAGTATGGTTGTGAGGAAATGAATCCGATGTAGGTTCATAGATGTGGAAATGGGAAAGAAGGAAACGATGTGAGAGGTGTTAGAAATTCAAAACTCCTGGGATATAGTGGCTGGTTAAATTTGAAGAAGGGGAAAAAGTCCATGGTGATAATGTTTCAGTTTTTTGAGCCCAAGAACATGGATGGAAGTAGCAAAGTCTAGGAATGGAGCTGGAGGTGAATGTTTGATGTCTTCTTAGAAATCTTAGGGAAAAGCTCAACTTCACTCAGAAGCACACTCTCCACTGGTCATCCTGGGAGAGAGCATCTCAGTTTTCCCTCTCTTAAAATCTATTCCTTTCCTTTTAATCACAGCCAGTGCACATCTCTTGTCTCATTTTCCAACCATTTAGAACAACTTATGACTGCCCCTAATTCCCCCAAACAGCTTTGCAAATGGGGAGAAATTATTTCTTTATTTTCTTAGTATGTTTCTGAGTTCAGGCTAGCCTGGTAGTATAAATTCCTTGAGCAAATCAAATTTTATACTGTGTATACTATGGTTGTGTTAACTGACTACATTATGTACTTAATAATATTTTATAAGGGCACAAAGAAATATTTTGATGTTATAAGAATGTGCAAATTTCTTTAGCAAAGTGTGCATAATCCATTTTGCTCTTTACTGTGCTTTAAGATCAGTTTAATCTTTATCATAGGGATCAGAGACAGGAGAGGTTTAATTTTTTGTTGTTTTATTCATTTACCTGTGCACATTATCTAATTTCCATGAAATTCAGTATCTACAATAAGACCTATTGTGAAGATTATGTGAAATTGTGAACTTAAAGTCCCTGACAAATAGTTGTTCAACATGTTAATTCTCCTTCTCTTCCTTCTTCTTCAGTATTTGGCACACTTTCCAACATAAATTTCAGATAAATGGAGTCAAGCACGATAGATTCTTATATTGAAATAGGGGCCCAGAGATCTGGAGTTGGAGAGAATGTAGGTGGCCTCATTTCCTGAGTGTCAATGGCGCCTCCATTCCAAATCCCATCAGTAAAAACATTGAGTAGTGCTCCCTCTGAAATGAAATATTTTGTGCCCCACATAGTTTACATTTTTTGACCAATGTCTGATATACACTACTGGGCCAACACTTTTTAATCTATTTGATATTTCTAAGCTCACTAGACCAGAAGGGTGAAAATAAGCCCACAAAATTATGGGTGATTAAAAACAAATATTTGCATTTGGACTGTTCAGCAATATTGAGGATTCAACAAAGCATTAGGCAAGGTTTCTTAAAGAACTCATAATCTAGTTGGAAGGGTAGATATTGCATTATGCCAGAGAATCACAGTGTGACTCAGCACTGAACTTTGTGATTCAGACTTTGAGTACTATAGAAATTCTGAACAGAGGATGACGTTCAGAGGCTTTATGACTAGAGCAACACCTTGTAATTTGAGTAGGCTCTGATACCATAGATGGAGGAATTCCTAAGACAGAGAGTATCTCAGTCAAGGAAGAGCCATGTGAGCAGACAACGCACTTAGAAAGGAGTCTTGATATTCTACAGGGAGAGGATGTTTAAAACTTCTTGACCTGAGGGAAGCATTGTGTTGAGATGTTATGGGGAAATATATGTATAAAGAGAAATAATAGGAGGTAGGAGCAAATTACATGGACTTTGCTTTTCTCTTTGTTTCCAATTCCAAAGTTTGAGGTGGAGAGATGAGAAAGCCTGGAAGGAGTAGATGTTGCCATGCACATATTGAAGGAAAGCTTAGATACAGTCACTCTCAGAATTGAATGGGATTTGGAGACTATATATAGAATTAGGAGGTTGGACAGGATTTTGACTGGTTAGAACCCAGCTCTCTAGGCTGAGGCAGGATAAGGTGCAAGCCATCCTAGACTGATTTAAAGCTATATTTTAAAGTTTCTAGATACAGAGTTTATAATCTCCTTAGTAACTTTCAATTCCAAAGCAACCTTCACATCAGAAAATCTTTCCTATAGTGCACTGAAGTATCTCTCATTGTGACTTAAGTTTCATGCATTTGTTCTGACCTAGTGGAAATCAGGAACAGATGCTCACCACCAATTTCTCCAGCTACTCCAAGACTAGGCTATTGCCATTCAGAAGCCTCTTTCAAACATTAAAGGACTCTCTTGTGTGCTTAGTTAGAAATTGCTTCTGCTTCAGGTAATTTTAAAGATTCTTCAACTTGGCACATAATAGATCAATTTAGATGGCTTAATTTCTTCTACTTTTCCCTATCATCAATTCCATCTCATCTCACTACTGTCTCCTAAAACTGTAGTTTCTCTCAATAACTAATCTTTAATCTTAGAAATGTTAATTTCTATTTGGTTCAGGTATATAGCTGTCTGGAAGGAGCAGGAATTTGAGAGTCAAACAGGCTTCGATTTCTAACTTGATCTCTTTATGACTCAAGTCTCCTTATCTGCAAAAGGATAATGATAATACCAACCTTGTTAGGTTTGCTATATACAAATTATGGAAAGTACTCTCCCCAGAGACTGATGCTTAGTAAGCACTCTATGATAGTTATTATTCACTATTTAAAGTCTCAACCCCATCATAAATAAGCTCTGTGACTTAACCTTTCTGAGCCTCTTTCCTCATCTGATAATGAGTAGAAGATGTATCTTACAGGTTGGTGTAAAGTTGAATACAGTAAACCATGTTAAGCTCTTGGCACATAGTGCCACTCAGTGAATGGACAGCATTATTAATAACAGGAAAAAATCGAGTGTTCACAAAGGCTTGTCCATTCTGACATTGTATTGAAGGATATGATTCTGAATTTAGGCTTAAAAACCTATTGAAATATAGGCATTTCCCATTTTTCTCTTAAGCTTTCTCTAATTCCTCAATATGCCCAGCAGTTTGTTTTTGTTTGGCAAAAATTAAAAAATAAAATAGAATTCTTCAGATATATTTAGATTATTGCTGCTGATCTAATATTAAAATGATTTGTTGGATTTGAGATGAAGGAAATGAAAACATAAAACTATGAAAAAAGGAAAATATGGAAGAGAAATGCTGAATGAATGAAAGACTGGACAACATTTGGAAATACTTTCAAATGTAAATTTATAAGGAAGAGTTTTATGTACCACTTTGAATCAGTGGTGGTTGTGACCAGTGGGAAGAAGGGGTCAAATATGACTGCAGGCATCCCCATAAGATATTTGCACAAGTGTGGAGGATGACAAGTTCTCCCTCTGGAGCCACCATACCCAACAACAGGTCACTCTAGGAAAGCTCAGCTTCAGCTGCATCTTGGGAGGGGGCAGTCCTGGAATAGATCAGAATCCTCCTGGGGTTTTTCCAGTCTGTTGCCTCTCTGTGTGTGCAAGGCTGGAACTATGAATATAAAAGTGTTGCAGGCTCAGATTAGGACAGAAAATAGCATTTCAGAGGGAGTGGTATCACTCTCCATCCTGAACCCTAGAGGATACCTGATTCTTGGTGGGTAGAGAAATTTGCAATTACTGGCAACAATTTCATGAATAGTCTTTGACTCCTACTATTTTTAAACATGATGTATATGGAATACACTTATTTATTTTTCCTTTTCAATGTGGAAAGCCTGCTCAAATGCCAATGACAATAATCATGAAGAATGTTTTAAATAGTAAGAAAATTTTAGTTTCATGTCACACTGAAAAAGTTCATTGTGAAATAATTTCTATCTAAAATCTTAAACCTTAGGAAACAGATATTTTTTTATTATTACATCAAAGCCTAAGTTTAAAACTACCACCAAAATTGGGGGTGAGTAAGGATCTTCTCTTGACCAATGAGGTATATTTTAAATTATTTAATTTTTAAATATGTAATTCATTTACATATTAAAGATTTTAAAAAGGTAAATACAGCAAAATTTCCTCTCATCCTGTCCTCCAGCCACCTGTTCCTCATCTAAAAGACAACTAATGTGAGTGATTTCCTGTGCATCTTCCATAGGAATTTGATACATATTCAAGCATATACATTTCTTTTTCATCCCCTTTTAGCCAAATAGCTTTTTTTTCATGTTGCTCTGCACTTAGCTTTTTTACTGAATATACCACGAAGAACATTACATACTAATACAGAAAGGGCATTCTTATTCTTATTTTCTGATTGTATGTATCAAAATTTATTTGATGAATACCCTATTAATAGAAATTTAGGTTGTTTCCAAATGTTCTTATTAAAAACAATACTTCAGTGAAAAACAATGGCCTTGCTCATGGACCATTTTGTATATGTGCAAATATGTCTGTCATATACATGTTTGGAGTTTTTGCTGGGTTAAAGGGTAGATACATTAGCAATTTTGATAGATATTGATAATAATTTGAATGTCTGTTTTTTCACCTCATGAATTATGTAGGATTCATATTTTTTAACCTTTACCAGTTCTGAGAGGTAGAAAAATAGTAATGCAGTGTAATTTTAATTTGCATTTCTCTTATTATAAAAGAAAATGAGCCATCTTTTCATATGTTAGGAATTGTTCATACTATGTTTTTTTATAAACTTTCAGTTAATGAGAATCAAAATGCAAAGTCACAAAAAAACCCACGAAATCATATTACAGTTTAATAAAGTAAATTAATGCCCTTTCTCCCCAATATAAAGATGAGCATCTTTCTTTATGCAAATGATGCAGTTTTACAGAAGTGAACAAAGTAATCTTTAGAAGAAGATGAATGTGGGGTGTTTGGGTGGCTCAGCCAATTGAGTGTCTGACTCTTCATTTGGCTCAGGTCATGATCTCAGTCATGAGAGCCCTGCATGGGGCTTGGTGCTGAGCACGGAGCCTGCTTGGGATTCTCTCCATCTCTATCTTCCCCTCCCCTACTCCTGCCCTCTCTTTCTCTCTCTCAAAATATAATTTTTTAATTTATTTGTTTTGAGAGGATACAGAGAATGCAAGTTGGAGAGGGACAGAGAAAGAGAGAATCTCAAGCAGGCTCCACAGAGTCAGTGCAGAGCTCGATGTAGGACTTGAACCCATGAAACCACAACAGCATGACCTGAGCCAAAATCAAGTTTTGGACACTTAACCAACTGAGCCACCCAGGTGCTCCTCTCTCTCAAAATAAATAAATAAAAACTTAAATAAATAAAGCTGAATGCTTGGTCAATTATGTCTTAAGTCAGCCCAACATAAGTTGTGCTAAGATTAATGTAGTTTTATTATGTTTCCTGTGTGCTGGGTGCAAGCCTAAATATTTTATATTTCTTTTCTCAGTTAATTTTTGTAGCAATCATATAAGGTAAGTTCCATTTCACAAATGAGAAACTGAGGCACAGGGAGGCTGGATAGTTTGCCCCAGTTGACTCAGCTGGTACATTCACACAGCTATTTGGGGAATTTTTTAACTCCACAGTGTCCTATATAACCACAAATTTATATTACCTTTCTGGAATGTGGCTTTCCAGCATTCCAGTGTTGCATTTAAATAATCCTGGTCCCTGAGTCAATGAATTCAGCTTCTTGAGACATTTGCAAATAACTTCTCCCGGTGAACTGTTGTAGGATCAGTAACCAGAGGAATTCAGGACCGTAAAGTAACCTGAAGTGGATGAAGACTGGCCTGGCTTTATGAACCTTTGAGAGTTAGGACAAAGGTATCTCCCCAGAAGAATAACTTTAAAAATAAACCCAATAGGGGCACCTGGCTGGCTTAGTCAGTGGAGCATGTGACTCTTGATCTCAGGGTTCTGGGTTTGAGCCCCACGTTGCATGTAGAGATTACTTTTAAAAAAATCTTTAAGGGTGCCTGAGTGGCTTAGTCAGTTAAGCTGCAGACTCTTGATGTAAGAGCTCAGGTCATGATCTCACGGTTCATGGATCAAGCCCTACATAGGGCTCTGTACTGACAGTGCATGGAGCCTGCTTATGATTCTCTTTCTCTCCCTTTCTCTCTCCCTGTCTCTCGCTCACACTTACTCTCTCTAAATAAATAAATAAGCTTTAAAAATTTTTCTTTCTTATTTTTTTAACAGGATTTCAGTGTGTTTATTCATTTTCTTTGGGTAATTTTCTTACAGGAAAAATTCTCTTGAGACTAAGTTGAAAAACGATTTGAAGGAAGAGGTAGGGCTCCTCATTTGGGTATTTTTATGCACTGTACAAAATGGACAACTGTAAGCAGTGGCCTTCCTGGGCCATTCACCTCAACTACTTCTCTTTTTTTTAGAAAAACTTTTGACACCCTTCAGAAGACCCTGGAGATCTTCCTAAATGCCTTGGGTATTTTGTGTCAGAGTGTATCAGGTTGGGGTTATGCAAGGCAGCTTAAGTTTCCTCCTTCCTTTATCTTTTGATCAATGAGCTCAAACCACTCTATTCTGGTATACCCAATAAGAACACAATAAGGACACTTATACCTGCCAACAGGAACTATTTATGGCCATTATCAACAACGCTAAGGAGTCTGTCACCTTCCATGGGCCTCTTGTGCTCATAGGTCTCAATATTTCATACCAGCTCCATCTAATTCCAAGAGTTTCTTTCCAAATAAACCATACATAAGGTGAAGACAAGCCTTTTACGACTACAGCATTTTTAAATCCCTTTTCCCCTTCATATCTTTCTCTCTACTATAGCACCTACTGAAATTATTACCAAAAATCAATAGCCGTCCACTAGACATGCTGGGCCAGGGAGGTGGTTAATGCCTTCTTGACAGCTTTTTCACCTTTTTATTTTCAATCCATGTCTTGGCTCTTGGTCCTGCTTCATGTCCAGCATCAATAGATCAATGCTAACATTATACAGCTTCTATTTCTAGACCTGTTCATCCTATTCATCTGAGAAAAATGAAAATCACTCTAAGTAATGAGGTCATATGAAAAGTGAAGGATTTAGCATGAAGTTTCTGGACCCACACTTGTGACCAAAGTGGTTAAGCACTAGGATCTATCCCTAAAATTACAGAGGCCACAGTGACTTCTGTACTCTATGTAATAGAGATGTAAAATCTCAACCAAACATTCATCCATGTTTCTAAGGACATATGAAACCACATTTGAGGAAAAAAAAAAAAGTTAACTTTTCTTGGCGTTTCCTCTGCCATTCACCTTTTTGGGTTAGTGAATTGTCTTCACCTATAAGCAAGCACATACCAGGAGACCCAAGTGCCTGACACTTGGGTATCTCCAGCTCAGAGATCCTTTTTGGTCAATAAAAGCAGGATAGTTGCCCTTGAAGCATTCTCTAGACAGATTAGTCTTGATATGATTGATATCCAGGCCCTATCAAAGATACATGAGGTTAGTCCGATGTCTAGACAACTTAAAGAACATAAATTCTATTATCAAAGAAAATTATATCACCAGACAGAAATATGTTAGAAATATTTTAGCTCCCCTGAAATATACTAGAATTATTTTCTATTCACCAAGTTTCAGCTTAAGAATTGGTGATAGAATCATCTCTAAATCTGCTGTATAGTCACTACATTGCTCCTCTGATACTTATAAAGATATACATTTATATTTAAAGCACTACAAGTAGGTAGATTTATATATATATGTAATTATTTTATATTATTTTATATATAATTATTATTATAGATATATAATCGTATTGATGTCCATATATACATATCCACAGTGAAAGAGGAGAAAGATGAACCAAAAATTTAACAGTGGTTAATATAGGATTATGGAAGATTCTTTAAATTTTGTTCTATTTTCTAAATATTCAACAATAAAACTATATTGTTTTCATAACAAAAAATAATTTTTAAAAAGAATTAAGTAACTTTGGAGAACAGCATTTTGACTAGAGACTATAAGACTAAAGACAGAAAGGGTACTTTACGTAAACTTTGTACTGTTGATAAAGTTGTTTTGGTGGTAAAGACATTAGTAAAAATTAAGAATTCTGATACTACTGTATGTATCAGCTGGGCTTGAACAAATAAATAAATAGTAGCATTTGATTGGGTCCAGTTTTCTCACTTTTGGAGTAGAAAATTACAAATGAGCAAAGGAGAAGTCTAGAATGAATCTGTGGTATGTATTAGAGTTGGAGACATCAGTATGAACTCATATTAAACTTAAAATACAGATGGATAGATACAGTAATGATTATAGACATGTGTGTAAACATGGGTTTATTTACATACATATATTTCCCAGCTCTATCCTTTGATCTCTGTCCCAGAAGCACTGATATTCCCATAGCGATGACTGCACCCAGCACCCAGATCTTGATTTCTAATGCCATTTTCCAATAATCAGAATTTCCAAGGAATCAGAATTCCTTGAAGAAATGGCTAACTCTACCATAGGGGCAAGGTATACACAAGCTGAGCCTGGAGCATTTTGTAGTGCCAGAAAGTAAGGGAATGTTCAAAAACAAAAGCAAGTCAAAGGGAAACAGGAGCTGACCTGAAGGACTTCCCAATGGCCAAAGCTGGAAAAATTAGAGGAACAAAATAAATAATGCAGTATTAGATTATAACAAAAAGTATAACATAAAAATCTACAATTCCATACTGATATAAATATCTGATTGAATAAGTAAATAAGAGGGAAAAGGCAAACAGCCCATACAAAAGAACTCCAACTAATTTATATATAATCCCTCCTCAAGGAGGTGGAGCTGAACTCTTTACCCCTTTGAGTGTGGGCTTATCTAGTGTCTTGATTCCAAAGAACATGGAAAAATATAAAAAAGTAACTTTACAGTGGAGGAAACTAATACTACAATCGCTGGATGAACAAGATTAACATTATCCGTGATAAATCTTGTTGATAATATATACCCTTGATATGATGTTATAAGAATGATCCTTTACCTTTATGGCCCTTCCTCCCAAATCCATAACCTCCAACTGGAAAAACATCATCAGACAAACCCAAAATGAATGACATTCTACAAAATCTGAGCAATATTCTTTAAAAGCATCAAGGTCGGAATGGCTAACATTAACAACGCAGGCAACAACAGATGTTGGCGAGGATGCGGAGAAAGAGGATCTCTTTTGCATTGTTGGTGGCACTGCAAGCTGGTGCAGCCACTCTAGAAAACAGTACGGAGGTTCCTCAAAAAACTAAAAATAGAACTACCCTACGACCCAGCAATTGCACTACTAGGCATTTATCCAAGGGATACAGGTGTGCTGTTTCGAAGGGACACATGAACCCCCGTGTTTATAGCAACACTATCAACAATAGCCAAAGTATGGAAAGAGCCCAAATGTCCATCGATGGATGAATGGATAAATAAGATGTGGTTTATATATAGACAATGGAGTATTACTTGGCAATCAAAAAGAATGAAATCTTGCCATCTGCAACTATGTGGATGAAACAGGAGGGTATTATACTAAGTGAAATTAGTCATTCAGAGAAAAACAAAAATCATATGACTTCACTCATATGAGGACTTTAAGACACAAAACAGATGAACATAAGGGAAGGGAAACAAAAATAATAAAAAAACAGAGAGGGGGACAAAACAGAGGAGACTCATAAATATGGAGAACAAACTGAGGGTTGCTGGAGGGGTTGTGGGAGGGGGGATGGGCTAAATGGGTAAGGGGCACTAAGGAATCTACTCCCGAAATCATTGTTTCCCTATATGCTAACTAATTTGGATGTAAATTTAAAAAAATAAAAAATAAAACAAGTTAATAAAAAAAAAAAAAAAACCCAACAGTGTGGAGCCTACTTGGGATTTTCTCTCTCCCCCTCCCCCATTCATGCTGTCGATGTCTCTCTCAAAATAAATAAATTAATAAAATAAATAAATAAATAAATAAATAAATAAATAAAAGCATCAAGGTCATCAGAAATGAGAAAAGTTTGAGAAGCTGTCATAGCACAGAGGAGCCTAATGTGACATGATGACCATATGCAATAAGGTGTCCTGGATGGGATCCTGCAACAGAAAAGAGACATCAAAGGAAAACTAAATTCAATAAAGTATGGAGTGTAGTCAATAGTAACACACCAGCATTGGTTCATTAGGTTTGACAGATGTGCCAAGGCAATATACAATGTTAACAACAGGAGAAACTAGAGCAGACTAATGAGAACTGTATAGTATCTTTGCAACTTTCATGTAAATTTAAAACTATTCTAAAATTTAAAATTCATTTAAGAAAAGAATTAGAAGTAGATATTTTTTTATAAACATATACTTGAATCAGAATTCCTATAGAGAAGTAAGGAACAGAACCAAGTAAACACCAAAGTGAATGTCACTTCCATTTTCTGGAGGCCATTATATTTTGGCAATACAGCATAATGGGTAAGCATTCAAGCCTTAGATCCACACAGCTGGGTTCAAATCCCAACTCTGCCACTTATTGACTCTGTAACTTGAGCAAGTTATTCAATTACCCTGAAATTCAGTTCCCTTATCTGTTACCTGTGGATAATAAAACTGACTATATACTTCCTAGGGTTATTCTGGAGGCTGAATATAGTGACGTATTAAAGCATGTAGCATGGTGCTTCCTGTATGATAATTGTGTTGGTTGCAATTATTATGTTGCATTTTTGTTGTTATTAATTTAATAACTTTAAATTCCAAGGGCTCTTGGTTGGTTCACTTAGTGGAGTATGTGACTCTTGATCTTGAGGTTGTGAGTTTGAGCCCCATGGTGGTTGTTGAGATTACTTTTAAAAAATTAAAAAAAAAAAAAAATTAACCCCAGAGTATCCTCTGGAAGAACAAATCATTTTTGGCTGAATCTCAGTCCTATCCATTTGATGAATGTTTTAGATCTATTCCCATTTAGCCAGCATTCTAGACATTCACCAGACCATAGTGTCATTCATAGCTGAGCAGTCCTCTAGGAAAGGCCTGATCCAGACCCACAACTTTGACTTAGTGGGAAGCCAGAATTCACCCTAATGTTTTCATTCCCAAGAATGGGTTCTTTCATTATTTCCTTAGGATATGAATCTAATTGAAATACTTGTTTCATTTGTGTTTGTTCTGAAAGAAAGGCAGGTTATTTGAAATAATTCCAGCTTTTGCTAGGCAACAAAGAAAATGAGTTTGGGATGATGTATTCGTGATAATAAATATACCAGACCCAGAGTCCTATAGCTGTTCTCATCCTAGGATAGTGACTTACTTTTTTTTTTTTTTTATGGCCCCTGAGACCTGGATGCCACACAGGAAACTGAGTCATACAATTTCATATTCTGCCTGGCAAGTGTATCTCTGAAAATCAAGTTATACCTTAAAATCTGCTTTTCTCTTCCATTCTTCTCCCACTCATAAATACCACTTTACTGAGTTAATTATCTACATAGAAATTTACCTACATATCTACATAGAAATATCTACATACCTACATAGAAATTTTACCAGCCCAGTGCTCTGCACAGCAAACAGCTCACTTCAAATGCTTAGCAAAGCTAGACCAATCCTTTAATGTGTTGTTTCTTTCTGATTTACCAAGTGGTTCATAGGAATCAAATTTTATTTATAAGAGTTATTACATTCTTATGATATAGAAGATTTTCAAATGATCTTATTCTATCTGTATATCCCAATCTACCCCTCCTACTCAAAAAGTAGTCATCTGAATTTTCCTTGGGCCTTGCCCTCATTTCTTCTCTCAGCATGTCTTTTACCCATTAATAGCTCTCCGATAGCATATCTGAAGGTATTTAGATTGGGCTGATACACTGAGCAGGCCATATTTCTTCACTGTAGTGGGGAAAAAAGCCACAATTGGTCATCAGCATGACTCACCCAGACTTTTACCACCACACCCAAACCACACGAGAGGACAAATACTTGGGTAAGATTTAACCAAGCAAGTAAAACCATCGTGCTGAGCAAGATTTTGTGTGACAGCATATACCTAAAACCATCTCTCTTTGGTCATCTTTTGTGATCTACCTGGTGCAAATCACTTCACATTACATAGTTAATGGTGTTGGATTTAGTTTTGTTTTTTTTTTTTTTCTCTATATTTCTGTTGTTTCAGACTCCGATTGTCATATGAGGACAATGTGCTCTTTCTAAGAAGCTCTTCAATGGCCTGTGAGCTCATCATATGTCCATATTTCCTTTCCTTTGGTTGAGGAACATTATGTCTTTGGTTTTAATACTCAAAGTCATTTTGGGCACTTGCATAATCTTGATTATTAAAAACCCAAAACATAAGAGATCCACTAATTTCAAGGGGCGCATGGGTGACTCAATTGGTTAAGCAGTAGACTCTTGATTTGGGCTCAGGTCATGATCTCAAGATTTCTGCTGACAATGTAGAGGCTGCTTGGGATTCTCTCTATCCCTCTCTCTCTCTGCCCCTCCCCTGAGAGTACATGTGTATGCTCTCTCTCTCTCTCTCTCTAAGTAAATAAATAGATCAATAAATATTAAATTAAAAAAGAGAGAGAGACAGAGAGATCCACTAATTTCTGGAGAGGAGAGAGCTGAGAGTACATACCAAGGACATTTGGAGAATCCTATCAGCCTGTTCCAGTTCTTCCTCCTCTGGAATAGCATCCCAGGGGCTAATAGGGCCCCATTACTCAGTCCCTTCCTCCCTCTCACAGTTGACTGGATCAAGGGTAGACCTGACCTGAACTGACCCAAACAGGTTTGCTTTCCTCATTGGGAGGTGGGACCAGATAAAGAAATTAAGAAGGAGACAGCAAAAAAAAAATTCTAAGTAGTATAACTGGGACATGGAGCTTATAGACCTAGGATTCACTGTGGCAACTGACATTCCAGCAGTCCAACCTGCAGAGGAAAATCTGGCAGATCCACAAGGAAAGCAGGGAGGTGAGATGGAGATAGAGGAGGGCCAGCTTGCCTGTAGCCCTCTAGCTATGAGTTGCCAGCTCAAGTGAGGTCCAGCTGCATTCCAGCTCTAGTCCTGGAAGGTCTCTTATATCTTGGGAACTGACCTGCCCATCTTTTTGTTTTAGCTAGTGCCTTGGGTTTTTTTCTGTTGCTGAACAATGGAAGAGTCTTGCGAATGTCATAGATTAACTAGAAAACCCTTCCTCTCACCACTGCACATCACTTTCAACAGTTCTCTTTTTTAGGAAAGGTATTCCCATTTGGCTGATTCAAACCCATTCCTCCCTGTTTGATGCTCAGAGAGGAGGAAGCAAAGTTGTCCTAAAACTTCCCTTTGCCAGCCTGCCTTCTTCTAGCCTCACCCACCCTTCTACAGAGGACGCCAGCTATCTCCCAGGGCAGGTCTCCCCACTGGGCCATGCATGAGCCATGTTCCATTCCCTTCCCTGAAGTTTTTCACATTGGTGTTCTCTCTGGAAAGTGTCATCCTCTGTCTGTCTAAATCCTGCACACTCTTCAGGCCCAGAATAACCCCACATACTGTGAGACCTAGCCAATCACTTCCCCACATTTTTCTCTTCCTTTTCTTATCTCTTTGAAAGATTTCCACTACACACATACTGACACAGAAAAATGCTCAAGATCCTACGTTATATGGAAAATGTGTTTACAAAATCACATGTACATTACAGAGCTATCGATAAAGCTATATATCACTAAATTAACTGTGTTGGGATTTGGGGGTAATTTTATCTCAGTTTTATTTTCCTTGTTTATGCTTTTTTTTAATTTTTAAAGTTTATTTATTTATTTTGAGAGAGACAGAGGCAGCATGAGTGGGGGAGGGGCAGAGAGAGAGGGAGAGAGAAAATCCCAAGCAGGCTCCTTGCTGCCAGGGCAGAGGCTGACAAGGAACTCGAAGCCATGAACCATGAGATCATGACCTGAGCCAAAAGCAAGAGTCAAACACTTAACTGATTGAGCCACCCAAGTACCCCCTGGTTTATATTTTCTTAATTATTTTTACAATAAAAAATGTATAATAAAATTAATTAGAGGAAAAGTCTAAGTTCCTGGATCTGACTTTTTTTTTTTTAATTTTTTTTTTTCAACGTTTATTTATTTTTGGGACAGAGAGAGACAGAGCATGAACGGGGGAGGGGCAGAGAGAGAGGGAGACACAGAATCGGAAACAGGCTCCAGGCTCTGAGCCATCAGCCCAGAGCCCGACGCGGGGCTCGAACTCACGGACCGGGAGATCGTGACCTGGCTGAAGTCGGACGCTTAACCGACTGCGCCACCCAGGCGCCCCTGGATCTGACTTTTAAGGACTTGTATAAATTTGAGTCTTCCCAAAAGTTAGAACAAACCTATAGACTCTTGAATTGTTCTCTTCTCATTTACTGAGATTAGCCTCTTTTTTGGTTAGCCTCAAACATATTGCAATATACTTGAAGATTCATATCATACTTCCTTGTTTTTTCTTACTCTTCATTTTTCTTGTCCCTTAATTGTGATATAACAATAAGTTGTTAACTGATTAACTTATTAACATCTGAGTAAAGTCATATAAGAGCTTACATTATGTATAAGTATGTGTACTCCTGAAAGATACAGCATGCAGCTTTTCATTATTGGAGTCCCTGTGACCACCATTTCTGCCCCCAGCTTTTTTTCCTCTGGAACACTTCAAGTATTACATCTTATATTTTCCATTGCATCATTTTAATATAAGCAAGATGATCACATGTGCAATAATGCTTGCCAACTGTGAATCTTAAATATAAACAAATGGTATATAATTCATTCCTTCAGTGGTTTTGGCTGAATGCTATCAGCATGCTTTATGACACAGGGCACTTAAGTAAAGGCTTCACCATGGAGTCATCTAAACATACATTTTCTTCCTTGTATATGACCATGGGCTAATTGTATCTGTAGACAGATTTATAATTAGGTACTATGCATTACTCAGTTCAGTTTTCTTCCTTATGTCTCTCTCCCAGGATTTTAATTGAGCACTATTTAATGTTCCAGCTAAAATGATATTAAGTCAATTATCTTTGCTTAAAAATATCTCTGTCACCCATTTGCTTTGATTATCAAAGCAAAAGGAAACAATACAACCAGAGTTGGAAGGCACTTCAGGGTGGTCTAGATCTTGCATGACTTGAATCATGTGTCTTCTTAGGACTGGCCCTAATAGTGGCCATCTGACTTCTCTTCAGGTAATTATGGCAGGTAGGATTCTGTACTGCTAAAGGGCACACACGGGCTTTAGACTCAATTAAACATAGGTATGAATCACAGCTCTGGTACTTAGCTGTGAGTTCTCAGGCAATTTACTGAATCTGTCTGAGTCTTGGTGTCTTTATCTGTAAAACAAGCCTACTAATCCATACCTTGCAGGGCTATTATTTTAAAAAATATGTTTTAATGACTTTTGATCTATGCACAGATTGAACACATGTCTTTATTTCTTCTCTCTCCTGAAGCCCCACTAAAAGGAGAGTAAATGAATTTAAAACAAATAGGCAAATTATAAACCCACGAGGCTGAAGAGAATGGAACAGGAGACAATGGAACAGATATGAGACCAACACATTTGTAGAAAAAGGCAAGTGGAAGTGAAATGGTGGAAAGTGACTTTTACAGATTGGAGAGTGACATCCTGCGAGCCTGCAGAGAATCTACTGACAAGCAAGTGAGGTGGAATGTCACTTTGTAGGTTGAGGGTTTAAAGGTAGGACATGGCTGAACAGAGGGAGATGGGTGAAAACCATAGATGGTAGTTAGTGACTCAGGCCCTTTCTTCCACCTCACACAGCAAGGTAGCTATACCTTTCCGAGCTCAAATGAGTTGGGAAATTCACAAAGAGGACACTGAAGAGGGGATAAGAAAATTAGAGGATCAATTCAGGACATGCCACACAGTGGAGATAGGATCAAATAATATGGCTCTCAGGACTCTTTGGACAGACATGTGCACTGCCTCAGACGTACTTTATCAAGACAGAAACCGAGATTGCAAAGGTGGCTTGATCTAGGCCACAAAGCAGATCACTGAGGGAGAAGGACTTAGAGATCTGGTTCCTGGACTTCAAATTTTTGAGACATGGTAAATAATGGATTCTGGGAGAAGCTACACCTCCAGTCCCAAGCATCAGTGGCCTTTCATGGAAAAGAACTTTAATCATGCCTACTGAAACAAAGTGTTGCAACATCAGACAGCCACTCAGGCCAGGAATACATAGTGAGAGAAACACAGTAATGCACCGTCCTGGGCAGAAACAAAGGGCTACAGCAGGAATCTGAGGCTTTCTGACATGAAGCAAACAAATCTTTTTTAAAAACAAATCAAGCAGCAAAAAGCTGAGCCTTTTATCAACTTTAAGTCCTTTTAGCAATTGTATGATATTAAACTGTATGAAACTGCCACCTCTGTAGGTTGAAAATTCTGAATATAGGCAATTTTAGACAGTTCAGCCTACTAATAGGAGTAGAGAGGTTTCTTCCCGTATGATTGCCTCTATTTCTATAGCATAGCTATAATTGTATGGAGGTACCAACAACTCTTGCAACAAAAGTATGAATAGTGTACCTGCCGTGTGCTGACACTCTTCTAGACTCTGGGGATAAATCAGTGAGCAAGACAGATGAACTCACTGCTGGATTAGTCAGACGTGGCTTAATAGGCCATCTTTATTGAGTATGATTCCCAGAGCTGCGACTATAGAGTCAGTACAACCTGTGATGAATTCCTGGCTCTGTGTTCTTAATGAATAAGTGTGTGTGTGTGTGTGTGTGTGTGTGTGTGTGTGTATCCTTTCCCAGATTCACAGGCAGAGTAAGTACTCTATATACTTTAGCCATTATGTTTATTAGCACTTACTGAAAGAACCCTCCTTCAAAGACTTTACCATTTAAAGAAAAATAATATACAAATATTCTAATTTAAGTGCTAATGCTTCAATGCCCAGTGAGAAATAGGTTTGTTAGGTCAGGAGGCTAAACTTGACAACGTAGAGCATTCATGAGTGTTGCCAAGTGACTGTATTCTGAAAGAGTTAGACTGGAAGGACCGATGCGGAAGTGAGTCTTCAGACAAGTTCTGAAAGTGAGTTTTGAAAGAGGGGAAGAAGAAACAACTTGCATAAGAAGGTTCAAACCCTCCTGGGAAATGTAACTAAAAGGTAGATTAGTCTTCCCAGAGAAAAGTGATATTTTTAGCCTTTCTTCCTAGGAATGTTGTGGAAACACAACCTGAATTGAAAATGTAGTTTACTCTTTTCAGACTAAATGCTGCAATCAGAATTCACATTCACCGGGGGCATTTCCTAGTATAGGAAAAAACTGGAGAAGGCCTCAGCCCATTTTGAACTGGGGCTTTTTTACTTGTGTCCTAATAGTCCCCATTCTGAGTGTATTGGTTTGCCAGGACAGCCATAAACTGAGTTAAAGCTGGCTTAGAATAACAGAAACTTATTGTGTCACATTTCTGGAGCCTAGCCGTCCAAATGCAGTGTGTCAGCAGGGCCAGGCCCCTTCTGAAGGTGCTGGGGGAGGATCTGTTTGAGGCAACCTCACTTTAACTTGATTATTTCTGGAAAGTCTTATTTTCATATAAAGCTGTATTCTGAACTATGGGGTTAATATCTTTTTTGGAGGGACACAATTAACCCCATTACACTGAGAAAAAGGAAACTGGCCTAATCATAAAAAGTGATTTTGGCCAGTATAGCACAAAGTGATACCTCTTAGGAAATAATCCAAAATTCATATAAATGAAAATCCTACTAAAGCAAAACAGTTTTACAAAGCCAAGAAGCCTCTTTGCAAGGAGGCTGTTTTTCACCACAGAAGTGTTATATGGATTTGAATAACAACCAATGCCTTTGGAGCTAAACTGGATCTAATTAACAAACACAGTATAATGAAACCAGAAGGGTACTGTTGAGCCTGCAGTATGGAGAACTGAGCTGTTAAGAGAGTTGTTGATTTTCCTTCTGTATTTGTCATTAAGACAGCAAACCACCCAAGTGTCCCCTCCACCTAACCCATCACAAACATAACTGTTGCCCCTAGTGGAAAAGCCAAGCAACTCACAGAAACAAAAATAATCCAGGGCTCAGAATTGTTCCAGAAAATGGTAGCAGAGGGGTTAGTGTATTTATTACAACTTTTCCTTTGCTAGTTCACAACAGAGAATTTGGGCATCAGTTAAGCTTTCCCATCCCCTCCCGTAGTTCTGGAAAGTGATTTCCAGAAGCATAATTTATTTCAAGAAAACAAAATTAAAAATTTTGGAAATTCTAAGTGATAAAGTTTAATCTATGTTATACATACACTTAAGATGTAATATTTATTTATTGGTTATCTATAACTTCAAATGTCAAAGAAAAATACTGTATATGTTTAAAAAAATATGTTGAGGGGCACCTGGGTGGCTCAGTTGGTTAAGCACCCAACTTCGGCTCAGGTCATGATCTCATGGGTCTGTGGGTTTGAGCCCCATGTAGAACTCTGTGCTGACAGCTCCAAGCCTAGAGCCTGCTTAGTATTGTGTGTCTCCCTCTCTCTCTGCCCCTCCCCCACTCATGCTCTGTCTCTCTCTCTCAAAAATGAACATTAAACATTTTTAAAAAATAAGTTGAATAATTTAAAAAAGACAGTGAAAGGTAACTCTCCTTCACACTTCACCTCCCTAATCTGCCAATTTCCTCCCCAAAGGCAACTATTATTTATAGTTTATTATGTATCATTCCAGATACATAAAGAATACATTCCAGCACAAGGAATACATATGTGGTTATATAGAAAGTTCATAAAATATATATCTCTTTTTTATTATTTTATATACTATGAATACCATATATGCCATTCTTCACACTGCCTCTTTCAGTTATTAATACATCTAATACATCTTATAAAAAGAGTCCATATCAACTCACAGAAATCTCTTTTTTAAATGGCTGCATAATCTCCTATTATGTGGTTGTTTTATACTGTATTTAGCTATTCCCTACTGGTAAACATTTAGCTGGTTTCTAGTTTCTCACTATTATGAACAATGCTGTAAAGAACAGTTTTTTGTGTGTCTTTGTACATATGTATGTACAAGTATATTTGTTAGAGAAACTCCTAAAAATGGAATCACTAGTGAAAAGATATACACATTTACATTTTTGACAGATGTTTGCCAAATTGCCAACCAAAAATTGTTGGATCAATTTATATTCCCATTAACAATGTGAGATGGGACCTATTTCTCTATCACATTGCCAGTGCCATGTATTATTAATCTTTTGTGCTTTTCCCAATCTAATAGGATAAGAATGGGATCAGATTGTGGTTTTAATATGTATTTGTTTTATTTTGAATCAGATTGGAGCATCTTTCCACATGGTAATAAGACATTTGTATTCCTTTATCTCTGAATTCTCTATTTGTATCCTTTGCAGTGTTTCTATTGAATTGTTGATTCTACTATTGGCTTATAGTCATGTGTAGATTGTCTTTATTTACACATTTATTTTCTATGAGGAATTTTAAAATCTTAATATAGTCTTTTCTTTACCTTTTTGTTAATCTTTTAATCTTTTCTTAATCTTTTCCTTTAAGGCTTCTAGGTTTTGTGTCATATTTTATTTTGTTTCCTGATTTTTAAATTTATTTTTGAGAGAGAGAGAGAGAGAGAGAGAGAAAGAGGGAGAGAGAGAGAGAATCCCAAGCAGTATCTGTCATTGCAGAGCCTGATGTGGGGCTCGAGCTCACTAATGGTGAGATCATGATCTGAGCTGAAATCAAGGTTCAGACACTTAACTGACTGAGCCACACAGGAGCCCCTGTGTCATATTTTAGAAAGAGCTTTCTAATGTAAGATTGTAAAAAATATTGTCCTCTGACACGAAATTTGAGATGCTTTTACAGTGTTTTCTCGCTCACTGACATCTTTAAAAAGATAATTATTTAGAACTATACAAACTCACATTTCACCTCTTGGAAAGCAGCAGTCACACTATCTTATACATTTAATTTAGAATATCTACCTTTCCAAAGCACTAGAATCTTAAAAATTTAAAGTTTAGATTGAGAGATTAAGAAAAAGAGAATCCTTGTCAATTGTAATAATCTTTGAAAATCTTACAAGTGGAATTACATTTGAAACATATAAAATAGGAATAATTTTTACATTTAAGAATAATTTGGGGGGCTTCTGGGTGGCTCAGTTAGTTAAGCATCTGACTTTGGCTCAGGTCATGATCTCATGGTTTGTGGGTTCAAGCCGCACATCAGGCTGTGTGCTGACAGCTTGGAACCTGGAGCCTGCTTCAGACTCTGTGTCTCCCCCTGCTCCTCCCCCACGTGTGCTCTGTCTTTCTCTGTCTCTCAAAAATAAATAAACGTTAAAAAATTTAAAATAAAAAAAGAATAATTTGGGTAGGTAGGGTGTACTTAGTGACTTGCTTCCAAAGAACAGAGTATGGAAAGGGAGAGATGTTAACTTCCCAGTGGAGAAACCTGGCAAACATGACCTTACCCCAGTGATGGAGGTTGACATCATCACTGATAAATCAAATGGATATCATGGACCCTCCATACAACGTGATAAGAAGGCCAGTTACTAGTATAGTATTCCTCTAAACTGCAAGTCTTAACCTAATCTTAAGAGAAACATCAGATTTGTTTTCAAATTGAGGAAAATTCTGCAAAACATCTGACCACTAGTCCTCAAAATTGCCAAGGTTGTGTAAAACAAGGAAAGCCTGAAAAACTGTCACAGACCACAGAGGAGACTAAGGAGACATGACTGCAGTGTGATATCCTAGACCAGAATCTCAAGCAGAACAAGAACCTTAATGAAATAATGGTGAAATCCACATGAAGTCTGCAGTTTAGTTAATAGCAATGTACCAGTGTTGGTTTCATAATTTTGACAAATGTATCATGTTGATGTAAGATGGTGACATTAGGGGAAACAGAAACTGGGAATGCTCTACTTTGGAAAGATAATCTTTGCAACTTTGTTGTATATCTAAAATTACTCCAGCGGCACCTGGGTGTCTCAGTTGGTTAAGCGTCCCACTCTTAAGCTCAGGTCATGATCCTAGGGTCATGAGATCGAGCACTGTGTCAGGCTCTGTGCTGAGTATGGAGTCTGCTTGGGATTCTTTCTCTCTCTCTCTCTCTCTCTCTCTCTCTCCCCCCCTTGCCCCAAACTATTCCAAAACAAAATTTTATTAGAAAATTAATTTCAGGGGTGCCTGGGTGGCTCACTCAGTTAAGCGTCTGATTTGGTTTGTGAGTTGAGCCCTACATCAAGCTCTGTGCTGACAGCTTGGAGCCTAGAGCCTGCTTCAGATTCTGTGTCTCCCTCTCTCTCTCTCTGCCCCTCCCCAACTTGTGCTCTGTCTCTCTCAAAAGTAAATGTTAAAAAAAAATAAAATTAATTTGATATTTAACAAGAATATTCTGAGAATAAACACCCCTAAAATATTTGAAATAAAATTTCATTTGAAATGACCATTTTTAAGTCCTAAAGATAATTTTCCTACAGTTCATTCCTGCCTGAAGTGGCTGATCAACATGAAATGTGAATCTGCCAAGTAACAAAATTACTTTTGCTATGAGTACCTTTTTAAAATGTCTTGGAGAAATTGCAAATGTCAGTGAGTATGGAGAAGAGTAAGTGACCATCCTTGTAGGAGGATCTTAAAGTGTCCTTTTGAAATTCACACATAGTCCTCATGTTAAGGACAAGGTTTATAAGAAAGAGTTTGTTTTTTTTTTTAAATAACGGCTTAATTGAAATATGATTTATATACTATACAATTCACCTGTTTTAACTATAAATTTCAGTGGTTTTTAGTATCTTAATAGACATGTAAATCAGCAGTCAATTTTGGGACATTTTCATTACCTCAAAAAGAAACCCCAAACCCTTTAGCTATCACTCTCCTGTCCTCACAACCAGTGCCCCCCCAACCCTAAACAACTACTAATCTACTTTCTGTCTCTATAGATTGGCCTATTCTGACATTTCATATAAATGAATGATATATAACCTTTTGTAACTGGCTAGTATTATTTTTATATTCTCCAGATACACTCTGAAGAACAGATAGCTAAAGTACCTTAGAAAAATTAACTTTTATCACTCCAGGTATTAAACCACTCATTTAAAAATATAATCTCGGTGTGCCTGGGTGGCCCAGTTGGTTGAGCGTCTGACTTCGGCTCAGGTCACGATCTCACAGTTGGTGGGTTCAAGCCCCGCATCGGGCTCTCTGCTGACCACTCAGAGCCTGGAGCCTGTTTCAGATTCTGTGTCTCCCTCTCTCTCTTCCCTCCCCTGTTCACACTGTGTCTCTGTCTCAAAAATAAATAAACATTAAAAAAAATTTTTTAATATAATTTTTTAAAAAATATAATCCCCATCCCAAGGCATTATACATCCCATCCATATACAAACATTCCATTTCAAATTCCATGACAAGTTTTATTTTGTATATATAGCAAAGAATAAATACAGAGAAGTGATGAGGAGCACCAGCTAGAGAGCTAGACCATTTGATTCAAATGCTAACAGAGTCACTTAGCAGCTGTGTAACCCAGGGCAAATTCAACCTCTCTGGGCCTTAGCTTCCTCTTCTATAGCATGTTTCCTACCATAGGGTGCAATGAATGAATATATGCAAATTTATGCAAAGTCCTTAAAAACTTGAATAAAATCTTGCCATTTGCAACTACGTGGATGGAACCAGAGTGTATCATGCTAAGTGAAGTAAGTCACTCAGAGAAAGACAAATATCATATGATGTCACTCATATGTGGAATTTAAGAAACAAAACAGATGAACCTAGAGGAAGGGAAGCAAAGATAAGATAAAAACAGAGAGGGAGACAAACCATAAGAGACTCTTATATACAGAGAACAAACTGAGAGTTGCTGGAGGGAAGGTGGGTAGGGGATGGGGTAAATGGGTGATGGGCATTAGGGAGGGCACTTGTTGAAAGGAGCACTGGGTGTTATATGTAAGTGATGAATCACTAAATTCTAGTCCTGAAATCATTATTATACTATATGTTAACCAACTTGGATTTAAATTTTTTAAAAAGTTTCTAATATATAGTAAATACTATATGTTTTCTATGTATTTACTGTATCAACTGTGAGAGCCATTCAGTACCATTAGTACCACCGAGTGTTTAGACAGTTCTCTTGACCTTCTAATCTTATATGATCAGATTTTCTACTTCAAGTATCTTCCTAAATTCCCCAGTCTATGTCTTTTATCTTTTGAAGAAAGAAGTTTAGCCTGGGGAAAAAAAAAAAATGATAATATGTTCTTACTCATTCCATAAGTGTTTAGGGAGGACATATTATGTGCCAGGCATGGTCTCAAGTTCTAGGAATAAGACTGAAATGACCCTTTTCATCACAAAGTCTAGTGTGGTAGGGTCCCCTCCCTAAGGAGAAAGAGAAAAAAGGGAGAGAAAAATTAAAGGTAACCTGGCTATGCGCCTATGTGAAATGACCCTTTTCATCACAAGGTCTAGTAGCAGGTACAAATACACAGTATGACTGGGATCAAAGAACATATTAATATGCACAATGATTTCACCTCCATTGGGCCTTCTAGGAAGAATTATATCACCACAGAAGGAAACAACGAAAGTACATCTTCTGGTTCGATTTGGAGGGTTTATAGAAAAAGTTTTGGAGCATGGAGGAAATAATGGAACTAAGATAGAAAGAGAAAGGATTTGGGGGGACATCTGAGTGGCTCAGTTGATTAAGCATCTGACTCTTGATTTTGGCTCAGATCATGGTCTTGTGGTCTTGAGATCAAGCCATGCATCAGGTTCTGGCTGGGTGTGGAGCCTGCTTAAGATTCTCTCTGCTCTTCTTCTGCTTGCTTGCATGTATGCACATGCATGTTCTCTCTCTCTCTCTCTCTCTCTCTCTCTCTCTCTCTCTCTCTCAAAATATAAATATTTTAAAATATTTATTTTAAATAAATATTTCAATATTTAAATAAATATTTAAATATTTCAATATTTAAATAAATATTTTAAAATAATATTTTAAAAATTAAAATAAATTAAAAAATAAAAATAAAAAAGGAAAAGATTTTTAAAGATGTTTTGCTGAGTGTTCAGATTGTGGGCCCACTCGGGAATTTTCTATTGCAGTAAAAGGATTGCAGTAAAGATGAAAATGCTTTTAGTTACTTTTGGACCACTGGACCACTGTTTATTTAAATATAAGCTGCATTTAGGATTAGGCTGTCAGAATCTTTGACTTGATATGGACAATAGACAGCTACAATGTAATGCACGGTTGCCAAAAGTTAGTACTTTGGAAAAGGGAAGGGAGGAGTGCTCCAGGGGGGTGGGAAATGAGCAAAGGCAGAACTGGGAAGAGCCAAGAATGTTCCAGGATCTGAAAGCAGAAGGGCATGCCTGGAGCACAGCCCCATGAAGACACAAGCCAGACCCTGCAGGCCCTGGGAGGCCATGTTAAGGGATCTAAACTTCATTCTGTTGGCAATAAGGAACCATCATGGACTGTAAACAAGGAAAAGAGATGACTCATACAGCACTAGTTAGTTGTTGGCCCCAAGAGTATACTGACTCAGAACTGAACTGCTTTCAGGGACCCATACCCCCGAGGATGCAGAGACACAGACCTAAGGGAATTAGTAAGGAAAGTGGAAGACAGCTGAAGGCTTATAGCTTACTAGCAAATAGGGGTGTCTTGTACCTACTTCCTTGTCTGCTGCCAGACCTATAGAGCAATCTTTTTTTTTTTTTTTTTTTTGGCTTTTTGCTTTAAAACAACTAAACAAAACTAGAAAATAAAAATTTTATTTTCCCTTTATTTCTAACCATTCTTTGCAGTCAAATTTTAAAATTGTCGTGTCCATGTATCTAGATGGCAGTATTCACGGCATGGCTGCTCTGTGAAATAAATTGTTCTTCAGTGACCCCCCTGGAAGGCAAATGTCATCGTAAAAGGGGGAGAAATTTAATTAAATGGGTAATATCATCAGACCTGATGTTTAGTTGCATAGCAACGTGACAGCGTACTTTGGTAATATCAATTCCTTCCTCAATACTATTTGCCAAGTTTTACAGTGTTCTATTGCACTGAGGACTGTAATGTGTGTGATAAGCTATCCAAATCCCCTTCAGGAATACAAAAGCCCTTATTTCAGCTCCTAGGAGTGCCCCAGCAGACAGCCCTCATCTCTCAGCTCCTTTGGGGGTTATATAGCTTAAGGGAGTCACTTCCCTCCCTGAAAGCCATGCTCCCTCACTCCTGGCCATACCCAAGAACAGTGATGCAGGCTTGAAAGGACTCAGCCCTCTCTCACCAGCCCCCAACCGTTCTGAATGGCTTCCTGTCCTGGTGGTCATTCCCTGCAGGGTTGTTATGGGAGGCTTCTACTGGATCTGCACCCCAGCTCAACTTCTCTGTCAACCCATCCTTCCCTCCCTCCCACAGATGTTGATCCCTTGAGTACTCCCTAATAAAGCCCTGAAAAGGAGGTATGATCTCAGTCCTCTTTGGTCCACACTGACAACACATAGGCTGAAGAACAAGACCTGAAGATATTTTGCAGGTGTTTTACTATCTGCAGGCACTAAAGGATGAGAAATAAAACGAGGGACTAGCTATGGGTATGTGTGTGATGCAAGTTCCCGTTTGGTAACAGTGAAAACTTTAAAAATGACTTCATCTGCTGCTTATTCTCTTTGCTTTCTTCATCCTCTGTCCCTCCATCCTTCCACCTCCATTCTTTCTCCCTCCTGCCACCCCATTGGCCATCCATACACAAGCCCAACATGATCTGAGAAGCAAGGTGTCTTCATCCATTCAGGCTGCTATAACAAAAGGGGTGCCTGGGTGGCTCAGTTGGTTAAGCGTCCAACTTTGGCTCTGATCATGATCTCACGGTTCGTAAGTTCAAGCCCTACATCAGGCTCTGCACTGATGGTGCAGATCCTGCTTAGGATTCTCTCTCTCTCCCTCTCTCTCTGCCCCTTCAGTGTTCTCTCATTCTCTTTCAAAATAAATTTAAAAAACTGTAAAAAAAAAAAAAAAAAAAAAAAAAAAAGTACTACAGGCTGGAGAGCTTACACAACATAACAGAAATGTTCTTCTCGCAGCCCTGGAGGTTGGAAGTCTGTGATCAGGGTGCCAGTAAGTTTGAGCGAGGGGACTTTTCCTAGCTGCACACTTTTCATTGTATTCTCACATGGCAGGAAGGGCAAAGGAGCTCTCCTGGGACATCTTTTATAAGGGCATTAATCTCCATGAGAGCTCCGCCCTCATGAATTAATCATCTCTTAAAGGCCCACCTCCTAATGCCACCACATTGGGCATTAGGATTTTATGATGGGAATTTGGGGGGCACAACAACATTCAGACCGTAGCACATGGCCAAACTCCTGTGATCTAAACGCATTCTCTTACTGACTAGCACCTCTTCATCCCCTTTATCACAGAACTTCACCACTGAAGCCATTCTTCTGGATAATTCAACAGTCAGAATCATGAAGTTCCTACTCAGATACACACATGTTATAAGGGAAAGGAGGGTCTGAAACTTTGCATATTATTCCTACGTCTTTGTTTATTTGCAAGGATGCTTCTTTTTTTCTTTTTCTTTTTCTTTTTTTTCTCTGGTTTACTCAGGAAAATGTCACTACAAAGTGAAGCAAACCTGGCTGAGAGTCTCAAGACGGCAGACAGGACAGGTAAGTTTTGGTGGGACTGGCAGGCACTTGGACATCAGCCAGAAGGTACAGGCTTTCTGGAGGTAACCTCCATTGCAGAAATGTGTGGTGTTGTAGAAAGAAATATCATCCAAAGGAAGGGGACTATTCAAACTGTGAATACCTCCGAAAACTACTCTGAGTCCTCCTCAATCTCACCCCCTGGCTGGGTTACCAAAACCCTCTCAGTTGTCAGATCTAATAGACACTCTTCATACGTTGTCTGATGCAACTTTTGAGTGAAATTTTAAGTGTTTATTTATTTATTTGGGGAGAAAGAGAGAAAGAGAGAGAGTACAAGTAGGGGAGGGTAGAGAGAGAGAAGGAGAGAGAGAACCCCCAACAGGCTCCCTGCTGTCAGGGCAGAGCCTGACACAGGGCTGGAACTCAGGAACTGTGAGATCACTACCTGAGCTGAAATCAAGAGTCGGAGGCTTAACCAATTGAGCCACCCAGGTGCCCCTGAGTGAAATTTCATACTGTGGACCAGCCCTTCCTTTTAGAAACCCCTCATTCCTTGGCCTCTGGTGCTTACTTCTTTACTGGATTCCTTCTGCCTCACTCTAGCTCCTTCTCAGGTTCCACTGGCTTCTTCTCTGGACTCCATCACGTCTTTGTTTTTCTCATTTTACATGCTTCCGGATGAGAAGTGATGGGGTCCTCAACAGCTCCAGCGGCAGTGGGGATGAAGAGGACATACAACGTGGAGGCTGATTGGAGGAGGTTTCCAACTCACTCAAGTCAAACATCAGGAGAGGAAGCAGCCCCTGAGCTCCCTTCCTCCCCAGCCAGCCCACCCTTGCATCAGAGCCAGAAGTCCCATAGTGCTGCCGATATATCTTTGCCAGCCCTTACCCTTATCCCACGGTCATGTAGTGGTGGATTTATTTGTCTTTCCCCCTAGACTGTGAGGTCCTTGGTACCTCCAGAGTCTGACACATTGCTGTCATCCTGTTACTGAGTAAAGGAATGAGGTACTTAAAATATGTACAAATAAAAATGTAGCACAAGTTGCCATATATACTTAAAATGAGCTTCCCTAAGATGCTCAAATGCTGGGCGTGGTATCAAAGTTCAAATTTCTCATGGACCATAGAGCAAGTGAAAACACCATCCTTCAACTTATTTGTAATTCTTCTTTACTCATAGTCATTAATGCACAGTTTAGCTCAAAATTGTTTCTGCTTATGTGAGTTCCAACTCTCAAGCAAAGCCTGAAGGCTAATGTCATTATCTCTTGTAGATTTTCATATCAATTATACTACCTACTACAGTCGCTGCTCAGTAAATATTAAGTTGATAAATGGATTTGTTACTCCTAAACTTGGATCAGCAGCTCCAGCCAGGCAGGTAGGCTCTTTTATATTTCCTGAACTGCCCCATCCCTCTTCTGTCCACATCCCACCATGCAGCCAGTCCACTCAAGCCTCCTTTCTCTTCCTATAATCACCAAAACCCACAGAACCCCAAACTCCCAAAATAGATTTGTACTTATTCATACCTGTATGTCTCTCAATGTCACCCAAATGATCATGCATTACAAATGCCATATGACTTCAGCAAAACTTTAAGTACCTGGAGGGCAGGGAATGTGTATTTTCATCTTTATATCATTCCTTCTACAATTTCTTTCACAGTGCTTTACAAGGAAGACTTTTAAGAGGTATAAAACTAACTGGTATAAGTTCAATTTTAAATACTCTGTCAGAAAAATACCTCAAATTTTAATCAACCAACCATTATTCGTCCGGATCTAAAACCTGAACCTTGGAGCACCTGGGTGGCTCAGTCAGTTAAGATCCCAGCTCTTGGTTTCAGCTCAGGTCATGACCTCACAGTTTGTGAGATTGAGCCCCGCGTCTGGTTGTGTGCTGACAGCATGGAGCCTGCTTGGGATTCTCCCTCTCTCCCTCTCTCTCAAAGTAAATAAATATATTTTAAAACCTGAACCTAGGTTCTCTAGGCTCTGAAGTAAGGAAATGTTTCAGTTCCTAGGCCCACAGGTGGGGCTGCCTATACCTGGCTCCTATTAGTTTTGGTGTGTGTGTGTGTGTGTTTTTTTTTTTTTTTTTTTTAATTACTTTAGGTGTTTAGTTGCAAGTCATTTTTTCAGGCTTATGACATATTTCCCCAATTATGAATGTAATTCATACTATCAATTGATTTTCCTTGAATGGACAATCATAGACCCTTTGTCGAAGTTGTTACATTTTTACCTATAAATTCTAAGCTGGTAGCCTGTGTGTTGGAACTACTAGGTATAAATGGTAATAAATAAACAACTGTTTAAAAGGAAATCCATTTAAATCACCCCTCTCTTCTCCCCGAATCAAGAAAGCTGCTAGCCAGTAAAAGAAGTCAAAATCCCTAAAAATGAGAGAGGAGAGGGAAACAAGAATTCATCCTGCCAGGCTCAATGTAGCATGACAAATCTTTTCCTACAATCTGGCTTCTCTCTCTCCAACTGTCTAAAACACAACACTGCAGACAGAGGCCACCCCCAGGCCCAAAGTGTCATTGTCACTGCTGGGAAACAGGTTTTTTTCTGTCAGGTCTGAGCACAAATCCGCAGCAACCGATGGCCAAAGTCTCCGCAGATGAGCATTTTCTAGACGGGCTTGTTACATTTCACTTACAGGCCCAAACCAGGAAGTGCGGTTTAAGATGAGCCAAAGACAACACTTCAGCCTCGGTAACAAAACCCAGCCAGGATCTAGAAAGCCTATAGAGGTTTAAATTGGGGACTATTCGGCTTGGATTGGAACCTCGGGCTTCCTACCCTTAAACGTTTCTAAACTTTTAAATCGCGCCCCCCTGACCAAAAAAGCCACCAAAGAGAGACGACATAAAACATACACAGGAGCGCGCACACAACCTACACAAACACACGCATCTACACAAACACACGCACAGACCAATTTGTTTTTGTGATCCGCTTCCTTGTGTAGGCGGTCCAGGATTTAAGTCGGTAAGTTCTTCTCCAAACTAAACCAGGGCAGATAGCAGAAAAGGGGTCTAATTCTGGAGATTTTTAAGATGGGTCGAGGCGTAGACTGGCCACGCCCGGGTCCCGCTCTCCCGTTGCACAACTGCAAGCTAAGTCTGGGCAAGTCCAAGGAGGAACCCTGAGACCTCCAGCCCCTCCTTCCCTCAACCCACGGGAGCAGCAAAATCCTGGGAGGAGGGGAGGATCCCTGGGTGAGGACAACGGGGCCGAGGGTGTTAAACTTCAGCCCCGGAGCCTTGTACCGCTACAGCGGGGGCCGCCGCCAGCTACGGGCAGGAAGGGGAGGACCCAGCCGTGAGAGGGGGAGCCCCCGCGCGGGCTCAGGGCTGGGTCGGAAAAGCTGCCTCACGCGCGCGCCCGCCGGCCCTCTGCTCCGTTCCTCCCTCCCAGAGCTCCCCGCCTGGCCCTCCCTTCTAGTCTCCGCTGCGCCCTCGCGGAGGCAGCGTTTGCAGCGGCCTTGCTATGTCTCAGCCGGGCCAGAAGCCCGCGGCCTCCCCGCGGCCCCGGCGCGCTGCAGCGGCCCGCCAAACCCAGGAGGTGAGTGGCGCTCCTGCGGGAACCACAGGGTTGGGCGCTGGGAGACCAGGGACCGTAGCCGCGGGACACCTCTTCTGGGCGTAACCTGTCTGGCCTCCAGCACCGTGCGCCCCCTCCCAGGCCGGAATAGGGCGCGGGGCTCAGTGCCCGCCTCTGGGCAGGTGGCTGGTGGTGGCAGGTTATTCCCGGACTGGGGCCAAGTGCACTGGGCGTGGCACGAACTCAACAGGGGCTGGCCCGCGCCGGGAAAAGTTGGATGGTAAGAGGTGAGTGAAATGAGGATAGGGATGAAAGGAGGAAAAAGTTCACTCAGGACCCCTAGAGTGGGTGGGGTGGTTTAACTGGACCGCGGGATCCTCTCTTCCGTCTAAAGCCCAGGCTGCAGGGCGTGGCTGCCTGGAGAAATAACACATCTTCCCTAACCAGCCTCGAGCCAAATCGGGCGGGGCGGGGCCAGCCGGCCGGGGCGGGGCCTGCATCGGGCACCGCCCCGTTGCCCTCCCCCCTGACAGCTGCGGGGCTCGCCGAGCTCAGAGCCTGTCCGCTCCAAGCAGGCGAAGTGAGAACCCTCCACCTTCTGTAACGCACACCGCGTCTCCGCCGGGCCCTCCGCCGCACGGCTCTGAGCAAACCGGTTATCGCCATGGCGTTCGCAAGCTGGTGGTACAAGACGGTAAATAGGAGCGATCGTGCCTGGGCAGGAACGGGAAGGGACTGTGTTTGCTTTGCCTTTCCGGGATTGAGGACGAAGTATTGTTGGGGAAGGGGTGGGGACCAGGTGGGACCTCCTCTCAGGACTTAGGTTAGGCTCCGGGAGAGGCCGAGACTCACCCTACTGTGGTATGCGCGAGCGCGTCGGGGCGTGCGAATGGATGTGAGCAGTTGCGCGAGGCTCAACTCGGCTCACAAGCTGAATGGGACAGGAATTGTTGCTGCAAGAATTTCTCCCCTGGATGCGGATTCCTGGATGAACTCAGCTCTCAAGAGCTTAGATCTAGTGTTTCTAACTTGTAAGCAAAGCTCAAAACTTTTAGAGAAACGTTCTTGGACATACATTTTCCAACACAAAGGAGGAGAGGCAGCCAGGATGGGGTCAAGGAGAAAGCCCCCAACTCCAAGAAGCAAAAGCAACGGAGATCAAGGCCCTTGTAGAGAATGAGACAGAGAGAGCGATAGGTGTTCTGTACTTTATTCCCAAAAAAGTACACAAAAGTTGTGTTGATAGGTGAGAATCGAAATATTTATATCCCATTAATTTATGTGAAAATTTGAAAAATTTAGTACACCTCTCAGCATGTGGTATTATTAGGAAAAGCAAGGTTGTAATCAGACACACTTTAGAGAGAAACCTTATATTGGAATCAGTAAACTGTCACTGATCAGCCAAATGGCCATTCATTGAGCATTTGTATGCCAACCCCAGTACTGGCCTCCAAGTACACAGCAGAGAATAAGACAGTAGTTCTGTTTCTCGAAGACCAACAAGTCAACCTTTCTGAACCTCTTTCCACATCTATAAAATAAGGGCTATAATAGGCACCAAATAAGGGTTGGTGAGGACTAATTAGATTCATGGATCAAAGTACCGGACACATTTACTTTTAATGGTAGGGAATTACAGTTTCCCTGAAGATATTTCATTGTAAATGTTTCCCATTACATTTTCTGGGCTCTTAAAATGTAACATCTTATTTATGTGCTGAAAGCAAAAGTTTATTTTGAGTCATTATTGTCCTAAGTTGGATGGTGAGAGGTGGGTGAAATGAGGATAAGGATGAAAGGGGGAAAATGTTCACTCGGGACCCCTAGAATGGGTAGGGTGGTTTAACTGGACTGCAGGATCCTCTCTTCCGTCATGGTCCTAAGGTTCTTACCAAAATGAACGTGTATTATCTGCAAATATGGATGGCAGTATTCCAGAGTTAACATCAGACTTTTCTTTCCAAATTAATGGTTCTCTAAAAGAAATTATGCTGAAATATTTGACATAGTTTAAGTCAGTACTTTTAACCCTGTTATGTTTAGACATAGTCTGACATTTTGCTAAAATCTCTTATAATCCAATTTTGGAACTACTATAAATTTTTTTTTGTCTCTTAGAATAAGCAAACTGTCTGTGATCAGCTTTGATTCTTACCAAACCAGTGTGCCATCTAATAGAAATGTTGTATGAGCCACATATGTAATTTAAAAATTTTCAAGTAACTACATTAGCAAAAGCAAAAACAGGTGAAATTAATGCTAATAATATACTTTATTTAACCCACTGTGTTGCAAACATTATTTCAACATATAATCAATGTACAAATCGTTGAGATATTTTAGATCTTTCTTTTTATGTTAATCCTTCAAAATCTAGGGTGCATTTTATACTTATAGCACATCTCAATTCATACTTGCTACTTTTTCAGGTACTCAATAGGCATGAGTGGCTAAGGGCTACCGTATTGGACTATATAGCTGTACACATGGCTTCCTAACCAATTTTGTCTGATGGTTACAAAGGGAGTGATCAGAGACCATTTTGAGAATTAAAGAAAAGCTATAGACCATTTTCCCTCAGCAAAATACACACACAAATACACAAAAGCTTACCATAAATCCTCTAAAGGTCCACAGAGCCAATTTATAATGTATATATATATTTCACATATATACAATAAAAATTATAATATATAATAATATAATATGTAACATAATTATATAGTATTACATACTATATAATATAATATGTTATATTATATTATACTATTATAATTATATAATAATTATATATTATATAACTATATATTTTATATAATAGTATATATGTACTTTTATCAGGTATGTCATATATGTGTGTGTGTGTGTGTGTATATATATATATATGTATCATGCTCCTGGTAAATCCTATAATATCTATAAATATCCTATAAATAATATCTTTACTAGAATCCTTTAAACACTCCAAAGATTGTGAGTGACCTTTTTTTTTTTTTTTAATTTTAGAGACAGAGTGAAAGTGGGGAAGAGGGCAGAGGGAGAGAGAGACAGAAAGACAGAGAGAGGGACTATCTTAAGCAGGCTCCACACTCAGCAAGGAGCCTGATGCATGGCTTGATCCCACGACCCTGGATCATGACCTGAACTGAAATCAGGAGTCAGATGCTCAACTGACTGAGCCATCCAAGCACCCCATGAATGATCTAACTTTAAAAATTTAGGCAGAATAAGATAAAATAATTAAAAGATGTATCTATGATGTTTGTTTAAGGAAGTATCACCTTTAAGCTAGTCAGTGACACATTACAATGTATATTTCCACACCAAATACCAACAAAATCATTGATCTTATTTTCTGAAGAATTATGTGGTTGTAATAAAAAAACAAAAACAATAACAACAAAAAAACTTTAAAAAGCTAGAGCTGAAGAATATCTGATGAGCATCATAATGATGAAGCATGGAGAATAAATTTGGTTGACACTAATCACATTCTGTGTCATAAGTTGACTCAATTTGGCCATGCTAATTAAAGGTGTTTCTTAGTCTAATTAGACCCATGAGCCCAGTGGAAGGAAGCATGATCAAGGAGCCCAGTCATTTGGGAGGCCCCATCATTGTGGCCAGTCTGGGAACACTGTCACAAGCCTTCTATGGCAGGACAGACCACATAACTGCAATAACTTTTAGGTGTAAGGAATGCAAATTACAGAGTCTGCAAAAAGTCCACAGGCTTTAGAGTATTGGGGAGAATGGAGATCAGACACAACTTTGCTCTTTTGGTTGACAGTTTCTAAATTGGTTTGCTTCCCATTGCAGATAGGACTTTTAAATTAGGACTAACATCTGATGATATTGTTCTTTAATCAGTTTTGGCACTTCCCAGAAAGTTAATTATATCCCCCAAGTGCTTTTTAAAGAATGGTACTATGGCTTGTTGAGGGTGGAAATATGGGTGGCCATTTGAGATTCTAAGGTGAATAGGTAGGCATTTAGTTCTGAGTAGGTTGTCTGGTGTAATACAAGACTTCTCAGAGCAGCCCATCCTTACTCTTTTTTTTTTTTTTTAAGTTTATTTATTTATTTTGAGAGAGAGAGAGAGAGAGAGAGAGAGAGTGTGTGTGTGTGTGTGTGTGTGTGTGTGTGCATATGTGTGTGTGCATGAGTGGGGGAGGAGCAGAAAGAGAGAGAGAGAATCACAAGCAGGCTTTGTGCTGTCAGTGCAGAGACCAACGCAGGGCTTGATCTCATGAACCATGAGATCATGACCTGAGCCAAAATCAAGAGTCGGACACTTAACTGGCTGAGCCACTCAGGTACCCCAAGCCCATCTTTATTCTATTCTTTTTCTGGAGGTTTATTTTCTTTGTTAGTGTTTTTAATTTTTTTGAAGGTGAAACATACACAGCATAAAATTTACCATCTTAACCATTTGTAAGTGTAAAGTTAAGTGGAATTAAGTGCATTCATGTTTTTTAAGGTTTTATTTATTTAACTAATCTCTATGTCCAACATGGCATTCAAACTCTGAGATGTAAGGTAACATGCTCCCCCAAATGAGCCAGCCAGGCATCCCATGTACACTTATATTCTTGTGCAACCATCATCACCAGAACTCTTTTTATCTTGAAAAAGGAAAACTCTAGCACCATTAAAAATAAATCCCCATTCTGGGTGCCTAGGTGGCTCATTTGGTTAAGCGTTGGCTCTTGATTTGGGCTCAGGTCATGATCTCACGGTTAGTTCAAGCCCCGTGTCAGACTCTGTGCTGACAACATGGAGCCTGCTTGGAATTCTCTCTCTTCCTCTTTCTCTGCCCCTCCCCAGCTTGTGTGCTCTATCAAAATAAATAAATAAACTTTAAAAAAGTAAGTAAATAAATAAATCCCCATTCAACTTAAGTATGTCCACTTGAATATATAGCATTGTATCAATTCTCTTGCATTTCTTGTAGATAAAAATTACAAGTGCATCCTAATGACTACTACACAAGCAACAAAGTAACTATTGAAATTTTCATGACATCTTCTTTGATTTAGAGAAAATTCAAAATTCATGCTACCTCTGAAAACCCGACAGAAAGAGCTGTGGCCATAACAGTGTCATCTTGGCATATCCATGATAATGTTAAAAAGGTAGGGGAAAGCATACATGGAATTTAAGTGAAACATTGAGATTTCAGAATTCTAGCCATACTTAATATGTGTCCTTAATATGTGTCTTTTATATGATAATCCCAAAGAAGATTAAGCTAATAGCACATGTTTTTAGAGGAGCAGGAATATATGTATGAAAAACCAGACATTTTATTTACTTATATTTCTTAAGTAATTATTCTCCCTATAGCACTTAGCACATGGTGGCTACTCACTGATTCTTTTTCAATAAATAAACTCTATTCTATAACTCTTTGAGTTTGGAGTTTTCAGTATGAAAACCCAGTGAAATGCCTTTGGGTGACTCTAGGGAGATACATATGCTTTAGATAAGAGGATTCTAACTTCTTCAAAACTTTATCACGTAAGAGAGGATAATATAATCAACTGTTTATATACCCCTTCATCTTCAGTAATTATCAAAATTGTAATATTGTGCTACTCTTCCTTTATTTAGCTCCCAGCCCCACCAGCACACCAAACACACACACACACACACACACACACACACACACACACACACACCTCTTCCTTCCAAACTATTTTAAAACATGGGGAATTGCACATTTAAGTATCATGCCTGTGACTGACTTGGTGTAGATTATTTGGAAAATGAATTCTCTATTCCCTGTGTACTTTGTTTCCATAGATATAATATAGAAATGTGGGATTAATATACAACCATAAGAGACAAAATACTAAATATAAATATATCAGATGAACCTGGTTACTTTATACTTATGAAAAATAGAAGACTAAATTCTCTGCTCTAACATTTATAGCCTTAGAAAATGAAACCTTTAAACCTTTGCTTATGTCTCTTATTCATTTTACTATTTCATAATTCAGTACAATCAGGTTGTTGCCAGAGAAAAACAAGGGAGTGGAATAACTGTTACTGTATTCTAAAAGGAACTAGGCAATGGGCCAGGCTCCTCATTAACATCAACTTGTTTGAGAAATATGTCAGCCCGTGGGCCAAGTACTATTAGCTTCATTTTATAAGTAGAAAACAAAAAGGTTAAATTATTTTGCCCAAGATCACAGAGCCTTTCACATTCACACTTCTTCTGTCCCATCAGAATTTGTCAGAGAATGGAATGCAGGGAACTGGTTACCCAGGTAACAGAAGAGTCTGGGAAGCCAACTGGGGAGGGTGAAGCCACCCGGAGATTAGAAATTTCAGGAAGCTGCTATCATTTCTAGGCAGGGCGGACTAGGGGGGAGCTGGATTGCCCTAGGCAAACTGGAACCGCAGCTGGCTGATTCTGCAGGAAACTCTACTACAGAGGCTCCCAGAGGCAGAAAGGAGGAGGAAATACCATTTACCACCTCCAGTCTCCTACCCCTGCCTCCCAAGCCTGAGGCCTTTCATCCCAAATATCCCTGGTAGAGGTAGCAGGGAGAGGAGGAGCAGGGGGAGCAAGGAATTCTGGGCAAGGAATTCACCTAAGGGCAAACAAGTCTAGCATTGCTCCAGGGAGATGGTTTTAAAACAAAACCAGCTTTACATCTTGGTCCTTCTGCTTGTTTTAGCAAGCAGAATACATACAAGAATGGATTTTAAGGGATTTTGCAAGAAATATCAATTTATACATTGTTAATTTTTCAAGCTATTTGGTGGGGGGGGGGGGGGCTTCTTTCTCTTTTGTCTAGTTTATTAACCTGAACAGAGCAAAAGTACTTCTCAGGGAATATTTAGAGCTCTGTGGAAATACATTCATTCAATCAAGAATTATTTGTCACACCCCTACCACAGGACCAGAAAAATAAGAATATAGTTTACCATCTGGTTGGGAAGGCAAAATAGACATTTATGAAGGAATCAGTAAGCAAGAGAGTATCAAATAAGGGGCTAATTTGTTTTACTAAGAAAATAGAGACTAATGTGCAGATACGAAGGTACAATGTACCATAAATAGGGCAAGGCTCAGAATTAGGAAGGCTGGTGTGAACACAGGGCACTGCGCTCCTTCGTTGACCAATCAGAGCCCCAGAGCTGCCCCAACCTTCGTGACCAGGGGAAGCTCCCCATGGGTGCCAACTCATTGGGGTGATTTGAAGAGCAGAACCGTCTGCTTCCTGTCATGGTGTCCACAAATCTCCTCTCAAAACCAGTTGTCTCGAATCCTAGCTGCATATTCAGATCAGCTAGGAAATTTTAGAGAAATATATCTGTGCTCTGGCCCCACTATAGGCAAATTAATTTCCTGCACTCTGGCATGAATGTTTCCAAGTGTCCCAGGTGCTTGTGACCCACACTGAAGGATGAGACCCACTACTAAATGAAGACTTTCTGATCCTCTGAAGGGCCTGAAAACAAGCTTTTCTTACCATATGCAATGGTAGTGCAGTGAGAGAGCTGAGCTCTGAGTAGGAGGGAAGTCCAGAGGGCATCAAGATAACCTCTTATTGCTTCATGATTTGTCTACAGCTATCACTGGACCTGCAAATATTGATCTGTATGGCCTTGCCTCCAAGTAGAAAAAGACAAACTTTCCAGTTGTTTTCAAATAACCTTTACTGTTTTTTAAAACAATTTTATTCAGGTATAATTCACAAACCATAAATTCATCTGTTAAAACCTACAACTCAGTATTTTTAAGTATATTCATAGAGTGGTACAAGAATCACTTCAATTTAATTTTAGAATGTTTTTGTCACCCTAAAAGAAAACTTTGTCTTTTTTTGTTTTGTTTTTGTTTTGTTTTTGTTTTTGTTTTTTAAATTAAAGCAAAAACATTTCAGAAGCACCCTAGCATTGGGCACTCTCACCTGGGTTTGCATTTGCAGAAGCTCCGATTTTTTCTATCTTCCTTCTTCCTTTATGTATGTGTATAAGTTTGCCCTTATTTTCTTCTCCATTATGTATGCCCTTGACTGTGTGTCTGTCAGAGTGTATGTGGGCAGCATAGGGAGGGTGCCCAGATGCTCACTAGCACACATCCTCACTGGGGTGAGCCCACAGGCTGCCAGCCTTACTGCTCCTGGATCTTGTTGATTTCCGGACAGGTTTTTGGCTTTGCTATGGCTGAAGATTTTAAGCCTATAAATGCTGTACCCTCCAATGAGGACAGAGGACTGCTGTACTTGCCAAATACGCAATGATCCATGGGGGTGAAAACAGTTTGGAAAATTATTCCTTTTGGGGGGAAGACAGTTAAGTCCCTTATCTGCTTTCTCCCTGCTTCTCAACTCCTGCTGCACATACCACCTCTTTCGTCCTAACTCCCTGAGTGTCCTATCTTCTGCAGCTTTGTTCTCCCAGTGAATTTCTATTGCATGAGAGTTGGCATCCTGCTCTTCCTTTTTTTTGGCCTCCGGCTCCTAATACAGGACTGAATTTACATACTGGCCTGTTTGATCCATTTTATAAAGCAAACCACTTTCAGAATAGGGAAGTTCTGTTTTGGTTTGTTGTTTTCATTTCAGAGCATTGGATTGAGACTTTGTTGATGTGGATCTTAAGATCTCACCTAGCTTTTCACTAGATCCAGAGTAGCACAGTCTCTGGGCGATAGACTATAATCTGGATATGTGGTATGATGGAGGAGGACTTCACCTTTCAGATCCTCTATTTTTTTATCCATAAAATGAGGTGACAGTGTATACCTCTGGAGTTGCTGAGGAGAGTGCAGGGGATCGCTTAGGGGAAATGGCTAGCAATCGGCTAGCCACAGAGTAAGTAGGTGCTTAGAACATGTTCTTTTCCTTCCCCTCATATAGAAAAGTCCTCCCTGGATTTATCAGTTTTGTGGTTCAGTTCTCATTCCAGACCTGTCAGTACTTCCCTTCTCCGTGCTTCTGTCACCTCTCCCCAACCCACCCACTGCGTGAGGTAGTGGACAAAACCTTCTCTCTTCCCTCTTAGAAAGACCTTGCTGCAGGTAGGTTCCTATGCTGGATTGAATCTGACATACTTCATTCTACCAGCTCAGTTGTGTAGGAAGTGCTCAGTTATGCCATGGATTAAATAATGAGGCACTTTGTGTGTTAACTATGTTCATGTTAAAAAAAAAAAAAAAATTAGGGGCACCTGGGTGGCTCAGTCTGTTGAGTGTCCAACTCTTGAGTTCAGGCTTAGGCCATGATCCCAGGGTCTTGGGATCCGCCCCTGTATTGGGTCTTCATTGAACATGCAAACTGCTTGAGATTTTCTCTCTCTCTTCCTCTCTTTGTGCCACTTTTGCTTTCCTCTCTAAAATTAAAAAAAAAAAATAAAATAAACATAAAAAATCAGGCACTTTGAATATCTCACAGTGCAAAGATATAACTGATTTTACATCATTAATAGACTGATGGATATTCAATAAGCCCCAAGGAATGATCAGAGAAATGGTTCATTCATAAGGTTGGTATTTAGTAGAAATTAAATGATGTTAGGTAATTTTTGTTAATTCTCCTGGAGTAACCATGATATTGGAGTTACTTGGGGAAAATTCTTCAGTTTAAGGAGATGCTTAGTGAAATGCTTACGGATAAAGTTTCAGGATATCCGCAATTTACTCTCAAATACAGGTACATATACAAATCTAGGTAGATAGATCTGTTTGTAATATATGCAAATATTGCAAAATATAGGAACAATGTTAATAGTCATAGATCTAGTAGTAAGAATATTGGCACTCATTGTATTATTCTTTTAACTTTTCTTTGTGTTAGAAAAAATTTACAATAGGGGTGCCTGGGTGGCTCAGTCCATTAAGCATCCGTCTCTTGGTTTTGGTTAGCGTCATGATCTCCCAGTTTCGTGGGTTCAAGCCCCATGTCATGCTTTATGCTGACAGCACGGAGCCTGCTTGGGATTCTTTCTCTCCTTCTCTCTCTTCGCCCCTCCACACTGATGTTGTCTCTGTCTCTTTCAAAATAAAAAAATCAACTTAAAAAAAAGAAAAAATATATACTAAAAAGTGGGGTTAAAAAGAAAACAAAGAAACTGGGAAAATATAATCCATAAAGTTCCTTAAAAATATTGCCATTTGATTGTGTTTTTTATGTCAGTATACTTCTGTGTATTGTAAAAAAAAAAAAAAAAAAAAAAAGGCTTCCTACTGACAGCAAATACTTCTTTTGAAGTCATGAAATACCAGTTCTTTTTTTTTTTTTTTTTTTTTTTTAATTTTTTTTTTTCAACGTTTATTTATTTTTGGGACAGAGAGAGACAGAGCATGAACGGGGGAGGGGCAGAGAGAGAGGGAGACACAGAATCGGAAACAGGCTCCAGGCTCTGAGCCATCAGCCCAGAGCCTGACGCGGGGCTCGAACTCACAGACCGCGAGATCGTGACCTGGCTGAAGTCGGACGCCCAACCGACTGCGCCACCCAGGCGCCCCTGAAGTCATGAAATACCAGTTCTTATAGAACATAATTTTTGTAAGTTGTCCTTATAACTGAGCATTTGAAAAAGTATTCATAACATATACCACTCCCAAACTATTTGGAGCCTACATAATTTGTAGAATTTTGAGTGTTTAAATGGAAACAAGTGATTGATAGTGTTGATAATCCATAAGAATGAAATTTTGAAACACCCCCAGAAAATGACTTTTTAAAACTTTTTGTTACATTTATTTATTTGCATTCCCTTTTTTTTTGTTTGTTTTTTTAAAGTAATTTCTATGCCCAATGAACTCATAACCCTGAGATCAAGAATCACATGCTCTATGGACTGAGCCAGCCAGGGGCCCTTTAAAAAAAATTTAAGGAAAAACATCTATATACCTAAAATTTAGAGACAAAGGGCTATCTGAACATTTACTGTAGGGTAACGTATCATAATATATATTTGCCACATGAGCAGGAAGCAGAGGGGGTCCTTGAGGAGAGCATGGAGACTTCTACCAGACAAAAGTAACTGACTCTTTAAGTTTTTTTGTTTGTAAAGTAGAATACTAATACTTCTTGAAGAGTAAATGACGCATGCAGCACGTTCAGTGAAACACTGGATTTACCAATTCTGGAAGGAGACAAATTGGGTAAATCTGTCATTATAGATCTATCCCTCTTAAATTCTATCTGCAAATGGTGAATGATTCTTCCCTCTAGTCAGGCCTTCAGGAATCTTCTAAAATTTGTCATTTACCATTTAGCATTGATATATATGTGGGCTTTTAGATGTTTTTTCTCCCAAGATTCATTAACTACTCAATACTGATTGCCCTCAACTGTAGATAGACAAACACTAGACTAGGACATCGTGGTGAAACAGGGCTTCATTCACCAAGCTCTTGCAGGCTGGCTGCTTTTCAGTGGATTCCACCCCCGATCCATGATGGTGCTACATTTTGGGGAGAGTTTTCCACACAAGAAAGTGATTTACTCCTAGTTTTTCATACAAAAACTCTTTTCTTTAATGTTTATTTATTTTTGAGAGAGAGAGAGAGAGAGAGAGAACAAGTGGGGGAAGGACAAAGAGAGAGGGAGACACAGAATCCAAAGCAGGCTCCAGGCTCTAAGCTGTCAGCACAGAGCCCAACACAGGGCTTGAAATCACAGACTGTGAGATAGTGACCTGAACTGATGTTGGGCGCTTAACTGACTGAGCCACCCAGGTGCCCTGTGTACAGAGAATACTTAATGCAAGATTTCTTCCATGTGTCTGATATTTCTTGGGCTTTTTTTTTAAATTTTTTTTTAACGTTTATTTATTTTTGAGACAGAGAGAGACAGAGCATGAATGGGGGAGGGTCAGAGAGAGAGGGAGACACAGAATCTGAAACAGGGTCCAGGCTCTGAGCTGTCAGCACAGAGCCTGACGCGGGGCTCGAACTCACGGACCGCGAGATCATGACCTGAGCCGAAGTCGGTCGCTTAACAGACTGAGCCACCCAGGCGCCCCTCTTGGGCTTTTTAAAACATTAAAATATATGTCGATATGACTAAAGGAAATATTACCTTATTCTATTTAGCATGGTATAGTGACAAGCAATATATTATAAGTCAGAAAAGCTGCTTTGCAAACTTTTCCCATTTACTGGTTATGGGTCCTTGTGAAAAGCTCACTGAATTCTTCTTATTCTTAGTTTCTCGTATACCAAAAAATCACATGAGCTTCTATTTTGTATGAAATAAGAGTGTGTATGAAAGTAGATAATAAAAAATATAGGGGCACCTGGGTGGCTCAGTCGGTTAAGCAGCCGACTTCGGCTCAGGTCATGATCTCGTGGTTCGTGAGTGCGAGCCCCGCGTCGGGCTCTGTGCTGACAGCTCAGAGCCTGGAGCCTGTTTCGGATTCTGTGTCTCCCTCTCTCTCTGACCCTCCCCCATTCATGCTCTGTCTCTCTCTGTCTCAAAAATAAATAAAGGTTAAAAAAATTAAAAAAAAATAAAAAATATATAAATTATTAATTATTATACATAATATAATATAAATTATTAACATTAATATTACTGTTGCCACTCTTCTTCAAATAATTTCATTGACTTACATATTCAGGTTATGATTCTGCTCTAGGGACTGTCATGGGGTTTTATATTTTGGTTTAACTGAAGGTGGTCAGGATTGAACCCAATGGTAAGCTTTTATTTTCTTATATTTAGTGAGGTTCTTTTCCCCCACTTTCTTGCATATCCCACAATGTACAAGAAGTGAAACAATTCTTTGTAACCCTTTTCAGGAACATATGTTTGTTTGTTTGTTTTTTTATTTCTCAAAAAAATTCAATAAATTGTATGGCTTATTTTATCTTATTATCAAAACAAATGAGGCTGTAAGCTACTTGAAAGTTTTATGTAACACATAAAAATACTTATTTTCACTCATTTGTTCTGGTGAGAAAAATGAAATTCATTTCATTCATTTCATTCATTTGTCCTGGTGAGAAAAATAATTCTGTGTCTGGACATAATGAAATTCCAAAGCCATAATAAATAGAAGTTGCAGGTATGGTCTTTACCCTTCAGGGTTTATCTTCCTGCATTTGTGAGTACTCAGATAGAAGAACTCTGGGTAATTCCCAAGAACCATCAGAAGTGATGGTAGATTTGGAAGCTTTGGTCGTCCGTCGAGCCCATGCTGAACTGAGGCTTAAGTATGGTTTTAGACTCAACATGGTCCTTAGACATCACATCTCCATGAGGAACCACATGTCTCCCACACTGGCAATTTGGGCTTTAAAATTAAGTGAGGCATTTTGTAGGAGACGAGATGCCGCCTTAGAATCACCATCAGATCTATGTCTGGTTAATTATAGACTGACTTTCTACATCCCAAATGAATGTCTGTAGCTTCTCTTGATTTTTGAAAGCCACCCATGTCAGTGTGGAATTATCAACATTTTCAGAAGGAAGATTAAAGGGGTCCTTGTTTGTACAGTATACATATTTAGCCCTTCAGGAGTAAAGTCACTATTACATTATCTTGTAACACCTCCTTATTTTAAACATTATCTTTCTTCCTTTTTATGTTTTTATAGCATGCCGGTGAAAAAAACCAGTGGATCACCTTCAAAGTCAGGAGAAAAGAAAGGATCAGATGAGGTAATTTCTGCAGTACTGGGCTTTGCTTTTCTCTTGCTTTTAATTGTGAATTCTATCTTGACACAGATAATGAGGTTGCAAAGAGTTCCTACTGGAATTTTGGCAGATTTAATCCAAATTAAGATTTGATTCAAGAATGTAAGTGAAAATCATTACAAATTAATAAGAATTAAGAATTAATAAGAATTCTTTTCCTGGGAAAAGAATCTTTAGAAATTGTTTCTATTTAGAACTAGAACCCAGTTATTGAAGGTATTTTCCCTATAGGAATTGCTGAACCTTAAATGTTTTGTTGGTGAACATGGCAGATTTAGAGGAGGAAACCAAATGCTCTAGTGGAAAAGGAAATCTTTTTTTCATGAGAATACACTATGAAAGAAGAACAGTGATAGCCTAGATTAATCCGTTATTCAGGTTCATAAACAAAAGGAAAAGAGAAAGTCTATTTTATTTGGCTCATTCGTATGGAAACACTAGTAACACCAAATCTTTCCACTTTGAGATGGTTGTTCTTGAGCTTGTGAATTTCTCCTTCCACCGAATGACACACCATTATGTGGCCTTTCAACACTGGTCAACTTCTCCATGGAGAAGGGACCTGTGAATGTGCTGTCCTTCCAAAGGGCACTGGATGTGCCTCCCTTTTGCTACTTTTTACATTTTAGATCTCAATAGATATGCTCGTCTTCATTTGATAGGAATTATCACTGTCATTTCCATTTGGTAAAACAGCCAAGTCCTAAATGGTACATGGAAAACCAGAAAGCATACAGTGATCATTATATTTTTTCTTTGTTATCAACATGGTTTCAAAAATTTTGCTCCTCTTCTTCCTGCAGTTTTGAAATATTTAATATGTTTCAATATATTCAATATAGGAAGAGATTGTTATGAATAGAAACTGCTATGGATTCTGCACTAAGGTTCGCTCTACTTTCTACTGTCATTTTCTTACTAATATCCTTGAAAATATAATTTAGATTATTAATGAGCAGATTTGTAATGAAGTTTGCCATGGAGGGCAACTGTTTCTTTAAAATTAAAAAATAAGAGTAAACATTTATTTAGATTTTATCCTGTTTCTTTGTTAAATTATTAAAAAATAAATTCCCATATGAAAAACCACATTTTCTCCCTTTACTAGCATGAAAATTACTACAGAGTGTCATTAAGTTCCCTTATCTACCCTACCTTTTAAGTATCTTCCCAGGTAAGATATCTATTAAATGATTTCCTATCTGAAAACAGTAGTGCTTCTTTATTCTCCATACTAGGAAATAATGATTTTGGATGTTATTCTCTATTAATATTAATTAAGAGTAACCTATTTACTTGAAAAGGGAAATCTTTTCTAATGTGGTCAAGTGAATAGTAGACTAGGTCTTATAGGAGTATTCTCACTAAATATGTTATTACTTGAGAGCTTAAATATTACATCTTGAATGTACAGGCATTGTTGGTTTAGACAACATCTGATAGCACAGTATTAGGGTTGTTTTATATGTAACACCTTGACTATAAAGTACCTTATTCCCATATTTATAAGGGGCTTGAGAAAACTAATAAGGAGCCCTCTTAAAATGTAGCCAGGGGACAATTCGTGATTTCTGTGTTAGTAGAGGCAGACTATACTTTAAATTCGAAACCAAAAGGCTGAACTTCTATCTCAAGAAAAGGAAGAAGGGATTTTTCTTCTCTTTATCAGCAATTCAAGGAATTCTGACATTGTTCCAAAACACTTCTGAGAAATTCAGGTTTATAGCTCTTCTTGTGCTGAGCCTGGACATACTGATCTGTTGTGCTCTGTCCCCGCCAGCAGAACTGAAGAGAGGACGGAGGCTTTTCCTTGCTCCTTTGGCATAAATCACTGTAGTAATTCATATGGTCTGAGATTGAAGATTGTTTATTATCCCACCAAATTCAGTCCATATCTGTTTGATAGGGTAGACAGACCTGTGAGTTAGGATGACTTGGTAGTCAAGATATATTTCCAATGGGATATGTCTCCAGGGAATCTCTAATTTTTTATGTTCCGTACAGATAAGTCATTGGTGAGATATTGTGGGCCTGGAGACAATTCAAGGAAACTATCTAGTATTAGGCATTATTTTAGCCTTTGTATTCACAGTTATAACACCATGTGCAATTTGGATATGTTATCTATCCTGCCTACCATCCATGATTGGTTACCATTCTCTTTCCTTCTCAAAATTACCAGAGAAAGATTTCCTCAAACTAATCCTTTCTCCCAAATATTTTTTTACCACTGCTCTTTTGAACAAGAAGTGAAATCCAGAAGCTTAGTTTGGGTTTTGGTAATCCATTTTCAGACTAGTATATACTTCCAAAGGTTAAACAACATGTCCCTAAGCATATGCAAACATGTAAGGCTAGGCTTCTACAGACAAACCCAGGCCTTTGAAACAAAGTCAGCTTGAAAGTGTGCTTTCTATGCTTAGGGATACTTCTCTGCATTTGTTTTCTTTCTCCCTTTATTATTTTGCTGCATTTTATTTGGAGGTGCAAGAAAAAGGGTACATAGGAGGACTTTGGGAAGATATAACCAGGAGCAAAATGATTAGGGTTAGGTAAGAACCACTATTATATTGTCATATGTAAAAATACCTAGGGATGAATGCTCTGTGTGAATTTTAGAGCTCTTTCTCTCCTGCAATCATAAATCGTTTTTACTTGGTTGGAATTTGACCCCTACATAGCCACTAAGTTATCCTAAGAAGTTGGCAGCAATTTTAACAGAATCTTACAACCAAAATATCATTTGTCGTGTTGCGTTTCCAATACAGATGCCTGAGGCTGGACTAGAGTAAGTGTCTAGAACATATTCACTTACTTCTTTATACCAGTCATTATGAATTGGCTAAGACCTCCTCAGATGTAAAGGAGTTACAAAACTAAAAGTTGCATGGATTAATTAACCAAAGGTAAAAGGACTAGAGCAGGAAAAGGAAAAATGGGAAAACTTAACATCAGCCCCTTTAAAAACACTGGAACAAAGAAGCCTTTCCAAACCTGCAGTCAAATCTATGTATAGTATTTGACTAACACATCTGGCCACACTGGGGGAGTATGATCATTTGCGCAACATATGTCAGTGAAGGCCTGAGGAATGGAATTTAAAGCATAAGATGGGCACAATCTTTTAGAGCCAATTATAAGAACCCAAATTTAATAATAGATATATTTTTGTGGGTACAAAGGGAGCTATAAACAGGATAGAAATCGTGCCTTAGAGGAAAAGATATGTGGGATTCTTTTCTCAGTATTTACCTTTCCTCCTTCTAAAATGCATAAAGTATTGGGGTGCCTGGGTGGCGCAGTCGGTTAAGCGTCCGACTTCAGCCAGGTCACGATCTCGCGGTCCGTGAGTTCGAGCCCCGCGTCAGGCTCTGGGCTGATGGCTCAGAGCCTGGAGCCTGTTTCAGATTCTGTGTCTCCCTCTCTCTCTGCCCCTCCCCCGTTCATGCTCTGTCTCTCTGTGTCCCAAAAATAAATAAACGTTGAAAAAAAAAAATTAAAATGCATAAAGTATTAAATGACTCCCAGCATTTTTTACACTTTTCCTCTTAATGAAATTAGTTTTTTTTAATCACAAAGACAATGTGTACTTGTGAAAAACAGTGTTACGTAGTCTACCACTTATTTATAACCATTGGTATAAAATTTTCTGTGTATTCTTACATTAATGTGATAATGTTGCATGTTCATACTTAATATATGATTTGCTGATTTTAGCAACTTTTTAATACAGCTAAAACATAATCATTGAAGAAAATTGAGAAAGTACTGAAGAGGATTTTTTTTAAGTTTATTTATTCCAAGAGAAAGAGCACATGAGCAGGGGAGGAACAGAGAGAGAGGGAGGGAGAGAGAGAACCCCAAACAGCCTCCCCACTTTGAGCATGGACCCCAATGTGGAGCTTAAACTCACAAACCATGAGGTTATGACCTGAGCCGAGGTCTATAGCAGACACTTAACTGACTAATCCACCCAGATGCTCCAAGAAAATGGTGAAGACTTTAAAGAAAAAATACCATCATCTACCATTCTAGCACCTACAGACATGGCCACTACTTCCATCTTGGCGTATATCCCTACATGATTTTTCTCTGTGTATATATTATGTTTAAGCAGAGATAACAACGAAAATCATTAGTAGGGCCTAGAAAAGGATAAATAATATGCTTTGTGAGAGATCAATTTTTTCTAGTTAAAAAGAGTCATCATCGTGTAGGTTTTAAGAACATCATTATTCAGGTATCTTGGCATTTTATTAGGGCATTTAATCTAGTCTTTATGTAGTGCTATGTTTTTGAGGGAGAAACACCTTTAAAAACTCTTTGGGGACAGTGTTCTCACAAGCAAGTGATTTAGCTGTTGTTAGCACATTCTGGAAGAGTAGTACAGCATATATTGTTTTAAGGGATTATCGATCATGACAAAAAAGTCCATGATAATTGTGGGGAGTTGACTGTGGCTGCACAAGCTCATGTCCCAGTGCCAAGAAAGAGGCAAAGTCAAAGTGCCCCGAGCTCAATCCTACCTGGCTCAGTGGGAGAGCCATACTCCAGCAGCCAGCCCAGAATCCAACTGCATGGCTGATTTGGCAGGTTAAAAACTCTCTAAGGGAAGCTCCAGAAATTCTTTTGGACTGCAGTTTCCTCATTTTCGTTTTTAGTTCTAAATTTCAATTCATGTCTTCATTGACTGGAATATTTTTAAACATAATTTTTTCAGGGAGGGAGCACGAATGGTGATTTTCTGAACATGCTTTTGTGCTGGCTTCACACAAGAAATAAATACAAAATTGTACAACATCCTTGGTGAGCAATTCTGTTCCCTCAAAATTCTATACATGTTGCTCCAAGATTGTCTGGCTTTCTGTGCTGTAGAGATGTGTGGGGAAGCCTAATTTTAATTTATTTTTAGAAATTCTGTTTTTCCTGTCTTAGTGCATATACAATTTTGTTGTTGTCCTTACAATTAAAAAAAAAAATGCCAGGAGGTACGTATTTATCTGTTTCTCTTTATTAATTTTTTTCCTGAGAATGTCTTTTTTAATTATTGCTTTTATTTTGGTTTAGCCCTCATGGCAATAAAAATCATTATCTTATTGATTTCTAACTATGGGATGGGACAGGATGCAAAATCTTTTGTCTATTATATATTGCAGAGCCTTTCCCATTAAAAAAAGAAGAAAGTTTGGTAGTTAATTAAGCTTAGTAGCTGTTTTGTTTAAAAAACAACACCATACTATATGTAGCACCCAGAACATATGCCAATAGCTATAGAGACCTTAGGCACCATCATTCAATGAATTGTTTTATCAGAAGCTAAGGATACACTTTTAATAAATAATATGAAAATAACGTGCTTTTATTTTTTTATTTATTTATTTTATTTTATTTATTTATTTATTTTTTTAAAAGCCACAGATTCTTTTTTTTTTTTTTTTTTTTTCAACGTTTATTTATTTTTGGGACAGAGGGAGACAGAGCATGAATGGGGGAGGGGCAGAGAGAGAGGGAGACACAGAATCGGAAACAGGCTCCAGGCTCTGAGCCATCAGCCCAGAGCCCGACGCGGGGCTCGAACTCACAGACCGCGAGATCGTGACCTGGCTGAAGTCGGACGCTTAACCGACTGCGCCACCCAGGCGCCCCGAAAATAACGTGCTTTTAAATCAAACATCTGCGATATACAAATTGTTATGTCATTGGATAGGGAAAGGCTAGTAAAAAACAGTAAGTACTTTGCCTTTATAAGTGAGCACATAAATGTATCAACATTGTATCATATAGTGATAGTATGCCTTTCATTATTGTGCTTTGAATTTATGAGCCTAATTATCGAAGACCTTAGATCTCACCAAAATTGTCTCTGAAAAGTTGTACCTTATGGCATATGGAATTGCAATCAAATGTAAACAAAATATCAAAGGAATTGAATGGAAGGTAAATTTACTGGCTTCAGAGTAAATCATAAGTCCTGGAAACCTGATGGACAATTGATTAAATATTATTCCTGAAATAATACTGTTTTAAATTATATATTTGTTTTCATTCTTCTCTTTAGATTTTATTAGCTTCTCAAAGATAATGGCATGACTGATTGAAAAGGGACAATAACCTGAAATCATGATCATAGCAAAATAACCAGTTTCATCTGAGGGCTGCAAATGTATGATTCTTGTCATAAAGTCAGCAACATTTTATTGTACAAAAATGTGCATCATAGCTTATTTTTATTTTAAATTTTATATATTATATTTTATAATATATATATTATATATAATAATATATATTATATATTTTATATATTTTATTATTTTATATTTTATTTTATATTTATTTTATTATTTTAAAAACAGTTCATTTGTGAAAGCAAAACCTAAAGGAAAGTTGATGTCATCAAGTCTTTTATGTTTCAGTCAGCATTATTACAGAATGCTTAGTAAATGTATAGAGCAGTGTGTTAGTATCATAAAAAATTTTTAAAAACTCTATTCCTAATTTTTGTTTTGTTTTTACCAATTACTTCAGGTGACTCTTATGTCATTGGTCTTCTGAGTACATTTTGAGTTACACTGAAATAATTCTTTTTTTTTTAATTATTATTATTATTATTATTTTTTTTTTTTTTTTTTAAGAGAGAGAGAGATAGAGTATAAGCAGGGGAGGGGCAGAGGGAGAAAGAGAGAGAGAGAATCCCAAGCAGGCTCCACGCCTAGTGGGGAGCCCACCACAGGGCTCAGTCTCACTCCTGTGAGATCATAATCTGAGCCAAAATCAAGAGTTAGGAGCTTAACCAACTGAGCCACCCAGGTGCCCCAAGATAATTCTTACAGAGTGCATAGCACAGTGCTTGGCACACATAAGCATTTGTTTCTTGTTTTTTGTTCTCTTTCTCTCTTTCTTCTTTCCTTCCTTCCTTCCTTCCTTCCTTCCTTCCTTCCTTCCTTCCTTTCTTTCTTTCTTTCTTTCTTTCTTTCTTTCTTTCTTTCTAGATAATCTTTCCACCCTGGCCCTTGTACCTACTGTTCTCTGTCATGTTCTGGCGATAGCGTGACTGAAGCACATTAAGAGTGCTGAAGTTTCTAAGAGTCATTGAATCACGTGGGTGCCTTTGGTTGGAGCAAGTACTAACCGTGTTTTTCTCTAATTTTCGTAGGACCTTGTCTAGGGAGCTATTCCTTCTTTCTTTTCCTCTTTGTTTAATGATTCCTTTAGATTACATATTAGTTCAGTCTTCTTCATCATAAACTGTTTCAAAATATATCCTTTGAAATTGCTCAAGCTCCCATTTTATCTTCCTTTCTAACCCTCAGTGCCAAAATTCTTGTTTGAAATCATTGAAGAAAAGAGTGTCCAGAGAAAGAGGAGAGAAACCAAAAGCAGATGTTGATAAATGCCTGTGTGTGTGTGTGGGGGGGGGGGGGTGGGTAGGAAGGAGAAATCAGTGAACAGGTCAAAGAAAAAGCAATTAATAGGTAGGGGGACCTGGGTGTTGCAGTGTCATTAATGGGAAGACTGGAAAAAGGGTCTAGGCTGGTAATTGCAGAATTATGGGGGCTGTGGAAAGACGCTGGATTGGAGATGGGGATATTGTTGGTGCTATTTGGAGCTGTCTCTTTTATGATTGGGAGGGTGCTGAGTAAGTGGAGATTCTGCACTGATGACTCTTCAATGTACATGGATTTATGTAATGAACATCAGTAAAGCAAAAAAAGTTGAAATCAGTGTTCACTTATACAAAAAGAGTTAAGTGTGGCCTAGATGCATCACATGTTACAGATTTCTTGGATTGTTTGCCAGTTGTTTATAGGTAAATAGATTCACTTGTTAATTGAGTAGTATCAAGTAAGAAAGACAATATTTGGAAAGAACTCAGGAGTGAATTCTAAACATATGTTTATCTTAATCATTAGGACATCAGGCTTTTTGGTTGGTTATTTACATTAAGGTTAGCATCCCTGGATTTTTTCTTTTGTAAATCAAGTTAGTCCATTCCTACATAGTCTAATTGGAGCTCAAGAGCAGAATTTTTGGACTTAAGTACATTCCAGAGATATAGCACTCTGAAATCTGCAGATGCAACTTTGAAGAAAAACATTTCTTTTATAGGAAATTGATAGTTCAAGTACTTTTATGTTCACATTCCAATTTTGGTTTCACTTAGTACTTGGGTTAACCATTGCTTCATTGAACGTAATTTTGTGACTGGCTTTTTTTGTGCTTTCTTAAAAGATGGGTAGACTCTGGAAAATCTGAAACCAAGCATCTATTCCACTGAATAATGAAAGCTAAATAGGAAGCTGAATGACTAATGGATTTTAAAATAGTGCATTTAGAAGATAATGAAGGTTCTTAGGACCAGCTACAGGGACAAGAGTTTGCAGAGATACATGTTAGGTGTGGTGGTATCGGCCTGAATGCTAAAAACATAGCTCAGGGGACACCCAGTGGTTAAAAGGAGGAAATTCTTTGCTATGGTAATGTTCAAAGAGTGATGGAATAAAATATTTCTAGCTTTAGCAATGATGATACATTGTTGATTTTGTCTTTCTAAATTAGCATATATTAGGGGTGTCTGTGTGTGTATTTTAAGAAGGAGGCTTGATTTTGACTTCTTATATAAATTTTCTTCAAATATTTGAAAACTTCAAAATTATGAAATTGTAAATCTATATGATTAAACTCTTCCTTTAACAAAAACATAAATGGTGTTTTAAAATGGAAAATAACTGAGAGCCTTGAATAAGAAAAACAATTCATCCTTTTTTATCTAGAAATTCCCAGTCTGAGAATTTGTTTCAAGTGCATAATCAGAGGTGTACATGATGACACAAGGATCTTCATCACTGTATTTATACTAATGACAAACTGGGAGAGAAACAAACATACAGCAGTAATGAATTGGTGAAGTTACCACACAGATGTAGTAACTGAGGTATCTTGAACACCATGCTTCAAAGAACATTTAGTGGAGAAAAGTGTTTATGTTAGGTTAAAAAAAAAAGATGAAGGAATCACAATTTCACTTATATACTGTATTTATAACATTGTGAATATTTTTTTATTTACACAAGAATAGAAAAATAACTGAAAGTAGCTGTCTTGATTGACAGGAATTTGAGTAATTTACATTTCTTTTTTCTACTTTTTATTCTAAATGTATTTTTTTAATCAGAAGGAAAAGAATAAAGGTCATCAGGTTATAAAAGAATAATGAAAGTGTTTTTAACAGTGATCGGAACTAAATCTGTGCATATGTCTGCTTACACATTGAAGAGAGAAGTATTTTAGATGTGAGCCTTTTTTCTTTAGAACCCCTTAGAGATCCAGCAGCTGCTACTCCTGTGTGTGTGTGTGTGTGTGTGTGTGTGTGTGTGTGTGTGTGTGTGTGTGTGTTTATGTACAGGGACGAGCAAATGTGCATGTTTGACTAGAAGTGTGTCTCTTACATATGGACAGAGAATAGGTAGCTTAGAGGGCAAGGATTCATAATTATTTTCAGTTCATAGTCCCTATGGAATCTGATGAAAACTGATCTTTTCCTCTGAAAAGTACATACATATGTGTGTACAAAACATACTCCCAAAATGTGACATACAATTTAAGGACATTTAGAGGGACACACCATCCCCAGCCCTGAAGGGGCAATCTTGTTGAGTAGATATATTTAGGAGGTACCATCCAATAATAATTCCCAGTTAGCTTGTTGTCTGTAATTCCACCATTAGCAACTTACTTAACCTTTGAGTTAAACATTGCTTTCTCCTGGATCCTCTTTTAAATTCTGAGTATTCCTAGGAGAGATAATATATCAATTATTAACACCTTAGTGAGAAGTATTTTGACAAGAGAAGATTGGTAAGGGTAGTTGAGAACTAGAGAGCATTTGATAATAATAGCTAACACAAATATAGGCATTGTACACACCCACATACATGCACCCCTCTTATAATAATCTCATTCTCCTGGTGAGGAAATTGAGGGAAAGCTTAATTAAATAACTTGTCCAAGGTTATACAGGTATTTGGTAGTGAAGTCCAGAATTGACTCAGTTTACAGAGTCAGGGCTTTTAACTGACTAATACTATCTTGATAATATTCATAAAATTACCTATTTTAAGAATTCTGTCTATTTGGGGCACCTGGATGGCTCAGTCATTTAAGCACCCAACTTTGGCTCAGGTCATGATCTCACCGTTTGTGAGCTGGAGCCCCACATCGGGCTCTGAGCTGACAGCTCGGAGCCTGGAACCTGCTTCAGATTCTGTGTCTCCCTTTCTCTCTGTCCCTCCCCCGTACACGCTCTGTCTCTCAAAACTTAATAAAAAGTTTTAAAAAAATAAAAAGAAGAATAATTCTATCTAAGGCTAACACCATAGAGTTTCTTACTACTGTTGTCAATTTTTGTAAATCTTTCCTTCTTTCCTCCTTGTGTTGTATCCTCTTTTCATTCGAGAAGTTTATAAAGTAAGATTAAGTCATTCCACAGGAATAAAAGGCACAGCATAGGGAATATAGACAATGATATTGTAATAGCGTGTATGACAGATGGTAGTTGCACTTGTGATGAGCACAACATAACACTTGGAGTTGTTGAATCACTATGTTGCACACGTGAAACTAATGTAACGTTGTGTGTCAACTATACTAAAAAAATAAATTAAAAAAAGGAAGATTAAATCATTCCTATTTCCTTGAATCTGAAATGAAGAAAGTGCATTCTCTCTCCATGGGGTCAGAAATGCAACATGGAGGAAAGCTGGGTCACAGCAGACAGAGTCAGGAAAAGGCTAGCATTGGGGCTGCTTAGCAAGACAGCCACCCAGGACTAGAAAGACTTGAGTTGGCTTGGTGATGATGAGTAGGTACTGAGTGGTTAGAAAATAAACACACTCAATGAAGTGCAGCTACCATAGTCTGTGTTATTAAGACCATTGTGCATGAGGCATTTCCCTCAGTAAGTGAATTTCTATGCAATGAGTTAATGGTAAGATTTATTCATTATGACTTATTTATCACTGTTTCCCAGGGGCTAATATATCCTATGTATTACATTGCATTTGTGGTAGCATACATTTATACTTCTTTTGGTAATAAAGGCAACTTGTATTTATTTGTAGACTATTTACAACCATGGTATAAAGGATCATTTGTAGATAAGAGTCAAGCTTTATAATTGGTACTGTTGGGGGACAGGCCTACCCTTTTGAAAGACAATTATTTTCTAGATACTATTTTCTGATAAAGCATGTGTTTTTGGGGCGCCTGGGTGGCTCAGTCGGTTGAGCGTCCGACTTCGGCTCAGGTCATGATCTCGCGGTCTATGAGTTCGAACCCCACGTCCGGCTCTGTGCTGACAGCTCAGAGCCTGGAGCCTGCTTTGGATTCTGTGTCCCCCCTCTCTCTCTGCCCCTCCCCCACTCATGCTCTGCCTCTCTCTGTCTCAGAAATAAACGTTAAAAAAAAAAGCATGTGTTTTCATGTGGAAACACAATATTTCTTGTCATTTTATAGGGTAACTATTAAGTAATGGAACTGATTTGTTAACAAATATGTCAAAACATATATTTTAATGAGAGTTTTTATCCTGAAATCTACTACATTTCATAAAGTCTTAAGAAACCATTGATCTAATAATGCACTGATTGAAAAATGCTAAGAAAAGAAAAACTATAAATTAATCTCTGACCATAGATTTTCTGTACTTATTTTTTTTATTGAAGTATAATTAATGTACAGTGTCTTATGTTTCAGGTGTACAATATGATTCAATAATTTTATACATTATTCATTGATCGTCACAATAAGTGTACTCTTAATCCCTTTATCTATGTCACCCATGCCCCCACCCACCTCCCCTCTTATACTATTTTTAAGAAGCATCTGGGAGCACCTGGGTGGCTCAGTTGGTTACGTATCTGACTTCAGCTCAGGTCATGATCTCACGTATCATGAGTTTGAGCCCCGCATTGGGCTCTGTGCTGACAGCTAGGAGCCTGAAGCCTGCTTCAGATTCATGCCTCCCTCTCTCTCTGCCCCTCCCCTGCTCATGGTCTGTCTGTCTCTCTCTCTCTCTCTCTCTCTTAAAAATAAATGAACATTAAAAAAATTATTAAAAAAAAGAAGCATCTGTATGCAAGAGGTATGGAAAAGGAAAGAAAATGGTGACTTCCTATCAATAAAATGAAATCCAGTGGTAACCTGAAAATTTATATAGTTAAGCTACTTTCCATTGTTCAAATAATATTGATATTAATTCTACTTTTACATTCAGAACACAAAAGCATTTCATCTTTCCATCAATATTTTTTTTTCACTAAAATCATTTGTTAATCCAGTTCAGTAGCTTTCTCATATTTACCATATATGAATCTGATTAGTTTTTGGTAGGTTCAAAAACTTAAATCTCCTTTGAGAGCATAAATTTGTTTTGCATCCAAGGATAATCAAATAATGTGTTGCAGTTTCTGAAAAAAGTTCAACAAAGAGTTTCACAAATATCTTGAGAAATTATTTGAGCATGCCAGCAGCCATATTGAACCTTTGAGGATTTCAATACTCGTTTAATGCAAAAGTTCTTGTATATCTGTGTGCTCAAAAATTTTGTGACCTGTAATGTCTGACTCTTAAAGGCTGTCCTCTTAAGGGCTCCCCAAAGAATATTTGCCATTAGTTTGGTAGAAAGGTAGGCTATCTCCATTTTCTTGCTCTTTGGATGGAGAAGAGAATCACTGGTTTTGTGGCTGCAGGAACTCTAACCAACTCCCTGGAAGAGAAAGACATCATGTCAGCTGGGACAGAACTCTTGCCCCACATGTAGATTTTGTCATCACTGGAAGTGTTTGAGGGATGGGCATCTAAAAACCAACTTGCCCCTTTGTTCATACCCTATTTATTCTCATTCTTACTTGGATTTGTTAAGCTTCATGGATTGGTGGGTTCATCACATTTGGAAATGATTTGGTCATTATCTCTTCATATATTTTGGCTTGTCTCCATCTCTCTTCTCTTCTTTGGAGGCTGCAGTTATATACATATTAGCTGCTTGAAGTTGTCCCACAGCTCACTGATCCTCTCTTCCCTAGCCTCTAGTCTTTACTCACTGTTCCGTTTTGGGTAGTTTCTATTGCTATATGTCCATGTTCACTAATTGTTTCTTTTGTGATATCTCATCAGTTCTTAATCTTAGTATATTTTTCATTTCAGACATTGTATTTTATATCTTTAGAAGTTTGATTTGGGTGGCTTTTAAGAAAATACTTTTCATGTCTCTCCTTAACCTACTTTTAAAAAGCTTTTTATTTTGAAATAGATTCTCAGGAAGTTGTGAAGATACTATGAGAGGTCCCCTGTACCCTTCATACAGTTTTCCCATTGGTTACATCTTACGTAATTATAGTATAATATCAAAAGTAGGAAATTGACATTGGAACATGTGTATGTAAGTTCTATACCACTTTATTACATGTATGGATTTGGGTAGCCAGCACTGCAATCAAGATACTATGCTTTTTGAACATTATATTTTCCTACCCATGGAAAATAAAGTTGTATTTTTCTGCTTCTATGCATGCCGTGTAATTTTTTATCAGATACCAAATAGATGTGAATTTCATCCTGTTGGGTGCTTGTTTGTTGAGCTGTGTTCTGGGACACAGTTTAGTTACCTGGAAATAACTTAAGGTTTGCTTTTAAGCTGTTTGGCTGGCCCAGAGCAGCCTTTAGAAGAGGACTAATTTATCCTTCTGCAGACTCTGCCAATGATTCTGACTGCTGGGGACATACTCTATTCCTGGTCTGTGCGAGCCCTAGGGATTATACCTCTGCTCCTTCTGGGTGTTCTTTACCCAGACTTCAGGTTTCCACATGGCATGCACGTGCATGCAGATCTCTGGGGCTCTCTCTTGCAGCTCTCTTTCTGGTGCTCTCCCTGTGAACCTCTTGAGCCCCCTTGGTCTGTGGAGCTCCCAGTTCTATCTCCTGAACCCATAGAGACTGATGGTTTCTGCCTAGGTTCCTTTTCCACGTTCCACATTCCACGTTCCACGTTCAGGCAGCCTGGGAACTCTCCAGACAGAAAGCTGGAACAGCCCTAGGGCTCCCCTCTCTTGTTTCCCATACAGGGAACATCATGGTGCCTGGTGTCCAGAGTCTGAGGACCACTGTTTCATTTAATTCTCTGGCAGTTTTTTAGTTGTTCGAAGTAGGAACACTCCTCACCTTGGAATCTAAATTTCCTTACATTTTTTAATCTAAATTTCCTTATGTACAAACTTCATAAATATAAAAGGGAGACAAACTTATACTTGAAAGGAGATGTGGCCCAACTTACAAACTGAAATTCCTTCATTTACTGGAAAGGTGTGTTTGTTTTGTTTTTGTTTGTTTTGTTTTTAAGAAGGAGGCTTTTTAGCATTAGCCCCGTTAAGTAGTCCTGGGCTCCTCTTAGCCAGCATTTACTGAGTAATCTTGGTATGCCTGCCTGGGGGCTAGATGCATCACATTTATACTTCCATGTAATCCCCAGAGCTCACCCAGGCCTAGGAATACAATGTGTTCCCACAAGTCAGAGTCACTGGGTAGAGCTCTCAGAAGGGTGTCATCTCTGTTTGGAAAAAAAGAAAAATTAGTCCTACTTTGAAGGCTGCTTTTGTCCAACCTAACAAAGCTTAAAAGCAAACCTGAAAAGGATCAAAGTGTTTCCAAATAACTTAATCGTTTCCATTATTAGAATCATGGCTAGACCTAAGAAAAAAACACTTTTTAACCAATGAAAAAAAATGTTTTTTTTTCTGATTGTATAAGTAATAAAAGCTGACAGAAAATTCGCAGCAGCCACTGAGTTAAAACCAGGTCCAGTGGTATTGCCTTGAGGAGATCAGCCTATTCCACTGCGACTTGATCAAGAACTTTGAGTCTCTCTAGAGCAGGGATTTGCAACCTGTGGGCCACTCCTCAGACCATTCTTCATCTCCTTTGATTCTCACAATCTCCATCTTAGATATGGGTATGGTTATTCTTTTTTTCAGATGAGAAAAATAGTGCTTAGAGATGTTCACGAATTTGTCCACAGTCTCAACGGGCATTTGGTGGAGCCAGGATTCTTGCCATACATATCAAAAGATAGAGCCTTTATTCTAGGGAACGTGGCACCTTTCTTTGTGGTCACTAAAGTCTCAGGGCAACATGAGGCTTCACTCAGGGCCTTTCCTGAGATTTTAGGAGATTGTGACATAACAGCTCTTTGCTTGGCTCTTAGAACTTCATTGTTACTTTGAAAACAGTTTTTAAGACTTGAGTTCTGATTCATTCAATAAAATTTTTTATTAGGAATTACCACAGACGTACAAAAAAAAAGGTATGTAATTCATTCTTTTCATACCTTTCTGCAGCTGCAGATAGAATTGCTCTCATCTGTGTATTATTCACTGAACTTCTCTGCTCAAGCATGGGATGCCTCTTTTATGGATCTCATGGCTGGCTGGCAGACTTTTGGAGGTAGGAGAGGCTGCTTAAAGTCGGTGTGGATTCATAGTCCATGGAAACAGGGCCTCATGACTGCGTTCATGACTGCAGGAGAGATCACACACTTTTCTCTGTAAATTCCCCAGACTTGGTGTCCTGGAGTTTGAGTCTAGTGGAGGAAAATAAGGCACGGAGTATCGTACTTCTGTCCCTGTTGATCATTAGGACTGAGGGCCTGGCATGCTCGACTGCAAGGGGCCAGTGACTCAGCCAGGCCTGTGACCTGACGTTAGGGATGAGGGGCAGTCTCTTCCTGCCAGTTTCCTTTCTATAAAACTTAAGTTAAACAAAGAAGTGCTCATAATTATTACAAAGGGTGTGATTGGTTGGCAAGGAGAAATCTGCCTGATGGCTTTTAGTCTATGGGTTTATAGAAATGAAAAAAAAAATTAACTCAAAATCTGAATTACTATAGTATTGGCATCCTCATTTAATGTCTTAATCTTTTAAAGACTAGAGCATTTCTGTATGTTAGGATAAATGCAGAATCATAGCCAAGTGAGCTTGTTTAGAGAGTTTCTGCTTTCCGTGAGTGGATGGATTCTGTTCTGTCTGAGGGTAGATCCTGCCCTATCACCAGTTAGTGAATATGCAGACCTAACCAGGTGGGAGAGGTGTTCAGGCCAGAGTGTGATTTCTAAGGACCAGTGCTGATGGTAAGGTAATGGGAAAGTGAGGGTAAAGAAGATACCTGCAAAACTAAGCACAAGGTGAGGTGAAGCCAGAGGACTTTGAGAACTTTTCAGCTGGAGATAAGGGAGGACTCAGGAGGGCTAGATGGTTACCAGAGAAGATCAAGAAGCAGGCTGAAGCTGGAAGAAACCGATGATCTCAAACATACCTGACTCTAGAGTCATCCTAAATCTCTATCACTTCAGTTTAAGTATCTTCATCCAACATCCTATTTCATCTCATACCAAATATGCCTGTGCCTGCCATTCTTCATTTGCTCTAACTTCTTTCAGTTTCTCCAACTTGCCAAGCCCATTCCTATCTTAGGGCCTTTGCACATGCTACTCTGTCTACCTAGAATGCCTCCTCTCCCACATCCCTTATTTCCATGATTGGGTTATTTGTAGTCAGACCTCAATCAAATGTCATTTCTTTGTGTATCCCATCTGGAACAATTCTCAGCCAGTCATTTGCTGTTACGTTACCCTATTTTACTGTGTTTACAGCAGGCATCACTCACTGAAATCATTTTGTTTTTTGTTGACTTATTTAGAGTCTGATTGCTCCTACTGGAATGTAAGCACTATGAAAGCGGAAGTTTTTTTTCTGCTTAATTGGTCATTACATCTCCACTGCTTAGAATAGGACCAGGCTCATAGCCAGGGTTCAGTAAATGCCTGTCCAATGAGTGAATGAATGAAGGGATGCATGAAGTCAGACACAATTGAACAAAGACTGCCAACACTTATATACAGCCCAAAACATCTGTAATTAAATGTTGGTTACTAACCTGAGAATGAGGAGTCTGATCTGGTTTATGTGTACATTTTTAAGCTTTTGTATTGTGTTTTAAGAAACTAATATAAGGGCTTAATAAATATTAGATTTAGTCCTTTGTAGATTAGGTTATATAGGGTCAGAAGGTAAGGCAAGCTTTGGAGTGACAGGTCCTACCCACAGGAAAGCCAAGAGATCCTCATTTGAGTTAAAAGTTACTGAATTTAATAAATGAAAATAAAAAGTAAATCTTGAGTTCATATGAAGGGAAAACAAAAATCAGCAAATATATCAAGTTTACATAGTTATTTTTTTTAACTTAATAGTTTTATAACTCAGCCAAAAACCAAGTTTTTTTAATTCTCTTGGGCAAATTCTCGCTGACGCATTAAAGTGGAATTCATTTACAGATGAGGCAGGGTCTGGCATGCATGGATGGGGGCTTTGACTTAGTGGATAGGAGCTGTTGCTAGGGCAGGATTAGAACATGACCTTCCTTGATTATAGTTGAGACCAAAGGCTAATAGCTGGAGTGCGGGGCAGCTATGGCCCACAGGACAGTGGCCTGATCTTTCTGGGCTTCAGTCTCCTCACTGGGAAGTGAGGAGGTTGACATGAGTAATGGGATTAAAACCAATACCCCATTGCTGTATTCTTGTCTTTATTTCTTAGGTCTGGTACCTTACACTGAATCCATGAATACACTATGGCCATCAGAAGCTATTTGTTAATACACTTTATATTTTGAAGAGACTTGCAACCTGGATAAAATTGAGGCCATCCCCTCTTTTCACCATCTCCCATACCACACTCACAACACTAGCTCTTTAGCAGCCTCTTTTATTTCTGTCATGTTTATCTAAGATTCTTTTCTTCCCTTGGCCGATGGTACTGCATTGTGCTTGGGAGAGACTATTTAGTCCGCAGGCCATGCCTGGGAGCCTGGGACTCCTGCAAATGCCTGTGAGGCCCCTCAGATACCATTTCATGAACACAAGTCCACCCTGTTGCCTCAGTGACTTTCCTGAAGTGCTTGAGTGTGGTCAGCCAGTGGATTCAGAAACATGATACTTTGAGGACAACAAGCTAGGTTTTGACTTTTCTGCTTCCTAAGGTAATATTTAACCTGCAGGAAGAAGCGGCTTCAGCTCAAGAGTCCGTGACAGGCATTAAAAAAAAAAAAGTAAGCAGTATGACTCTTGCTAAATGTTAACAACTTAAACCACATTGCTTTCAATTATGTATGTATGTATTTACTTATTTATTTTGAGAGAGAGGGAGAGAGAGCAGGGGAAGGGCAGAGAGAGAGGGAGAGAGAATCCCAAGCAGGCTTCATGCTGCCAGCACAGAGCCTGATGTGGGGCTTGAACTCACCAACCATGAGACCGTGACCTGAAGCAAAATCAAGAGTTGGATGTTTAACCAACTGAGCCACCCAAGCTCCCCTCAATTATATGTTTTTAAAATTTTTACCATATAGACATACAACTTTTTAATATATTATGTATCAACATTATTGCCCTTCCTATATTCAATGCTTATAGTACATTATTCACATTTTATAGATGTTGGAGGATAATCGATTTGACATTATAAAACTGGATAGTTTATAAGCTTGCCTCTTTGAAATACGGATATTCGTAAGAGATATATCAAGGCCTTGTTGAGAAAGAAGCTGTGTATTTTACCTTTCCTTTTTTCTCCCCTCCATTTAATATTCTTTTTCAGTTAAAATAGTATAGTTTTGTAAGAAAATACAAAAAAGCACAAAGAAGAATATTTTAAAAAATCGCTGTTAACTGCACCATCAGAAAATAACCTCATATGAACTTCAGTGATCATACTGTACATACTATTTTATAAGCTGACTTTTCTTTATAAAAAATATGAATAATGTTTTCATTTAATGAAATGTTCTTCTAAACATGATTTTTAATAACTGCATGATATTTCATCCTGTAGCTGTCTATAACAGACTTCTATTGTGGGAGGCAGTACAGATAGGTAAGAGAACAGGGTCTGAAGCAGACGTCCTATTTCTGACTAGCTGTGATCATTGCTGAGTTATGTGTTCATCCCATTCCTCAGTCTCCTTACCCACAAAATGAGGATAAAAATAGGACCAGCATTATACTGTTTCCTGTGAAAATTAAGTAGGTTATGACACATGGTACTTAAAACACTTAGAGCACTTACAGTAATGCTCTAAATAGATACTCTTACTGAAGTATTATTACTCTATTTTTATCTATAATTCTATTATTCTAATGGAATAATTGCCTGGCACATGGTAAGTACTCAATAAATATTCATTATTATTACCTATATTGCTTTCAGCTTTTTGATCTAATACTGTGAATATCTTTGAAGAAAAAAAGGCTTTTGCTTTCTCTTACTTCCCTAAGATAAACTTTTAGAAGTAGAATTCTGTCTTTGCGACTTATTGCTAAATCACCCTCTGTAGAGGTTGTGCTAGCATGCACTGTCTATAGTGCTGTAAGAGAGAAAGCCACCCACTCCACAGCGAGTGATGTTGTTTCCAGAAGTGCTTCGTGGTGGAAATGGCAACTTCCCATGAGGATCTTTGTAGTTCTCCAGAATCATTGACTATTGAATAATTGGGATTTATTCAGCTTCCTCTTCCTTTTCAGTGTTTATATAGTCTTCAGACAAAGATGAACAATTTAAAAACATTAAACATATTTAATTTTTGTGTGCTTAGTATATTAGTCTGAAGTTTGCTTAAGAAGATATTTGTATTGATATGAAAATTTAACTTGTCTACATTGTTAGGATGGTTTACCCCAGTGAAACTAAAATATATACTTTCTTATTTTTAAGAAAAAAGCAACAAGCCTTGGGAGCAGTCAGCCTTCCAGAACCCATGCTGGTGGAACAGCCCCGGCCACCAAGGTCAGTCATTTCCTGAGCATGAAAAGACTCCTGCTCTACAACAGGTCTATCATTAGTGGGTGGAGTCTGTAGAGAAGGCAAATAGTACTTGTATATCATGGTAAGTTTTGAACAAAGTATCGTTTCTATGCTGGGGGTGGGGAGGAGAATGTAATTTCTTAATAATGGTTTGAACAATTTAAAACCTAGTAAAATCATTGATTCTACAATTTTTCTTGGCATATAATAAGTGTTCAGTAAATATTCTTATAATATCTATAGATAATATTGGACTTTTACACATAATGTAAGTATAAATACAGGACTTTCACTTCTTCAGAAAATAATTCAGATTCTCTTGATGAGCATTAGCCACACTACGCTCTCTGCTAAATGCTCTGTGTAAATACCTCATGTATTCTTTTATTAATGTTGTAATTATTATTCCTTTATACCTGAGGGAGTGAGGGCCCAGAGAGGTTAAGCATCCTTGATAAGATTGCAAAGCCAGTAGGATAGAACAAGGGTTCAAACCCAGGCTTCCTGTTCAGACAAGGTCCTCGACACCGCTGGACGTCAGAAGCTCTAATGGAGCATTCTGTGGTAATATAGCGCTTGAGAGCTTTGCAACTTATAAAAATCACTGAAACAACACATTTCAAGACAGAAAACTACAATTTTAGTTAGTAGTTTTCAACATTTAAATAGTTTTGTTCAGCCCATTTCAACTTGTGATCTTCCAGTATGTCTGAGATCATCAAAAACATTATTTCAGGGCTATCTATACAACTACTTATTTTTTTTAAAAATTATTTTGAATGTTTATTTTTGAGAGACAGAGAGGGGACACAGAATCAGAAGCAGGCTCCAGGCTCTGAACTGTCAGCACAGAGCCCGATGGCAGGGCTTGAACCCACAAACTGCGAGATCATGACCTAGGCCGAAGTTGGACGCTTAACCAACTGAGCCACCCAGCTGCCACTATTCATTTATTTTTAAATGTTTATATATTTATTTTGAGAGGGAGGGGCAGTGGTAGAGGGAGAGGGAGAAACCCAAGCAGGCTCCATGCTCAGGATGGAGCCTCACACAGGGCTCCATCCCACGACCATGGGATCATGACCTAAAGCCTAAATCAAGAGTCAGACACTCAACCTCCTGAGCCACCCAGGTGCCCCTACACAACTATTTTAAATAAGCATTTTTCCTTTAAAACTAGTCTCTTTTCTATGGAGGTCTGCATACTTTCTCATATAGGTTACTTGGCTTGGTTAAGAGTTAATGTTTTAAATGCTTTTTGGAGCCCCAGCTGCTCTCCAGGCCCTTAAAAGATGCCCAAAACAAAATCCAGCTGAGAAATGAGAAGAAGCTGGCCACAGAGTTGAACAGATTCAGGAGCACAGCCTCAGTGCTAACTATGGGTAAGAGGACTTCTGCACAGCAAAACAAACCCAAGTTGCCTCTTTGCCACTTACTCTTAGCAAGTTTACCTATCTCCAGTGAGCTTCAGTTTCTTCATGTATAAAATGGGGATAGGACTTCTTTGGACAGATCTGCCAAGAGGCTTCAATGTAATAAAATATTTAAAACACATAGCCCTCAGCCTGGCATTTCGTAGGTACTGGGGAAAATGTATGTCAGCTGTGACTACTCCTGTTAGCCTCACACTCTTGTTTGAATGTCTAGAACTAAAAAAGATGTGCCACTGGCACCTGGGAAGCTTGGTACGTTAAGCATCTGACTCTCGATTTTGGCTCAAGTCATGATCTCACCCTTGGTGAGATCAACCACCTTGTTTGGCTGCAAGTTGTGAGTGTGCAGATTGTCCCTCTCTCTCTGTTTGGGATTCTCTCTCCCTCAGTCTCTGCCCCTCCCCTGCTTGCTCTCACTCTCTCTCTCAAAATAAACACTTAAATATATATATATTTATATATATATTTATATATATATATGTAAATATATATATATAAAGATTTGCCATATATGTCCTGTCTTTTATAGAATTGCAAACTTTTTTTAACTTCTGCTTAAATTATGCCTCCACACATGAGAAGCCTCGGTAGAAAACCCCATCCCTATGAGATTTGGTGGATCAAGTGGAGATGGTTTCTAAAATCAGGGATTATCTAAACTCTTGGTGGGGAGGTGTTTAGTAGATTGTGGAAATTCACACCTAGTCACTTATTCAGAATTCTGTAAAGAATTTTGGCATCTGCCCCAAACCCTGCTGTGTCTCAGAAAGTTGAAGGAGGGAGTGTAGCTGGGAGGTGGAGGCATTTTAGCCACATATTTAGTGTTTATTTAATGTCAAACTTGACATTCTTTCCTTAGCTTCTAAGACATTGTGCTCTTTGTCCTCTCTCCTGTTGCACTTTCCTGACTTGCTTTGCTTCAGCAGTTTCCTGAATATTAGTTTTCCCCAGAGTTTTATTCTTCACTCCTTTCTTTCTCGTATCTTTAACATTTATAGATTATTGGAAGATTCTGCTTTGATGCCCAATTGAAAGGGCTTTAACTCAGCCGCATCATCACTTTTTTAAAAAAAAAAGGTCATTCCCATGTATCATTTAGAAAAGCTGGCATAATAGCATTTGTGATCACTTGAAGCCTTTTATTATAAATTAATTATAATAACACACACAGGCAACATAGTATTACCCTGACAGATGAGATGACAAAATAGTAGATATAATTGGCAGGGAGAATTAGTTTTGGTTTTCTTGATTCTTGATATACTGAACTTGAAAGTTAAAATAAGTGATAATTTCACCATTATAAAGAAAACATTATAGCCCATCTTAAAAGTTAAATATTTAATCTGAAACTAATCATAAGCTGTGTGATCTAGAATGGATACCATGTATTGCAGAACTATTTTACGAGGGTTCTTACAAAATGAGTAATTATGTACACAAATAATATCACTGCCATGCAGTTCTGGGCTTGGAAGATCCAAAGCACTTAAATGACATAGACCTTTCTAACTCCAAATACTTATTGTAAGAAGTTTAGCACTTAAAATTCGATTTTTGGTAAATTAATAATGAGGACTAATGAAGTTGCAAAAATTATTTAGGCTCTTAGTAACACCAGTATGAAAATAGTTGTGATTTGTAATCAGTCATGCAACTCTTGCTGGACGAGTTCTCAGGCAGCATGGATAGTAACCATGTCCTTGTTCAGGTGAAGAAACTTGCTTTAGGAATGTGTCTGCAGTAGGATCACCTGGATGGCTCAGTCGGTTAAGTGTCTGACTTCCACTCAGGTCATGATCTCGTGGTTCATGAGTCTGAGCCCTGATCCAGCTCTGTGCTGACAGCTCAGAACCTGGAGCCTGCTTTGGATTCTGTGTGTGTCTCTCTCCTTCTCTCTCTGCCCCTCCCCTGCTCATACTCTGTCTCTCTCTCAAAAATAAATAAACATTAAAAAAAAAAAAAAGGAATGTGTCTGTAGTAGACTACAGCTATTAAGAAGATATATTGGCTGAGGTTATTAGTTCCAACTGGACTCCACTCTATTTCAAACCAAAAAGGGATTTCTTAAGGATTGGCGGGTAGCTCGTAGAGATCCCAAGGACTCCGGCAGAAGGAATCTAAATCTTCACAGCCAAGAACCATGCCCAGGCTCATCTTGGGTGCTTCTTGTGCTACCACCACAGCTCAGCACCTATTGCATTTAGGACCAGATGCCAGAAACTCTGCCAGTGCCAATCTTGAAGACTAACAGGCCTTGTCATACACAGATTTCTTGGTAGGCAGTGGTCTCTTCACATTGTTCACTTCCAGCCTCATTCTTTTATGGCATATGTGATTGACCAGCGTAAGTCATGTGCCTCAACTCTGCTACAAGGAACCCTGGGGATGTGAGTGCTCTGGATTCTGGTTTGGGAAGGTGCATATTGAGTAGGTAGGTGGGAAATTTATAAATACATAGTGAGGGTTTTCAAAGGTGTGGCCAGCTGCCAACTGACAAACATCTAGTACAGAAAGGAAAACAGGAGAACTGAACCATGATATGTTGTTCAGCTATATTAGAGGGGAGAAAAAAAAAAAACAAACATAAAAGGGGCTCCTGGGTGGCTCAGTCAGTTCAGCACCCGACTCTTGTTTTTGGCTCACATCACAATCCCAGGGTTGTGGGATCGAGCCCTGCATCTGGCTCTACAACTGTGCATGGAGCCTGTTTGGGATATTCTCTCTCTCTGCCCCTCTCCCCTGCTCTCTGTCTCTCTCTCTCTAAAACAGTCAAATGACGATACAAACAACATTTCCTCCAGCTACAGGAGAGATTTGTGAAGGAATAAGCACCCATCAAAGAATTCTTTTGTGATTTTGCTTCTGGTTTTGCCATAAATAGCTGTGTTGGCATTAAATAGCCCTCTTCTCAGCTGCTAATTTTCTCATCCATAAGATTAGTGAGAGGCTGGAAAAACTATGTGTGTTCTGGCATTCATTGTCAGCCTCACCCCACAGTACCCTTGGACCATATGTAGTTTGGGAGATGACTCTGTGTGTTAATAAGTAGGCATACATGTTTATTTTAATAGTTATGCATGTATTTTAATGTGCTACAAGATAAACTAGCACTTCAAACTCATGATCCCAAGGATAGTTTTGATTAAGACAGGCTAAAGATTAAAAAAGTAAATCTATTTTTTTAAATATTAAGTAAATCTAATATAGCTAATTACAAATATTATAGGCAATGCACAAGTAACCATTTGGAAAACAAGATTCAGAGGAGTAATTGTCATATTGTAATATTCATATTGAATCAGTGGGTTTTTTATTGAAATGAGATTCTGATTCAAGAACTCTGCAGTGAGGCTGAAATTCTGTTTTTCTAACAAGCTCCTAGTTGCTGCTGCTGCTGGTCTGGCAACCACACTTTGAGTAGCGAGGACGCTGAATTGTTCTGATTGTGGGCAGTTTAGGCTGCCTGTACCTTAGATTACATAAACATTGCTTGGAGAATCTGGTTTAAATACAGATTCTCAGGTTCCCAGTCAAGAATTCTGATTCAAAGGGGTAGGGTGAGGCCCAGGATTTTATTTAGTTAATACTTACCCCCAGATGTTTCAGATGCAAAGGATCTGAGGACCACACTGGGAGAAAGGATGAATCTCAGGGATTGAGGCAGCCAAAGCACATCAGGAAATAATGTCCCTCTTCATTTCTAAGAAAAGGAGCCTCTTTCTATACGTACTGTAGTATAAGACTCTCTGAAAAATTTATCTCATAACATGTAATTACTCATCTGCACTCTTCAGTCATACAGGATCCCTCACCTCCGTTGAGGGAGATGTGCTAACCCTGGGGCTATGTTACCCAGGATGCATCCCTTTTGCGGTGTGGCCCAAATAAGTCATCCTGTGCTGTTTTTGTCATAGGAGGAAATGAATGTTAGTGAAACCTAGATGAGCTGAGGTTTTGTTTAAAAATTTTTTAAAGGAAAGAAATTACTAATAATAAAAAAAAGGAATTTTTAAGCTGTATTTTCATTGGGAATAATTTTAAGGACAGGGTCTTCTGTTGAGGGAATTATAAAATATTAGAGTTGGAGGCATCTTGGGTGGCTCAGTCGGTTAAGTGACTGACTCTTGATTTTGGCTCAGGTCATGATCTCACGGTTTGTGAGTCTTAGCCCCATGTCAGTTTTAGTGATGACAGTGCAGAGCCTGCCTGCTCAGGATTCTCTCTCTCCCTCCCTCTCTGCTCCTCCCCCACTTGTTCTCTCTCTTTCTCTCAAAATAAATAAAAAAAAAAAAAAAAAAAAATAGAGTTGGAAGGGTGCTTACTTCACCAGCTTTAGTTAACAGAAGTAAGTGAAAAACGAAAATCAATAAGGTGGCTGTGAGGGACACCTTGCAGAGGAAGTCAGGAACCTCACCTGCTCTGGCTTCTTGGTGTGGGTATAAAGCTGTGCAGATGACCTCTCTGCCTTTTTCATGCCAGCTGGCAGTCACCTCTGTCTTGGCTGGATGCACCGTTGAGTCACTGCTCAGCTGTCAGTATCCAGGCCTGAGGTTTCTGTTCTCCAACCACTGACCACCCTCTCCTCCTCCAGTCACACCCCAAGTTCAGTGTCCAGAGTCTTTATTGTGACTGATTTGTGACTTTGAGAAAAGTTGGCTTTCCGTATTTCTTTTAAAATTTCATAACTCTTCTATTAACACCATCATTCGTTCTGTATTTATTACTTGCCATTCTTTTATAATAAAGAGCATTTCCTTTCCATTCATTCATTCATTCATTCATTCATTCATTCCATTCATAGTAATACGGACCCATGACATACTTTATTCATTGGCTTAAAATCCATTTTTCTTATTACTTATTTTGATATTTTTAAGTATAATAATGGACGATAATTTAGTAGAATTCTGATTCTGTTACACTGCTTTTTAAAATATCCATTATACTATTTGAAATGTATTACGAATCCCTGGTGATGGTCATCAGTAATTTGCTTTCTAGTTTAAAAAGAGATATTTGGAGCGTGTATTTGCGAGAGCACCCCACTTCGCTCGCTCGCTTATTTTGGTGGAGTCACAGGGTGACGCTGGGAGCGGTAGATCTCTGCCATCAGCAGGGACTGTGCACCCCGCACGTGGCCTGCATCACCCTCGGCGTTATTAACGCAGCGGGCTTCCCGGATGCCTCCTCAAGAAGGGTGGGCGGGGCGGGCGCGTTCCTCCGCTGAGCTGCCCGGAGCTCCGGGGCGGTGCCACCGGGGGAGGAGGGCGGGGAGCAGCGTGCGTCGCGTCCCTGGCCTGCCCCGCCTCGCCCCGCCCCACCCCGTGCCTGCCTGTGGGCCGAGGCTCACAGCAGAAACCGCGGGGGCCGAGCCCAGCCTGGAATGCAAACGTCCTGAAAACCCAGCTGAAGTCTCTGGGCCCGGGGGGGTCGGACGCAGAGTGAGTACTGATTTCGGCCGCTGGCCTCCAAGACCGCGCGTCTGCTTCCCAGGCGAGCGCCCGGCCCTGTGCGACCCCACACTCGCACCCTGCCGCTGGCTCCCCTGGTTTGGACCCGCGCTCCTACCGTCTTTTGACCCTAAAGATGCGTTTCTTTCCACATGGGCTCTAAGTTAAATTGTGTTATTTGGGCACCCCTCCCTCCCTGTAGGTAACACCGTTGCTGTCTCTTCAGCCGGGAATGTGTCTGGTGACCGGACGCGCGGTTGGGTTACAAAACCAGGGATTTGTGTGACCCGGGGGGGAAAAAAAATGCAAAGAAGAAAAGCAGCAGCTATGTTAATTTAGTTTGGCATTTTCATTTCTATGGTTAGGTCCCCCCACCCCCCTCCCCCCTCAGCCCTGCCCTCACTTACTGTGCTGACCTCCGTTTTAGAGAATGAGCTCACTCTGTATAACCTTTCCATGTACCTGATACATTCTGGGTGTGGTGTGGCATGTGTTGTAACATGTTTTAGTTCTCTATTTCCTTGAACACAACCTGAGACTGTGGTCAGATAACATCACTGAGGGGTACTTTGTGTCTGTCTTTCAAGAATGCAAGGTGTTTTCACAGAGATTTAACAATCTCTTCTGTACTGTTAGGGTCCTAGTGTTCCTCAGTTAGAAATGGGAGAGGCTAATTCTTTATTCCTATTTTACAGCTTGAGAAAACGAGGCAGAGGGTTTAGGAAACTTGCTTAAGGGGCAAGACCTTGGGTTCTCTGACTAGTCTTCTAGGAGCCCACCTATACAGCAGAAGAACCAGAATGTTCCGTCAGCAGCTCTGGAAAGTTTCTGCTGAGATGTTTTGTGGAGCAAAAGCCTCTGCATTGCAGGGAAGGTCAATAAGGAGTGGCATCGGCTGTCCAAAGGGGGAAACTATTTTCTAGTAAATAAATATCAAGTGCCTCTTCATGATGTTTGTGGGCACTGACTTCAACTTTTGCACACTGAGTTTTTAGTATTTAAAAGGATGATTGTTACTGGGAATGTGGTGGGGAGGGAGTGATAATTGGGGTTCCGGGAGACAGTATAGAATTAAAATGAAGTAGTGACATTTAGCAAAATCATGCTGAAGTCGGAAAGGCTGCATCTGCTGACTGATGGAGCAAAGGGTAAGGGGCCAATAGCAATGAGGGTGGAGTGGGAATCCGTGTGTAGCAAGGACCCTTGATGTCTATTATAAACAAGTGAGTTTTGCAAACGACACTGGCAGTGTTTATGAAGCAGCACATCTAAGTATAAATGTTAGCTGTGGTTCAGTTCACATGCTTTAAAAAAAGATTCCCAGTGCACAAGAAGAGTTGATTATAGTATGAGTGGTTAATTTAGTTCCTTGATTGTTCTCTGAATTGGCCAAAGAAGGGTTCCTGTTGATCTTTTCTATTTGATAAAATCAATCTTATTTTTCAATTCAATAAATATTTATTGAGCACTTACTATATAGAAGTAACCGTGGTAGATGCTATGGGGGTCCAGATAGGTGGATCCTGTCTTTAAGTGGCTCACAATATAGGAATGAGCTAGCATTCTAAGAACAAAAAATATATATACCTAAATGAGACAGTGTAACCAATTGAGACTTTACTGTGTGATAACTTTTCATGCCTGAAACTCATTTTTTGGAAAATATTTTATAGAGACCTGTTAAATATGTCCTGAGAAACTATAAAGCATGGTAGTTAAGAGGTCAGGCTCTTACTTTTTTAATCTGTAAAATGGGCATAATAAATGAGGATCGACCTCATTGCTATATTATCATCACATTATGTGGTGCTCAGCTCATGTCTAGAACATAGTAATTTTCACTAAATGTAGCAGTAACTATTACTATTCTGTTCTTATACAGATTTACTGATCTGTTCTTGTTCTGAAACCTATTATGGCCGCTTTCTAATAATTTATTATTGCCTACTATAGGCAGGAGAGCACTAGTCCAACAACATCACCTTGTGAACAGTAGGACTGTGCATGGCCTCTGTCCAGATCTCCAATGTCCATGTATATGGACTAGCTCAGAAGTCCGTATGTCCTACGAGATATTGCAAAGTACCGTTAGAAATTGGAAATAATGGGACTGAGCAATTACAGCTTTCCATAAAAATAGGGTGTCTCATTTGTTCTTAACCAGGGGAGTTAGCAACCAATGAAAGGGTATTTTAAAATGCGTGAAAGTGCTTTTGGTGATGCTTTAGCATTCACTGGGAGCAAGACAGTCCTGCTCACTTAAGAATTGTCAGCCCCCTCGAAATAGAATTGTCAGCCCAAATGCCAATAGTACCCTGTTGAGAAACATTGGGTAGCTGACATTTTTAAGTTAAAAGCTATTCACATAGGGGCACCTGGGTGGCTCAGTCAGTTAAACATCCCACTTCGACTCAGGTTATGATCTCACGGTTCCGTGGGTTCGAGCCTTGTGTGGGGCTCAGTGCTGATGGCTTAGAGCCTGGGTTCTGCTTCAGATTCTGTGTCTCCCTCTCTCCGTGCCCCTCCCCCACTCACACACTATCTCTCAAAAATAAAAAGTTAAAAAAAAATTAAAAAGTTATTCAAATAGAAAACATGCAATGCAGTTGTTGGTGACAACCATTGTACTTTCCCAGTATGCAGATTATTAATTCAATATATCAGAAAAACTATAGGATTTCTCTTACAAGGTCAGACACGTTGGTGCAAAAACACATATTCCAGGTTTATATAGTCTTCCAGATGAGAGTATTGCAAGTTATAATGTAAAAGAAGATACAAAGATATATATGTATACAGAAGAGCATAGATTGTGGGTTTTTTATTTAAACCAGACCAACCAATTAGTTCACATTTGGGAAAAAGTAGTAGTTCCACTAAGTAGTAATGATACCTTAAACATTTATTGCCGATGGATTCCTAAGGAATGAAGAATGTAACTGCCATCTAAGTAATTAGATGAAATCTAATTGCAGATATTTGTTAAAGCACTTTAAAGAAAAGGTTATTGGTCTTCAGACAGAGAATGCAGGGCAATAGGGTAATTCCAGACTTATCCATAGCGGTAGGGGTCTCCCAATCCTTGTCTGGGATGTGCTGCACCCCCTTTGAATTCTCTAAGACAGTGTTTCATGCTGTGTAGTCTGGAGAGCATTTGCATCAAAGTCACCTGGGATGCTTAGTTAAAAATGGAAATTTTCCAGGCTCTATCTCAGATGTACCTAGTCAGAATCAATGAGAAATCTATGGCTTAATGAGCTCTCTAGATAAATTTGTACACCTGTAAAGTTTGATAACCACTATTCCAGGAAGTAAGTTGGACTATACAGAGCCTTTATATAAGTTGTCTTCTTCTGGCCTTACCAGTACAATAAAATCTCAGTGAATTTACTAAAAATTCTAGATATCCATAGGAGCTCCAACTTCTGAATCATACTGAGGCTCTGAACTGAACTGGTTAACATTTGTGATGCACAAGCAAGGGCCTAGACCAATTCCATTTCACTCAAAATTGCCCCAAGAGATGGAGGCCAGCTTAGTATGCGAGTGTACCCTTTGGACTCCATAAACTCTGGATTCTGTAATGGGTTGAGGTCCTCTGCACAAGTGACATAAGTATAAAGACCTAGGTTAGACCTTGGAGCCTCTGGAGTTGCTCTGAACAGAGTTGTTAGTAGAGGGGCAGAGAACTGTTCCCACAGAGAAACCAGGGGCTCAGTCTACTGTGTAGTGTTCCTTTATCATCTATACTAACAGAGTGGGCAGAGAAAGTAGAAAGTCAGACAATTTGTACACGTTTCAGTTATGTGCTTTTTATATGTCCTCCTTATGAAAATAGAAAATTGTCTTTATATCAACATGGTAAATCTTTTTATATAACTCCATTAGTATGGCTAGTCATCATTAGAATCCTGGAATATAAATATTTTCCTGCTAAAATATATACCTTGAAGGCTTTCACACATCCATCTTTTCATAATATTTTATTTACAGAGATGTATCAGAGAGCTTGGTCTACAGCAGCAAATTGAAAGGAGAAGCCAGAATTTTAATCTTCCAGGATTCTTCTCTTTTTATATTCACCGTCTATTTATCTCTGTCTTTATTTAATTTATGTTAAAATGTATCCTTTATGTCTATCAATTTGGAATAGAAAGGGCTTCTTCCTTCAATATTCAGACTAATTTTTTTAGGCATGCACAATGTATTTTAAATGTTTGAAAGCCTTCAAATGTTTGAAAGATGGGGAATGCATGCTCTACTTTGTCACAAAGCCCATTACCCTCTCTTCCTGCTGACCTGATAGACTTATTCACAACACCTGGCACATATTTTCCTTTGAATTTTAGACCCCAGTCTACAAAGTAAGACAAATATTATTTTCTGAAAATTCAATTAGTCATTTGAAAATTGCATCCTTGTATTATCTACATGTGTACATATATGTGTGTGTGTGTGCACACGCACATACTTAACAGCTGAGCTGTATACTGAATGTGTATTTCATTAGGAGTTTCTCTATAGGTCAAAAATATTTGCCTTTAAAATGACAGCAGTATTGGGATTAGTGATGTCTATCGCATACTCTTGCCTTATAGCATAAGAAAGGTGTTAGAGGTGTAATCACAAGTATCGAGTGTCCCTGGGTTTTAAAACCATAGATTGGAGAGGACAAATATTCTTGAGGTATGGCAAGGCTGTCTTTTTAGGGAACATCTAGGCTCTTCATTAACCTGAGCTGGCAATATCAGCACCAAAAATCTTCCTTTAAAAACTGGCTGGAAAGTACTTTTGCAAAACAATTCTGTAAAACTATCCTAGTATCTTATGTAGTCTGATTCCTTCCTTTTAACCTAATGAAAGTATGAAGAGACTAAGTTTGTCACCAGGAAGAAAGTGCCAATAGATAATAGATGGTAGAAAACAGTGGTTATTTCCTTAACCCACTATCAAGCCATCTTGTTTTAAGCTATCTAAAGCAGTGATTTTCAATGTCAAGAAGGTTCAGAATCACCTGAATCACAGCTTTTCAGTGTACAATCTCTACTTCCTCTTCTTCCTGCCCTTTACCTTTCATAAGTTTCTGGGTGTTCATTGACTCCCTCTGTCCATACTGTCTTTGAGCGACCTATCCTGGGCCAAGAACCAGTGACCTAAGGTGTTAAAGCTTGGCCAGTTATATTACCCAGTGGTTTTACATAACATTGATTGTCAACAAACATGCACATTTCTGGTACAAAATGTTTAAATAATTATGACTTCTGGTATATTTTGCATAAAGTTTCAGTGGTTTGGATTACTGATCCTTTTTTCCCTGGCAGTATTATAAAACTAAATTATTTTCCATAGTCTAGTTTACCATAACCTTGAGTTTTAAACAATCGAGTAATTAATCATTGTTTGGGATTTTAGCCAAAAAGTGTCTATATCACTAAGAAACGATGTACCCTCGTGCTCAATATTCATAGGTCAAAAAGGAAAGATTACCTTCTTTTGGCCATTCAGTTTGAGCCTTCCCTTTCTCTCAAGAATCTTTTAATTATTGCAGTGATTGGTGCTGAATTATTCTCAAATAATGTTCTTGTGGTGAGACAGGATTCCAAGTCTTAGAAATTAAAATTGTTTCCTTCTCTAGTCCTTCTGACAATCATATTCTTACACCCCTTCAAATATTTCCAAACATTGAACGTGATGAACAGTGATGTACTTATTTGCAACTAAAATATTTGCATAATACCCCAGGTGATTTCCAGTTGAACTGGTGGTAAAGCACATCTTCTCTGTGTATGTATAACTACATTCTCTACAGTTTTCTATGAGCCGGTGAACTGAAAGTTTGTTTGCCATTCAAAATGGAGAGACAGTCAATAGGAAATAAAAGCTTAACAAAGAACATTCAAGCTAGTGCTGATAATCTGAAAATAATTCTAGAATGCTCTGGGGGAGGGGTTAGGTCCAGTAGCATGTATGTAGTTTGGGGAAGCTTTCTAGGATCTAGATATTTAAAAATAAAGGGGAAGAGAAAGGAACCAACCATTGATTAATTTATTGAACAACTACTTTGCTAAGTGATTTACATAGGGTTTCATTTAATCCTCTTAATTAAGAGTTGCATATTTTGTGGGGCACCTGGCTGGCTCAGTCGGAAGACCACATGACTCTTGATTTCAGGGTTATGAGTTGAGGCCCCACACTGATTGCAGAGATTACTAAAAAACAGTTTAAATAACAGAGAGGAATGTGTATCTAAATACAAAGAAGCACTAGAAATCAATATTGTGTTCTTTATTGTTATGCTCCATATCTTAATACAGTTGAAATTCTCTGATGGATGAGGTTTCCTGTTTGTGTGAAAGAGTATTGTACACTGACTGGAATTAGCAAATAATGGTTCTGTTGACAGAGTTTCTTGAGACTTTCTAATGGGCAGTAGAGAAGAGATAAATTAGCCATCTTTGAAAATGGTGAAAATTAAATTACAGAATTAAGTAGTACATAACTGAGAAGTCCCTTATGTAAGAAATATAGAACTTTTTACTTAGATAAGCTGCAGTGTTCATATTTTTACATCAGTTTCAAATGAAGCTTACTTTAAAATCTATTCTTCTATTTCGTTGATTTTTTTATGAACTTTTTTTTTTAATTCAAGTTAGTTAATGTACAGTGTAGTCTTGTCTCCAGGAGTAGAACCCAGTGATTCATCTTTTACATATGACATCCAGTGCTCATCCGGAAAAGTGCCTTGCTTAACTCCCATCACCCACTTAACCTAACGCCCCACCCCTCTCCAGCAACCCTTAGTTTGTTGTCTAAATTTAAAAGTCTCTAATGGTTTGCCCCCTCTCTGTTTTTATCTTATTTTTCTATCCCTTCCCCTATGTTAATCTGTTGAGTTTCTCAAATTCCACATATGAGTGAAATCATATGATATTTGTCTTCCTCTGACTTACTTTGCTTAGCATAATACTCTCTAGTTCCATCCATGTTGTTGCAGATAGCAAGATTTCATTCTTTTTCACTTCTGAGTAATATCCCATTGTATATATATACACCACATCTTCTTTATCCATTCATCAGTTGATGGACATTTGGGCTCTTTCCATAATTTGGCTACTGTTGAAAGTGCTGCTGTAAACATTGGGGTACATGTGCCCTCTTTGAATCAGCATTTTTGTATACTTTGGATAAATTTCTAGTAGTGCAATTGCTGGCTCATAGGGTAGTTCTATTTTTAACTTTTTGAGGAACCTCCACACTGTTTTCCAGCGCGGCTGCACCAGTTTGCATTCCCACCAACAATACAAGAGGGTTCCCCTTTCTCCACATCCTTGCCAACATCTCTTGTTTCCTGGGTTGTTCATTTTAGCCACTCTGACAGGTGTGAGGTGGTGTCTCATTGTTGTTTTGATTTGTATTTCCCTGATGATGAGTGATGTTGAGCATTTTTTCATGTGTCTGTTAAGCCATCGGGATGTCTTCTTGGGAAAAGTGTTTATTCATGGCTTCTGTCCATTGATTTTTTTTTTCTTCCTTAGGGGAAAGTGGGATGGAATGCAGTGAAATGCAGTTGTTATTTTTCCCATTTTACAGACAAGGAAACTGAGGTGGAGAGCAATTAAGGAATTTGCTCATTTCACACAACTGGTAGCAGAGCTAGAATTCATACTCAGGTGTCTGGCTGCAGAGCCATTATCCTAACCACTAAACAACACTACCTCTTTAATATTTGAAAAGTTTAAAGTTGCTGTCAGACGTTTGTGAAATTGTTTTGCTTGTATGGTTTCCAGAATGACATTTGATTTCATTTCACATTTTCATTTTGATTATTTGAAAATCAGCTTGGACAAGGGAACCTTGTTATAATCCCTACTATTTAAGCCTTTTAATAAATGTTTATTTATTTTTGAGAGCGCGAGCGTGAGTGCACCTGAGTGGGGAATGGCAGAGAGAGGTGGACAGACGATCGGGGCGGACTCTTCACTGACAGCAGAGAGCCAGAAGCAGGGTTTGAACTCAAGAACCATGAGATCATGACCTGAGCCAAAGTGCACACTTAACTGACTGAGCCTCTCAGATGCTCCTGTTATTTAAGCCTTCTAATTAAGAACATGCTTCACTGGGAAGTTGGATGGTCATGTGACAGGCCTGTATTTCAGTTCCCCCATGAGTGGTTTGGTCTCAGTATTTCTTCACAAACTTTCTCTCGTTTTCTGTTAGAGTCTATCATCCTGGTAGATACTGAGTTTTATACTTGGTTTTGTAACACAGGGACTCACAAAAGTTCTCAAGTTCTCTCACTCTCCATTAGGTCCATGCCTAAGGAATGAATTTGAAAGCCCGATGGAAGCCAGGCTAAAAGGCCCTGAGACAGCTGTTCAGCAGAGCTCAGAATTGTTTTTTGTACAAATCATATCCTCACTAACCATATATGCATTAATGAGCTCATAATCTTTTAGGATTTGTACAAATCTGTGTTCCTGCTACCAAGATTCCTCTTCCTTGACTGATTGGAACTTAGATCTAAACAGGCTATACATTTGAATCCAAAGAAAATACAATAATGTAAAATAATATTACTCTTTTTATCCTAAGGCAAATAACATTTGTGTGTAACTTCTCCAAGCAGTGGTCACCACAGAACTGCTCTACCATTGTGAGAGTGAAGAAAGAGAAACTTTTGAGGCTGCTGGTGTTCATAAAATTTTTAAAAATCACTGATTTGAATTCCTTACTATGTGCCAGGCACTGAGCCAAGCACTTTATAAACATGCCATCATTTAATCCTCACTGTTTTTGTACCCATTTAAACAAATTAAAAGTTGAGCAGCTTGCTTGAATTTACACAGCTGGAATTAGACCCCAGGTCTATGGGACTCCAGGGGCTAACCACCAGTATTTCCCATTTGCACATCTGTCATTGGGTATATTACTCAATAAGTTTCACATCATTGTAGCTAGAATGTCAGAGTTGCTGAACTATAGAACATTCAAGCCTGACATTTTACTGATGAGGAAACTGTGTTCCAGGGAGGCTAAGGCTCAGGGTCACACGGCTTGTCAAGGGCAGTCAGTCTGAACCCAAATTCAGGAAAAAATGCTGCCTTTTCTACTCTTTGATGACTAAACTAGGCTGTGTGTGTGGCATGCCCATTTCCTTTGCCCACAAAATAATTATCACTCCAGAAAAAAAGAAAACAGAAAACAAGGGAAAGTTGGAGTTTGCAAAAACAGTGAAAGTTGCTTTGGACCAGGAGTTCAACTTCATACCTTTTGTGGATTATTTTTGAGTGTTTGGGGTGATCCAGTGTCAATGCTTATAATCAGATGCTTCCAGGGTGTGGCCAAAACTTCTGTAAACTCTGGTGTGGATTTAGCTCACAGATCAGCTGTGGCTATTGTCCTGGCTGCCAGGCAACGTTTGGCTGTTTATTTTGAGATCTACCCACATGTTGCATCAGAGGCCAAAACTTCATGAGGCTCTTCACTTCCCAGAGCAAGAAGTGCTCAAGCTTCTATTTTTATCTTAAATCTGTGTGTCCATTTTAATATATTTCGTGAATGTGCTGTGTACTCAGTTGAGATGGAATCATTTCATTTTCCCCAGATAGTGTTCACATTGCCTCATTTCTCAGTACTCTACTTCATCTAGCCTATTACACTCTGGACTGAACAGCTCTTCCCACCTCTGAGTCTTGCTCAAGCTGTTTTGCTCACTTGGAATGACTGTGCTGGCTCAGCCCCCATCTCCATTTTGTTGTTGTTGTTGTTGTTGTTGAAAATTCAAATACAGTATTTTAATTTTTGAAGAAAGAGTCCACTTATTATTGCAAAGTTGATTGGCATTACTATTATATTTGGCCTCAAACCCAAGCCCTGCCACTTAACTGTGTAATCTTAGGTAAGTTACCTAACTTCTCTGAGCCTTAGTTTTCTCATTTATAAAATGGGGATAATAATGGTTACTTCCTAGGATTTTATGAAAATATACTGAAATCAGATACACAAGCACCTGTCACAGTTCCTGGCACATTTCCTAACACATGGAAGATTCTGTGGTCCCCACCTGGCTGGTTGATCACACTACAATAAATAATAGTTTCAATCTCTTCTGTGAAGCCTTTCCTAACCGTCTTCCAAACGCACATCTCAGAAATAGTCTCCCTCTTCTGATCTCTTGTTACATCATGTTGTACTTAAGATCCTATCACAATGTATCTTATCTTGTATTGCATAAATGCTGGGGTATAAGTTAGTGTCATAAGGAGATCTGCCTGTTCTCGCCCAAAGGGAAGTCTCTACTTCATTCATAGATAATCCATTGTTTGTGTTTCATTGGATTCATGTTTTGTGTCCTGATTAAACACTATTGTTAGGTGACTGTTTTGAAGTCCTCCTTAAAAGCACCATTATTATGCTAAATAATTAAAGACTTTGCAAGAATGTGTGTCATGATGTGACAGCATGGCAAACAATAGACTAATTTAAACCTCTGAATATTCATTTCCTGAAATGAATAATGTGCCATTACAGAAAGAAAAATGTAAACCTGGGTCCATAAATGAGACTTCTGAAGAATATCAGTGCTTTCCTTAGAAAGCTCCTCTTCAGCTGCCTTTTGTTTGTTCCAGGTGTTTTACAGGAAGCGGCTCAGGGTTTTGTGCGTTTATGTGCTTTTTAAAGTCTTACAACTCCTGGTTGAAGACATTGGTGCTAGAAATGACTAGATATTTAAATTTTGTTTTCTCTAACCAGTTTTCTGACTTGTGCTTTGAATAAAATTTCTGATGATTGAGTAAAAACTTATGTAATATTGCATTTGAGCCATCAGATAATACTCTTGTGTCTGTTCATGCACAAATTCATAATTTAACAAATACTTGTTAGGCAACTATTGTTGCCAGGCTCTGGGGATGTGCAGCAACTGAGACAGGCATGGCCCCTGACCTTGTGGAGTTCAAGTTCAGGTCTGTCTTATAAGTTTTGTGAGGAAAGAACTTGTTTATAAGAAATCCATGATTTTTTTCTTTCATTATTTGAAATGTGTTATAATCTTATTGTGGTTCGGTAACAAATGATTTGGTTTTCTCTTGTGCATCTAACAGAACTAGTATTAAAAGTTAAAAATCGGTTACTTATTTAACTTAGAAAGTGCTTAATATTTGTTTTGTGTTTTACCCAAATTGCCCTAATATTTGGTATCTAACTTGACCCTCACAATTACTCTGTAGGGTGCATGGTGTTCCAGTTGTGGGAAGCTAGATGCTTAGCAGGTTTAATGTGCTTGTTTGTGGAGTCATGGCCACTGAGAAGCCAACGGACTGAAACTTAATTTTTCTAATTTATTATGTTCTTGATTCAAGCTTAAAAACAAGAGGTATTAAAACTGTGTGTGTTAGAATGAAACTTTAATGGCTAATTAGAAGATGGAAACAAAGATTGGAATCAACAGTTATTTTTTATATCTTGTCTGATACCATATACTTAGCACTATGGTAGACACTGGGGAGCAGAAATGATCAATTTATAGCTTCATTGATAAGACGTGACATACACTTAGAAACGAGCTCAGTAACCCTCTAACACAGCATGTAACTGAGTGTCCAAGTGAGAAGTACAAACGGATATAGGGGTTGAGGAGATAGTATGAGCTAAAGCTGATTCAGGTGTTGTACCTTGAGCTAAATCTTCAAGGATAGGGGCCTGAGCAGGGAAAAGTCTTCCTAGGCATCTGGGAATCTCATCTTGCTCTTCCCGGAGGAGGAAAGGAGCATGATGGTGATGATGGTGATAATACTAACTAGCGTTTGCCCATTGCTTACCACTTGGCCAAAGCAATGTTATAACTAGTTCATGTACATTAACTCACTTATTACTAACCTGAATGGAGTGAATATTGGTACCGTTGCCATTTCACAGATGAGGACACTGAGGCACAGTAACTTGTTTGAGGTTGCACATGAATTCAATGCCAGCTGAAATTCCACCGGACATTTTTGAGCCCAGAGCCCCCTCTTACACTCTTAGTCACTGAATTATGCTGCCTGCTGAGGTGCCTGTGAGACAGGAAAGACACCATTCTTGCTGGAGGGGAGATGTGGATGGAGTCATGATGAGAGAAATAGTGGAATAAGTAGGTTAGGCCGAATGGAGAGTCTAAAGTTTAGGCAGAAGACATTAGACTTTATCTAGGACACAGTGGCAAACCATTGAGAGCTTATGATTTCATCACAATGAGAACATGGTACACTTTTTTTTTTTTCTTCCAGGTAAACTAGGGAGCCATAGACAAAGAATTGGGACCTAGAGAATGGGGTAGAACAGAGGGTGGGAGAACAGGGTATGGAGCTATTAGAAGGGCCATGATGTAATCCAGGTGTGGGAGGTACATGATTAGACTGGGAGTGTGGGTGGAAATAGAAATGACAAGGACTGGAACCAGCACTGGGCCTGAACCCAGGTGATTCAGGGCCAAATGAGTTCCCTGTATTACATCATTTGGCACTTACAGCAACTCCACAGGCAGGTGGTACTACTACCATTTCTTTTTTTTTTTTTTTTTCAACGTTTATTTTTGGGACAGAGAGAGACAGAGCATGAACGGGGGAGGGGCAGAGAGAGAGGGAGACACAGAATCGGAAACAGGCTCCAGGCTCTGAGCCATCAGCCCAGAGCCTGACGCGGGGCTCGAACTCATGGACCGTGAGATCGTGACCTGGCTGAAGTCGGACGCTTAACCGACTGCGCCACCCAGGCGCCCCATTACTACCATTTCTAAGGCTGTGGGAATGGGGATTACAGGAGGTTAATGTGGATTAGTAAGTGCTGGAACAGGGAGCTGAGCCTTCATCTGTCTCAGTGTCCTCATTTTAAGGTAAAATAAGATAGTTGGGTGATAAAGTAGGGTTGCTGAAAAGGTATAGAGAATTGTTCACATAATAAATGGTAAAGTCAAGGGAGAAATCAGCATTCCAAGGGAGCAACAATGTAAGAGCGAAGGCAGAGGGCTTGTGACTGAAGATGAAAACAAAGAGAAGAGTGGAGCAAGTGGAAGAGGCTTCCAGAAGGAAACATTATAGTGGGGATGAGAGACTGTGGAATTGCTCTGGCAGAGCAGCCATGAAGGAGAGGATGGTCAGGGATTCAGACTGGATCTGCAGGTGTGTCAGCAGGTAGAAGAGGCGTGTGCATATGTGTGGCATGTGTTCTAGTAACTCCACAGCAGAGGCAGGTAGATGTGGGAAGGGGGATTCTTGCCAGGGAGGGGTGGGGACAGGAAGATGGGTCAAGTTCAGGAGCACCTGTTGACTCATATGCTGTCCTGCTGTCTGCCAGCTGGGGCTGGGGAGAGAGTAAGGTGAGGCCAGATGACCTGAGGGGAACTGGGGAGGCCAGCTAGCAGCACCTGCCAAGAACTATAAGTCTTCAGGCACCCCCAAGCAAGGGAGGGGACTCTGTTTTGTAATAGAGAACTAAGGAGCTGAGGAAGTAATATTTTTCATCAGCCAGATTTAATGGCAGCAGAACGGATGAGCAAATCCTCTAGGACCTCACCCTCCTAAGGGAGCCCTTAACTTGCCCAGTACCAGCCATTCAGCAGGGTCTGGGTGAGCTCACAATGCTTGGCAGTCACTCAGGCGCCACACGATGGTTGAGGTTGGTACTTACCAGAAACCCTGCAGAATCCAGGAAAAGGTATGGCCAGAAACCTGCCATGATTAAGAGTGGGGTCAGCAGGTGCGTGCACCCAACAGACAGCTCTTACAAAGAGACCCCATCTAGTGGAGGAGACCATTCCTGAGGCAGTTATGTGGTTACCTGATTATATAAAGTTCTGGAAGTAGACAAGGAAGATGCCCATCAGGACTGCTCGTGGTGGTTGTAATGCTGGAGGTTATAATGCTGGGGCTGAGAGCTAGTGAGATGCACCTGAAAGGAAGGGCATGTAGGGTTTGGATATTTTGGGAAGAGAAGCATGCCAACCAGTAGCATTTGTGTGAATAAAACATAAAGGGAGCATTGAGTGAGGTGTGCACTGAGGAAGGAAGGGATAGGCTGGCTGCCTGAAGCTGCTTTTCTGCTTTGGGAGATGGGGAGGGATTGGAGCATGGTGGTCTTTGAAGGCAAGAGAATGGATTTCAGTGTGAGGTAGTGGGCAACAGGAGTCACCACTGATTTACTTCGGATGGAAACTTAGAGGTGAGAATGCCATGTAGGAAGATTAATCTGTCCAGAGTGGGTAAGAGAGCTAAAAATCTGGACTCTGGGAGACCTTTGCAAAATATATGTGGAAAAGGAAAGTTTCTATTTTCCAAGGGTCTTAAAAGCATACCATCTTCCCTTCCTATCTGTAATTGTTTACTGCAGTAAACTTCCAAATTTGTTACTGTAGCAAGTAACCGATTTGAAGAGATTTTGTTGAATAATGCTAGAAAACACCTGCCATATTGATTAAGTACAGAATTAATTTTTTTTTCCAGGTTGCATTTACTCTTAACCAGCGTTGGTTTGTTTTAATGCAACTTGATGATACAGCAAGATTATTTGAGGCGGGTCTGAAGCTGATGTAGAACTCAAACATTTGTTTTACCACATAGGGTTCTTTTCCTGCCTCCGTTAGAGCACTTCAGTTGTAACAAAAACCTGCTGTCTGTCTTTCTGGACTCTAGACTCTGAAGGCTGAGATGGTGTCTTCCTCATTGTATGTACTCAGCCCCTAGCTCATTCCTTTTCAAATAGCAATTGTTGAATGGGTAGATGGAGAATGATTATAAAAAGATAGTTTTTCGGGGCGCCTGGGTGGCGCAGTCGGTTAAGCGTCCGACTTCAGCCAGGTCACGATCTCGCGGTCCGTGGGTTCGAGCCCCGCGTCAGGCTCTGGGCTGATGGCTCAGAGCCTGGAGCCTGTTTCCGATTCTGTGTCTCCCTCTCTCTCTGCCCCTCCCCCGTTCATGCTCTGTCTCTCTCTGTCCCAAAAATAAATAAACGTTGAAAAAAAAAATTAAAAAAAAAAAAAAAGATAGTTTTTCTCTGTTCTTTGTTACTCTTATTTATTCTTTAAGTTTATAAATGACCACTAATGCTCTGGATGTAAAGAGATTTGTGTCGGTCATTTGGGATGGAGAGTATTGTAGTCGCTATACTTTACTCTGACTGACAGCACTGATCCTACAGTGATATTTTGGTATGTATAAGTGCTGATGATTGTGCTTTTTTTTAAGCTTATTTATTTATTTTGAAAGAGAGAGGGAGGGGGAGAGAGAGAGAGAGAGAGAGAGAAAATCCCAAGCAGGCTCTGCACTGAGCCTAGTGTGGGGCTGGAACCCACGAACTGTGAGATCATGACCTGAGCTGAAACCAAGAATTGAACACTTAACTGACTATGCCCTTGATGGTTGTGCTTTAAAATTGGCTGTCTCTAGATGTTAACAGGACTGTGCTGTGGTAGTCCTGCAGCAGAAAGTCACTGGCTTAGAGGTCAGGTGGCCTAGGTCCCAACCCTGGCACACACAGCTCATAGGGCCCCTCTAGCCACCACCACCCCAACAATTCCCACCTTTGCCTGGGTGATGCCCCTTATATTTTAATGATGATGTCACTTCCTTAGCATCACCCGCCCTGACCATCTTCTGAACTAATTCTGGTTGCCAAGTCTATGTTTTTATGGGAGCCTGTGATTTTCCTTTATAGCACTTATCACAAGTAATTATTGCAGTGATTATTCTATTAATGTCCTGTCTGATGAGGCTGAAAGTTCCGCAGTGACAGGAACATGTCTAGCAATTGCACCACCGTGTTCCTGTCTCCTGACAGAGTACCTGGCACAAACTTACTCTGGGTAAATACACATGGGGCCAGTGAACTGGGGTAGATTTGACAAGGCACTTACCCTCTGTGAGATATCTTTTTCTTCACCTGTTTAAAACCACATATTAAGGTTTATCTTTAAAGTTCTTCAAGTCAGAGCTTTATGGATAAACTCTTCAATAACAATCAGTTATTCACATACATGATCAGAAATTTAAATGGTACAGAATTAAAATGAAACTGTATTCAATCCCTCACCAGAGATAACAAATATTAAAAGTTCATTGTTTTCACAAATAGAAGAAAATAAAACAAACCACAGTTCACTGGAGTTGAATGGATTCACAGTGGGGTGGGATTATTTTCCTTATTTTCTGATCCCATGAAGTAGCTGTCCTATTTCACTTTCAAAATGTTTAGTGCCTTTGTGATGGGATAGAACTTTCATGGAGGGATCTGTGCTGAGAACAGGTGTGGCCAAGGCCTTCAGTTAAATTCCTGTGATAACCTGCTCCATGCATATTTATAGCTATCCATGTAGATTTTACTGTTCTGGGGTGGGGGGGGGGGGTTGAAAGTCTTCTTTATAGGATTTGAGGATCACATCCAGCTATTGCTTAATAAAGGAGTAAGGCAAATTGGATATTCCAAGGCTGTGTGATTTCAGGAACGTTTTAAAAACATAGAGGTTTAGAAATAATGTTTACCTAAGATTTGCAGCTTAAAAAGCACTTTCATGTAGAGTGTTTAGTCTTTGATTTTATATGATTGAGGGAAATCATTGAAGGAATGGGGTGTGGCAAATGGATACATTAATTCTCACAGATTAAAAAAATCTCAAGGAAAAATGAATATTTATGTATTTGTCCTTTAATTTGATGGGAAAATCTACCTTGGTACATTTTCTAGCTCTTTATCCCAAAGAGAATGTGAGAGACACTACTCCACGCCTGCTACAGTGACCAAGTGTGGTATATTTGGGGGTGAGGGAGTGCCTTACTGGTGCCTAATAGTGCTCAGGAATAAAGTTCATATGGTTTGTTTGAAAAATCAGTATACTAAAACTTTGGGCTTTTATCTGAAAATTGTGGTAATTTACTATTAGCACCAGCATACTCTATGTAAGTGAGGTCTGTGGGGAAGGTGATTTTGTTCACGGTCCATGGGTTATAGTAGGTTCATACAGTCACCTTGAGTGGTAGTGTGTGGGGGTGGCGAGAGTGAAGAAACCAACAAGCATGGGCTCCTCCTGCCCTGGGACTTAGCCTCAGAAATGGCTCAGAGCCAGACATCAGAGACAGGCTCTGGGTATTCTTGGCAGGGCAGCAGCTGTTTACTGACAGCCTGTTACTTAAGAAGTAAGTTACTTAAGAAGTGCCAGATGGAATCCCTAAGCTTTAAAACCTAACAGACTCAAATGTTATGGAAGTTTAAATGAGCCTAGGTTGGAATTCCCAAATAAACTAGGGTTGATTTAATATTCACCAGGGTAATGCAAGTTAAGTACTATCATAGTAGTCAGTACCATGCAAGTATCCATATGTACTCCCCGCTACTTGGGTGATTACATTGCAGGGACTAATTCCACCATCCCCTTGCATCCCTAGGAATGGTGTATCTTGAAACTTCAATTATCATCATCACCTCTTGCCCTGCAGGGAGGAGCCTGGATGAGACATAAAATACAGCAGTATCACCTTTGCAATACCATTCCCACCTTCTCTTGCTTATGTGACACTGAAAGGACAATTCTGATCTTCCTGAGTCTTTTCTAGTGCTACATCCTGCTCTTTCTGTCTTTTATAATATCTTGGGACTAATGCATTAGTAATTTAATAAGCACCTACAATATGCCAGACATTTAGTTATCTCAAATACGCAAAACCCTGCAAAAGAGCCAACATTGACCTCATTTTATATACCTAGGAAACTAAGACTGCTAGTAATTGGCAAAGCTCACATTTGAACAAAATTCTGTCAAGTTTTAAAGTCTGTGTTCTTCCTAAAAATAACGCAGACAATAATTAAAATATTTACTGAGCACTTATGCACCAGGTAGTAATAAACTTATAGTTATCTACTAAAGAAAAATTGAGAAAGAGGAAACTAAAAATCAGAAAATTGCCCAAGATTATTTAGTAAGTAGTACACCCCAAATTTGTACCCATTTGATCTGGTTGTAAAGGCTTTGCCCACTGAGCAAGACCACCTACTGGACTTTTGTGGGAGTTGTACTCGAGAAGAGGTAAAACCAAGGTAGAGTTAAGAACAAGTATGGTTAAGAGGAATTGAAAGACAAAGTGTTTGTAGGTTAACCAGAATCAGACTTTCTCTTTCTTTACTTTCTAGGTGTCAGCTTCTTCTGCTTCCACCAGCAAGTCTTCCAGTATGAATCCCACAGACACCAAGGTATGAATAGTCTTTAAGGGTATACTTGGGTGAATGCCTTTAAGTGATTATTTTATAAAGCAAAACAAATGTAGACTGACAAACGTGTTATATGTCCTAACAAGCTTAAGTTATGGAAGTAAACATTTTCTTCCTAATTTATAGAGATCTTTGGAAACCCACCTTTCCTTTTAATATTTACCTCAAGTATCATCTGTGCACTTCTACATTGTTTTAGAATATCTAGACAAGAGAGGTAATGCAGAGATTTTTTGTTGTTGTTCTAGGCTTGATGGAGTTTTTAAATGATAAAATGATCTAAGTACATTTTTCTGGATATAGTGAAGAATATGAATGCTTCTTATTAAAATAATAATATTTTATAATATTCTAGCCATTTAAAACTCAATGTACAGGGGCGCCTCGGTGGCTCAGTTGGTTAAGCATCCAACTTCAGCTCAGGTCATGATCATGGTTAGGGAGCTCAAGCCCTACGTTGGGCTCTGTGCTGAGAGCTCAGAACCTGGAGCCTGCTTTGGATTCTGTGTCTCCATTTCTCTCTCTTCCTCCCCCAATTCATACTCTGTCTCTCTCTCAAAAATAAATAAACATTAAAAAAATTTTAAAAAAATAAATAAAACTTAGTGTACAAATGAGAAAATTTATACTAAGTGAACATGAAACAAGTGACATAATACTGGTTACTTTAGATACTTTCTTAAGTTTGTGAAATTTTAGTCCTATGGGACAACATCTTATTGATAAAACTTTCAGCTCTATTTGGGATTTATTCTAATAATTATTTCTTGGAATTTCAGTAGAAAAAGAATGCTGTACAGTGGAGTTATCACATAGAGTAAGCGTAGTTCTGAAGAGTTGGCTAAAGCTGCCTTAACCCTCTCCCTTAGTTACCGTATCTCAAGCTGTGTTTCTTGGACAATTGGGGTGGAGAATTAAAGCGGGCACATTTTCAAGAAGCTCTTAACTAATTTTTATGAGCTAGTATCCTTTAGTGCCCTTAAAAGCTAACCCAGCTCCATTATTATTAAGTTGCTCTTGTTTAAAATCACTGACATGTTTTTTGCTTTCTGCCTTCCATGTTACTTTGCTATCCCAGTAGGATCCTATACTAAAACTTAGTACTGGCACTGTAATTTAGTGCTGTTGGGAGATCTTATAGTGTCTTGTTGAGCTGTTTGTTTGTTTGTTTGTTTGTTTTAAATACTTATTTAAATATTTAGATTTTAAGTATTTAAAATGTTTAAATATTTAATTCAAATATTGTTGAGAGATAGCATGCAAGCAGGGGAGGGGCAGAGAGGAAGACGGAGAATCTAAGCAGGCTGCAGGATTCGAGCTGTCATTGTAGAGTCTTATATGGGGCTCAAACTTATGAACCATGAGATCATGATCTGAGTTGAAGTTTCATGCTTAACCAACTAAGCTTCCCAGGTGCTCCTCATGTTCAGCTATTTTTGAAGGACATTGTAAGTATCTTGAAGAATACTATTCAAATCTCTAATAAATGTCATCTAGCATATCTTTTAACTTAAAAAATGTTAATCTAAAATTGTTTTTATTTAGTATTTTACATGAATTTTTAAATTGTTTTCAAAATATACATTACCTGATCTATTCATCTATTAGTTGTCACTATTTACGAAGACCAAGCTTAATCTTAGAATATTAAAAAAACTTAGACTATCGGAGAAGCATCAACCAATAAGCCACAAATCTAGGATTTCTTTTTTATTATTTTGGTTCTCATTTGACCCATTGCCTGACTCTAATCCATTGCCCCTGACTTTCGTTTCGAGGACCAGTGCTTATTTCAAGTGTCCACAAACCCTTCAACCATTGCTAAGGATTAATCAGGAGAATTCCTGGAAGTCCTACAGAACTAGAGGAGGGGAGGAGAGAGAGGGGAAAGTAGGGAAAAAGTGGGAGAGACCAAAATAAGTGTCTTGGTGATGAAATATCACCAATGGCTGACTCAGGACCACTTTTGGCATCAACTCCCTTTCTTGGTGGATTTCAGTTACAATGTTTTTGTGATGTTTGTGTCATAACATTTATACTAGCCTTCTCTTGAAGATTTTTGTGAATGTGAACTTGAGTGTATTTTTTCAAATATTTTGAGCTTTTAGAAAAAAGATGTTAATTCAAGATAATACCTATACTGAATCCTGTGTTCCATACCTTTCAAATAAAAGTCCATATACCTCTGAAGAGGAAGGATATGTCTAGATCTAAGTTCTTTCTCTCTTGCCCCTGGTGCATTAGAATCAGTGGTCATACTGCTGTAGTTAAGATGGAAGGTCAGATTTCTAATCAGGATAAAATCCCTGAAAGACTATGTAGCATGAACAATGGAACCAGATGGCCTGGTGTGGAATCTCATTTCATATCAGCCATGGTATTCAGAAACACATCTTTGCTTTTGTTTCCTTATCTGTACAGTTTGGATAATAGTACATGTTTCACAAGCCTATGTAAGAAAACAAACATTAAGGGTATTAGTGCCTGTCCTACAGCAGATGCCCAGTAGGAGCTGTCTAACACTGGAGAGACAATGTTGTACAGTGTGGTGATTGAGAACACAAAACCCCAGCTCTACCATGGGTATCCTTGGGAAGTTATTTAACTTCTTTGTACCTAAATTTCTCATCCCTGAAGTGGAGATGATGATGATAGGATGATGATGATACCTCCCTCATAGAATTATTATGAGGACTGAGTTGGCATATGTAAAGTTTGGAGCAGTCCTTGATACTAAGAGGTAATCAATAAGCATTAGTTATTATTGTTATCACTATTATGTTAAGCACCACCACCTTCACCAAAAATAAATTTGGGAAATGTATTAGCAACTACTAATAAAAATATTCCATTATAAACTACTTACATGTGTGAGCATAAATTCTTAATTGTTTTGTAGAGTTCTTCCTTGCAACATCTGATTGACAAATTACAAAGTAGAAGCTGTTCATAGATCTAAACCACTACAATACCAGCTGCTTGTTTTCCTTAATAATCATTAATAAATTTCATTTGCATAAATTCAAAAAGCATAGTAGCAAATACAGAAACTAACAAAGATCCTAATTGAAAGGATCCCAAATTAAAATTCCTTTAAAAAGATTTGTGTGGTTATGAACTTGGTTTCCTTCTCAAACAACATGTATGTTGGTATAATGAGGGTCCGTTCGTTATAGGAGGAATGTTTGTATTTTCATGGCTGAAGCACAAGGCGTGATACATCAAGAGGGTATTTGGTGTTGGCTTTTTCAAATAGAATAAAAAATAGGAGTTTATGTTAACACCACCAAATAGATAAAAAGGAAAGAAATGACAGGAAATATTGGCCTAATTTTTCATCTTTTATTTTGAAAAGTTCAAAAATGTTTAATCCAGTTTTATTCCAGTTTCACATCTTGCCTATACCAAGAATGCATGTATGTACTTAAGGGATTGTATTTTTCAACACAAATGACCTTTGGTTGGGTAAAACTGAGTAAAACACTCCAGTAAAGAGCTTAAGTCACAATGAGACCTTCTAAAGCATTCTTAGAACTTTATATTGTGCATAAAAAATCTATGTACTGTTTACAGGATGTTATAAAATTTCAGAAAAAATTTGACAGTACTTATGACTATTGATTTGGTCATAACCAAGCATTAGAAATATAGGTGGAAGAAATGGCCCAATCAGCCTGTACACAGAGAAATTGAAGGAAAGGGTTCAGAAGTTAGTTTTACTAATGGCGATTTTATAGATTTTTGTCACGGAAAAAAAAGTAAATCCAAATTGCAATATTTGCTTGAGGCTTTAGAATTTTAGTGCCTACCACTTCTTGGAGTTACATACATACGCATGGAGTAGATGCAGTAGAGGAGTAGAACGAGTCTCGATATAAACATTTAGCCCAATGATACATGATACTTATTTGACTGTCAGATTAAATAAAATCACACTTGGGGCTGTGCTCTTGTATTAGGCTATTCCAATCAGCAAACAGATGGAAGGACAGCATTCCCCCAGCAAGAAAAGACCCAAAAAACAGGTGATGTGGTTCATTGTACTAGGGGACATTTCTGTTTGCTAATGGTGGCCTCACCTGCTCAGCATGCACTAATAATTACAGTTCGAGATCTTCAGTAACTCACTCATCACGGACTTTGTGGTAGGCTTGGTGACCCATCGCTCATATTCTGGCACTAAAACTAAATGTCACTGCTTTCTGTTCTCCTTGGCTCTGTCACCATCCCATTGTTTCACACTGACAGCCAAAACCTGTGGTATTTCACACAAAGATCAGTCATATCATTGGCTTTGAAGGATGAAGATTTTTTTTTGTTTTGCTTATATATTAGCTACAATGTTTGTAGCAGTAAATTTTTACATATCTTTGGTACACATAACAAAAGTAAGATGTAAATTTCTATCTAAAAGTAAGAGCAGAGTGTTAGTGTACTTAATGTGTTTATCTAAACAGTTAAAATTCCAAGAAAAGTATAATAAACTTAGAAAGCTTATATTTAGATCAAAATCATCTCCTTTGGAAAGCTTTCTTAGTTGAAGAAAATCTATGTTAAACTTTATAAACTATGTCTTTTTTTTCCTTTCTTCTGTAATTCCTTCCCTCTTTTCTTTATTTTTCTGAGTTTAGGCTGCAAAAACAGAACCTGAAAACAAGTCACAATCAACTAAGGTAAGTAATTTAAGTCAACTAGTGAGTTGTTTGGATTCTTAGCAGTAATAATGAATAACCAATTTACTCCATTGGTGCTACTGAACGGTAAAAGGATTTTTTTGTCAACTAATTTAATTAATTTTGGATTACCCTTTTAAACTTTTTTTAGAGCATAAGTGAATAATTATAACATTAAGTCCGTACATTAAAATGAATTTATTTTGTAAATGAAAACAATATATTTCAGAAGGCATTTTGTTCAGGTCTAGATTTTTGTTATAGTTGAAGTCATTGTTAAAAAAAGCAGTAGGAACCAAGGAGAAAGGACAAAGGGTAATGAGTATCCAGTTACTTTAAAAATGGGACATCAAGGGGCGCCTGGGTGGCGCAGTCGGTTAAGCGTCCGACTTCAGCCAGGTCACGATCTCGCGGTCCGTGAGTTCGAGCCCCGCGTCGGGCTCTGGGCTGATGGCTCAGAGCCTGGAGCCTGTTTCCGATTCTGTGTCTCCCTCTTTCTCTGCCCCTCCCCCGTTCATGCTCTGTCTCTCTCTGTTCCAAAAATAAATAAACGTTGAAAAAAAAAAAATTAAAAAAAAAAAAAAAAAATGGGACATCAAGAGTAAATGTCTTTTGAACCCAGCACCTAGATGACTTACAGATGAGAGTCTTTGCTAAGAGGATCCTAGGTTTATCTTAACAGTCTTATCTCAGTTTGTGGAACGAGTTCCAGTTTCTCAGGAGACAACTCTGACTTTCCCTTGGGAGTGGCTTCCCTGACTCATGGCTGTCTAGACTGAAAGCCAATCTGTATCCATGTGGAGATGGACCCGAGGGTGTCTGCAGGCAAATGTTTATCCTACATACGATGGTGCACATTACTTCTTTCAAGCATGCTTAAGCAAATACTCAGATAAGACTGCAAGGCTTCCTGTGGGAAAGCACAGAGATGTCCTTTATTTATTTATTTTTTTTTAATTTTTTTTTTCAACGTTTATTTATTTTTTTTGGGACAGAGAGAGACAGAGCATGAACGGGGGAGGGGCAGAGAGAGAGGGAGACACAGAATCGGAAACAGGCTCCAGGCTCTGAGCCATCAGCCCAGAGCCCGACGCGGGGCTCGAACTCCCGGACCGCGAGATCGTGACCTGGCTGAAGTCGGACGCTTAACCGACTGCGCCACCCAGGCGCCCCCAGAGATGTCCTTTAAATGCAGGCAAGGGGAGGTCATCTGGGTGGAAGGTGAACTTATCTGATTGTATGTAGCTCCTTTGGGTTGACCGCTCAGAGTGATAATCTTATAGTCCACTATAGAGGAAGAATTGAGCTGCAAGGTGGAAATCATCTGCTGTTCCATTTGGTTGTTTACACAATCTCAAGAGAATTGGGTTTCTGGTGATATCTCCTTCTCGACTTGTAACACAGAAAAGACTATGTAAATCATTAAATTGCAGAAATACCATGTTCATTCCCTACAAAGGGAGATTTTTAAAAGAAAGAATCTAGAGTAAGATTCCCAATCAACAAACTCAGAGGTCACAGTGACCATGTGACATCTCTGTGAATGGACTTGGCGTTTACTAAATGATCTGTATGAATTGTGAAAAACAGCCAATAAGTTAGAGATACATACCTATTTGAAAAATCATTCTAAATGAAATGCTAATTTTTTATTACTCTTATGATTGTCATTATCATGCTGTTGGTAGAATAACTATTGACAAGCAGCACATGTGTATTCCTCTAAGTGAGCCTTTCCCAAGTGAGGCAGAAGGGTCTAATTTGGAGTTCTGTTCTTAAGCCTGTTTGGAAGTAATAAAAGAAAGGACTCCAATGTAACTGAGATTTTATCTTTTGAAATTAACAGCCATCTGTAGTTCCTGAGAAAAAAACCCAAGAAATAAAGCCAAAGGAACACAAAGAGGTAAGTGATCATCATTAAGACTTGTTATCAGGGGCACCTGGGTGGCTTAGTCGGTTAAGCGGCCGACTTCGGCTCAGGTCATGATCTCTCGGTCCGTGAGTTCAAGCCCCGCGTCGGGCTCTCTGCTGACAGCTCAGAGCCTGGAGCCTGTTTCAGATTCTGTGTCTCCCTCTCTCTGACCCTCCCCCATTCATGCTCAGTCTCTCTCTGTCTCAAAAATAAATAAACGTTAAAAAAAAAATTAAAAAAAAAAGACTTGTTATCAATAGGTAGGTGAAGCCTTTTTTGTGTGTGAGGGATAAAATTCTGAACTCTCATTTATTTGTTTTTCTGGCTTAAATGGCACCACCATGTGGCAGCAGCAGGATTTGCAATTTATTAATGTCCTATGAACGCTCACACTTCATAGAGGAAAGCATCAATATTTGTTGTGTTGTTAACAGTGTGGTGTGTGTGTTTCAGCCAAAAAGCCTACCCAAGCATGCATCAGATACAGAAAGCAAGCATGTTCATAATGAAAAAGCAGTTTCCAGATCAAGTGAGCAGTCGACATCTGAGAAATCAACAAAACCAAAGGTATACCTCTCAGATTGATAGGAAAACACTACCATCAACTAGAGAATAAGATGCACGTCCTCTATCTATATGGACATGTGTAGTTGAATCTGTGGAGCTATGCTGAACATACCTTGTATTGTAAGGATTCGGTGCTATCATTTTACTGGTTTTACAAATAACCTTGTGGAAACTTGGGCCTCTGGAAAGCTCAAGAAATACATCAGATTGGTTGAGGGGAAGTTCAGTCCAGCCTTCTTCCACTGCACAGCAGTGCCCAGTCATGACTACAAGGCAGCAGACTCTGGTGTCTCATGGATGGGAAGCTTGGGGTACTGGTTGCCACCTGGGCCCCTCTTCTCAGAGTTAAGAGCACAGATGCTCTACATGATCTGCTCTTTACATGGAACTCTGAAAGAGGTGTTTAGAATTTCGTTGTAGAAGAGGTGAATTTATAGAGCCAAAAAATCAGAAATAGATTCCATGCACAGCTAATGGAGGTCAACTCTTTGAAGAATAAACACTTATGAGAAGAACTTTTCCATTGAGAGCTCTTAGAAGACATCTAGGAGACCTGCTTGACAAGGGACTTGATAGAAGGTGGTTATACAAATGTGGCTCATCACTTAAAGGCAGCCATTATGTGTTTTGTTCAATTCTATTTTGTTTGGCTTGCAGTATTACTAAAATTTTTTTAATGCGTTGCCAACAATTCAAGTCATAATGTTTCACATAAAATTCAAATTTCTAGCTTCTCTTGAAACATCAGATTATGTGGCAACAATTGGCTACAACTTTATAACAATTTATCACAGTCCCTACCTGGCCCCCTTCAAAATTTGTGCACCTGCGTGCACTCTGTAGCTCTTGAGTCCAGCCTTATGTGGTCCCCACTGTTGTACTATGTGTAGTAGAAGCTAGTAACCTTTTCCTCAGCACTGTGTCCATGATAGTTATAACTGGCTCAGTAGTGATACTTGAAATGCTTGATCTTGAAAACAGTCATTCAAAGATACGTAGTTCTGTTAATCTTTTTATCCCCTTTAGACTAAATCACAGGATGCAGTTTCTGCTGGCAGAGAAGGTGTTGCTGATATAGCTGCAGCATCTGCCAAACCAGATAACAAGGTAAGCACACCTAGGCAGACATGAAGTGTATGTGGGCCTCACTGCCTGTCGGGTCTCTTTTATGAAAAATGCGTGCTCGGTGAAGACCCATTACAACCTGGTTTTTCGTTTGGTTCTCAGTAAGCATTTAGGGATCTGGTGCTACCATGCTCAAATAACCTGTATTTGGTAAAACCGAGCACTGTTCTTTGTGTGAAATTTAATGAAGAAGAGGATGCATCTAAAAGATACAGAGTGAGCAAGATAACAAAACTGATTTGAGAATTCATGTGTTCAGTAAATATTTACTGAGCACCTGCCATGTGTAAGGCCTGGTATGAGTACCAAGAAAATTAAAATGTGAGTTGACTCAGACCCTGCTTTCAACAATATTTATAGCTTTGAAATTAAGCAAATAAAATTGCCATATGTGAATAAGCATTTCTCTCAGCTTTCAACCTGGAGAGCATCTGTCTTGATATGAGTAAATAACAAGCAGTCATAACATATACATGAGTTGATAGGGGAAGTTTTCAAAGGAGACATCCCAGCCCTCTCAGGAGAGAGTATATATGCCCCTCTGACTAATGATGGGCAAGTCTTCTTTAGATCATTTGAAGAGCTATTTCAAATACTAGCCTGGAAATGTAAGATGAGAAGTAGTCTACTGTTTCTACCCATAGCAAGGCAGAGTTACTAATCAGTTTACAGGCCACGTCTCCCTAGAAATGCTCCTTACTTCTCTGGAAGCCCCAATTAAGTAATTGCGGCAAAAGTAAGAAGATAGAAATGAATTTTTTAAAAAGTAGTACTGATTTATCTGTTTTCCTAATTTTCAAAATAGGAAAAGTATCCCCCTTCAGGCTAGATGGTAAGGAAGGTCATAGGATAAAAGTATGGCACATCTTGAAACACCAGTTTTTCTCAGATTTTGAAAAGGAAGAGACACATTAGTTTGTATGCAAACTAATGCAGATATTCTATGGAGTTATGGCAAAATTTACATAAACCTTTAAATGAAAATACTCATATTAAAAAAAAAATGTGTTTTCTTGTATATTTTCTTGAGACTCCCACCCCCTCCCCTCTCTAAGGATAAATGTTACTCTGTGTTGTTGATGAGGGGTACTTAGATGAAAACGTTTGAAAAATGGTTAGATTTAAGACAGAAGATTAGATTTGTTCAAAAAGATTTAAAAATGTCATCAATTTGAAATTTTATGCTAGATATAAAGTAGCTAGGGAAAAAGTGAAAGCTAACCAGTAACATGAGAGGCATATGTGGAAGTCTGGTGTGCTTGAACTTGTGGCAAAGCATTTCACTTTGTTTGTCTCTGATCCATCTTCCTGAAGTGAGATTGATCAGATCTTCAATTGGGGCTGGGGTACTTAGCATGTTTAAAGCACTGTCGTATGACTGCAGGACACCCTAGCAGCAGGCTAGCGCATCCAGGGGCGGGAAGAAGACAGAATCCCTGGGACTGCATTCCAAGGCAGATTAAGACAAGCTCCCACTAGAAGCTCTTTGGTGGGGAATGGAGGGCTTCTGTCTGTTTGCAGGATTACACACACTTTGAGTAGATCCAGTTTGAGTTTGGCATGAAGGGTAGGTAGCTAGGATTGCAGGCTTGCAGATGCATCAGAGTGGAAAAGTGTGAGATGTGTTCTGGGTACAAAGTGAATTCCATTGAGGGTGGGGCACACGGGGCATGAGCAGTGGGACTGTAAGACCAGAAAGACAGGTCCAGGCACTGCTGTGGGTAGTGCTGAGATGAGTGGTAGCTATTTAACCAGTAGAGGATACACACTGGAGGTTAGAGAACACACAGAGTGGTGGCAGTGCACCGAGTTGTGGGATTGAGTGACCACAGTCCTAAGTGAGCCTAAATTAGAGCTGGGATAGAATGAGATAGTGGGGAGAAATGCCAGAGGCACTGCAGAAGTGAAATCTTCAGGTTTTAGAAAAGAATTGGCTGCAGTGGGCAAAGGTATCATAAACTCTGAGATAACCTTGGGCTTCAGATCTGAACGAGCTAGGTTGGTAACCCTAAAGTGAGTCCAGGGGGGCACTGTCTGGTTCCTGCAAGTGCAGGGCCGGCTCTGATGAGAGAGAGTGCCTCTCTAAATTGTGACCTGGTCCCTGGTTACGACTGATGGGTGGACAGGTCAGAAGGAGAACTGGTTGAGGTCCAAAGTGGCCCGATTTTCGATAGGCTGAATTGAAACGTTGGAGAGAGACGTGTAGCAAGGCAATTGGAATGTTGTTCTGAAGGACAGGAGAATGAAGAGAGCGGGCAGAGAGGAGGAGGAAGGAAGGAGGGGATAACAAATATGAATGCATACTGCATAAGGTTGTGGTTGAATCCTCAGAGTGGATTTGGTTGCCCAGATACACGCTCTCACCCTGGTGACCCCTGCGGTGTTTTTAACAATAGCGGTGGTCACTTATTTAGCACTTAATCATCCAACGAGTACCTACATAGTGTTTAGTATGTACCAAACACACTTTGATAGATGAATTTATCTAATTCTCATAACCCCCTGAGGGAGGTGCAGTTACTGTCCCCGTGTCACACATGACGTTACTGAGCTACAGAAGAGGTAGTCTGCCTGAAGACTCATGTGGGCAGTGCATAGGAGCTGGTGTGCTCTCCATCCCCCATGCTCTGCCACCCACATTTCAGAGACCTCCACATGGGACGCTTTTCTGTTGTCTTAAACCTGGCATCTTCACCTGTCTACTTCCCCTCAGTCCCTGCAAGTGTTTGGCCCTGGCTCTAGAGAATCGTTTTGCTTCGGGCCACCAGTGTGAGGCAGAAACATGGAATGTGTAGGGCTGGGGGCAACGCAGCAGGAGTGGCAGAGAATGATGGCACAAATGCCAGAGGATCCCTAGGGTGGTGCTCAGTCATGGCTGCTGTGAGAGATGTGTTGGATTAGGGGTGCTTACTGAGATCACACTTAAGAAACGATTATGTGTGGGTCAAGCATGGAGATTGCAGATTGGAGAGTTATCGGCAGTGTTTGAAAGAGCAACTGAAACATTTTAGGGAGATTAAGAAAGGAGTGGATGGTGAAATGCTAAGTCAGGGGGTGAGAGGTCTTAATGTGTGCAGGCAAAGGTTGAAAGAGCAACAGTGAGAAGTGGCCACTTAGAGAAAAAATTCTTGGGTGCTGTGAGCTGACTGTGGGCCCTTGGAGAGGCAACCAAGAGCAAAGAAGAAAGAGATGGTAGTTCTGGATTCAATTCTTGGTTTTTCCTTTACTGTGTGACCTAGGAAAAATTACGTCACATCTCTGAGTCTTGCTCTCCACATCACTAAATGAAATAAATTATGCTGTTCTCGAAAAGGATATGACATATACAACATGTTGTCTGGCACAGAGGCAGATGTTCAATATATGATCTATGCTGTTAATATTAGACTCATTTTTAAATATGTAATATCATTGAACTTGTTGAAATACTTAGTAATTTGAATTTGTTAGATTATTGAAGAAAAATATGTGAAAAAGTTTTTATTTCTTTCTAAAATCCACCAGAAAAAAGAAAAGAAATCATTAACGTCTGCTGTACCAGTTGAATCCAAACCGGGTAAACCATCTGGAAAGGTATGAAGATAGCAGTGCATTTCTACATGAGATAATTTATTTATTCATAGCCTCTAAATTTATTCGGATCTTATTTTTTAAGGGCAAACTATATGAGGTAGGATAACTTAAAGACCCTTCTCATGAATTATTGCTATAAGCTAAAATTGTGAAATTTTTTCAGGTATGTTTGTAACATTCAAAATATTTTTTTTAAGTTTATTTGTTTTGGGAGATAGAGACAGCATGAGCAGGGGAGGGGTATGATAGACTGAGAGAGAGAGAGAGAATCCCAGGCAGACTGTACTGTCAGCTCAGAGCCCGACCCAGGGCTGGAACTCACGAAACCACAAGACCACGACTAGACCCAAAACCAAGAGTCAGACGCTTAACCAGCTGAGCCATCCAGGCACCTCTGTAACATTTTGTATTCTAACTTTCTGTTCTGAAAACTCTAGTTACATCTGGTGGAGTTTACATTACAGTTTCTCTCTTGCAAATATACCTTCTTTAACCAGAGATATGACTAAAGAATTTAAGACACTTCTCCATTCTGAAATTCCCAAATGAATCGGTCTAAAGCTAACAGGTCCCAAGTTGTATTACATGATCAGGTGAGTTCCTAAAATTGTAGTGGGAATACGGTTGTTGAAAAAAAAAAAAAAAGTTAAATAATCATTTTTAACTTGAGTTAAGTAAATAAAGGGTCTTTTCCCAAATTCTTGTTTTCCCTTTTAAATTCAGCATATTCTTCACAATGAGTCTTTTTAAACCTCAGAGATAGGATGGAGGCACTCCTTCATTATACTAATTAAAGCCCATATTGACAGAATAGATTGTCACGTCTTATAAGCTTAACATCCCTTTCAAGTAATTTGTTTTGTAGACTTCTTTAGGCAAGTAAGTAAACAAAAAACCACAAATGAATGAAGGAACACAGGCAATCCATCTTTGAAATAGATTCTATTTGGGAGAGGTACTATATAGACATTTTGTTGGAGTTCTTTGTAAATATGTAACTCTGGGAAACTATTGATAAGGAATAAATACAAAGAATTTCTCCTGTTGCATACAATTATACGATCTTATTCTTTGTTTTTGTTTTTTTAACTGAGGACGTTGGAATGGGAACTTTAATGAGCCATTCGTTTGTTCTGTAGTTACTGCCATTAGACTTACTGAAGTTGTTGTGATTCTTATCTGAACATGGCTTTCTGTTTTTGTAACCTGAAATGTGTACTCTGGGGCCTTACATAATAAAGTCTATTAGAGACTAGATTTTAACTATTTTAATGTTTGAAGAACTTTTGATGTTTGGTGTTTTTCTGCACAGAATTTTTGGTTTTTTTGTAGTTAAAAAATCAGAAGTGAAATATGTATTACAAATAGCATTTAAATACCTGCTCTCTTTCTTTTCTAGTCAGACCTGGATGCCGCTTTGGATGACTTAGTAGACACTTTAGGAGGACCTGAAGAAACTGAAGAAGATAACACAACATATACTGGACCTGAAGTTTCAGTATGTGATCTTGGTATCTGTAAAGATTTATACTTAATGGGTAGGAAAGGAAATAAGGTCATGGTCATGAGGCACAAAAGAATACCTAGCATTCTGTTGCTTGGAGAGAAGCAGGATGGTGTCGCTATCAATAATGGCAACTAAACATTAGTGTTATAAATGGAAATGGTTTGTCCTATGGTAGCTATCCTATTACAGTGATTCAGCAAACATTTATTGATTGTCTGTGTTGTGACTGGTGCTGGAATACAGCCTGTTGGGTCACAAACATTTTTCTGTCCTTGAGATTTAAGTCCCCTAGGCTTGAACTTATTATGATTTCTAGAAATTTACCACCCTCAGCTCATCCCTATTCCTTACCCAGAAAAAGCAAGAAAATTATATGTTCCTTGATATTAAAAAGATAAATAGAAAGACATGCAAAAGACTGGAAGAAAATACTTGAAGCAGACATGACAAAGGATCTGTTTCTAGGATTTATGAAGAATTTTTAAAAGACAGCCCAATAGAAAAATAGGAGAAAACTTGTTTGGCTAATAAATAAGTAAAAATGAAAGTCTTTCTAGTATTTATAGAAATGATACTAAAATATGGAGAGAACACACTCCTCAGAGTGGCAAAAATGTAAAAGTCTGACAATTGACATGGAGCTTGTGGATGTTGAGATGTACTTGTCCTTCAACTATCAATTCCACCTGTAGAGAGATTCCCTGGAGGAAGCCTTACCCATGTGCACCAGGAGTTACAAGCACAGGTGAAACATTTGGACATGATTTTGGTCAATAGCAGACAAGCTAATATAAGGGAACACTTTATTGTGGTTAAAATGAATTATTCATGTACCAACAGGGATACATTATAAAAACATAATTTTGAATAAGAATAATACAGTTTGATACCTAGAATATGATACCATTGATACAACATTTGAAAATATGTAAAAGTAGTGCTCAGTTTGGCAGCACATATGCTAACATTGGAAGGATACAGAGAAGATCAGTGTGGCCCCTGCAAGGATGACACACCAATTTGTAAAGCGTTCTGTACCTTTTCAATAAAAAAAAAAAAAAAAGAAAAAATAGGCAAAGTAATGCTGCATGTTGTTTGTGGATACATATGGAATAATTGTTTTAAAATTTGCTCGATTTGAAGTGGGTAGATACAATAAAGTTCAGGTTGGTGGCTATTGCTGGCTAACAAGGAAAAGGAATGGGATAGTAGAGGGTTAAACAGGAGATGTGACTGTAGCTGATCTTTTTTTCTTAGAAATTAGGTCTGGAAGAATTGGGTGTTAGCTTATAGAGAAATTTATTATTAACTGTACTTTTATATGTATTGGAAAGAGACCATGAAAAATGTTTTAAAATGTGCTTTAGTATAAGAATAAAAAATATAGTAGGTTGAATATTTTCTAGTATTACATATGAATTAAGCTAATTAAATAAGGGCAAGTATTGTATAAACTTACAATTTCAGAGTTGTATAAAGTATTGGCTTTTTAAGTGCATTTCATTTCAGTAGCTCCATAAATTACTAATGGCAACAGTACTTTGGTTGCATAATAGCATATAACATTGTCAGCTAATTAATTATATAATATCCCTCTGTGTGATCTTTATTCCAGGATCCAATGACTTCCATCTACATAGAGGAATTAGGTAAAAGAGAAGTCACCATTCCTCCAAAATACAGGGAACTTTTGGCAGTAAGTTAAATGATCATTTACTTTTATTTTACTTTTTGGAACATAATCTTATCCCATTAATATATTCACATTTTTTAAAATTAGAAAATATAATGAGGCATGTGAAGTTATTGTTATGAAGACTCTCACTATATCAATTTGCGAGGGCTGCCATAATGAAGTACCATAGACTGCATGGCTTGAACAACAGAAATATTTTGTATCATAGGTCTAGAGGTCAGAAAACGAATCTGGGTGTGGGTAGCGTGGGTTCCTTCTGAGGGTTGTGAAGCATGGATCTGAGGCCTCTCTACTTGGTTTGTACGTGGCCATCTTCCCTGTGTGTACATCTTTTGGTCTACATTCCCCACTTCTCTAAGAGCAGCAGTCTTGGGGTGCCTGGGTGGCTCAGTCGGTTAAGCGCCCAACTTCAGCTCAGGTCATGATCTTGTGGTTCACGAGGTTGAGCCCCACGTTGGGCTCTGTGCTGGCAGCTCAGAGCCTGGAGCCTGCTTCAGATTCTATGTGTCTCTCTCTCTCTCTCTCTCTCTCTCTCTCTCTCTCTCTCTCTCTCTCTCTCTGCGCCCCTCCCCCACTTGCTCTCTGTCTCTCTCTCAAAAATAATAAACATAAAAAAAATTAAAAAAAAAAAAAGAACAGCAGTCTTATGGGGTTAGGGCACATCCTAATATCTTCACTTAACCTTAATTACCTCTTGAAGGGCCCTACCTCCAAATATAGTCACACACTGGAGTACTAGGAACTCTTGAAAGGTTGTGGGAAGGCACAATTTAACCCATAACACTCACTGAACAGTACATTTTGCCAACTGTAAAAGTTAATTTTGGACTTTCAACATGATCAAATTAATATTTTTTTCAGAAAAAAGAAGGTATCACAGGGCCTCCTCCAGACTCTTCGGTGAGTTTACATAAATGTCTTCTAAGATACAAGTTAACCTTTTTTTAAATCTTTAGTTGGGGGATAGGGCATCAATTCTCTATATTGTGTCTATGAATAATCGCTAAATCAGATCAAGTTTCCATCTATTCAGAGGAAGGAGATGGGTATGGGGTTGCTTCAGTGCTCATGGCTTAGTATATATATATATACACACGTATACGTGTGTATATATATATACATATGTATACGTGTATATATATACATATACATATATATATACGTATATATATATATTTTCTTTTTTTTGAGGGAAAGCAGAATGGAGCCAAGAAGGTATTAGGGCAAAATAAATATTAATAAAAATAGAATGAGAATATCCTAATATGTAATCCATTTAAAGGAGGGAAACAGGAAAATAGTATTAGTGAGCACTCATTTCCTTCCAAACAAAGAATTTATCTGAGTTATGTGATAACATACTTGATTTGGTAGTAAAGGAATGTCAAATCATTCTTCATTTGCTGAGTTTGTATTGTGATCTGTAACTTGAATGACTCTCACGTGTTACCCATCATGGTGCCTGTTTCTTTAGAAACCCATGGGGCCAAGTGATGCCATAGATGCTTTGTCATCTGACTTCACCTGCAGTTCTCCTACCGCTCGTGGAAAGAAACCTAAGGAAGAGGTACTGTTTTCCAAATAATTAGGGGGAGCTTGTTAGAAACTATATAAAACTTGAAAACAATTTCTTTTTAGTTCTGATTATTAAAGTTACATTTATTCTAACTATAAGTCTAATCTTTTGCATTTTGTCTTTCAGAAATCTACAGAAGAGGTTCTTAAAGCTCAGCCAGCCAGGGTAGTCAAAAGTGCTGCTTCACCCCAAGAGAAAAAAAGAAAGGTGGAGGAGGTATAAATAATTACTTCTTTGGAAATAAACATGGTCCACCTGATAGCACTTGCTTTCCTGAGCCTGATCTAGTTGATTCAGGATAATCCCAGTACAGCATGATGAGGGGCATCTTTTTTCCCTCGGGGTCTGTGTGGACTAGTAAATCCAATCAGGGTTCTATCCATTATCTCCAGACAGGCCTTCTTTGTTTCTGCAAATACTAATCATGATTTGAACACAGCCTTCTTGGTTGTGAAACAAGAGTATCTCATCATTACAACACACAGAAAGACAAGACACCAAAACAGTTGCACTCTTAGAACATAAATCTTCACCTTGATTCTTTGTTTTTTTTTTTAAGTTTATTTATTTATTTTTGAGAGAGACCAAGACAGTGCGAGTCAGGGAGGGATACAGAGAGGGAAAGAGAATCCCAAGCAGGCTCCGCGTTGCCAGCACAGAGCCCGATGTAACCTGCAAAGCTGCGAGATCATAACCTGGGCCAAAACCAACATTCAGACACTTAACCAACTGAGCCATCCAGGTGCCCTATTTACCGTGATTTTCTAATGGAGTTTGACCTGTAAGTCACTAGTGGGATGTGGTTGTAGCTGCTTCTGTACCTTCTATTAACCATAATCAATTGTCCCCAATCCTGAACGGTGGTCCTGCAGCTCATCTTCTGGTTGAGAAGACATTCCCCATCTGCAGATAGTTCAGATAATGCAAGGAGCGGTTTGTGTCGGGTCTGCTCTGCCTCTCCCTTCCTGGAGGGGACAGTTTATTTTTATCTGGCTGGCTGGGGAGCAGTGAGAGCCACACCCTGAGAGTGGGAGTCCCCACAGCCATCAGCCGTTGTGCATTCAGACAATGAAGCCTGTGGGGCCACTTCAAGCTCCCCAGCTTCCTGGACTTTGCTAGTTTGCTAAGACCAGGGTTGTCAGAAATTATTTCTAAAGACACATTAAAAAAAAAAAACAACAACAACAGAAAAGTGAAAGTTTACTTCTTCAAGCTTTTATTTTGATACGAGTGTTGTGTAATAATTATAGCTTGAGAAATAAGGAGTGAAGTGTGCCCCCGAAGGTATAAACAGCATAAGACACTGTGGAAGTGTCTTAGCCCCAGTTTTCATTCACTGGTAAGTTCTTTTTTTTTCCTTTCTCTTTTCTGCTAGGTTTCCAATAAAATTGCCTTCCTAAAGTCCTTCCCTAATCTGCAACTCATTTTAGAATTTTAAAATTGGGATTTCACAAAGAAGTGGATAGGTTGTTCAGGCTGAAGAGATGTTCCCTTTTTTAATGTACAGATTTTTTTCCTTTTTTAGCAGGACACAATGAGTGATCAAGCACTGGAGGCTCTTTCTGCTTCGCTGGGCACTCGGAAGCCAGAACCTGAGCTCGACCTCAGCTCCATTAAAGAAGTTGATGAGGTACTGACCTTGGATTCATATACAAAGCATGTTGTTCGGCGGGTTATGAAACTAAATGTTCTTACACAATTTTTCTTTTTTGGAGATTAAAAATTAACTACTCTTCATTCTGCCTTACTTTCAGAGTCTAGTTAACTTAGATTTTCATTCTTGCATAGTTAGCAACCAAGAAGGATAGTTGAGTATTGTCTTTTAAACCATCTAGAGTTTTAATATGTAAAGTGAATGCTAATCTCTTCTGCCAATGCTTAAATGACACCTGACTAACAAGATAACCTGGAGGCAATGGCTTGGCGAGAGGTTTGTCTGCCCTTGTGGACATTGGAAATTTGTGTTTTCAAAAGGATTCCAGGTGCTTCTTTTTATAAGCAGAGAGGGGGAATGTGGTAGATGGGGTGGGAAGATCCTTCTTTTTATAACTATGGAGAAAAATGTTGAAAATCTTGTCTCAAATTAGAATAATATCAAGCAAGGATTAACTCTGTAACTGCAGTTCCTGCATGCCTACTACACTTCAACATCTTAGCAAGCCTTATGAGCCATAACAAGCTTATATTTCGTGGAGGAGAGTTTTACCATGACATTACAGTTTTTAAAGAATTTTTCAGCTGAGTTATCTGGGATAAAAGAGGGAGTTGGCCTGTGGGCATTGTTGACAAGGCAGTGTAGTTGGGGGACATGGAAATACAGCCTGGGCACCCTCAGAAGCATCAGCCTATCAGCTCAGGGAGGGGAGCTGGCATGTGCCTGTCACTGTCATAATGCCGCTGCCTCCGCTGTCACTTCCTGTTCTGAATCACTGAGGAAAGTGAGTCTCACAGGCTCCTGGCCTGAGTCTGGGATTGCTCTGGTCCAAAATGGGCCAGTTTCTATCTTCAGCTTTCTTTGAGGGCTTACCAGGCGCAGTGTGGCATGACAAGCTTTGTGAAGGCAAACACAAGGGAGCAGGGGAAGCAGTCCTCGTCCTCCAAGACCAAGTAATGTATTGAGAAGAAAGGAAATTGTCATAAAGACAGTGCGAGGCACACATTATTTAAAGCAGCCACATAGACAAATGTCTGAGGGAGAGGATGGTCCTGGCAAGACCCTGCGGGTGTGTGTGTCTTGGTGGGGGAGCAGACCAAGTTGAGTTACAGTCCCACTACCAGACAGCTGCAGGGCAGGGGACCAACTGCACTTTATTTCAGACTTTTTACAGAGAATGGTGTGATTTAATAAGACAGTAATTTGGGGAGGAAACGTATAAACATAAATCTCAGGGCAAAGTGTCTTAGGGTGACTAAAATCAGGTCAGTAGTTGTAAAAAGTGTTGCATAAAAATAAGTTCTTAAGCAGTTGGGGTAACTAGTTTTGGGATACATGTATAAATGTATTTATGTTTCCTCTAGAAAACTTCCACAGCAGTGAACTTCTAAAATTCTAACTAAAACTAAAAGGACTGTTCTTTCTATTCTTTCTATTAGTTTCTACTTTATCTTCCGCTATTTTCCACTAGTTTTCCTTTTATTTATTTATTTATTTATTTATTTACTTACTTACTTACATCCAAGTAGTTTTCCTTTTTAATTATATTCAAAGTATAAATATTTCCTAAGATCTTCCAATCCTCTGGATTTTTAAGCTGAATTTTAGTGCCTAATGGTGAATTTATTACTTTCTGGATACTCTGATGTTTTGATAAGCCTTATGAAGGTTAATATTCTATAGGAGTCCCAAACCACTTCAGTTTATTCCATACTAGAGAGCTCTCTATGGAGAAATTGCATCATGCTTCAGAGAAGACATCCATGCCTACTTATTCTTATAATGTATCATGACATAAGTATTCTACAATGATACCTCATTAATCCTCCCCATTTCTGTGTGTAGTGACCTGGTCTGGTGCTATTTCAGTTGAGTAGACATTTGTCTTCAGTGCCTACAGTGCAGGCATTTAAAGAATATAAAGATCAGGGGCGCCTGGGTGGCTCAGCCAGTTAAACAACCGACTCTTGATTTCAGCTCAGGTCATGATCTCACGGTTTGTGGGATGAAGCCCTCCATTGGGCTCCACACTGTCACTGCTTGGGATTCTTTCTCTCTGCGTCTTTTCCTGCTCAAACTCTCAAACTCCCTCTCTTTCTCTCAAAATAAGTAAATAAACTAAAAAAAAAATAAAATGAAAAGAATGTAAAGATCAAACAGGAATAGAAAGGATTTAACAGTGCACATGATTCTCATTGTCCATAAGCCTGGAGAGGAGAGTCTTCTACAGGTGACTTCTGACTTTCACGAAGGCTGTTTTATAGGTAGAAACCTCACGAATCTCTGAATGGGGGAGTGCCACTACATAATAGGACTTCCTCCATGTGTTGCAGTAGAATATAACTGGAAATATTTTTTTTAAAAAAAACACAACTTTAATCCCTTAATGATAATTGTTAATTTACAGGACAATAAAACTGTAATTCTAAAGCCTAGAAGAGTGCTTGGCTCATTAAAAGTGCTTAATATTTTTAAAATCAATCATTCATTCAATGGAGAACTACTATTTTAGGTTGAAATACAGATGGAGTAGTAGGTTGAGCTGGAATTTGCTAAGTGATATTCCTCTTTGTGCCCAGGAGCTCCTTGTTTTGTGATCTAAATCCATGCCTTGGTACAGGTGCCAATTATTACATATCATGGAACTTCCCATAAGTCACCAGTAGTTTAAAATGCAAATGCTATATCCTAGAAGCCAGTGATCTACTATAGAACTGCACTTTTATCTCGAATGCAGTTGGTTATTCATGGTTCAGTAATCCAATAAAGTTCTTAGTGAAGGGAGTACCTTTTTTATTGCAGCAATCTACAATAGCCAAATTATGAAAGCATCCCAAGTGTTCATCAGTAGATAAATGGATAAGGATGTGGTATATACATACAATGAAATACTATTCAGCCATAAAAAAGAATGAAATCTTGTCAGTTGCAGTAACATAGATGGAGCTAGAAAATATAAACCTAAACGATATAAGTCCAGTCAGAGAAAGACAAACACCATATGATTTCACTCATATGTGGACTATAACAAAACAAACAAGCAAACAAACAAAAAAAGAGGTAGGAAGAGACACAAACCAAGAAACAGACTTTTAACTCTAGAGAAGAAACTGATGGTTACCAGAGAGGAGGTGGGTGGGGTGTTGGATGAGATAGGTAAAGGGGATTAAGAGTACATTTACCATGATGAGCACTGAGTAACTTATAGAATTGTTAAATCACTATAGTGTACGCCTGAAACTTACGTAACCTGGTATGTTAACGATACTGAAATTAAAAAAAAAAAAAATTTAAAAAGAGTCCTTTTAAAAGAGGTAAAACCAATTATCCATGGATCAGCCAAGATTTGTGATGAGCTACTTCTCCCATTTCTGAACTGTATTTAACCATGGGAACTGGTTGGTTTTTTCCCCCCTAGATAACTGAGTAAGAGATGAAGGCTATTGAAATAATTACAACTAACTTATGCACTGTGCTTAATGGTCTCGATATTTTATTTCCTTTTCTCTAGTGATCCTTACAAGTCAGTGGACTAGGTAAAAATTATTGGTAGCCCCATTTTACTGCTTAAGAAAGACTAAGTGGCTCCCCAAGGTGATAGAGCAGCTGAGAGCAGGGCGGGGACACCTCTCCAGGATTCCTCGCCCTGTTGTTTTTTTCTGTCTTCCTCACAGCCAACCAGTTACCATGGTCTTGTGCTCTGTAGTTTACAAAGCACAGACACACACTTGAATCTGATATGGTTTTCTCTACAACACTTATGAAGTACATAAAGTGATATCCTCTTGTTTTACCTACATTACCCACATGTTTTGTGTTTTATTTCCCTCTCCACTTTAATCAGGCAAAAGCTAAAGAAGAGAAACTAAAAAAGTGTGGTGAAGATGATGAAACTGTGCCTTCGGAGTATAGATTAAAGCCAACCACGGTATGCTGTTAGCCATGGCACCTAACAGAATATGCTCTTCTTCATATCATGTTCTGTTGGGACTGTTCCCATGATGCTCAAGAACATGACTATCCCAGTTCTTATACTAACTGAACCCCCTGAACCCTTTCTTTCCTGTTCTTTAAAGTTAGTTGATTGTTTCCTAAGTAGTAACCGTGTGGTCATTAAAATTCCCACAAATCCCAGTGTTCCAGATATTAACAATGTGTGATATAGATCCTTAACCTTGAAGCGTAAGAAACAATTTGGGAATAAATTTTTCTGTAACCGTTGTATGGATAAAAGCACCATAGATCTTTGAAGGGGTAGACATAAATGTGTAGCTATTTGCCAGTATCCTTAGGGTGGTTTGTTGGTGGTGGTTTGGGTTTAATGTGAGGATGGTGGACTTCTGTAATTATATCTGTAATTTATCTTTCAAAAATTAAACGTAAACACATGATAGAAAATGTTTTGATTCTTCTATGTGCTTATATATGGAAACTGTCCTTACAGGTGCTAATATAGAAAGTTCCTCAGTTTAGAAATATTCTAAATTGCGAAACGTCATCTCCAAAAAACAAAAAAAGGATTACAGGAATGAAATCTACCTCTTCACCCTGGATTGGAGAACAGAGACTTTTTAAGTTTATTTATTTTAGAGCTTAGCTGTTTATTCTGATACTTGATTTAAAAAATACTGAAAATTTATTCACTCAAATATAAGAAATTCACTCAAAAACAGATCATTAAAATATAAAGGGAAAAAAAATCTCCTCCTATCCTGGAATTCCCTAGAAGAAACTTAACGAGCCATGAAAAGAAAATGTTCTATTTAATTTTCAATGAATTTTCAATTTTGTTTACAGGATAAAGATGGAAAACCACTTTTGCCAGAGCCTGAAGAAAAATCCAAGGTTAGGAAATGATCTTTCTGATAAAGAGCAAAAGAACTGTAAAGTATAAATTGAAGATCATTTTGACAGGATTTCTCTGTGGAGACTTTGAATGCCAACCTAGTTGTAAAGAGAGGGGAACTTGTGGTAGCAACACTTGGCTCATACCTCTGACTCCTTTTCGTATCTTTTATGATTATTTTCTTCATGAATTATTACTAGAATATTGGGAGTTTGTAGGTGACATTCATTGCACATTAGGAGCTGATGTCAAGAATGCCTCAAATTATATTGTTGGCACTTCAGAATTTGATTATAATCATGACATCAGATATTTTAATGATTCTACAGTGCCTTAACTTGGTCTAAAGCAGTCAGCTCCTCACTGAATGAAGGGGGTGCTGTGATTTTTCCCATTTTACATGTGATGAAACAGAGGCAGAGACCTGTAAATAGCCCAAGATCTTACAGCTAAAAACTACAAGACCAGGACTCAAAACTCAGACTGTACCAACAGAGGCACAGCTTCTAGATGACATGCCGTTCTGTTGTAGATGACTGGTATTGCTCAAAATTTCCACATGCTCCAAATGAATAATACCATTTCATCTGAAGGAACTAGGGATGGGAGAACTTTGTTGCCAAAATCCCTCAGAGTCTTAGGGACGGAGTATATGATCTGTGTTTCCTGAGCTATTCAGAAGGCACTCATTAGGAAATAGTGAAAAACAGTCACATATGAAAAAACTATACAGATCTTCATTAGAAAGAAAAGATGGTTTTATGTGAACATAATTCTTCTGAAACTGAATTAACAGGAAAGTTTTGGACTGAATCATGAACATTTTTGTGGTACCCCGGTGTTTAGTTTTCCTTACTTGTTGCATAACATTTATCTTACATTGATAAATTAAAAAAATACCCCAAACATTAAATTTTGGATTTAGATCCTAAAATATGGCTTAATACGTGTTAACAGGAAATTCTCTATGTAAAACTTTCTTGTAACCAAAAAGAGTCACTTTGTAATATAGTGTTTTTCTTATATTCCAGGCCCTAAGTGAATCAGAACTCATTGATGAACTTTCAGAAGATTTTGACCCGCCCAAAAGTAAAGGAAAACGATCTAAGACAACCAAAAAAACAGAAGTATGTTTCTAAAAATAGAAGTCTCTATTTTGTGGGCTTTTAAAGATATTTTTCTATAATCTTAAAAATCTGAGGCCCAACTATTTTATCATGATGCAGTTGATGGAGACCCATTATGCCATCTTTTTTTACATGCAGTTTTGATCTTAACTTTTTCTAGATGGGCTTTCTTTTCCCACACTGGCCCAGATGTTCTTGTAATTTAAGTCCTATAATCATTCCTTCACATCCATGCTTTTCTTTCTGTTCCTCCTACTGTAAACTAGAGTTGTCATCACCACTCACCTTATGGTGGCAGTGGCTTCTGTCTTCAGTCTTAGTGCCGTCCTTCCCACATGTCCGCCAGAGTTACTGTTTCTCAAGCGTGGTGGAAGTCACATCATTCCCGTGCTCCAACCCTCAGGAGCTCCCTGTTCCCCACAAAATAAAGTCCCTGCTAACGTGTTCTGGCCCTGGCTTCCTTCCCTACCAAGGTGTGTCCTCCCATTACTAAACCATGACAATAAGGGCTTGAGTGTATGTGTCCATGGCTTTTCCCATGTGGTCCTGCCATGTAGAATAAACTTCCCTCCTAATTCGAGATCATCTAAAATGTTAGCCAGGCCTTTAAAGTTTTGCTAAAGTATGGCCTTTGTCTCCTGCTTTTCCCTCCCCAAATCTTACCACCCTTCCAAACCTACCTAAGCAGAATACAATATGTCAGGGGTTCTATTGTTCTTTGTATATCTATTAAGATCTTTATTATAAGGAAGCTTTTAGCTGTCTTCGTCTCCACCTCTGACGTGTATACATAGTTTTCAGTAGATAGTAAGTTCCTTGAAGGAAGAGATAGTGCCCTGCTAATGACCATCTACTGAGCACCTTACGTGTAGGATAACTTTTAGTAAATGTCTGGATTAAAACCAGTTTGTTTGAAATTTTACTCTTGTGATAAAATAAGATAGCACAGTGGTCCTCAAATTTTAGTACCAGGATTGCCTGAGGGTTTGTTAAAACAGATTGCTGGGCTCCACCTCCAGAATTTCTATAGTATTTGGGGTGGAGCCCTAAGAATTTGCATTTGTAACAAATGGTAAGGCTGGTAAGGCTGATGCTGCTGGTCCAGGGACCATACTTTGGGAACCTCTGGGATAGTATTACTACCTTGCATTTGTAAACATACCTATTTACAATTGATAAGATAATAAATATATAAAAACGATGGATTTGTATTAAAACATTACATTCTATAATTGGTGTATCATTGTTATATATTTTCTGAAAATAATATAAATAATAATAGTTGCTGATATTATTGAGCTGCGTTCCTAGATAGTATGCAGAGCACTGGACATGTTTTATTTTACTGAAAGCCTCACGTTGACCCTTGAGATGTAGGTACTGTCATTGTTCTCATTTTCCAGATGTGAAACTGAGTCTCAGAGTTTAAGTAACCTACCTAAGGTAAGAGGTAAAACCAAGTTGAAATAATGGTAGAAGAGTTTGAACCTGCGATTTATTCACTATTTAGCAATCCTTAGGCATTTGAGAAAGTCATGCTCACAGCATATAATATAGCAGAGTGTGTCGTTGGTCCCTTATTGTTCAGTCTTACCAACCAGATATTTCTAAAAACTCTTCCTTGTACTTGCCTCTCTCCACAGGCATCTCAGGCTGCTGCCTTGACTCCTGTGAGTGAGGCTGTGCCTCGAGCCTCCATGTGTACTATACTGTCCACACCGACCAAGCCAGCTCCCTTGGTGAGTGTTCCCTTGGACATTGAGCAGTGTCCTGGGAAAGTAGTTCTTTTTCCCGTGCACTTGCCACTGTGTGTTGCCAACGCATCACTTTATTCTGATAAGATAAAAAGAAAATCTTTTAGAGCTATGGGGTCTACTGTTCTTTTGGCTTCAGGGTATCCTCCAAATTTAAGCTAGATTTAAGTTTTTCATTAAACTTCTACAGGCTGTGTTGTTTTTTTTTTTTCACCTTCTGAAATTCTTACTGGTTCCTCAGCTGTGGTGGATAATCTTGCTCTTTCACTTTCCTATATCTTTTGAGCCTATTGGGAGTTCCACAGATAGCCTGATGGTACCTTTTGTTGGCTCTCCTAAAGGAATAATCTACACCAATATCATCATGACTTCTCCCCACTCCCAACTGAAGGAAGGTTAACTCAGTTCGTTTCCCTTTTCTTCTTGGCTCTAACTTTTGTATGAAGTATGGTAATTAAGTAGTTGAATCTTTTTGAGTTCAGTGGGCTTTGTTTCTGTTAGCAGGTAGAATCTGACTCAGAGTAACAGCTGATGGGACTGTGCTTTATTACTACAGACCTAGTGAATAGCTAAGTTGTTCTGGATGCTTTGCAATATCTTATTAAAGTTTCACAAGGACATTATGAACCCTGTTCTGATCATCTCTCTGTTATAGATGAGGGAAATGAAGCTTTGAGTTGACCTTGAGCAATCCATTTAACTTTTCAGAGCCTGGGTGAGATAAGTGATAAGGCTTCTGCTCTTAGCCACTTTAGCATCTAGCATGGATAGATGGCCAGATCTCAAGCTTTACAGTAGAATTTGATCATTCTCATATGGAAAAAGGGCAGGGGGAACATGGGCGAAGGGACCCGCCCCCAGGAGGAATTAGGAAATACTCACAGAGGGAGGGCAAGATTACACTGGGAAGTGGGAACAGCACTGTTTTCCTGGGGAGAACAGTGAACCAAGGACAGGCCAGCCCAGAGGACTTGGTGTGCTTGGGTTTAGTGCATTTAGTTGTTTGAAAAAAGAGGGTGGAGAAGTTCTAGGACGTGTGTCCTGGGTGCCCTGATATGGCTGCTTCCTGCCAGGGACATTTTTGGTGCCAAGTGAAAATCCCCTCAAAGTCCAGGGTCTCCCTCGTGCCTTACACAGGACTCAACCTCTTTTTGAGGTCTCTGGGTACACTCTAGAACTTTCACATTGTGGGAATTAAGCCACAGGCACGGTGATAAAGAATTGGAGAGGAGGAGAGTATGTGGGGCAAGACAGTGAAGGAAGGAAGAACAGAGGCAATGAGTGGAATCAAAAAGACAATAGCCAACATTCCAGAGCAGAACTCTGTGACCTAAACATGTATGTATCCTCTGCCTCTTGTGCTCCAGGTGATTGCCAGGGCCTTTGAGGGTTCATTCCTTTCCAACTTTACCCTGACTATAGCAAGTCGAGCACTGGATGTTTAGTGCACAGAAAAGGGCTCTGCGTTTCCCATTCTCTGATGATCTTTTCTGGGCTTCTGTTCTGTCAGCTCCGCTGACCATGGTTGCTGAGATTACCATTACTGAAGTTGGTTGGCATTTCTGTAATTGGGATACCCATGAGAGCCACAAGAATAGCTGTGGAGTGTGACAAAGGTCAGAGGGCCCAAGAAGGGCTTGAAGATTAGTGAGCAAAAGAAAACCAAGCAGAAAAAGGAGCCTAATGTGTGCCTGCACAGTTCTTGTTCATATAAAGCTTGTTAAGGACATCCAGAAACCTGAATACTAGTTGTGAATTTGACAACATAAAATACTACAGAAATAGAAGTTGCAGGCCCTAGTCCTATTTCCCGATTCCTTTGCTCTTAAAAATGCTGTGTACCCTAGCTTTGCTCTGTTTGGTTTAATTCTTAAACCAAGGGAAACAGGCTTAACAGGAAGTAGTAGTTTCCATAGATTCTACAGCAGAGAGTAGGAGAAAACAGAAGTGAAGTATGAGGACATGTCTTAGATCAGCTAGCAATTCTGATTGCTTGGTTAAGACTTTGGTCACTGCAACTATTGCACTTTAGATAGAATCCCAAACAAATTAGATATACATCAGGGAGTTTTGCAGCTCCTGGGAATAAAATCTATGCAGTGTCCAACCACCAGATGGTGATAAATCACCTTCCACTCAGGTTCCATTTCCTCATTGATCTTTTTGCAGTGCAACTTAGCAGAAAAACTTTTCTTACTTACATTGTTGGTTAAGCCATATAAAACAGAAAGACATTTTTACTCTAATATTCAGATATGTATTCTATGTGAGGTCATAGAATTTTATAAGAATAAACTTTGAGACTTTAATTCAGAAGCTTTCCCACTTTAACCAAGAACAGCAATAAGAAATTCATTCATATTTCAACCCAGTATCTATATAATAGAAAAAAACAGCTTAATTAGAAGTACTTACTCTTGTTATGTATGATGCATTCTATTTTCTATTCTTTCATTAAAAAAAGTCCTGGGGCACCTGGGTTGTTTAGTTGGTTAAGCATCTGACTCTTGGTTTCAGCTAAGGTCATGATCTCACGGTTTCGTGGGTTCAAGACCCATGTCGGGCTCCTCTACACTGATGGTGTAGATGCTGCTTGGGATTCTCTGTCTCCTTCTCTCTCTGCCTCTCCCCTGCCCACACTGTCTCTGTCTCAAAATAAACTTTAAAAATTAAGAAAAAAAAAAAAAGTCCTGCCCGTGAACTGTTGATTTTATGAACCACTAATGTGTGGATCTTGACCTGTGATTTGGAAAAAGTCAAATCAAGTCCTATCTTTTAGCCCAAACATAGTTTCTCCTTTATTTTCCCTTTATATCATTCATGTTGTCTTCACTCAGTTTCATTTTAATAACCAGCATGGCTAGAGCTCACTGTATCACAAGGGAGCACATTTCCTTTTGAACACTGGGACCCCAGGTAGACAGTTCCCATCGTGCCTCTCAGGTTAGCCAGCCACAGTCACCTGAATCAGCACGAATCCACTTTGGCCAGTAGAAGCCTGGTAAAGAACACAAACTTCTGTATCTTGGCCGAGGCTCTGCCCGAGCCACCACCTCTGGGATGGGCCAGGCTTATTTCACAAAGCTTTGAGAGGAATGTCCTCTGATAGGCCTGAAAATCTTTCCTGCACCATCTCTAGAATGATTACCATACAGGTCACTTCTTTGCTGGCTTTCCACTTGTTTGAGGTATATTCATCCCATTGTCTTCCTTATTTCCAAACCAAGAACTGGGTTAGATTATGTAAGTTTCTCCATGTCAATATATGTTGTACCCACTTAATATAAGAAATCTGGTCTAGTTTTTAACATTTTAGGTTTTTCAAACATATATTCTAAAGATGTTTTTTAAGTGTACTTAATTTATTTTGAGAGAGAGCAAGCACGGGGGAGGGGCAGAAAGAAAGGAGGAGAGAGAGAGAATCCCAAGCAGGTTCCTCGCCATCAGCTCGAAGCCTGACGAGGGGCTCGAGCTCACAAACCGTGAGATCATGACCTGAGCTGAATTCAACAGTTGGGGCTTAACTGACCGAGCTACCCAGGCGCCCCTAAACATAGATTCCAATTCAGTTGGTAATTCAAATTACTAAAAGATGACTGTGTTTCTTATCCAAGCCTGAAATAAGGATATGCCCTTCTGAATTGTTTGTTGTAGTCTTTTTTAAAAGGAGTGATTAACTGCCTTCTTAGTGTATCCACAAATATGCTTTTAGAAAGGCATGGTGCCAGATGATGCTGTAGAAGCCTTGGCTGGTAGCCTGGGGAAAAAGGAAGCAGATCCAGAAGATGGAAAGCCTGTGGAAGATAAAGTCAAGGTAATAGCAGCTCAGTCACTTCTTGAAAGTAGCTGTGATTGATGTTCCTCACTCCCCAAGCAAGTTAGTCATCTTTTTTTTTTTTTTTTTTTTTTTTTTAATTTCCTACAACACATGACGAGCTGGCTTTATCTATTTATGGAGCATATCCTGTTTGACAATCTAAACCTGAGTAAAGCATCAGTGTTTTGCTACAGCAGTGGATGGAGAACATGCACATAATCTCTGAATCTCACCTTGGCCATGTGCATTTCCACTGCCGAGGAGTCCTGAGAGAAGAGGCAGCTGTCCACCCTCCTTTTCGTTGCTTTTTAGCCCAGCCGGCATAGTGGTGCTGTCTGAGCCGGCTCAAGTAGGGGAGGGTGTGAAAGATGTGTAGAGTTGCTGTAGGAACTCTACACATAAGGCCATACATATGTTCTAATCTAACACTGGAGTTATTTCCCTCAAATGTAGGCACTTAGACATCCACTTTGCGGGGATATATTAATAATGAGAATGGTATAATTTTTATTCAGGAGAAAGCCAAAGAAGAGGATCGTGAAAAACTTGGTGAAAAAGAAGAAACAATTCCTCCTGATTACAGATTAGAAGACGTCAAGGTGAACAGTGTTTTTCTGTTTTATTTTAGTTACTACTGAATTTTATAAACATAAAGAAGGGACATGGAAACAGGCCCAGAATATAAAGATTTTGTTTTTAAGTGATAGTTTTTCCCTTAAAACTTAAGTGAAAAAAATCTAATGCCTAAGCTACCTAATTTTTTGCCATGTAATACCTGCTTTGTTACAATACCAGAAGCAAAGAAAAACTTAGAAAGCCTTTATATAACTAGGAAAAACCAAAATGAGGAATAACTATTTCCTGTGAAGAAAAATTTCCAACTCTTAGATACACATTGAAAAAGTAAGAAAGCCTGTTTAACATTGAGTGGAAGGATAGTTGTTCTGTTTCCTTTATTTTGAAAGTAGAGATTGTACACAGCTAGTGACACGGAGGGTAGTCATTGAAGTACAACCACTTGAACAGGGGCACACGTGGACAGTAGAACCAATGTCAGTCATCTTCATGAGATACCACTGCTCAAGAGAATATTCACCTAAACGTACATACATTTATATGCATTTATATACAGCTACATACATATGTAGCCTTGCGCCTATTTTTGTATATGTGGATTAATGGGATTTACCATTCATTTATAAATTTTTCTTTACTAAAAGATGCTTTAATGATTCTGTCCTGTTTCTCAGAAGTGGCACTTAGAGTCATCTGAAACTTGGCATCGTCTGAGCCATAAGGATGAGCTTCCCGGGGCAGGAATTTTGTCTGTCCTACTTTCTGTGCTATTCCTAAGTGCTTACTGCAGGGTGTGGCACCGAATCAATGGATAATGTTTTGTTTGTTTGTCTTGTTTTTTTTTTATATAATTTATTGTCAGATTGGTTTCCATACAACACCTAGTGTTCATCCCAACAGGTGCCCTCCTCAAATGCCCATCACCCACTTTCCCTCCCTCCCACCTCCCATCAACCCTCAGTTTGTTTTCAGTGTTTAAGAGTCTCTTATGGTTTGCCTTCTTCCATGTCTGTAACTTTCACCCCCTTCCACTCCCCGCTGGTCTTAAGTTTCTCAGGGTCCACATATGAGTGAAAATATATGGTATCTGTCCTTCTCTGCCTGACTTATTTCACTTAGCATAACACTCTCCAGTTCCATCCACGTTGCTACAGATGGCCAGATTTCATTCTTTCTCATTGCCAAGTAGTATTCCTCAATGGATAATGTTGAATATATTGGCTGTAAAGTTTAGCCAGCTTTTTTCAGGCAACATTTGCAAAGCCCATCCCCCACACAGGTGAGGGGTGCATCCCTTTGCTCCCTTCGTGTCCTGTAAGTGCCCTGTCACAGAACCTTGTGCCACACTACTTCAACTATTTGCATGTTTCTCTGCTGCACTAGTTCATAGGCTTCTGAGGTCACAAGCCTTGCCTACTTCATTTTTTAGCCCCACGCCTAGGGAATGCCTGAGCTGTTGGTTGGAATGAACTAATTAGAACATATTCTCTGATGAGAGAATGTTTTTCCTGAAGCGATGAATCTAATTTATAATGCACAATGTCAGGTATGACCTGTAGACCCCTTACAGTGTTTAAAAGCGTTCATATTTGTGATAAATCCCACAGGATAAATCACGGGAAATGATTTAATGCCATGGTTTTCTCTTCTGAATAGGATAAAGATGGAAAACCCCTCCTGCCAAAAGAGCCCAAGGAATCACTTCCAGTAAGCAAGCCACTTTTCTCTGAGTAGATCTTTCTCATCTGGCCCTGATTGTTAATTCTGGAACGGGATAGCTTTCTTTTTAATAAGTCGATTGGCAGTAAATAGTGACATCATTTGAATAATGAGGAAACAGTTGAGGTGGTGTTTGTTGATGTATTTTTTGGTTCTTGCAGCCCGTGACTGACGACTTCCTTCTTGATGCTTTGTCTAAGGACTTTGCTGGTTCCCCAAACTCTTCATCTCTTGTAAGTCTGAAACTCCTGATTTTATTTCCTTGCTTTTAGGGTGGCAGAAAGAAACGGAAACTAGTGACTTAGAATCTGACTTTGGAGGCGAGGAAATAATCATAAAATTAAAGGCTTTCAACCCATTGTAGCCATTAGAAATGTGTTGTGTCCTCAAAGTGTACCAGCACAGTGTACATTTGCAACATTGTAACTAATTGAACCAATGAGCACATACTCTATCAAGTACACCTATGAAAAGAGAATTTAAAATTTGAGTTTATCCAAAGGTATGTCTCAAATAACTTTACTTGTTAATATTTTTACAATTTATCATTTTCCATAATTACCTCATAGGAAAACTTAGCTCTGGGTAGAATAGATAATTCCTCAAAGAGAATTCTATTACTAGAAATTTTAGGAAATGTTGGGTAATGGTAAGCAGGTTTCTCTACTACAGGATTTTTATGGTTTATTTATATGCAAATGTAAGTCTGTTGGAGTGCCCACACTTAAATAACTCCAGACCTTTTTTGTGTGTGTGGGATTGGGGTTATCTGTTTACAAGGTTCTTATGTGGACAGTGTCACAGAACATACATTAGTTGAGAAGCAGAATGAGTAGCAACTAGAAGAAATAATGATTCGTTGGAGTTGCTCAAAGTTTTTGGACTCTGAAGCAATAAGCCTGTCAAAGAAGGTATTACTAACCAGTTAGTAATAGAGTCCTCATAATACCCCTATGAAAACACCATGCCCACGCAGTTGAGTCACCCCATTCCATGACCTTCCACTCTTCCTCCTCCATACAAACAGCTTATATTATAGAGAGGCTCTTGAGTCCTAATTTAGGGAAGAATATAAAGTGAGCAGTATCCTCAGAATATGGAATCTTATCATTACAGTGATGCAAAACATAAGAACAAATTAGAGGGATCCAATGCCTTAATTTCCTTTCTTATACCATCTGTATTATTATTATTATAGGGTTTTTTTTCTTTTAGAAATTCAAAGAAAATGTAACAGTGACTTTATATCCTTTATATCCCCACCCAAGAAGATGCATAGCAGTGACATGACTAGAGATAAACATTTTTTATGTTTATTTTATTTTTTTTTTTGAGAGAGAGAGAGAGAGGGAGACACAGAATATAAAGCAGGCTCCAGGCTCTAAGCTTTAAAAAAAATTTTTTTTTTCAACGTTTATTTATTTTTGGGACAGAGAGAGACAGAGTATGAACGGGGGAGGGGCAGAGAGAGAGGGAGACACAGAATCGGAAACAGGCTCCAGGCTCTGAGCCATCAGCCCCGAGCCTGACGCGGGGCTCGAACTCACGGACCGCGAGATCGTGACCTGGCTGAAGTCGGACGCTTAACCGACTGCGCCACCCAGGCGCCCCGAGGCTCTAAGCTTTTAGCACCGAGCCCGACTTGGGGCTCGAACCCACAAACTGCAAGATCATTACCAGAGCCAAAGTCGGATGCTTAGCCGACTGAGCCATCAGGTGCCCCAAAACAACCATTTTTTAAAAAAAATTCTAGCTTAGAAAATTAATCTCGCAAAGGGAAAAATTGTTAGTGTCTGTAGTTAATAAAGTAGAAATAACCAATTACAGTAAGTCAAATGGCCAAAGTAGAAAATTATTTGGGGGAAAGTCCCAAGAACTTTGTAGGAAAAGTCATCATATTCTGACTCATAATTAATCTTCAAATATAAAGGTGTGCCTGCTATACATACCATGTTCTTTGATCACAATAAAGTAGAAATTTTACTTAAAAAGAGAATTTTAAAAACATTCCACTATCAGTGAGATCAAGGAGTAAATTCAGAATAGACTGTTTGAAAAATCAAGGATAAGACATTTGCAAATCAAAATCTTTGATAAGCAGGGCACCTGGATAGCTCAATTTTTAAGCATCCGACTCTTGATTTTCTGCTCACGTCATGATCTCATGATTCGTGAGATCGAGTCCACCCACCCCCCATCAGGCTCTGTGCTGACAACAAGGAGCCTGCTTAAAATTCTCTCTCTCCCTCTCTCTGCCCTTCTCCCACTCTCATACAAATAAGAGAATACAACATTTAAAATAAATATATTTAAAAAAATTTGATAAGCAACCAAAGCAGTATTCATGAGATACATTTATTATCATAAATGTCTTAATAATAGAGGAAGAGAAATCTGACTAACCAAATGTTTATTGGATTTTAAATTTCAAATTTAAGCTATTATAAAACTATTATTATAAATAAGCTATTATTTTACACTTAAATAAGATATTATAAACTAACCACCCAAAAGAAAGTAGCAAGCAGGTTAAGTAGGAGATGAAAATAGCAGCCTGATTACAAAGCTGTAATCATCAAGACATTATGGGACTAGCACAAAAACAGACACATACATCAATGGAACAGAATAGAGAACCCAGAAATGGACCCACACAGGTATAGCCAACTGGTCTTTGAAAAAGCAGGAAAGAGTATCCAATGGAAACATGTCTCTTCAGCAAATGGTGCTGGGAAAACTGGACAGTGACATGCAGAAGAATGAAAGTGGACCACTTTCTTACACCACTCACAAAAATAAATTCCAAATGGATAAAAGACCTAAATGTGAGACAGGAAACCACCAAAATTCTACAGGAGAAAACAGACAGCAACCACTTTGACCTCAGCTGCAGCAGCTTCTTACTAGACATGTCTACAGAGGCAAGGAAAACAAAAGCAAAAATGAACTATTGGGATCTCATCAAGATAAAAAGCTTCTGCACAGCGAAGGAAACAATCAGCAAAACTAAAAGGCAACTGATGGAATGGGAGAAGATATTTGCAAATGACATATCAGATAAGGGTTAGTATCGAAAGTCTATAAAGAAGTTATCAAACTTATCACCCCCAAAACAATCCAGTAAAGAAATGGGCAGAAGACATGAATAGACACTTTTCCAAAGAAAACATCCAGATGGCTAACAGACACATGAAAAGATACCCAACATCACTCATCAACAGAGAAATACAAATCAAAACCACAGTGAGATACCATTTCACACCTGTCAGAATGGCTAAAATTAACTCCAGAAACAACAGATGTTGGCAAGGATGTGGAGAAAGGGGAACCCTCTTGCACTGTTGGTGGGAATGCAAACTGGTGCAGCCGCTCTGGAAGACAGCATGGAGGTTCCTCAAAAAATTAAAAATAGAATTACCGTACAATCCAGGAGTTCCACTACTAGGTATTTATTTAAAGGATACAAAAATGATGATTTGGAGGGGCACATGCACCCCAGTGTTTCTAGCAAGACAATCAACAATAGCCAAATTATGGAATGAGTACAAATGTCCACTGACTAATGAATGGATAAAGAAGAGGTAGTATATGTATTCAGTGGAATATAACTCAGTCATCAGAAAGAATGAAATCTTGCTGTTTGCAACAACATGGATGGAACTAGAGTGTATTATGCTAAGCAAAATTAGAGCAAGACAAATCACATGATTTCACTCATATGTGGAATTTAAGAAACAACAGATGAACATTGGGGAAGGGAAGGAAAAGTAAAATAAGATAAAAACAAAGAGGTAGGCAAACTATATGTGATTCTTAAACACAGAGAACAAACTGAGGGTTGCTGGAGGGGAGGTTGGGGGGGGATGGGCTAAATGGGTGATGGGCATTAAGGAAGGCCATTGTTGGAATGAGCACATATGTAACTGATGAGTCACTGGGTTGTAGTCCTGAAACCAGTTAAGTGTATGTTAACTAACTTGAATTTAAATAAATAAATTTAAAATTAAATAAAAGAAAAAAGAAAATAGCAGCCTGAGACTAAAATGGCTCATAGTTGCTTGATTTGAAATAACTAAAATTTTTTAAGATACCAACAAATGTAAAAGAGAAAAAAAAAATCTTATTAAAATAGCATAAATCAATGTAAGAATCAAATTAATCATTTATAGCCAACAGTTGGTTTTTATGAATGACTAACATTTTATAAAACATTGGCAGAAATAAGAGAAAAGTTACCAGTAAAATTAAAATTTTAAATTTAAATGATCAAAAACCAATATGTACAATAGTTTTTTAAAACAAAATGTAAAACACAATTCATAGAATCTAAGCAAAAGAAAAACTGAAGACAATAGAACCGTTTTCAAACTTTGCTTCCAAGAGAAGTTTAAAATTGACTCTTAAGTGTTTAACAGCAGTTGGTCTCATGTGATATAACCATATCTTCAAAAATATGGCTTACATAGTTGCTTCTACAAATAATGATGGTCCTAATCTTAAAACTTGATCAATATAGCATTTTTAACTAAAGTCACTTAAATCTGTAGATGTATAATGTTTAACAAAGATAATATACAATTATTAAAGGAATAATTATCAGTCAGAAATTAAATATTTATTTAATATTAGAATTTATATAGCATAGTAGTGTATCAAATAAGAATAATCAATTACATCCATACAGAAGATGTATTTCAAATGTCACCTTTCAAAAGTAGACAATCCTTTAATGTATTAAAGAGTATCTATTTAATTTCAAGAATCAAATATTTGGAGTTAAGCTAGAAGCATTTCCTTTAAAAACACAGTATAAAAATTTCTATTATCTTTTCTGCTTAATGTTGTATGAACAGTCATTAACAACACATGAAAAAGAAATGACAAGTATTAAAAAGGAACATTTGTGTATTTGCAGATATTCCTAGTTGTAGAGAGCACATATGTAGTTAACATTGTGTATGCTGTGTACATCAGTAACAGATTAGAAAATACAATTAAAATGAGATGTCAGACATGTAAAGAAAAGAGCAATACAAGAAATGAACAGAAAAGTTAGAATATGAAAAAATTAAAATATCTAAGACAGTCTGACTCAGTGTCTGAAAAGAGTCATGACAATTCTTTCTAGTTATCTTATAAGTTATTTTTTAAATTAAAATAGCAATAAGGTACTTTGTATAGCCCAGTAAAATTATTCTAAAATATGTTTGAAAAGCAAAGACATAAAAACATGAAAAAATACTGAAAACCATTTTTCAATATTTCTAGGAAAGATTAACCCAACTAAATGCAGGGATTGATTTACATGATAATGATCAATTCAATTCTGAATCAGAAAACAAAGCTGTAATTCAATGGGAAAAATCAAGAAATGAACATAAAAGATTTAGTATATTTTTAAAAGGAGAATGAATTATAATCTCAGAAAGATTCTGGAATAATATGCTATTTAACATTAAGAAAAAATAATAAAACAAACCTCACACCATATAACAAGTATAAAGCAACATTTGTACATCATTATCCATCTCATATCAAAATTAAAAATATGTAACAAATATCTAATTGAGGCAAGGAAGGCCATGGAAAACAAGCATGCTTAATTCATTGCTTTTAGCTTTATACTTTCTAGCAACTGTGGAGGGGGCAGTCTGGTGGAATGTAGGCAGCACCAGAAAAAGAACCACTGGTAGAACTCCTACAGAGTAATTAACAAAGAAGAAAGCTGAGAAATTGCAAACAACCTAAATGTACACCAAAGAACATGTAAATAAACCATGAAACTCTTAAGTCGTTATGAGATTTTTGAACATTTGGAATAATAAATAGGAAATCAGGAGATTGTGTAAACTGCAACTATGGAGGAGGAAATAGAATAAAAATTAAGATTACTTGTTACTTTGAGGAGCACCTGGGTGGCTCAGTGGGTTAAGCTTCCAACTCTTGATTTCTGGCTTAGGTTATGATCTCATCGTGGGCTCTGTGCTGGATGTGGACCCTGCTTGTGATTCTGTCTCTTCCCCCCAAAAGATTATGTGTTACTTGGCATCCATTTGGATGAAGAGAATAAACAATAATAAAGTATTAAAAACTGTATTTAAGCGATGGCATTGCGGGCATAGTTTTGTGTGATATACTGTATGTAATAATTTTTTTTTCTTTTTCTTTTTAAAGAAATTTGAAGAAGCTAACCTTTCTGCTGCCATCTCTGAAGTGGTTTCCCAAACCCCAGCTGCAACCACATACTCTGCTGGCCCGCCCCCTCATGTGGTAAGCAACATAGAAATATATTTTTGCAGCAACAACAACAAAATAAGGAAGAAAATAGGACCCTTGCCATAGAGTAAATGAAAATAAACAAAATTGTTGAGAAGATAAAGCACTTTCTGTTTTAGAAGAGGTGTAAGACTAGCCATTTGGAGAGATGACAGTATATCTGAAATAATTAAATGAAAGAGTGTTTATGAAATATTTCACACACTTTCCTGGAACTTAATATTATTGCTACTTTATTAGAATTGAAAGAGCAGTAGTGTGCATTGCACATTTATTTGAATTATTAGATTTAAAAAAATCCTTTAGCTTTCCTGATTATTTTCTCCTCCTTTAGATTTTTCCTGACACATGCTATAAATACTACCTATTATTTAACCTCAAGTTTATTCTATGGAATTGCTCAGTGTTCGAGCCGCTTCTCCCCAAAATTCAAGCATGTCATGGAAGAGCAGTTTTCCTCCCATTCATTCACACCAGTAAAACGTTGTCCTTTTCATGTTAGCAATACGAAAACCTCAGCATCAATATTGTTTTAATTATTTACATGTCCTGAGGCGAGGCTGTGGGACCAAAGCTTTCCCAGACTTCCTTGATTAATTTTCTGTGCAGTACCAAATTATACACTATCGAGGCGAGGAGACCGCAGCACATCAAAGAGATCGCCCTAAACCAGATCCCCATCTCCTTTGGTTGAGAACAAGTGCCTCATTTGCTAGATGGAGAGGAAGTAGCTTTAGTGAAGTCAGCTACGCTTACTTTCCTTTTGATGTAGCATCAAAGCTTACTTAGTGCTGTAGTCTTAGATTCTGAATGAATTTTCATCCCGTTGGGTCAGTCTCAGGATCATCTGAAAATATCCAGAGGCCCAAATGACAAAGCCCAGACTCAGCCGTGGGTAGCTCCTCCATTAAGAGCTATAATCCTGAGCTCCAACGAAACACTTAAAACCAGTAACATGCTGTGTGTGTGTGTGTGTATGTATGTGTGTGTATGTGTGTTCACAATGATGAATGTGCCTGTGCACAGAAAGGAAGAATCATTATTAATTCAGGCTGCCAGTTACGCTTCAGCTCCTAATCCTGAGGTGAGGGGTTCTGCCTTGGGTGAGGCGATTGGTCAACATCTGCAATCCAAAGCCTGTATGCCTTTCGCAAGTATGTTTTAGAACACCTTTCCCATCACTTTTCCCATTGGAAAGTCTAATTTCAGTTCATGTTCTACCCAAAGATATCACTCAAACTAGGTGTACATCTTTATCTTTACTTAAATGAATACAGGTGAATAATGAATAAAAAAAGCTACCGTAATTCATGTATTTTTTTTTCCTAGGGACATTAACTGTCACCAGTTGTGTTGCATACACTGAATGCATCATAAGGCACATTTTCCAACAAATCAGACCGGGAACCCCCTATTTTTTGGAGGAGCCTATTTTTTTTTTTTTTTTTTTTTTTTTTTTTAAGAAAAGAAAGGCATCTGGGATTCAAGTGGAAGTGTGGAGAAGGAGAGATTAGGGAGAAGGAGCTCTACCCAAGGGCCACCTTTCACGACTCTACCCATCTCCTTGGTCAAAGTCTCATGAGTTGATGGAGGTGTTATTGGCCATGGAAGGCCCACATTCCAGTAGGTGACCTGATTTTGCTAGCCAGCGACTAATTCAGATTGACTTTTTAGCAGGGCGACAACAAGGAACTGGACGATGCCTTGGATCAACTTTCTGACAGTCTAGGACAAAGGCAGCCTGATCCAGATGAGAACAAACCAATAGAGGATAAGGTCAAGGTAAAAAAAATATGTATATACTAATAAGTGAAATTTAAAGTTTAAAGCATAGAATATCCTACACTGCACATAAAAGGAAAAACAAAAAAACAAAACATCTGGCATTTCAGTGAACAGTTGAATGACTTAAGTCTCATTTTTTCCTTCTCTATAGTCTGTTGTATTTATTTCCTCAGTGAGGACTATGCGAGTGCACAGGTTCAGGCACATGTCCTGTTAGCGAGACCACACTTAGTTATGATGGAGAAGTGCTGCTCTACTTTAATTTCATTCTCTTCCCACATTAACTTTTCTTAGTTTTATCTGGTAATAAGTATATATCAGGTGTATGGCATTTTTAGGATGACCTATTTGGTCCATGTAAGGGCAGAGGTCCCCTAATTGCCAGAGTTTTCCCTATCAGCCTCCTGAGCCACCATTAACACTGCATGCAAACCCCCAAATGAAGCGCTAAGCCAGGAGAGGCATGTCAGCAAGGCACACACTGTTAGCCCCACCCACCTTCTAGAACAAGAGTAAATGCTTATTCCTGCCTAACAATATACAGTACTAAATGACCCCTTCACCTTGAAACCTGGAAGTAACTAGCCACCCAAATCCATGTCCCAGAATGTCCCAGGGCATTTCAAAGGATCCTGAAGTCTTAATTCCACCAGTGTTACAGGAATATTGATGTGAACTTCACCTGTATTTGAAAAATGAAATGATAATGATGCAGAAAAATAAAGCCTGTTCTCTCCTACTGGTGGCTGGGGGGTGGGGAGTGAATGTCACTGAACCAGTTCCAGACACGCCCCAGTCAGGTGAGGATTCGGGGAGGGTTAAATGTACTCCCTGCTATGCCATTTGCTGCTTGTGCTGGCCCCTCAAGGTTTGCTCATGCATGTCCAAGTTGTAAGTATTTTACCTCTAAATATCAAGGTCCGAAGACTTGATCTTTTTATTTAAAAAGTGAAATTCACATAAAGACAAAAGATAGTTTATACCATTGGGCTTTATCTCTTTTCATCGTTTCTAAGGATAAATATTTCATCATTTATTTTAAAATACAAGGTAGAAACTCACACAATCTAGGTGTGGATTGACCTAAAGAAGCACCTGAGTTTACTTTGTTTTCCATCAACTATTGTTGAAGTCTGTTGGAAGTCATCTGCTTTGTTGTTACTTGGAAAATAAAAATTCTGTTTTGCCTCAGTAAAGTACAATAAACACTGAGTGCTACAAGTGTTGTGTAAGTGAAGGAGAAAATATTGTATCTATTCCATGTTTGCAGGAAAAAGCTAAAGCTGAACATAGAGACAAGCTGGGAGAAAGAGATGACACCATCCCCCCTGAATATAGACACCTCCTGGATAATGATGAGGTAAATAAATGAAGGCAAATGTCTAGGTTGGATATATATCACAAAGCTTCTTAAATTCAGATATAAGTTGAAATGAATAGGAGGTGCACTTTAACAATAGCATAAAATTGTAACATGACTGAGTGCTTTTAATGTGTTTCTGATGAACAGGTTGTCTAGAATTCTGTTGAATATTCATCTGAACCAATACCATATGATGTTCACTGTGCTGGGTGCTGTGGTGTAGAGATGAATCATGTTCAGTCACTCACCAGTGCTGAACAGTGATTCCAGGGCAGTTACACAGATGAATTCTCTTTGCAAGAAAAGGCTATAAAAATGATAGTTGTGGGGTGCCTGGGTGGCTCAGTCGGTTGAGCGTCTGACTTCAGCTGGTACTGGACTGATTTAATAGGGCAGATAAATAAGGCCCTTCTATGACTTGGGGTCTTCCTCTACACTACCACCAGCACTATTCAGAGTAAGGACAGGCAACACTATATTCCCCACCACAAGTCCTATTTCTATATCTAGATGTGCTCTATCAAGTTTTTGGGGTGCCTGGGTGGCTCAGGTCATGATCTCTTGGTCCATGGGTTCCAGCCCCGTATCGGGCTCTGTGCTGACAGCTCAGAGCCTGGAGCCTGCTTTGGATTCTGTGTCTCCCTCTCTCTCTGCCCCTCCCCTGCTTACACTCAGTCTCTCTCTCAAAATAATAAATAGATATTTAAAAAAAAAAATCAAAAAAAAAAAGAAGAAGAAGCCGTTGGCCTTCTGTTTCTAACATAAAGCCAGATTTTCTTAGGTCAGCTGGGCCTGTATCCTTCCCTTTTGGCTCCTCATTGCAAGTCAGTTATATGACGAAGAACCTTTCCAGGCCTGTTCAAAGAGAAACAAGGAAGCCCAGGTTACATACTTCTCTTTCTATACTGATTCATTTGGTGGGTTTGAGGATGCCCTGGTTTGAAGAGTGTTACCTTCAGTGTCTCTTATTACAGAAATCCATTCTCCTTGCTTGCATTCAGTATTCCCGAAGATAGCAATTCTGCATCGTGCTAGAAGCCTCCCTGCCTTGCTAATACTGCCTTACCCTGCTTGTATTCTGTGGGAAAGGTATTGTTTAAAACCCTTGCCTTTGTAGATTGGTAAAGTCCCTGCTGAGTTGTACTTGTAATCCTGGGGGAAAAAAAAAAAAAAAAATCTCTATATGCCATTCCAGCCCCTCAAATCATTCCAAAGTGTAATCTTTTATAAATAAGAAAGAAAAACACAGGTTATTTTTAATAATATTCTAAGTAGCATTTTAACATATGATGGCAGAAAGTTCCTTAATAATTGTTTCCTTCCCTTCTCTTCCACAACCAGACTCTTTCTTGAGGTTTATCAGTTACTGCAAACCAATACTCTGTTGTATCTCAGATCGCTAGACAATAGATTTTACAATTACTGGCTGCACCTAAGTAAACTTTTACTAAGATCTATGTTTAACCAATAACTTGCCTTATTTTTAAGGGTAAACCCGTAAAGCCACCTACACAGCAACCCAAGGACTCAAAGGTAAATATCATAGCAGCATATTCCCATAAGGAAAGGTTTTTTTTTCATTCTAGCTGAACTTTAGTTTACATTTTAGAAATCTGAAATTTATTGAATGGCTACCCTGTGCTTGGAATGATGTGAAGACATACATGTATGAACGGGTGTGTGTGATTTCTCTTGGTTAGCCCTCACAGTTCCATGTTTCAGATAGAAAAATTGAGGCTCAGAATACTAAGCAAACATGTATAAAAGAGGAGAAAGTAAATGTGTAAGGATTTTCATGTTTTACTATCTCCTTTATTGTACATTAGTTTCTTAGGAAAAGAATGCCAGCAAGGTTTCCTTTTTCTTTTAATATTTTTTAGTGATATGGAAAAATGTTCCTTATGGTATTTTTGCCTTGTGCTCCTTCACTGATGGTGATTTCTGTTAATATCTCAGAAATCTGCAGCTGACAAAGACCCCATCGATGCCCTCTCAGGTGATTTTGACAGCTGTCCTACACCCACAGAAACCTCAGAGAAGACAGCAGAGAAGGTACTATGCTACTTTAATATGGCCTTTCTTTGTGTGAATACATAGAGTTGTAGGCTACATAATGAATTCAATGATGCCATAGCATCAATGGCAATGATGCCATCTTTTTCCATATGTATCTGTTTAATATAGTAGTAATTCAAGTGCATATGTAAAACATTCTCAATATTATTTCGTAAATGTTTTCTATGTTGCTCTATAATCTCCATAGCCACCTTGTTTGATTTCCACACTAATGAGTTTGACACTAATGCTTTGTCTGTGTTCGTTTATTTATTTATTTTTGTTTGTCTGTGTTCATTTAAAATGAGAGCAGTCCTTTTCTGCACTGTACCTTCTCATGGCTGTTGCCCTCTGGGATTCCCTCTCCTTTCTACCCTGCCCAGCTGGCTGACTCCCTCCCTCTGGACCCAGTTCAAGCATCAGCTCTTACTGCTTCTCCCTTCCTAGGCCAAGGTCAGGGGCCTCTCCTCCATGCTCTCCTGCACCTGGGCGGGGAGGTCTTTGCCTGTGTATTTGTACCAGTGAGCTGTGCACTTTACAAAGCAGCTGTGGTCAGCATTAGCAAAATTCCTGGGACACAGCAGGTACTCAAAACATGTGATTAAAGATGAATGAGAAAAATATGTAGTACAACAGGTGTGTGGCATATCTAAGTCAAATAGAAGGAAAAGTGAATTAATGCCCTTCCTTGTTATTTTCAGAAGAATTGATAACTACAGATCTGTTTGCTGTTGTTTTGCTCTTATTAAACACCTCTCCCAATCACTGAATTGTCAGTCCTCCCCATATTGGGTGATTTAATTTCTAGACCACCTCAGCATCCAATTTCTCATTCCTGGATAAATAATGCCTTTTGGTGAATGGGACTTTCTCTGATGATTTCATTGTTAAAGTTGTTTTCCATAACACTGAAAACAGTATCTCATTCTTGCTCTATTGGCACATAAAACCCAGTCCTGATAGAAGCAAGCTCTGTTTTGATGACCAAAATTCCTCATGGAAATTGGCAGAACATCACTGTGACCCACATTTTCCACTGTATTTTTAAGTGTTTTTACTTCCCAACTTAAACACTTCTATGTATATTCAAAGTTTTCCATTTTTTAATTACACTTGATTTGATTGCAGCCCAGAGTTAACTGTTAGAGGGACTGATGATAACAATAACCTTATGACGTTTCCTTTGCTTTAGGACAAAGTCAAGACAACTGCTCCCAGCTCCAAAGCACCCAAGAATGGGGGTAAAGCAAAGGATTCTGCAAAGGTAAAAAGCACTAAATATACTATATATTAGCTTAGAAATTACATGGAGTGGGATTTATCCTTTTAGTCAATTTAGTTTCTAACTGGAATCTATTTAGAATAAAATAATAGTTTAAGCACTATCTATCCTGTAGCATATCTTGGTAAAGAAGTTGATATTAAAATAGGAACTTACTTTATAAAAGTATGTGGGACTTTAGAAATCTAAATGATCATTCTTAACACAATTCAAGTCTCTTGCATTTCCCCCTTTATCACACAAAGTATGGAAGACCCCACCATAATTGTACAGTTTGTGATACCAGCCATCTGTGCTAGCCGATAATCAGGGTAGGATCCCTCCCCTCCCAAAACCCTCTTTCAGCCACTTCCCACCACTGTCTGCAGATAGCCTTGCCTTCAACTTTAGAGAGAAAAATGAGGCCACCTTGCACAAAATCCCTAAGGTCCCTTTCCACCTACCCAAAGACATATCCTCTCTCCTGCTTGCCCTGATTTGGCCCTTCTTTCTGAGGGGTCAATAATCACCTCTCTCTAGTATCTTCAACCTTTTAATCTACTTTTCCTTTGTATTGTAAACACATTCCAGTTCTTTTGCCATTTTAAAAGCAATTCTCAAACTTAGAAGCCCTTCTGCCTATAGTCCCATTCCTTCCATCCCTTCACCAACCTTCAAACATCTATAGCAAATATTGGGAAGGGTGAATTTTTTTTACACCTTCTCCTCTCCAAAGACTCATACCACTACTTGAAATTGCCTACTGCACATTTTCTACTTGTGGATAACACATTGGCAAGACAGATTCATATACTGTATTTCACCAAATCTACATGGCCAGTTATAAACTAAACAATTACTTTATATACCATTAAGAAAAAAAGTCAACAACTTATTATGATATATGATTCACTATAAAAGTCATAGCAAATTCATGGTGGGGGAGGGGAGGGTAACACCAGGGAATGTGGTTTGTATAAATTTTAGAACACAGAAGCAGTATACAAAATTGGAGAAGACCTTAGGGTTTTTATATCCAGAATTTTCATTAGATGCCACCTGGAGGGAGAACTGTTAGTTCTACTTTCTAGAGCAACTTGAAAAATTATGTAGTAAGACTAATGAAGAGAAGTTACAGTGTCCAGAGGCACCTGGCTGCCTCAGTCAGTGAAGCATGTGACTCTTGATCTTGGGTTTGTGAGTTTGAGCTCCACCTTGGATGTAATGATTACTTAAAAATAAAATCTTAAAAAAGTTACAGGGTCCCACTTCTTAGAGCTGGGCATTAATGGAGACAAATGATTGAGATTTTATTATCAAAATTATTCATATTGTGCTCAGAAGGAATGCAAGTTGGATTAGACAATTTCTAGAACTTTTCCCATTCCAAGAACATATGATTTAAGGGTTATTACTGTGATCCCCAGACTGTAATGAGAAACTGAAGATATGGCTTTAAAAATAATACTCGAGCCATAGCAAAACTCAAAGAATCAAGATGGTGACCTTGGAAGATCCTGAGCTCACTTTCTCCCACAGACCACCAAATCTACAGCTGCATATGGAACAATGCCCTGTGGAGAGAAAAAAACAAAACAAAAACCCAAAACTAGCTGGGTGACTCTTACTTACCTAGCAGATGAGAGCAGCCCAAATGGAAGCAATGAGGGGACAGGAACACAATCTCACTGTAAACCCAACTGTAGGCACCATGACCCATAATCAAAAGGGAACTCAAAACCCACAGCTTCTTCCTGAGGAGCAAAGAGTTTAAACCCCATATTTGGCATCCTACCTTTTAAGACCTACATCAGAGAGAATCCCACAAATATCTAGCTTTGAAAACCAATGGGGCTTGTGTCCACAAAACCCACAAGGCTTTAGTGATCTGAGAACTATTCTTAAAGGGCTTGAGACCACAGACACACCTGCTCCAGAGTCCAACCAACTGAAAAGCACCCAGAATTTCTGTGAAAGGTGTAATGGCTTATGTTATGCATTGGCCTCTGAGGATCAGGCATCTTATTTAACACTCACCTAGGGGCCTGCTTAAATACTTTCTAGGACGGAGGCTGGTGGACACCATCTTTCCCGTCTCCCTCTTCCTCACTTCAGGTCATCAGCATCTCCTGGAAAGCAGTTTAATACCCGGTTTTTGTGACTGTCACCCAAGGGACCCCTCTAGATGACTGGGCTCTGGCAGTCAGCAGGACTTAGTTTGTGGTTTCACCAGCCTGTATATGTGTACATTGTTTAAAGAGTTCTGTGTAAGGAATTGCCTTCTAATCAACTTCAATCTAGGTGCTGACAGAGATACTCCCTTTTGTGACCTTGACAGATCTTGGCACACCCTCAAATACTAGGAGCCACTAAAAATAAAATTGTCCAAGCAGCCTATCACAGAGGTTTGAGAGAGAGCCAAGAGCTACAGCAGGGTTGAACAAAAGGGTTTATCTCCTACGTGGGGACATTCTTGCGAGACTAGGAGAGGTGTCTATTTAAGGCATAGAAACCAATACAGAGTTAAGGAAAATGAAGCATAGATGAATAGGTTCCAAATAAAAGATCAAACCTCAGGAAAAACAAAAAAGAAACACCCTTAACAGAATGGAGCTAAATGATTTACCTGATGAAGCAGTCAACATAATAGTTACTACAAAGATGGTCACAAAATTTGGGAGAGGAGTGGATGAACACAGTGAAAACTTAAGAGATGAGAGTAATGACAAAGTACCAAAGAGAAGTCACAGAGCCAAAGAATACAATATGTGAACTGAAAAATTGAACAGTCGGTGAAGCATAAGAAAGGATTAGTGAACATAAAGACATAGCAGTGGAACTCATCCAATCATAACAGTAAAAAGAAAAAAGAATGGAAAAAAAAAAGTGAAGATAGGTTGAAGGACTTCTAGGACAACATCATATGGGCAAACATTAACAGTATAGGGGTCCCAGGTGAAGAAGAGGTAAAGAAAGGGGCAGCAGACTTACTTGAAATGATGTCTGAAACCTTCCCTAACCTGGGAAAGGAAACAGAAATTCAGATCCAGGAAGCCCATAAGATCCCCCAAAAAGATGAATCTAAAGACACCTACACCAAGTAACATTGTAATTTAAAAATCCCAAGTTAAAGACGAGAGAACCTTCAACACAGCAAAAGAAAACCAGTGGTCTCTATCAGCAGATTTTCAGCAGAAACTTTGCAGGCCTGAGGGAGTAGCAGGACCTGTTCAAAGTGCTGAAATAAAAAAAAAAAACTTCAATGAAGAATGCTCTACCTAACAAAGCTGTCATTCAGAATAAAAGGAGAGCAAGTTTTCCAGATGAGGAAAAGCTAAAGGAGTTCATCCGCACTAAACCAGCCTTACAAGAAATGTGAAAGCAACTTCTTCAAGCTGAAAATAAAGGTTGCTAATTAGTAACAGGAAACTTACGAAAGTACAAATCTCACTGGAAAGGCAAATATATAGTAAAATTTAGAATAATGTTAAAGTGTAAATTCAGCTTATATGTCAATTTATAACCTCAAAAAGAAGTGAAACCCATAAAAGATATAGGAAACCAGATTGATGATTAGCTGCTCATGAACTTACATCTCAAATAGGTTAAATAAGCAAACACATATTTAATTTCAGTTATACAAAGTACATGGTCAAAACGAACTTTAATAACTCCATATTTAGTAGTGCCCCCAATTAAGAGAGAATCAATCACTGTAAAATGAATGAATACCATCCAATAATACCTGTGTTCTTCTTCAATTAACCCCAGCCTTCAAAAAAAAAAAAAAAAAAAAGTAAATTTAAAATCACCTAAGGTTGTTTTTAGTTTACAAACTTGAAGGTCAACAGTTCATAGTTTGGGCTAAATGAAAAATCCTTAGAAAGGCCCATTTAATTTCCCTCCACTTTGTCATCTTTTGACCCTTTAATTTTGAAAAGCCCATCTACTCATAAGAATCTTATGATTGATCTGCTTTTTGATACTTAATCCAGGAAAGGAGGGGTTCAGTAATGGTTCTGCTTTCCCTTTTAGGCAAAGGATGAAACTTCCAAGCTAAAAGCTGATGAAAAAAATACAAGTTAAAGTTCACACTATTTGGTAAGTTCAGGGTTTGTTGTAAATGAAGACAACTGGACCTTGTTACAGACCTGTTTATAGGCAAGGGAAACTAAACCCACTTCTTATTCATGTTCTTTTCATACTATTGGCATAAAATGCACATAGCATTGTCAATAGGTTAATTCACCGAAAAGCAATAAATGGAATAATATGCTCCTGGAATGTTTAAAAACAGTAATCTTATAATTAAGAGCTCTTAAATATATCAGACTAGGCTCTTAAAAATGACCACCTAAGTCTAGTCGACTCTTTGAAACCCAGATGCTTGTGACTGCAGGTTACCCAGGTAGCCTGTTACATCATACAGTGAAATGTCCTTATGATACTGATATTACCAAAATACCAACACATGGTGAGGGGAACACAAGTACCTCTTATGTCTAGAGGAAACTACAGGGTTTTTTTGAAACAAAAGCAAAGGAAATGATTGACCACTTTTGTTCATCTTAGTTTTCCGAAAGTCAAGTACTTTATTTAATTCTGATGGTGACTGAAGAACTTGTTTGGATAAGGCAATCAGGAGACGTACCTTGAGAGCCCTTATATTTCTTATATGTTTCCTATATATAAGAATAGGTGTTAATGTAAGCCATTAAAGCTTATGACCACTGGCTGACCAAATCCTAAAGAAAATAAAAATGTAGGTTAGATTGAGTTACTCTCTCTCACCACGGTCTACTTTTGTTTCGGGTAACAAGGGAGGTATACTCATTAGAACTGTTCCAAAGATTTTTCCCCAAGTTAAAGTTTTCTATTTTCTAAATTCTAGAATTTTCTAAAATCATTTTCATGTTTACTCATAGGAGATTCCTTGTTGCTATCTGTTACACAGCATTATTAGTAAATGTTACATTTACTATGCCTATAACAAGAAAATTATGTATTGTTCACTGGATTTCTTTTCTTTGAATTTTTCAGGGTATCTGCCTATACAATCTTCAGCTGGTGAATGGTGACTTTTGAAGGACAAAAGGCTTTGAACAACAGAAAATTTTTCTGGGTGGTTTCTAGACAGTGTTATTTGTTGACTCTTGACATCCTAAACATTGGTTATTCTTTTCCCAGAAAGAAAATGAATTTGTCTGGTTCATCTGTGTACTGAGTATTGATAAACTTTGAATTTTTAAAAATTGCCTTCAGTTGGGAGAGACGGGAACTCTATATTTCTAAGAGATATATTTGATAGTTTCTTAAAACAACATATAAAAGGAAAAACCTTTGCAGACTTTTGCACATTCTACACACAGTGCCTGTAAATCTCATTAGTATTTTCCATTTGCACTTCTTTTATTGTTAGCATTTGGAAAACAATGCTTTGAATATGTTTAATGTTCTGATTTCTCATTACCCATCTCCTCTTGGGCTTTAGAACTGTATTTGATGTTTCTTTGGGTTAATGTTTATAAGTCAAACATAAAATATTGTACAGTGGGCACATATCTCCTCTTGGGCTGCTAATAAATTAACCTGGACAGACCAGGACATGCTGCACCCAGTACTCTTTTTTTGCCAGAGGTTAGGACTTCTACACCTTAGAGCCAGCACAAAACATAGTAAGACTAGAATCAAGTCAGAAAAGCAAAATGCAGACTATATATCACCACATAGCAAGCTCCAAAAATAAGAAAATATCCTTAGAATATTCATATGCCTTGAACTCACTTGGGTTACTGTGTTAAGCTATGCTTTCCATTTTGCTACATATAAGCAGAGCAGCAATTATCTGCTTAGACCATTGCCACTTTAGTCTGTGCACTGTGTACCATCTGGCTTTAAGGAAGGTAGGTTTACCAAAGATAAAAACATCTACTTTAAAAAAAAAAAAAGCTGTCTGAAATTTAAAAACCTGCTTTTCTCCCACAGCAATTCAAGAACTAGGTTCTGATGTCATACAACTTTGAATGGTTTCGCAGATCTTTTGGAATGAATTGTTTATGAACATAGCACTGATCTCCTTGAGGGGATTTTGATAAATAATTTCATCTTTATTTCTTGGTACTGGATGCAGGAAAAGATATCAGGTACATGTCATAAAACTGATTTGGAATTCTTCATTTCAGAAAGCACAGCCTTCCTTAGCATATGTTTTAAGTTCTTATTAGAACTTAGCCGACTTCTCTAAAAATGAGAAGTATCACCAATACTGTCCAGAAAGTGGGGGGAGGAAAAACAACAACAGTACCTATAATGGGGCATAAAATGATATTGCTAACTCTTCCAAAATTCTCATGAAAAGTCATGCACATACATATAGGAGATCAGGCTTAGCCCCCTTTAAATGCTGCGTATCTATCCCATGAGAGATGCGGGCATTATGCTATTACTCTAAATCTGGGAAATATAAGCCAGTGCTGGGGAGAGTAAACAGACCTTTTCAAAGCACTGACAAGAAAATAATGAACACTGCTCCTGTGGGATTTCAACTGTATTTCTAAGTCTTCTAATTAGGTAGTATAAAGTTTTTCTTTTTTTTTCAAAATGAAATCTTTGACATTGACAGATGTGTTTGCAGGGAAATGGCTGCAGTATTACTAATTTCCCTGCATATACAGAAATATTTTTAAATCCAGAGATTTAAGAAATGCTTGTAAAAGTAAACATTAAAGGTACCCTGAATATGCCTTTTTGTTCATTAGCAATGTCTTCAAGACTTGGGCGTTTACTGGTAATTAATGATGAGACTAAGCTACAGAGTCTGAGTCTTCTTTTACCTAATTAGGAGGAAATGATTGCAAATGTCTGCTTAGAAGTAAATAGAATTTTTATTCCCAAAAAGGTATTTGCACATTGTTGTAGCAATATTGTTATTTAGAAAATGGACTTCTCCAGAAGCAAATTAACATAGGTTCCTCAGGTGACCAAAATGAAAACCACTATTTCCATGTTTCATTAAGTCAAAATACAAAACAATTAAAAGTATTTTACATTAAAATCTTGGCTTTGTATGTCTTTTAGAAGGTTAATACCTGGGGGTGGACATTACCAGTGATTCCTGGTTTTATTTCTCAAACCATTAGACTATGCAATACATATAAAAAGAGAATTGTAAACACATTCATGTCACTCTATTCCACAATATATTAGAACACATTGACATTTTTCATATATTCTTTTAAATTTTATAGTATGTTAAACTCCTAAAGGCCTTCAAAGACAACTCACTGCCACACTTAAGCTAATATAAATAATTTCAGTTTCACATTATTTATTGGAGACGCTGCCATGACTTAGTGGCAGTGCCAGTAACAACGTTTTGGCGAATTATAAACTAGGCCAAATATGGAGCAGAGAGAGGAAGCATCACCTACCTAAGTATCAACAGCTCCCAGGTTCAACTTCAAATGAAAGCTTTCTCCTCTAGACCTGAATGTACTCTGCTTTTTTCAGAGGGACACTGTATCACTCAGGGTCCTTGAGGAAATAGACCACACACTCAAATTAGGATTGAGAAGAGTTCTCTAAAAAGGTTTTTTAAACAAAGGTATGGGGATGGATGTAAGGAACCCACAAGTACTGCTAGGACTATGAAAAGCCAGACTCCCACTTCACCCTCCCCTCATCCTGGAGGGATGAGAGGAGGAATGGTTACTAGAAGGCAGGGGTAGAGAAGGCTGGGTAAAAAGAGGGTTGCTTCTCAGGAGCCAAGCTTTGGTGGAGGCTACCCGAGGCAACCTGCAAGGGCACCAGGGCAATACAACACCCCCATCTATTCTCCCCTACCCCAGCTCCCATCTGCCCTCCTGGGAGACTGACAGAAGTCAGCAAACAAGCCTGATGACATGTGCCTACATGTCAGCCCCTGGACATGTGGCAGGGAAGGGAAAGGTGGAACATGCTTAGTCACTGATCCAGGGGTTCACTGTTCAGCAGTCCTCACTATGCACAGGTCTTTAAAGGAGAGTGACAAAACAGCTTATGGATGACACACACATGGGGATCAGGGGTTTGGAAAGCACAAGGCTTAAGTATAGGACATAAAACGGTAGAAATAAGCTACTCCTCTACAGTAGGGAACCCACCGCTTGGGTTTAGATTGCAGGGTGACACCTGTCAATAAAATACATTGTAGCAGTAACCCATTGATGAACAATTTAGTAGCCCGTCTTGTCACAGGAATAGTCAAATGAGTAAGAAGGAAATGGAAAAATATCTTCAGCAGAAGCCAAAAGAGTCATCTCTGGTTTGAAAATAATCACGTCTGACAAAATTTTAGCATAATGTTACCACAGGAACCACCAAGGAACAAACTGTTAGAGCAGTGCAAGCTTCTCGCTTTGGAGCCACACTCTGATTTTATCAAAATTCTTATCCATCCAACGAATGTTTTCCTCAATGGTTTCAATTGTTTGCTGGACACAACGGAGCTGAGAACTGTTTTCTTTCAAGGAGCTGAAGAATCCTTTTACCTTGTAAGGAAAAATCAAATTTTAAAAATCTGTTTTATTGTATTACACAAATTTTCAGGCTAGTTAAAACAAGCCAAAATTGCAGCATTTGCCCAAATTATACATAGAAGGCAGTGCCCCGTGTCTGGGTAGAATTGTGTACACAGAAATTTAAGCTCTACGAAATGAGCTCATGCGTCATGATGTCAAATTCTGCATTTTTCTCTGCAGTTTTATTTATTCCCAGTTGCCAGATTCTAAAAGACTTCACTGTATACCGTTTTATAATTAAGGTTTGAGTGTGTTTATTTAATATATATTGTTATATACACACCAATGCAAGCTTAGTTTTTGTTTTTTGGTTTTTTTTAACATATCTAAAAAGCTAAATGTGCAGAGTATCTTCTTTGCCAAGGAAAACAATTTGAACCCCACAAGTGCAGTCTTTCTCCTTGGGCCTGGCCTTGTAGGTCATTACAGAAACAAGAAGGTTATGGTGGAAATCTCCCAAACCGCCAAATTTTTTACACTAATCCGCAATTCATGTATTGTTCCTCCAAGATAAAATCCACACAAAGTTGTCCATGGTTTTAAACAGATAAGACACCGCTGTCTCCTCAAAAATACCTTCCCTGTTTCATGGCTGGGTATCGACTCCGTTAAGCTCACATGAGGAACAGTCTGGCTTTGCAACAGCATTGACTATTGCAGTACTCTCTTTCACCTTTAAAAGGTTCTTAACCTTGTCCTTTATGTTTTCACAGCATTAATCCATAAGTTTTTGACTCTGTAGACAGGAGGTAAGTCTAGGTCAAGATGCAGTATTTATTAAGCATGGATTCCAGACAGTTATTTTCTTAAAATTCCATGTTGTAGGGGCGTCTGGGTGGCAGTTGGTTGAGTATCCAACTTCCTCTCAGGTCATGATTTTATGGTTCCTGGGTTTGAGTCCCATATGGGACTTTCTGCTGTCAGTGCAGAGCCTGCTTCAGATCCTCTGCCCCCCTTTCTCTGCCCCTCCTCTGCTCACGCTCTCTCTGACTGAGATGTCTCTCTCAAAAATAAACATTTAAAAAAAATCTGTGTTGTAATATCATATTATAAATTTGGGAATAAGAATAGGCTTTTGAAAGATCAAATTTCAATATTAAATGATTCAGGTTTGTTTTAAAATTGGTACCTCAATACAACTTTTCAACGAGCTGAAGGCCTGCCCTCTGCTGTAGCAACCTAGGAAACACTTAGCATGCCTCATGGGCCTGCATTCAGTTGGAGCTCAGCCTACTGTTACATCCTTTCAGAATTCAAGATTCATACTCAGTTAAAAGAATGACTCCAGGCACTTTACAACAGTCCTATAACATCATTAATTTTACTAATTATTTAATATAAGTTATTTAACTATTTTCAAAGTATTTAAAATAATCCTGAAGGAGCCCTTCATGATAGTACCACTAAGAAAAACAAAACAAAAAACTGTAAGACCTGTAAACGAAGCCAGCTGCTAACCCTTGCCCTTCAACTCTTTTGACCCAAGATTCTCTCTCCTATCTTCATCTACCTTGAGAAATGCATCCTCTCAACTGAGCATTTGATTCAAACCTGCCTCCTTGAGAACATGTTCTGTGCAATAAGTGGTGTGATATAGAGACAGAAAGAAACAGTTTTATCCTACTAACTTGTTTGATCCTTAGTAAACAACTTAACTTGTCTGGGACTCAGTTTTCACTTTGGTAGCAAGAGGATGCTCTTTGCCTTGCAAAGCACGCGTGAGGATGTAGTTATATAATGTGAGTAAAGTGCAGACCCTAAAACCCAGCTTGTATCAGGGACTCAACCTCATCCCTTTTTTCATGACTGTTTGACACTTATTCATCCCTCTGGCTGAATTACTGTGCTAGACACTAAGGAGGAGGCAATGAACCAGGCAAGCAGCCTGTCCGCTGGGAGCTTACACTCTGGCTGGGAAAACAACAAGCGGTAAACTATGATTACTTTAAATATACCACCGTGGACAAAACACACTGAGGCTACGACAGTAACTGGGGAAGGGGGGTGGCCTGCTTTAGACAGAGTAGTCTGGGAAGGTGACATGTGATCTGAGACCTCTACAGGATAAAATGAGCCTTTCCACTGGCTCCTTTATCCAAGTTAGGGGAAGAGCAAGCCAGGCAGAGGTAAGAAGTTTAGAGGCTTGGGGCACCCGGGTGGCTCAGTTAAGTGTCCAACTTCAGCTCAGGTCTTGATCTTATGGTTCATGAGTTCAAGCCCCACATCGGGCTTCAGATTCTCTGTCTCCCTCTCTCTGCCCCTCCCCTGCTCTCTTACTTTCTCTCAAAATTAAATAAACATTGAAAAAGAAAGAAGTTTAGAGGCTTAGAGACAAAATAAACACCTGGTAGCCCTGGAACAGGAAGTGGCTGAGTGACTCAAGTGTTGTTGTATGAGGGTGACACAGAAAAGCATGTGAAAATGGGCTGGAGAGGTGGGCAAGAGCCCAGTCATCATGGTCTTGTGCACATGCAAAGGAAAGTCTTGGGATTTATTCCAAGCTGAATAGGTAAGAGTTCATGGAGGAGTCAGTCATGGGTTGATTTTCAGTATTAAATGTGGAAAATGACTTGGTGTTGGCAAATTGGGAAGACACGCAGGAGGCTATAGCCATAGGCCAGGCCAGAGATGAGAAAGGCTTGGGGTGGAGTAAAAGCAGACAAGTGCACAGATACAATGTATATGCTGAAAGCCGAGCCAACAAGACTCAGGGAGGAGTTGGATATCAGGACCGAGAAGGGCTCAAACTGACTCCCACGTTTTACCTGTCAGTAAGACACTCTCCCTTCTGATGACATCCAAGATGTCATTTCCATGCTCTACCTCAGGGCCTTTGCACCTGATGTTTCTTTTGCACACCACAACTGCATTTCCTTCGGTTTCTGCTCAAAGGTCTCCTAATCATTCCATAGAACAAAGCTCCATCCGTACCCACTCTCTCCTTACCTTGCCTTATTCATCTTAAGAGCATGTAACCACCTGACATAGGTTGATCTGTCCGTAACTGATTCCCCAGAATTTAAGCTCTATGAGGGCCAAGACTTTGTCTACTCTGTTCGTCATCATAGCCCCAGAAACTAAAACCATGTTTGCCTTATAATAAAAATGTAATGTGTTTAAAGAAATAATGAGAAAAGACTTGAATAAGCAAGTGAATGAATGAAATGTTTTGTTGCTATAGATCTGGTCTATGGACAGCTGTCTTGCTACTAACAGCCCCTGACTGGTCTTGAGTCATCACATAGAATAGCTCTGCTGTAGACCTCACTAGAGTTCAATCCTGAATTGTGTGCAATTTTACAAGCCTGCATGAAACTACTGAAAACTAGAGAAAATCAGGGATGCAACAGTTCTTTTGATTTTCAAAGCATTCTCCCTGTATCAAGCTGTATCATGGTGTAACCAAACTATACAATGGAAGTATTCCTAAAAAAAAAAATAGTATTAGGCTCTCAGGTTTTATCTAAAGGCAACATATTTTTAAAGCCATGTAAAATTTGTTCTACACCTTTAGAAAACATTATTAGAGAAGGAACACCACACAACAATGACCTAGACATCCACTTCCTCAAAGTTTAAGGCCAGAAGAAAAGTTTGCTTTTGTGGAAAACTTCTACATTTCAGGTTCTCTCTTACCAGACAATAGGAATAACTCCTATGGTTTTCTCATTTTTTGTCTTGACTGCTACGAAGTGGTGATACATTTGCAGTTGCAATAAATTATCCTCAGCATAAATCCCTCATACAGTTACCTCTTTCTGTCAATCATGCAGCTTTCTGGTATTTAACATTTCTGTTATATATGGACATTACAAGTTGCCTAAAATTCTTTCTGCAAGTACATGGCATATAAATAAGTAACAAGAAAATCATGAATCTAGATAGTGGAGAACCAAGATTCCAGATTTCCTAACAGCTAGATGATCACATAGGGCATTTATATCTCTAATGATCACTTTTAACATCTGAATAAACAGAGATTAAATGCTTCCAGTAATTTTTAAGCCCTAAAAATTTTAATGGCAGAGCTAAGACTTCTTAACATGTTGACAAAGAGGCATACTTTTCAAAAATTTATTGTAACTGATTTTGGTTGGTGTCCAAAACACCACAATATCTGAAAAGAACATCTACTAAGTGACAAAATCCATTCCTAACTCCTCATACCCTTTTGTCTACCCCGTATTTATTAGCTAATTGTCACTTAAATTTAAAAGTTTTGTTTACCTCCTCAAGCCGTGCTCTTGTGGAGAACTGATTTGTTGTTCCTATTACCATATTTGTTAAAGAAGATGAGCCAAGTTCAAACCTGCAAATTGAAGTTGTCAAGATGTATCATAAAGTATTTATTCACTTAACATGTTTTTAAGTGCCATATAAATTTTACAGGAATTAACTAAAAACTGGTTAGGCAGGAAAAAAATCTATGACATGATCCGCATCCTCCAATGTGTTAACATACCATTGTAAAATATAAATACACCAGCAGCTGAATAAAAGATGCAGTACCCTAAAGAAAGTGCTAGAGGCTTAGTAAGTGCTATGAGAGCTAGGCAAGTGCAGGTGCAAACAAACAGAAGTGTTAAAGCAAGACGTGGGTTGAACTGTGCCGAGGAAGGCTAATTGGTCAGCAGATGCAGAAAGGGATTGGAATGGAAAACTGGACTACCCAGATTCATTAGTTAGCACTAAATTCTGAGTTTTATATTTTCTAAGAATATTTTTAAAGTATCTCTATGTGCTATCTGCAATGAAAAAAAAACACAAACAAACAAACAAAATCCCTTTAGACCATCACCGTTGTTTTACAAACAAACCTAAAACACAGCCAGGTTAATGGACTTTTCTAGTCACAGCACAATTTTTGGCACTACTTACTTTTGTATAAGTTTATCCCAATTTTCCCTCAGAAACTGCCAGGCCAATGGATATCCCACCGGGTTCCTGCCAACAGCTCTAAGGATATGTGGAAACTCTTGAATTTTTATTATATCTCCCTTAAAGCTTTCATCTAATAGCCTAAAATGAGTAAGAGAAGAAATGGTAACAACGAATAGTCCTTGGAAAAGTTGTAAGTCATTTCAATAAAATAATGCGTGAAAGAAAAAAAAGCCAATCGGTCAATAATAAAGACCAAATAGGTAACTAGAGTGCTAATAAACCTGCTAGATGTACATAATAAAAATTCACACTTATATAGTGTTCACAACACCCATTCTCATATAATCACATTTGTTCATAAGAGAAAATAAGAAAGGTTTATCTAAAGGTATGTATTTCTAAACATGTTCTTTTAAAAACATACAAATATATATTCCTTTAAATATTTTTCCTAATACCTGCTTCTCACTAATTAACTACCATACTCATTAGATGTGTGCCCACTTAACTGTTCCCAGCAGAATAGGCAATTCCTGGCCAAGAGAACAAAAACAACGTCAGAAGCATCTGATGTCATTTAATTCCTCATGGCCATGTAAACACGAATGAATTACTCACCACTGAAGCTTTCCCTCATTTTGGCTAATACTGAGGGCAAATTCAATTTCGTTTTTCTCGGTACTGGACAAAGATGACTGATATTTACTATAAAGAAAATCCCATCCTTCAGGGTTCTGGACCCCCACAGCGAACACCGCCAAGGTTACATCACTGGGCAGGCTGCAGAAAAGAACATACCTAGTGAGAGTCTGAGATGTAGGAAGTGTGTTTGAATGTATAATGGTGACCAATTACAAGCTGATAAACTGGCCTGGTGATCAGAGAAATGTGCCTGGAAATGTCAACAAAAATAACCTCTTTCCTTCAGTTAGATTTTAAGAAAGAAGTACAAGAAAGCATCTAAAATTCAGTTTTAAGTCCCGTTCTCAAAAACATTATGTGAAATTCCACTTTGATAAATACCAACATATCTAACATATGTTAATGATGCTGGTAACTCGACGGGTGGTCACTTTTTAAACCAAAAGAAAGAAATGCAAACTAGACTCAAGAAGTAATCCATGAACAAAGGTCAGGAATCCAACGGGAGGACTGTTTGGAAGCATTTCTTTAAATGGAAGCATGTATACTTTTTGTTTGCTTAATATTTCCTGGAGAGATTTAAGCCCCAAATATAACAGTCCTTAAGTACACCAAGAATCAATTCCAAATACAGGAGGATCCTACTTTGCTTAGACAGTGTCAGCAAGTATTTATACACACCCCATCAGGGACTTTGGAGGCCCAAAGGAGCTACCTCTATGGCAGGCACTGCCTCTGTTCCTATCCAGGATAGCTGTTTTCGTTCTGACCCTTGCCTCTATTAAATTGGAATTATTCTAATCCTATTTTAACTCTGCAAATATTTGATATATATATTTATATTTATCTACAAATATTTGATATATGTATTTATATATATATATATATAAATTCCTAGTATTTCTTTTTTTTTTTTAATTTTTTTTTTTTTTTCAACATTTATTTATTTTTGGGACAGAGAGAGACAGAGCATGAACGGGGGAAGGGCAGAGAGAGAGGGAGACACAGAATCGGAAACAGGCTCCAGGCTCCGAGCCATCAGCCCAGAGCCTGACGCGGGGCTCGAACTCACGGACCGCGAGATCGTGACCTGGCTGAAGTCGGACGCTTAACCGACTGCGCCACCCAGGCGCCCCGTAAATTCCTAGTATTTCTTAACAGAAAGTTGAGAGATACATAGATAAATCTTAAAAAATAATTCATTTTCTCAAAAAGTATAGCAGAGGAGACTTATCTATACTTTTTTTTTTCCTCCCAACATTTAGCACCAATGATGAAAAACAGAAAAGATACCCTTCATATGAACAAATGGGTTGTTCTGTAAACACAGACCTCAGATTTCCACCAGCTTCCTTCCACTCTCTGAAATAGGCTTCTGCCCTCTGTACACAGGGCTGATACTTGCACATGCAGGCAAGGAGGAGGAGCTGGCTCCGCAGCATTCTCTGTGAGACTGAGCCCTCATCTGTCCACGTCTGATTATCAATGAGGTCCCTCAGCAGCCTGATGAGAAAGGCCTGCGAGAAAGCCACATGTGTCACCACAATGGTCCCAGGCCATCTCATGTTTTATACAAACCAACACACCCTCGGGATATGGGGATTAATTTTTAAAGCTTAATCCAACTCTTATTTTTAAAATCATGTAATTCTGTTTATATTTAATTATGAAAGGGTCAAAAACAAGAAAAACTGATTTTACTATTTCCATAACATTTATAAGTATAACTTCATCTATTTAAAAATCAGGATGAACTGCCATTTTTGAAACAAACTAAGAGAGTTGATAGCACTAAATTTTGAGAGCAAATTATACAAAAGGACTTCATGACATTTTGCCAAAAATAATGCTTTTGTGCCTCTCCCTCAAGTACCGGACTCAGCATATCTTAATAGTAACCATCAAAATGCAGTAGTAAAATGAAATAAGTATTTGCAAAAAGAAAGGAGTAACAAATCCATAAAAATTGAGTACAGATTCTTACCGTCTGTGCCAGTAAGACCCAAATCTTTGCTAGTTAGTCTAAACACTCAGTTAATTTTGATTTACTTTTCCTTAATATATGTGAGGACATACATATATGAACAATGGTAAGGATGCTTTTCTACACCCACACAAAAGCAAATCAGTTATGTAACTATTCAATTTATTTAAGGCTTCTACCTTGAACTGATTTTCCACTTCCTTCATATCTCTTTTCTCCATCAGTTTATACATAGGTATCAGCTCATTCAAACCTTGGAACACGGGCATAATTTCAGTTTCATGCTTCAAGTATAGGGTTAAATCCAAGGCTTTTTCAATTGATAGCTTTCCATTGCTGGTCAAGAGACACCATGGTTAGCAGTTTAAAAAAAAAAATGCAGGAAATCATTTTTTTGTTTCAAAAGATATTTTCATCTCCCAGCCAAACATTAGTCAGATATTAATGCCCCCTTAATAATAGTGACTTTTATATAAGTATCTTTTCTTTCACATATAACACTAGCTTATTTACCATTGTGGAGGAAGTTTCTCAAATAACAGGGCCAGGGCTAACTTGTGGTTAAGAAAAAATGGAGACAGGTCAGCATCTCTCCCTCTGTGAAACAGTGGATTGTGTGTTCAACTTCCAGAGTAAGATGGCAGTTTTCATCAAAATCAGTAATCTTGGTTGCAGAGATTGCCACTCAGTCAAAAGTCTGAGTGTCTGGATTGAACACATTCTTATCTCCATTTCAAAAAGAAACTGAATATAGATGTAAACCCTTCATTATGGAGGCCAGAGGTTAAAAGTCTCAGTGGCAGGGTATATGCTTAGGTAAGTAAACACAAAACCCTCTAAGAATTAAGCAATAATGTTATAGAGGGAAATGGTCTCAGTAACGCAGAAACAGCTAGATAAACAACTTCTGTCCTTATCGTCATTGCTTTTTGCCACCTTGAGAAGTCAGAAATGAAGAACTCAACACTTAGAGCAAAGGTACATGGGAAATGAGAACTATAGAATCATTCCTTCCCACATGGTGACTCCCCTTAGGACTTCAGTTCTGCCTAAATATTGGAGAAGTTTGACTTTCAGGTTTAGGAATCATTTCCTTTTTTTTTTTTTAAGTTTATTTATTTTTAAGTATTTATTTTGAGAATAGGGAGAGGGAGAGAGGGCGAGAGGGAATCCTAAGAAGGCTCCTTGCTGTCAGCACAGAGCCCAACAAAGGACTCAATCTCACAAAATGAACCATGAGATCATGACCTGAGCCAAAATCCAAGAGTTGGGCACTTAACTGACTGAGCGCCCTAGGAACCATTTCCTTAAAAGCCATTGTCATAAGGCAAAAAATTAGAGTGAACACTGTCCTTAACAACTCAAAGATCATTTGGTTAGTCCACATTTTATGAGCATGTTCCATACAGCTGTGAATTTCAGGTATCCAGTTTGAGGAGTTGGGGGGAGAAATTTTTTAATAAAAGAGTCACAATGCAAAAACTTGGTACTGAGCCACTTGGTCTTCTAAGAAGGTTTCCAGAATGTGAAGGACACAGCAGGGCAGAAACCTCCCGTATTATAGCAGGGCCAGAAAAGCTGCAGGACAAAGGGCTTCTCCAGAATGTTGATCTCCTGATTTTCTACACCCTTTTGCATCAGTCTGAGTTGTTAATGAAAAACATCAGGGGCACCTGGGTGGCTCTGTCAGCTAAGTGTCTGACTTCAGCTCAGGTCACGATCTCGCAGTTCATGAGTTCAAGCAAGCCCCGTGTCGGCTCTGTGCTTACACCTCGGAGCCTGGAGTCTGCTTCAGATTCGGTGTCTCCCCCTCTGTGCCCTTCCCCTTCCCCTGCTCACATTCTGCCTCTCTCATGGTCTCTCAAAAATAAAATAAAAACATTAAAAAAAAAAAAAGATTAAAATACAGGTCACTTCCTTTACCTTACTCTGCAAACACAGACACATGGCTAACCATGAGACTAAAAGCAACCTTGGATTGTAAGAAGAACTTAGGAAGACACCTTTCAACTTCTAATTAGCAAGCAATCATTTTCATCTTCAGAAATCAAGCATTCAAATGCTAACAGCTGCTTTCAGAAATAAACCAAGACCCTGAGGAGTTTGTATTACCTGACAAGCTGAAATGCATTGTTAATGAGACTGGCCCGATCATTGCTGCTGATTGTTGTATGTGCTCCTCTTAAAAGACCACTCAAAGAATTCCATCCATCATCCTCATAATGCACAATGTAATAGCCATTCATTCCAACATTAAATTTGATCCATTCTACCTCTTCTGGGAGAATGAGCACATCTAGAGCAAATAAAATAAATCATAGTTCCATTTTCTCTCTTCACTGATGAAAGCTTTTCTGATCAGAGACTGGACAAAGAAACTAAAGGGAAGTTTAATATTGAACAATTTTAATACTGAAATGAGTTTCATATTGAACACATTTATTTTAGAAACCATAAAAGCCCATTCCAATAGGTAAAAGCCAATACTAGCTTAAGACACCAATTTTTTTTCAGATTTACAGATCTAGGGGAAGAATATAGCCACATTTCAGGTCATACATACAAAATAATCCAGCAATGTTAACAAAATAATAGGGAATTTTCACTAGTAAGCCCTCCTACTTAGCATTATATAATTCAACTGCTTTAATCTTGGTCTGGCAAGATTACTGGCTTTTTGACACAAGAGAATATTTTGAACCTTCTATCCTCACTAAAATTGAAAGCCAAAGATTTGCTTTCAATAAAGGTTATTGAATATATTGAATATATTGAATAAAGGTTGACCTGGTCTTTCGGTTTTAACAAAGATAAATAGTACAACAAACTGAGTACCTAAGTCTTACACATTTCCAGTTTCTTAACTTATCCTGGTTATTTCTACAAGAAGTTACCTGTTTTTGTCTTCAGCAAAAATCTTTGGACTGAGTCTGATTTGCTCGTAATGAATGTCAATGGAACATGCCACAGGTACCTTCAAGAAAGGATGCATTATTTTTTAACTTACTTCAACAGTTATTAAATCATCTATCATATGCCAGACACTGGCTAGTTTAAAAAATGGTACCAAAACTATTACAGCCAAGAGGTCAAAACAACACCAGCCTGTTTTCCTGCCTTGCAAGGGGTGCCAGCTCAGGCAATGTTCATTCTTCTTGGACTTCTCAGTAGAGCTAGGGATTTGAGCTCCAGGGAGCCCTGACATCCTTTGCAGTGGTTTGCTGATTGGAACTCAGAGGTCCTACCTTAAAAACCCTGACCACTATTAATGGAATAAATTGCCATCATGTGGCCCCTAAATAATCTGTTAAGAATACAACATCACTTCTGTAAAATTCCTGCCAATGATGCACAATCTGAATCTCATCATGAAAAACAGCAGAAAATAAAAAATGGAGGACATTCTATTAAGAAAAGCGGCCTGTACTGTTCAAAAATGCCAAGGTCAAGAAAGAAAAAAGTTGAGGAACTGTTTAAGGAAGCAAAGAAAAAAAAAAACACAAAACTGAACATGGGTGACAATACGATGTGATCCTATATTAAATCCTGAATGAGAATTTTTTTTTCTTTTGCTATATAGTATTATGACAACTGGAAAACTGAAATCAACTTTACAGATAAAAGGATTATATCAATTTCATTTCATAAGTGATAATTATACTGTGCTTACACAAGTCGACATTCTTGTTTTTATGAAAATATCACACTGAACTATTTCAGGGTACAACTACCTTCAGCTAAGAAAAAATACAAGCTCCTCTGGATCCAAGAGGGCAGCATAGGAAGACACCAAACTCACCTCCTCCTGTGAATACACCAAATCTATACCTACATATGGAGGGCACCTGTTGGGATGAGCACTGATGTTGTATGGAAACCAATTTGACAATAAATTTCATATTAAAAAAAAAAAACGATGCCTACATATAGAACAACTCCTACTGAAAAAGAACGGAGGGCTGCCTGAATAGCTTCTGCACAACAAATGACAGAGGGACCACACAAAGAAGGCAGAGACAGAGACAAGATAATAAAAGGAACCCCAACCTAACACAGTGAGGGAAGGATATTACCAAAGGCTCCACAGGCAGACTTGCCTGCCCTTGGAAATGACAAATAGAAATCTAAAGGACAACTAGATTATAAGTGAAGAAAATCCAGTGACTAATTCTAGAGAATCTACCAAAGAGTGGGGAAATTTCTAGAACTCTCTGCAGTCATAGGCTCTGGTGAGCATCACTGTTTATATTCCCCCTAAACCATGATATTGTGGACAGGAGCTGGGTTCAGTCACTATAGCCAGCTGGCTAGAGACACCCCAGCAAGTCTAAGGACCTTAGCCCACACCAGCTCCAGATGTCCTGCTAGGGTGGCCCCAGAATGGTACCCTGAGACCCTCCTGGCTTATGCCCACTCTAGCCCCAGCCATCTTGCCATTGGCAGCCTTAGGGCAGGGTAGCCTAGGACCCCATGGACTGCACCTGTTCCCACTCCAGGTCTAGACATTCCACCAGGGCTGCATCCCCTCCAACTCCAGCTGTTTCTCCAGGGTGGCCCAGGGAAAGAATGCTCCAGAACCTCAAGCCCATGCACACTCCAGCTCCAGCTATTCCACCAGGGCAGCCACAGCACAGAATGTTTGGGAACTCTGGGCCCATTCCCAATCCAGCTCCAGCCATCCCACCAAGACAACCTTGGTGCAATTTGCCCTAGGACACTCCCCGCCATCCCACTTCAGCTTCCGCTGGACAGCCAAAACCACTAGGCACACACAATCTACACAGGGGATGCTCCCGTGTAAGGACAGTCCATTAAAGACCAAGAGAAGTAGCTCTTCCACCTAACTCATAGAAATATACATATGAAATGAAACAAACTAAAGAAACAGAGGATTATAATTCCAACAAAAGAAAATGAGAAAATTCCAGAAAAAAACTCTAATGAAATACAGATAAATAATTTACCTGATAAAGAGTTCAAAGTAATGGTCATAGAGAGGTTCACTGAACTAAGGAGAATAACGGAAGAACAAAGTGAGAACTTCAATAAATATTCAGAAAATGTAAGAAAGTACCAGATAGAAGTCACAGAGCTAAATAACAACTTAAATGAAAAATACAATAGAAACAATCAGCAGCAGATTAGACGATACAGAGCAGATCAATAATCTGGAAAATAGAATAGTGGAAATCACCCAATCAGAATAGCAAAAAGAAAAAATAATTAACAATGAGTATAGGATATAAGGGACCTGTGATGCAACATCAACTGACAAACATTCACATTATAGTGGTCCCAGAAGGAGAAGAGGGAAAGAAAGGGGCAGAAAACGTATTTAAACAAATAATGGTTAAAACTTCACAATGCTGAGGAAGGAAATAAACATCCAGGTCCAAAAAGCACAGAAACTCCCAAACAAGATGAATCCAAAGAGATTCACACCAAGACATACTATAATTACAATGTTAACAGTTAAAGAGAAAATATTAAAGGCAGCAATATAAAAACAAAATGTCACAAAGAAGGGAAACCCATAAGACTATCAGCTGATTTTTCAGCACAAATTTTGCAGACCAGAAGGGAGTGACAGAATATATTTAAAGTGCTGAAAGGGAAAAACTTAAAGCCAAAATAACCCACCAAGCAAGGTTAATATTCAGAATAGAAAGAGAGAGAAAGAGTTTCTAGCACAAGCAAAAGATAAAGGAGTTCATGACAACTATCCAACATTATAAGAAATGTTAAGGAATCTTCTTTAAGAAAAAAACAAAAGGCCATAATTAGAAATAAGAAAAAGAGAACTACAAGCCAATCTCTCTAATGACTATAAATGCAAATATCCTCAATAAAATATTAGCAAACCTAATCCAACAATACATTTAAAAAAAATCATATACCACCATCAAGTCAGATTTATTCCCAGGATGCAAAGGTGGTTCAATATTCACACACTCACACAAAAATTAACATATGTCACATTAATAAGAGAAAAGATAAAAACCCTATGATCATTTCAATAGATACGGAAAAAAACACTGAGCAGAGTACATCAATCCGTGATAAAAACCATCTGCAAAGTAGGTCTAGAGGGAACATGCCTCAATATAGTAAAGGCCTTATGTGCAAAACCCACAACCAACATCATACTCAATGGTAAAAAACTGAGAGCTTTTTCTCTAAGGTCAGGAAAAAGATAAGGATGTCCACTCTCACCAGTTTTATTCAACATAGTACTGGAAGTCCTAGCCACAGCAATTAAACATAAAGAAATAAAAGGCATCCAAATTGATAAGGAGGAAATAAAACTCTCATTATTTTCAGATGACATGATACCATACATAGAAAACCCTGAAGACTCGACTAAAAAAAAACTACTTACTAGAAATGATAAATGAATCCAGTGAAGTCACAGGATATAAATCAATGGACAGAGATCTGTTACACCTCTATACACTAATAATGAAACAGGAGAAAGTGAAATTAAGAAAGCAATCTATTTACAATTGCACCAGAAACAATAAAATATCTAGGAATAAACTTAAACAAACAGGTGAAAGAGCTGGACTCTGAAAATATAAAACACTGATGAAGGAAATTCAAGACAATGGAAAGACATTCCATGCTCATGGAATGGAAGAATACTGTTAAAATGTCTACAGCACCCAAAGCAATCTACGGATTTAATGCAATTCCAATTAAAATACCAATTGCATTTTTCATAGAGTTAGAACAAACAATCCTAAAATTTGTATTAAACAAAAGACCTCTTGAAAAAAAATCTTGAAAAAGAAAAACAGAACTGGAGGTGTCACAATGCCAGATTTCAGGTTATATTACAAAATGGGAGTAATTAAAGCAGTATGGTACTGGTATAAAACAGTGTTGGGAAAACTGGACAGCTACATGCAAAAGAATGACCTGGGCCACTTTCTTTCACCATACACACTAATAAACTCAAAATGGATTAAAGACGTAAATGTGAGACCTGAAACATAAAAATCCTAGAAGAGAGCACAGGCAGTTGCCCACAACAACATTTTTCTAGATGTCTCCTGAGGCAAGGGAAATAAAACCAAAAGTAAATGATTGGGACTACATAAAAATAAAAAGATTCTTCACGGTGAAGGAAACAACCAACAAAACTAAAGCGCAACCTACAGAATGGGAAATATTTGCCAATGACATATCCAATAAAGGGTTAGTATCCAAAATATATAAAGAACTTATAACTCAACACCCAAAAAATGATCCAGTTAAAAAATGAGAAGACATGAACAGACATTTCTCCAAACAAGACATACAGATGGCTAACAGACACATGAAAAGATGCTCAACATCACATATCAGGGAATTGCAATTCAAAACTACAATGAGATTTCACCTTACACCTGTCAGAAGGGCTAGCATTAAAAACCCAAGAAACAAGTGTTGGCAAAGATGTGGAGAAAAAGGAACCTTTGTGCACTATTGGTGAAAATGCAAACTTGTGCAGCCACTGTGGAACGCAGTATGGAGATTCCTCAAAAACTTAAAAATAGAACTACCCTATGATCCAGTAATCACAGTAGTGGGTATCTACCGAAGGAATATGAAGACACTAATTTGAAGGGACACATGAATTGTAATGTTTATAGCAGCATTATTTACGATAGCCAAATTAGGGAAACAGCCCAAGTATCCATCAAGAGATGAATGGATACAGATGTGGGGTGTGTGTGTGTGTGTGTGTGTGTGTGTGTGTGTGTGTGTGTATGAACATTACTCAGCCATAAAAAGGAATGAAATCGTGCCATTTCCAAAGATGTGGATGGAGCTAGGGAGTATAATGCTAAGTGAAGTAAGTCAGTCAGAGAAACACAAATACCATATGATTTCACTCATATGTGGAATTTAAGAAACAACAACAAAAAATGAGGAAAAGGAAAAAGATAGAAACAAACCACAAAGTAGCCTCTTAGCTATAGAGAACAAACTGATGTTTACCAGATGGAAGATGGGTGGGGGGATGGGTGAAATAGGTGATGGGGAATCAAGAGTACACTTACCATGATGAAAAGAAAAGAAAAGAAAAGAAAAGAAAAGAAAAGAAAAGAAAAGAAAAGAAAAGAAAAGAAAAGAAAAGAAAATAACAAGAGTAGGCAAGAATGTTGAGAAAATGGAAGGCTCCATTTTCCTATTGGTGAGAACGTAAATTGGTGCAGTCACTATCATAAACAGTATGTAGATTGCTCACAAAATTAAAAATAGAACTCCAATATGGATCCAGCAATTCCACTTCTGGGTATTTATTCAAAGAAAATGAAAACATACATCTGAAGAGATACATGCGCCTGTATTGTTCACTGCAGTATTGTTTAATCATAGCAAGATACAGAAGCAACCTAAGTGTCTATTGATAAATGGATGAAGAAGATGTGGTGTGTGTATGTCTATACATATACAATAGTATACACATACACAAATATACATACACACACACAGTGGAGTATTAACCATAAAAAAGAATGAACTCTTCCCATATGCAATTAACAGACATAGACCTAGAACATATTATGTCAAGTGAAGTAAGTCATACAGATAAAGACAGATACAACTAGATTTCAACTATATGTGTAATCTGAAAAACAAAACAAACAAAACAGAAAGACTCATAAATAAGGAAACAGGGGGTAGAGACAGGGGATGAAATAGGTAAAGAAGATGAAAAGATAAAAACTTCCAGTTATAAAATAAGTAAGTCATGGGATGTAATTTACAGCATAAAGCATATTGTCAATAATGTAATACCTTTATTCAGTGACAGATGGTAACAGGACTTATCATTGTTATCATTTTGTAATGCATAAAATACATTGAATCAGAAGGATTTACACCTAAACTACTAGGATATTAATTATACTTCAATAATACATGTTATTTAGAGACCATATAAAAGATATAGATATAGAGAGTATATTTTTTTTAACTGTTGGGTATTTTGGATTACACATGGAAAGGTTTTATCTTAGGTTGTATATACATACTTTGGGTTATAACTGTAAAGACACAGAGGAGAAAAGGGGAGGGAGGAGGAGAACAAGAATGATAAAGCAAATGTGGTTAAGAGTTAACATACATGTTAACCTGGGTAAAGAATCTTTGTGTTCTTCTTGCAACTTCTCTGTAAGTGTGAAATTATTTCAAAATAAATTTTTTTACATACGGCCTATCAAGTCAATCAAGTTGCCACGTCTCCTTTCCACTGATGTCTCTCTGAAGTGTTAAAGCTGAAGAACAGGTCCCAGGATCTAACTTGGACTTCCAAGAGATCTGTCTCTCTCATAATCCCCAGAAGTCACCTAAATGTTTATGCCCTCAGTGAAAACCCAAATACACTATTGTAATTTAGCAGTGGTCGCTTCAAGTCAGTAACTGGAAATTACCGTCCTATCAAACTACACAATGTGAGAATGTCAAAATAATTACATATAATCAGGTTTAGTGAGATGAACCAAGGTTTAAAGCCACTGTTATCCTTTTGGGAAGACAGTGTTGTGTAATCACCTTTATAGGATACTTAGCTTTCATCGAAATATTTCAGCATCTATTAAGAGCACTCTGAAAAATAAGGTTTCATCATACAAGGCAGGTGGTACCTAGGCAACAAAATGAGCTTTTCTCTATGAATGTTACCCAGTTTCTGAGGAGTCATCAGGTCCTTTCCTGTAGTGCTCTTGCTTCATGTGTACATTCCTCCCTCTCACCGTGATGGTTATCAGGGGAAAGCCTTTTTGCAGCGTCCACGTGTTCATCATGGTTTTCACATCAAGGCCTTCCTGACGCCAGTGCTGATTTATACACAGAAAAAAACCGACATGTGACCACTCGCCCAACTCTAATAGAGAACCCAAGCTTGCGCTCACAGGGTTACTTCCTGTTGACAACCTCTGTGAGGCTTTTTCCTCATCCCTTCCTTGGCTCATCAGACCCTGTCCTCCTCCCTTCCCCACACTGTCTTCTGCCATAGCATTCCCACTAGAGCACTGATTACTTCTTTTCATTCTCTTCCTCTATCTACATGTGTAGGTCATGTCTTGAGAGCATGTATCTGGTTCTACCAGGCATACCTTGGGCTTGGCACACCGCACAAAGCAGGCATGGGAATGAAGGCAGAGAAGGGAGACAAAATGGCCAGGCATTCAACACCTATATACCATTACCGGCTCCCAGAGAAGCAAGGCGGGGCGGGAGGGGGCGGAAATCATCAGTCAACAGCCTGTACTTCCTAAGTGGTAACATCAAGATAGTCCACACTCAACAGTCATAAACTCAAAGGAGAATATATTTTTGATACTAAAAAAAGCTTCTGGAAAGAGCCTAAATGCCCATCAATTGATGAATGAATAAATATGTGGTTTATATATACAATGGAATAGTACTTAGCAATGAGAAAAAATGAAATCATGCCATTTGCAGCAACATGGATGGAAATGGAAGGTATTATGCTGAGTGAAATAAGTCAGCCAAAGAAGGACAGATATCATCTGCTTTCACTCATGTGGAACTTGAGAAACTTAACAGAAGACCATAGGGGAAGGGAAGGGGAAAAAATAGTTACAAACAGAGAGGCAGGGAGGCAAACCACAACAGACTCTTAAATACAGAGAACAAACTGAGGGTGGATGGGGGGGTTGGGGAGAGGGGAAAGTGGGTGATGGGCAATGAGGAGGGCACTTGTTGGGATGAGCACTGGGTGTTGTATGTAAGCCAATTTGACAATAAATTATATTAAAAAAAAAGAAAGATAACACTCAAAAATAAAAAAAATAAAAAAGCTTCTAAAGATATTTAAGAGCTAGTAAAAAAAAGACAAAACATGCTACAGAACAATCTAGAAATTACTGAATAAAGCGATCTCTAAAAACCAAAAGCCAAAAAATTAAAATATGGTGAATAAAATTTAGTTGAATCTGTGGATTTAACCTCCACCACCTAGGAAAATATTCCACAAGTCCAGATAAACAGACTCACATTGTTTTGTGACTCAAATATTATGAATTCTTTACAGCTTAACAGTTAAACACATAAATTAAATCTAAATTCAGATCCCCACTCTGTAATTTACTAAGCATAGGCTTTTGGATTCCATATTCCCAATCTGTTAAAATAGAAGTAAAAGTACCCCACTCATGGTCTTATTCCGCAAAGTAAAGGAGGTAATGTACCTAAGTGCTTATTAGCACTTGCCTGACACATAGTAAGCTCTCCAGAATGTTCACTGCCCTTATCTGTTGTTTCACAAATGAAGACCTATGGAAATGATCCATATAGCCTGACTGATACAGACCCCGTCTACCATAGAAACATGCCATACATTCACTGCTTTACAGAGAATGAAGCTCAACAAATCAGTACCAGTGATATGTGTTACCCAAGAATGCTATTCAACTCCCTTGTGTAGATAGTTCTCAAAAGAAATTATAAAAGACTGTCGGTCTGGTATAGTTTAAACACAATCTTTTGTAGAGAAGAATGACAGAATGAAGGGCCTCAAAGAGTTTGGCACAGAGGTTTCCTTCAAAGAATGCGGACTCAAAATATGTGCTTAGGGGTAGCATGTAGAGATCTAACAACTTACTGAGGATGAGGATGAATGTGCACCCCTGGAGCAAAAGCCATCCATTCTTTGTGTGTCATCGGCAGGACAAATCTAAAAACCAAAAATAAACATATTATTCTCAGTTCTGTAGAAAACACTCATGATTCTGCTCAGATGGATTAATATGGTATAGGAAAAACAAAACAAAACATGATAATAAGCCTGTGGATTCCGAAAATAGAGATAAATAAAACCATACTCACACTTGCCATACTATTCCACAGGTCCTCATTTTTTGTGTTTTTATAGCTATACTTCTGTAGATACTGTATAATACCACTTTTAAACGCATCAGCACTGAGATAATCCCTTAGCATATTCAGAATACAAGCTCCCTGAAAAGACAATGTCAAGCATGGTTATAGTTTAATCATCTAACCCACCATCACACTTTAAAAAAATTTTTTTTAAAGAAAGTAGGTTACACCTAAACCTGTCTAGGGGGGGGATTGAACAGGACTGTTTTTGTTCTTTCTCAGTCCACTAAGCAACCAAGTCTCCCACAGGACAAACTAACATCATGGCCCATTCCCATTACTCACAGGTCAGCAAACGGTGCAGCATCAACACTGAACCCTGGACCACCACCTGCCTTCCCCACTGCCACTCTAGTGCAGCAGTGGGGGCAGAAAGGTCCAAGAGGTAGAAGCAGAGGTACCGGTTAAGTAAGGGAGGGGAGCACAGACAGCTGGAGCATAGAAGGCAAGAGTAACAATGAGAAAAGAGAATTCCTACATACCCTGTGTTCCTGGGTTAAGAGCTCTTTTCCCCTCCACCCCCATTCATGTGGATTGTAGATCACAAACTCAAATGCCTCTAATGGATAAGGGACATAAATGAGGGAATTCGTTCAAGGGTAGAAAAAAATTTTTCTGTTTAGGTTGTTTCTTCCCCGCCACCTTTTTTTTTTTTTTTTTCAATATATGAAATTTATTGTCAAATTGGTTTCCATACAACACCCAGTGCTCATCCCAAAAGGTGCCCTCCTCAATACCCATCACCCACCCTCCCCTCCCTCCCACCCCCCATCAACCCTCAGTTTGTTCTCAGTTTTTAAGAGTCTCTTATGCTTTGGCTCTCTCCCACTCTAACCTCTTTTTTTTTTTTTTTTCTTCCCCTCCCCCATGGGTTTCTGTTAAGTTTCTCAGAATCCACATATGAGTGAAAACATATGGTATCTGTCTTTCTCTGTATGGCTTATTTCACTTAGCATCACACTCTCCAGTTCCATCCACGTTGATACAAAGGGCCATATTTCATTCTTTCTCATTGCCAGGTAGTACTCCATTGTGTATATAAACCACAATTTCTTTATCCATTCATCAGTTGATGGACATTTAGGCTCTTTCCACAATTTGGCTATTGTTGAGAGTGCTGCTATAAACATTGGGGTACAAGTGCCCCTATGCATCAGTACTCCTGTATCCCTTGGGTAAATTCCTGGCAATGCTATTGCTGGGTCATAGGATAGGTCTATTTTTAATTTTCTGAGGAACCTCCACACTGTTTTCCAGAGTGGCTGCACCAGTTTGCATTCCCACCAACAGTGCAAGAGGGTTCCCGTTTCTCCACATCCTCTCCAGCATCTATAGTCTCCTGATTTGTTCATTTTGGCCACTCTGACTGGCGTGAGGTGATATCTGAGTGTGGTTTTGATTTGTATTTCCCTGATGAGGAGCGACTTTGAGCATCTTTTCATGTGCCTGTTGGCCATCCGGATGTCTTCTTTAGAGAAGTGTCTATTCATGTTTTCTGCCCATTTCTTCACTGGGTTATTTGTTTTTCGGGTGTGGAGTTTGGTGAGCTCTTTATAGATTTTGGATACTAGCCCTTTGTCTGATATGTCATTTGAAAATATCTTTTTCCATTCCGTTGGTTGCCTTTTAGTTTTGTTGGTTGTTTCCTTTGCTGTGCAGAAGCTTTTTACCTTCATAAGGTCCCAGTAATTCATTTTTGCTTTTAATTCCCTTGCCTTTGGGGATGTGTCGAGTAAGAGATTGCTACGGCTGAGGTCAGAGAGGTCTTTTCCTGCTTTCTCCTCTAGGGTTTTGATGGTTTCCTGTCTCACATTCAGGTCCTTTATCCATTTTGAGTTTATTTTTGTGAATGGTGTGAGAAAGTGGTCTAGTTTCCACCTTCTGCATGTTGCTGTCCAGTTCTCCCAGCACCATTTGTTAAAGAGACTGTCTTTTTTCCACTGAATGTTCTTTCCTGCTTTGTCAAAGATGAGTTGGCCATACGTTTGTGGGTCTAGTTCTGGGGTTTCTATTCTATTCCATTGGTCTCTGTGTCTGTTTTTGTGCCAATACCATGCTGTCTTAATGATGACAGCTTTGTAGTAGAGGCTAAAGTCTGGGATTGTGATGCCTCCTGCTTTGGTCTTCTTCCACCTTTTTTTTCAATGTAACTTTCTAATTCCCAAAAACATCCTTCTTCTCCCCCTCAAACCCCTCTAATCACTTCCTGTATATACTATCTTCTCTTAAATCTTTTTTCTAAGCAATAATGATTCCATCGACCCTGAAAGCCCTTCCTACTTCCTTTTCTTCCTAGAAATAAATCACCCTTTAAGAAGTACAAAATCTCCTTTTCTGAGAGAATTTCTTATATCTTCTCAAGACATAGACTGTCCCTTTTTCTGTGGCTCGAGGGGACGGTGGGGATAACAGGCAAAGTCAGGATCCCTGAATATCGACATGGAGTGCATATCTCTGCCAAAAGAATGGATACTTTTTAAAGTTTTTATTGATGGGGTGCCTGGGTGGATCAGTTAATAAGCTTCTGACTCTTGGTTTCTGCTCAGATCATGATCTTACAGTTGTTGAGTTCGAGCCCCATGTTGGGGCTATCAGTACAGAGCCTGCTTGGGATTCTCTCTCTCCCTCTTTCTCTGCCCCTTCCCCACTCACAGTTGCTCACTGTCTCAAAATAACTAAATAAACTTTTAAAAAACACAAATATTTGAAGTTTTTATGGAGGTATAATTTACATGTAACAGTTTCAGGTGTATAGTGATTAAATATTTGTATATACTGTGAAGTGACTACTACAATAAGTCTAGTTAACATCTGTTACCACATAGAGTTACAATTTTTCTTTTGATGTGGACTTTTAAGATGTACTCTTAGCAACTTCCCAATATGCAATACAGTATTATTAACTATATAGTACATGCTGTAAATTACATCCCAGTGACTTAAAGGTTTTCTAACTAAAAATATGTACCCTTTTAACCCCCTTAACCCACTGACAACCACCAATCTGTTCTGTGAAAGGTGAAGTTTTTTGTTTTTTAAGAATACCGCATAAAAGCAAAATCATATGGTATTTGTCTTTGACTTATTTCACTTAGCATAATGCTCTCAAGGTCCATCTACACTGTCCAAAGGGCAAAATGTCATTCTTTCTTGTGGGTGAATAATATTCTGTTGTATATACACATCACATTTTTCATCCATTCATTCATTGATGGACACCTAGGTTGCTTCCTTATCTTGGTTATTGTAAATAATGCTATAATGAGTATGAAGGTGTGTATTATCTTTGAATTCGTGTTTTTGTTTTCTTTAAACACTCAGAATTGCTGAATCATACGGTAGTTCTATTTTTTAATTCTGCACAAAGAGCAATGGAGCTGCCCTACGCGTGTAGTTCTATTATAAATATATAATGTGTGTTTTGGTTTTTTTTTTCTTTTAGAGGCAGAGAGTGCGGGAGCAGGAGAGGAGGCAGAGAAATAGAATCTTAAGCAGACACCACATCCAGCATAGAGCTAGACACAGGGCTCAGTCCCACAACCGTGGGACAGCCATTAATTGAAGAGACTCTCCTTTTCCCATTGTATATTCTTGGCTCTTTTTTCACAGATAAAAAAAAATAATAATAACCGTATGTGTGGGTTTGTTTTTGGGTTTTCTAATTTGTTCCACCAAGTTATGTACTTGTGTGTTATTTTTATCTCCCCTGAACTACTTATGGAAACATCGAAGAAATACCGTTCTGTTTACTACAAATAAAACAGCCTAGTACAATGATAATGACCTTCTCTGCCCGTTAAAAACAATGGAAACGGTTGGGAATGGAAAGAGAATTGGAAAAGCATCCTTGATTTCATGAAGAAGGAACTATGACTTTATCTCCAGGTTGCATTGCCAAGGGAAATTACCCAGGTTCCATGTAACCAGTGTCATAAGAATCCTTTTTTTTTTTTCTTTTTTCTTGTCCAGAGAAGCCAATATCAAGATTTTTATGTAAAATTTCCCACTAGATGTTAGCAACCATTTCCAATTCTGTATTAAACACACTGTATAGGACAGTGTTTTGCAGTTCAACAATATAAACCATTTTTGAAGGCAGTGAAAGGCAAGCTACATGGGGCACGGATTTTTGCCTGGTACAACAGTTATGCTCAATCAAGACCTATTTGTTGAATGATAAATAAAAGACAAAGTTATTGTAGACCATGGATTTTCACTTTATGACAGAGTAAATGACAAACTGACTATAATATAATCTTTAGGATTACAAACCAAACTTCAAGTTAAGCCTTAAAGAGTCAAGTTTAAGTTTAACTTAAAGTTAAGCCCTTGCCAGCATGGGACAGCACAAAAGGCATTCCATCTGGGTTGTTCCTTATGGAAAGCCACCCCACAACCCTCTGTCATCTCTCCACCAAAGTCTTCATAAGTTTGATGTCTAAAATGTACCCTTATAATCCATTTTTACCTTTTCATAAGAAACTTCATCAAACATTTCCCGAATCTGAGCAGGATTCTCTACAGCTGTCGACACAGGGTGTGAAGAATTTAATGCGTCTACCTCCATCACATTAAAACACTTGCCAAAGAAATAATCTTCCTATTGAGACAAAGACTTGATTTATTTTTAGATAAAAAATATGAAAGGACAAATGTTTTATCTGGGCTAGATAGAATTGCAGTTTTCTAAAGAGCATCCTAGAAACAATTTTAGGTGAACATTTTAGATTTTGTTCATCTTAAATGCCTATCACTTTAGAAGACAATTTTCTCTTAACTTAAAAATAGAACTATCATTCCTATAGTCAAACAGTGCCAAAACAACAAACTGTGTAGTGATTCCAACATCTCCAATCATCTTATTTTAAGGCAAAGAAATTTAAATTTTTTTTAATGTTTATTTATTTTTGACAGAGAGAGACACAGAGCATGAGCAGGGGAGAGGCAGAGAGAGAGGGAGACACAGAATCCGAAGCAGGCTCCAGGCTCTGAGCTGTCAGCACAAAGCCTGACACGGGGCTCAAACTCACAGACCGTGAGATCATGACCTGAGCTGAAGTTGGACGCTCAACCGACTAAGCCACCCAGGCGCCCCATAGAAATTTAAATTTAAAACTATGTGGTCAAAAAAAAAAATGGAGGACAAATTCCAAATATAATCTAATTTCTTAGGGCATATTACTCAACAGAATAACATACACACATCATCATTTTTATTATTAAGGCATATGTGGAAATGGGAAAATATTTATGATCCATTGTAGTACAATAGTTATATAGACATTACAACTATAAATTATGTGTACAGGAAAATGAAAATGAGAAGTTAATATATGCCTAGGTCAAAAATTATAGTGGGGTAAAGGATTGTTTGGGGGATTTTGTTTGTTTTTAAAGTAAGTTTCTTTTTTAGCTTTACTACATGTGATTTTCACAAGTTAAACACCTGATTTTTAAAATAAACATGTAAAGGTTCCAAAGCATTAAGTTTGGGACTCCCGAGTGTAGGCTCATAAGTAAACAAGTATGCAGTTACCTAAAACAAGTAGAATCGTATTTGATTTGACAAGCAGGATACTATTGAAATAAAAGCAATCTGTACATAATCCTTCAGAGAGGAACTTAATGGTTGAGGAAATGATATGCAACAGACAGGCTGTCATTACTTCTAGCTTTTTTATAATAAGGGAGGATAAGATTTAACATAATTTCCTAACAATCACATATTTGGAAATAAGCAATCCAGTTAGGAAATAAGCATTTGTGTTACCTTTCAAGTTCACTAGCATTTTAGAAACCAGATTCTTATCTAAGCTATCAGGGAGTTATTAATATTTCCATGAATTCTATAATCAAAGACCAGCAACATTGAACAAAACAGCAGTATCAACTTGTTAAAAATAAGTAAATACTTCTTACAACTTTCAGTTCTGGATGAGTCACAGTGACAGACACAAACTCCATAAACTTCGCAAATCCCTCATTTAGCCAAAGATCATTCCACCATTCCATAGTCACGAGATTCCCAAACCACTAAAAGGAAAGTACTAGATTATTCATACATTTCTACAGAGACTGGATTATCTACACAGTTACAGACATAAGGCATTCAGAAGGAAAGATTTCATATGTGCAATGTCAGCATATAAGTAACATTTACAGAATTTTTTATCAAAATAAGAAGAAAAACCTTTCGACATTCATTTTAAAACATGGGACCTTATGCTTTAAAAGAAATCATTTTTCCTATCGAAAAAAAGACAAAGTAAAGATGAATCGATACACTTCATGTATCAATATGAATAGTCTTTTAAGTCCCATAAAAGCAAAATAGATGTAGTTTCACCACAATTTTTAAAAGTATCATTTATCTTGTGTACCTGGTGGGCGAGTTCATGGGACACAGTCAAAGTAATGCCAAGCTTATCTGATGCAGAAGACTTTTCAGAATCAAACAATAGAACAGATTCTCTGTATGTGGTCAGTCCCCAGTTTTCCATAGCGCCACTCTCAAAGTCAGGAATAGCAGCAAGATCTTGGAAAGGACACAAAAATGTATTAACAGTCCCTAAACTAGACATTGCCCAAACACACTAACTTTCAGAACGGATGGGAGTAGGGATCAAAAAAAAGAACTTATCACAACCTAGAAAAAGAGGCTCAGTGATTCAGGGTTGTTCTGCTGTTGCATGACCAAGTCAGATTGGGGCCTCGGGCCTTCTGACTCCTCTTCTAACTTTCTGACAAGGAATTCAGGGATTGGATACTCTTAATAATAATTTCCTCAATTATACACTTGACTTTGGATGCCCTCGACTCCCATACACCTAAAATCTCAAACAAATAATAGTTTTAAAAGCCCATTTAAGAAGGAAACTGCAGATTTTCCTTACACTGTGTAAATGTGTTCATTAATAAAAATTTATTGAGCACCCTATTTCTACCAAATATGTGCAAATAATGAAAAAGATGCAGCTCCTGCCCTTTGCTGTCTGCCCACTAATACAACTGAGTTTATCTTTAAGGTCAGAAGGTAAAATTATCACCATGACATGTGCCTCAGAAATCTTATCAAGATCTGCTCCTGCTATTATTAGAAATTTACTGTATAGATTAGGGGTGAGAAGGAGCAACCTTCTCCTGCCAGAGGTCTAGACTTGAAGGGCTGCTGAGATACCATGGGAATGCCAATTATGGGGATATAATACATAGCTGAGGTCATTAAATGCCACAACTTGAAATAATCTTGCAAAATTTCTACCTTGTTTGGGTAAGGGATATGGAATGCTGAAATAATCCTCATAAAACTCTAGAAGAGTCACTGCAGCATCCAGTGCATAATCTGCCTGATGTATCTTGTCTGGCACAGCATATATGGAAACCTGAAGAGAAAGCACAGTTAGTTACTCAAATGCCATAGTGGCTTCTCTCCACGTGGGGAATAAACTTAGGAATTCTCTGAGCTTGCACCCATGGGTTAACAAGGCATAAAGAAATAGGAAGCCACAGGATGAAAGCACCCAAGATTTGGTAACCAAGATTAGATATTCAGGGCCGAAGCGCCCCAATTTAGTACAGAATCAGAAAGCTGCTTTCATGGGAGGGAAGGTCCAGAATAGGTGAACAGGTAAATAGGGCTGTTGCCCAGCCCTAGGTAACAGGTATATAGGGCTGCTGCCCAACCGCAACAGGCCAAAGTTGCCCAGAGGGGAGCTTATTAGCAAAGAAAGGTACCTTGATGTCCCTGAGGTAGCATGCTCTCACTCTCTTGTCCCCTACACAAGCTAGGATAAGCAGACAACGCCCCTCATGCCTGCCATAAACAACCAGCTGCCCAGCACCAGGACTTTGCTTTGTGTTGACCAAAACCCCTAACACTGCATATCTGCAAAACCCCCTTTTCCTCACACCTGTGAGTTAATGTTCATGGTTTCACTGTCTCTTTGTGCACATCCATCACGCTTTTAAGCCTTCTGATTCTAATAAAAACACAGCAAGGACCCTTACTCGGGGCTCTTGTCTCCTCCCAAACGTTAGCCTCCCTCACATTTGAATCCTGCGTCCCGATTTCTTGCTGGAGAAGAGAGAACTCCAGACCCTAAGTCTACAACAGATGGTGACCCAGGCCTGACGTGGCCAGAAGGCGGTGCAACTCAAGGACTGCGGGATGCCATGGACCGACTAAAGAGCTCCAAGAAAAATGCACCAGATTACAATCTCTTCCTGATGAACTAAGAGAAAAGCAAAACTATATTAGGATTTGCTGCCGCGGAACTTTGGAGAGATTTATTATGGGAGACTCCCTATCCCCAGAGCAGAAAGAGTACATTCATATTTTACAATCATTGGGAAAGGTGGCTGGCACTATCTTCACTCAGAAAGCACTCCTTGAATTATGATTACCCAGCAACACTGCCTCAGATATCAGATCACAAGGAACTTATGATCTTGATACTTGGGAGCAAGTGGGGAAAACATTAAAATCTCAGCATTCCGAGGTGGCTAATGTCCTCCCCTGAGGTAATCCTTACTTGGTCCATTGTCCATACTGCCCTTCTCCCATTGAGTTCAGACGATGCATATAAAGATATAGAATTACCCAAAAAAGAGGAAAACCCTAGGCTTTTTTATAGTCAGCCTGTGCCTTCACTGCCTTTACAGCCAGAAGATACACACCCTCTCTCCAAAGGGTGGGACGATATCGAGCCTCAAGAAACCTCACCGACTGGTTCTGATAAAGTCCTCACCCCAATGCAAAAGTGCATTAAGAAGCCCAGAAGGCCGGTGAATTCCAGGTATTTCCCGTTGTCGGGCAAAACGGGCAATACGTCCGTGAAGGCCTGCTCTTTCAAATAGTAAAGGAATTGCAGAAATCAGTTCAGCTGTATGGCTCCACAGCCCTTTTACGATCTGCATTTTAGAAACTATTTGTGGCACTATTCCATGTGTGCCTAGGACTGGGGCTCTCTCATAAAAATCATTTTGACTCCAGCCCAGTATGCTGTCTATGCCCAAGAGTTTCATGACGCTTGTGTAACTCGTGCTATGCAAAACTTTGACGCTGCTATTCCAGCGTCTTTTGAACAACTGTCCAGTACAGGACAATGTTCCCAACTAAGGCAACAAGCTCAGCTTCCAATCATTGTCAGCAAAACAATGCACTAAAATAGTATGACTTATTTTACACAGGCCGTCTCTTTTAAAGGGGACTCTCTCTCTCTGTTACTCCCAATATACTCTGGCTACTCTAACTACACGTGGGGGTTTCTCCCTCATTCATTTCCTTGGTCAATGACTACGATAATTAGAGCCAACTGTCTCTGGTTAGTCTACCTCAGGATGGAGGTTTTAAGGAATATTCCCAAGCAGCTGCCAAAACTCCTTTTGTCTTGGGGAACTTCTCTGTCTTCTGTGGCCTGACATAGACTGCCTAATTCCACAAGTGGAAAACAAAACAAAACAAAAATCTGTATCTGCTCATCTATCTGAGCTAACAGGCTTTAGGACCACGAGAACTCTTTCTCTGCCCTCTATGCCTTTATCTGCCTTCAGGCCAACTGTGGGCACCTCACCCTTTAGGCCTTCCCTTCCCACTCCTCAGGGTCCTGCACCAACTGGGATGCAACCTGCATATCTGGCTCTTCAATGCCTCAGGCAGCATCAACTCTTCCTCCTAAGAGCAAAAAATACCCCCTTAGACTAGGGCCACCCACTTTAGAATTGCTCACTGGTTCCACGGGAAAAAATTGACAATGGTAAACTTTTAAGAGGACACAGATAAAATGTAATTAAGATAGACATGTCTTTTAAATTATCAAAATTAAATAATAAAACTTTATTCTACTAAGGTTCACTGAAGGTCAAATAAGTACATGTTATCTCTTTTCCAATTTGGCAGCCAAAGGATGACTTAAAGTAATGGTTAACTTTGTCTCATAGTTTTCATGGGTAATTGTTAAAATAGCTTTCAGGGTCTTTGGTAACCTGAAACTTTAACATTTTGCTTAAATGATAAATTACATCTATTGAACATTTAGGCCTCTTCCAAATCAAATGGAATGGTAAAGCATTGCTTACTAACCGTAGGTTTGTGCTTCTGGTTTCTATGACAAAAATACTGAGGACATTTAAATCTATTAAAAAGCATGCTTTATGCTTAATGGATCCATAAGTCTGCCACCTAAAAAATTTCTTATGTAACAGATGGTTTACAATTGATTACTACTTTGTTTTCAATGGAGACTAAGGTTTCTAAGAGTTAAAATTCTGCTAAATATAATTAAGGCTAATGGAAATAAGGAAAGTAACTCTGTATATAAAAAAGTAAGAGATATGTAAGAAAGATATAAAAAATGAGCATACATTTTTGTTAAAGGTAATAAATAAAATTTTAACAAAAAGGGTAAAATGACAGGACAGCATGCCCTTTTTAAGTTGTTTTACTTAAGCCTTGGTTGGAATTACCCATTCCTCATAATCCACAAGGCCAAGAAATTGTAAAAGGAGCACATAGTATGCTCAAAAACATGTTAAAAAAACAAAAAAGGGAGAGATACCCATGGCTATCTACATTACAACGTCAGCTCCTTCTTGATCATGCTATGATTACTCTTAACTTTTTAAATCTTAATCCTCAAAGACTAACAGCAGCTGAGTGACATTCTTCAAAATCAGATAAACCCTCTCATCCTACGGTGCTATACCAAACCCCTGAAAGGGGGCCCACATGGACTGGGCCCACTAAACTTCTCACCTGGGGTTGAGGAGGATATGTTTGTGTTCTTTCAGATTCCGGACCTCTATGGATCCCCTCTCTGTTGGTTGGTGAAGCCATACCATGGAGACCCCTGGATATCTTCCAATGAACCAGTACTTCCAGAGAATGACTCTTAATGAGCAGCCACCAGCCCCCCTTTTTCAAGATGGAAGAAGCCTCTTCATTGACTCCTCATCCTGAAGCCACTCCATAAATGCAACATAACATGGGGAAGCCTTAACCTCCTGTCTAACCAGGCCGGCATCCTCTTACAACACAATGGTATTGCATATACCCCTGACTTGCATCTGATGGCCATGATCTCCATCATTGACAGGAATTCGATACACGTAACCCTGATTCTTCTCCTTGTCCTCATTTGTCCGGGCCAAGCTCAATATTCATATTGGGCTCATCTCCTTAACCCACCTATATTTGACAGCTTAACACTCCTAGATCTGGATATTCCTGTTAGCAATAATGACACTGAATTCATGGGAGGAGCCAATCTTAACCTGCCCTTCCAAACTGAACAAGAGCATTGGCTTTATATGCCAAGACCTCAATGGTGGCTTATTCCAGCACCTCCTATGTGTGTTACCAAACTTAGCAATCTATCTGCTTGTCTCAAAGTAAGAATCAACTGGCTTTTACATGTACAGACCAAAATCTCTAAAAGGCCAATTTTACCTTTTTCTCAGCCACAAGCTTTGATATACCTCAAAAAACAAACATATCTCACACTCCTAATGTTCTAGCTTGCTCTAGTCTCAAGTATTCAGACCACCCCTGGAATAATATTCCTTGGACAACCTGTTATGGAGAGACTGAGCATAATCTTCACTGGGGCAATTGGACCATTATTGACAGGGGTCCTAGAGGACATCTTGAAACAAAATATTCAAATAAGACCATATCCTTTGACCAATCTAGTAGACAGAACATTTTTTTGGAAGGACAGAGGCTTGTCTGGCCCTATAATTTCTGCACATAAAGGGAAATTAAAAGGACCCTGGCTTGTTAATCTTTGGAAGCTAGGCCTTTCTTCACTCATACTGTTAGCCATGGTGAAATTTATGTAAATCAACATATTAACATAACTTGGGCTTCATGCCTGCCATAAACAACCATCTGCCCAGTGCCAGGACTTTGCTTTGTATTGACCCAAACCCCTAACACTGCATACCTTCAAGATCACTTTTTCTCACCAACACATGAGTTAATGTTCACAGTTTCACTGTCTCTTTGTGCACAGCCATCACACTTGTAAGCCTTCTGATCCTAATAAAAACGAAGCAAGGACCCTTAACTCAGGGTTCTTGTCTCCTCCCGGATATTAGCCTCTGTCTCATTTTAATCCTGTGTCCGCTCTCTTGATGGACAAGAGAGAACTCCAGATCCAGAGTCTATGACATCTCCACAATTGTATGGAAGATGGACATCAACAGTTTCATTTTGTGGAATATGGTTGCCACTTAGGAAGAAAATTGGAAGTTCGATTTCTTGTATTAATGCCACCTATTTCTGACCAAGTCCCCTTGTGAAAACTACAACATGCTGGATAACGTAAACAAAAAGGTCTTTTTAAAAATGTTCTTATGGAATAATGGAAAAGTAAAGAAAACTTAAATGCCAGAAATGAATAACAGTAGGACCCTCCCAGACAGAAGAGCTCTGCAGCCAGCTTTTGTCCTGAGGACACTAACCTAACACAGATGGACTTGAGCTTTGGTTTTCACAGCATTGAAGGTCTCAGGGGATAGAAGACAAAGTCCAGAGCCCGTCCAAGGGGGGAAAGCCCAACATTATATGCACCATGCATAAAGTTGAACCCTATAGGACCATACCCTTTCTGTAAAGATAAACTGAAAATAGCCATCCCCTTCCTCAAGGAGACTGCAAGGGGGAAAAAATGCCTTTTTCAAGTCTTGGTACCATATGGAGGAGGTTGTGGGAAGTCCTGAGTGAATCAGCAAGTTAATCTTCATGCTGGTTAGCAACTGGACTCACAATAACCAGGTGGCTCAAAAACCTGAAGCTAATAATTTGATTTAAAGCGGTTCATGGGCTGGTAAGGGCTCCCAGGCATCTTCCAGGAGCAAACAAATTCTCTGTGGAAGAACCCACCGTTAACTCAGGTAGTGTAAGTTCAATATACACACAGGAACAAAACAATAACCAGCAGAAACAACAAATCACAGAATGAGACACGTAAAGACTTCAGATAGGACAGTTAACTAGAATATAAAACGTTTAATGTGTTTAAAGAAATAAAAGGCCTAAAAATACTAATAGGTAAAAAGAATTCTTGAACCTAATTCCAATGTGTGTGTGTGTGTGTGTGTGTGTGTGTGTGTGTGTGTGTGTGTGTTGGGGGGTGTTATGCCCGCACCTCCAAGCAGTTCTCCAACACCACCTGAGTGTCCCACAGTTCCAACTCGATTCTGACACTACCCAGAGACACACCAGATTCCACAACATAAAGGTTCAGTCTTACAAAACTGTCCCCACCCCCACTTCAGATGATATTCACAAGTCCAGGTTACCATCTGTGCTTCTGACCCACAGGCTACAGACTAGAGGTTGCAAAGACCTCCCCCTTAGGTTCGATTAATTTGCTAGGGCAGCTCACAAAACTCAGATGAATATTTTACTTATTATAAAAGGACGTAACCGAGAAAGAGATGTGCAGGGCAAGGTACGGGAAAAGGCACAGAGTTTCCATACCATCTCCAGGCAAGCCACTCTCGCTGAAATCTGCACACTTTCACCAACCCAGAAGTCCTATCTACTCAGGCCTCAGCGAAAACCAGCATAAATAAATTAGGCATCTTCAAATTAAAGCTCCTCTTCTCCAAAAAAAAAAAAAAAATTTATTTGCATTCAGAGCCCAACAACATATAGTTGAATAGGTTGCTCCTTATGCAATGGTACCCAGAAAAGGGGCAAGTACTCCTTGAAACAAGATCTTTTCTCCAGTATTCCAGTATTAGCTGGCATAAATGCTCTCCTCAGAGTCATTTAATACTCCAAACAGACTGCTCTATTCTACTTCCTACTCAAGGCCAGAAATCCTCTGCTCAGGTAGTCAGTGACATTTACTTCTAAACTGCAGTAAGTGACAGCCAGAGGCAACCTCAGAAAACACTGCAGGATCTGGTCCAACTTACACATTTTAAAGAAATATAAACTAAGTTCCAAAGGGAGCAGAGTCAAGGTCAGAATGCCTGCTAAAGGTGGAGCCAGGACCATGATCTAGGCCAGGCCAAGCCTCTCCGCATGTTTTTGTGTTAGAACTTCATTATAAATACGAGCATCTGTAACAATAGGATGCCAACCTTCCTGGTTGGGCTAAGACTCAGGGATGTGCCCAAAATGTGGGGCTTCTAGTTTTAAAACCAGGACAGTGTCAGATCAGGACAAGCTGGCCACCCTATGTGACAATCACAGGTTCACCTTGATTCCACTCTTGGTCATCTTGCTAACAGACTTAAAATCTGAAATAATGAAAGCCACCAGGTAGGTGCTCATCTTCACAGTGACATCAAAATGGTCTTCTATGAGTCCGTCAGCAATAGTCACAGATTTAACCTAAAATCAGAATAAAATCAGCAAATAATCCAATTATCCAATGCATTGAAAACAGTTTATAAACAGAAATCTCCTTACCACCAGACATAATATTGAAAGTACATAGCACAATATTTATATAATTATTTTAAAATTTCTCTTTCTAATACCTGACTATAATTTAGATATTAAGACCATTCTACTCAATTTTTTTAAATGGGATATAATTCACATATCATAAAATTCACCATTTTGAAGTATACAGTTCAGTGTTTTTTTATATTTACAGTTGTGCAACTATCATCACTAAATTTCTTTTCAATACCCCAGATGGTTGCAAACTAACTCATATCTGGTACATGAGGATTAATAATATGAATGGGACAAAGCAAACCTGAGATTGGTGGTTTCGCTAAGAGGTAGTCCACCTGACCATAAATACAGGTTTGAGAATTATCTAGAAATACAATGTCTAATTTTTTTTTTTCCTGTGGGAAAACATGTAACCATGTACAGCTTAAATAGAGCCTCTATTTTCCTAAAAAACTGAAAGTAAGCCATGCCTGGGCCTGACATGGCAAAGCTTCCTCCAAACTCTGATTTGCTTCATTGGAATCAGCTTTAAGTGCAATAAGGGAGAAGCCTTGCAGTGGGGTGGGGGTGAGGGCGGTATAGTCTAAGAGGTCTGCTTCCAAAAAGGGAAGTGTAATACCTCAGGCAACACACAGCACTGGGGTGTGAGCTTGGAGAACGAGAACAAGAGGAGAACCAGCCTGGGAAATTCCATGTTAGCACATGCATTTTTCCTGAAATCTTATTTCTACCTCTATTTCGGTGCCCTTGTGCTTCTTTTTAATACCAACCAACCACCAGCTATGTGTGTGTGATGGCCACTCTTTGCTCACTTAAGTCCTGACTCTGATAGTCGACCCAGGTTTACTCTGGAAAAAAGTCCAAATTACCTCTTCTTTTTAAATGCCTTCTGCCCTAGTCAAAATTTTCATTCCTGAAGTTGTGCTATTTACTAGGAAATTGCAGAGGAAATTTTAATAATTAATTAAAGTTAATTAATTAACCTTTAAGTGTGATTAAATCTTGCCCACTGCCCAAACAATTCAATATTTCAATGGTCTATTTGCTTTTCCAGCCACTGAAATGATCCTTTGAGACCCCATTGTCCTTCCCCCAAACTCCAGGTCCGCAGCCTGAGTTCAGGCTGATCCTATAAGATTTCTGCCAATGGGAGGGCTTTCCTGTCCAAGAGGCAAGAATTACATTAGAGATTTTCCTCTCCTAGAGGTCTTAGATACCTATGGATTTAGCTCCACCATCCTTGTGAAGCCTTTGGAGCTCCTAGCCTACCTCCTGAAAACCTACAAGTTTCTCCACTAATCTTTTTTGGTCATCAGTATTCCCCTTGATTCCATCTTATCTCTGTGCTTTATTCTCTTAAAGCTGTGATTCTGTAATTAGAGAACACATTCCCATCCCAGGGATGGAATGTTAATTGGAACCACCATGTTCTCTATCTCAAATTTATATCAGAAAAACAGCACAATTGTTTCCTGTGTTTTCATATACAAATGTGGGTGGAGTAGACAGAAGTTCTTAGCTGGCAGAAATTTGCAGAAGAGTGCTCTTCACAGAACAGAGCACAGCCCTCTGAGGGGGGCTGTCAGAATCTTGTTTGAGGAAGGGATTTTTATGGTATTCAGTGGGGGAGGGGCTCTACAGAGTTTTTAGAGTTGCAAGGTACTGTCCTAGATGCTGGCTGTGGCTCTCAGAGTCCCTATGTGCTAAGATTTTGCCTCCTTGGTCAGCACAGGAAGGAGCTGGTATACCCTTGAAGCCTCTGGGCCAAGTCAGTTCCACCTGAGTGTCATCCACAGTGAGCTCTCTGAACAAAGCCTGCGTGTGTTTTAGGAGCTGATGTGCACCAGTTGCAGAATGATAGCCCTGCAGATGAGTTTTTCTGAGCTGCCAGAATCAGCTTAGAGTTAGGGGCACTTACTGAGTAGCTTTATTCATTTGGCACGGCCATTTTCTCACCACTTTTGAAAATCAGATGGAACACTGTCCATATTTGCTTTGGTATTGAAGGATAGTGGTTTCCTTAAAGGGAACTGAGCTATCTATCACTACTTACCTTTTATACCATGATATTCCAAAAAGATTACTTTTTTTTCTGTCAGCCCAATTTTATGCATATAGTTACAAATTATATAGCTAGTATTAGTTTATCATATATAGAAATTATAGAAAATAACTATATACGAGAAATATGGCCTTATTTGACAAAGTGTTCCCTTTAAAATCCTTTCAAAAGGTCATAAGACAAAGTGAAGGCAAAAGCACTTTGGGAAGGGCACTCTCGTTTAAACCTGCCCTGATTCCTTACACAGTTTCCCTCCTGTCAGTATCAATGACCTGGAATGAGACTTGTGTTGAAATCTTCCTAGTTTTAGGGACAGTTTCTTCTTTGGCTACAAATAAATTGTTGCTTGAAACAAAAGGATAGCTTGGGAATGAAATAAGAAAAGTCATGCAATAAACCAAATAACACAGGTGACCTGAATGTTAATAACTGTCACTGGGGAAATGCAAGGCACAGCCTATCAATAGATGTTTCCTGTGAGTAGATATACAGGAGTTCAGACTCACCAGTGGCATATTGGAGATGGACAGGTGCCTTGGCTCCCTTCTGATCTTGACTGAAAAATTTGCTTTGAAGGAAGGTTCATCAAAGCAGGGAAAGGCCATTCTGGCTGCAGTAGGTTCAAAATGTGTTGATGCAAGTACTCTAAAATTATGGCGAGTGAAATAAAAATATAATATAAAGCACCAGGGACTCCAAAATAGATGTATGTTTGGTTTTTAATTCCTAAAGATACCACACAATTATTGATTTCACTACTAAAACAAATGTTTCAACAAAAGTTATCATGAACTAAGTAAAAAGACAAGTAAAAATCTGGGAAAATTAATTGCAAGTTATCTGACAAAGGGTTAATAGCCTTGACAGACAATGAACACTTAAAAATGAGTAAGAGTATACACAACAACCATGTGGAATAGCAGGCAGGTCATAAACAGGCAATTCACTGAGAAAGGGCCTATAAATAGTCAATAAACATATCAAAAACTGCCCAGCTTCCTCAACAACCAATGAAATGTAAATTAAAGAGACATACCTGTTGGCTTTTTGGTTCTAAAAGGATTGCCCAGATACATTATTGGTTAGGGATGAGGATTGTGGCAAGGAATATCAAAAGATTGTAGACCCTTTAACTTAGCAATTTTGTTTATAGGCATTTATTCCAAGGAAATGATTTTCAAAGATACTGCTATTGCTGAAAAGGTGGAAACATCCATCATGGTGGATTAGTTAAATCAATGCAAAACATACATTTTAATAAAGTCATTAAAATGATGTATAAGAATAGTCATTCATATGAAACATCTCCTCAACATATTAAAATAAAATTCCTTATACAACCAGAAAATATAACATAGCTCCACTTACATTATGTATAACCATATCCAAAAAGAAGTCTAGAAGGATGATCCCCAAAATAAAAGTAGTGGTTATCACTAGGGGCCATAATAGGGATAAAATTGACTTTTCAAAACATTCTTTTTGGTAGCATCTGACCTTTTTTTAACCTCAAAAGAATAATATGGAATCAGAAGAATAAGTGACTATAATCTACTAGCAAATAAAATTTGATTTTAAAATTCAGCATAAAATCTCCCAAAATAGATTATACCTTCTTAAAAACAGAACAAGAGAAAGGCAGGTGAGGATCTCTAAAAAGAGTTTTAACTGAGAAAAAAAACTTTTCTTATAGGCTGTATGGGATGAATTACATCCTCCAAAAATATGTTGAAGTCTTAATCCCTAGTATCTGTGAATGTGATTTCATTTGGAAATAGGGTCTTTGCAGATGTAATCAAATTAAGATGAGGCCATCAGGTTGGGCCCTAATAAGACGAGTGTCCTTACAAGAAGAGGGAAGCTGGGGAATGGCTATGTGACAGCAGAGGCCAAGTCCAGACTGATGTAGCTGCAAGCCAAGAAATGCCAACAAAGGAGGGCCACCACAGACTAGAGAGAGGGAGGGAAGGATTCTTCTCAGAGATGTAGAGAGTGTAGCCCTGGATTTTGAATTTCTGGCCTCCAGAACTGTGAGAGAATAAATTTTTGTTGTGTTAAGGCACTCAGTTTATGATACATTGTTACAGCAGCTGTAGAAAACTAATACATAGACCGAGAGAATTAAAAACATTGATTATATGCCAGAAATCTAACTAAATAAACAAACAGGTACTTTGACAGAGCTGAAGGAAAGAAAACTGGTTAAAACAGAATGGAACATGACATCCAAAAACACAAAAAAGAATCTAGTGGCCATGTTTAGCTGTATAAATGAAACGCAAAATCAAAACAAGGAAAAGCATTCAATGATCAAGGGAGTTTTAAGAGATAATCCATATGAAATCATAAATTTAGTACGGGGGCAGCACTTGAAGTTTTTAAAAAAAATAGAAAAAAAGTACCTTAATTCCCCTTCCTTGGTTCTGTAGGTGCTTTTATAAAATCCATTTAAATGCTCAGAAAGGGTGCCAGCATAGTCAATGACAACTGTGTACAGGAGCCCAACAACCAGAGGCTCGGGAGCCAGAAGTGCGATTTGCTCATGAAGCGGGTATTCCAGAACTCTCAACGGTTCTGCAGTCAGTCTCTCTCCAACTCTCTTCCTGAGGGTGGCCTTAGATATTTGCAGGTGGTGACTATGCAGGATGATGGTAGTGGTAGGCTGGCTGGCTGTGATTTCTATTTGAGTGGTTCCCTCGAAAGTCAGAGTGGTGAGATTTGCATGGATCATGAGATCATAATGAACCGGGCTGATGTGCTCAGGAAGTCGAATTTTATCCCAAGGGAATGGTGACCCATTACTAGCTTTTGGAGACGAGGTGTCACTGCTCTGACACCAGGAAGGAGTTGACACAGTTAAGAGAATCAACAGTGAGGACAGTAGAAGCGGCATGGTTCCAAGTGGCCATTTGACGGACAGAGATATCATCTTCTTGCTCACACTACCTAGTGGCACAAATGTATAAAAGACCCCCCACCCCAAGGAAAAAAAAATTGAGTCACTAAAATATTATCAAGATTGCATAATTTCACATTGTATCTACCCAGGATTAACAGATACAGATACAAACTTTCAAAAGGTTTAGGTCTTTTCCCGAAAGTAAAATTACCTTCCCTATGTTACTGATTCATAGAAGAAAGAAGTTTATGGTTAGCACCAATCTTAATATCTACTTAAAAAGTATCATTTAGCTTTACAAATTTAAATGAACTCTATCATTCAGCGTTCTTGGTTGAAGAACAAGCTCACTAAGTAGTTCATCAAATGTGTCACAGAGTTGTCAGGACATTTGGGAAACCAGCCCCATAAAACAGCAAAGATTGGGGCGCCTGGGTGGCTCAATCGGTTGAGCATCTGACTTCATCTCAGGTCATGATCTCATGGTCAGTGGGTTCAAGCCCTGCATTAGGCTCTGTGCTGACAGCTCGAAGTCTGGAGCCTGCTTCAGATTCTGTCTCCTCTCTGCCGCTTCCCCACTCACACTCTCTCGCTCTCAAAAATGAAACAATGTTTAAAAAAATTTTTAGGGGCGCCTGGGTGGCGCAGTCGGTTAAGCGTCCGACTTCAGCCAGGTCACGATCTCGCGGTCCGTGAGTTCGAGCCCCGCGTCAGGCTCTGGGCTGATGGCTCAGAGCCTGGAGCCTGTTTCCGATTCTGTGTCTCCCTCTCTCTCTGCCCCTCCCCCGTTCATGCTCTGTCTCTCTCTGTCCCAAAAATAAATAAACGTTGAAAAAAAAAATTTAAAAAATTTTTTTTTTAAATAAATATATAAAACAGGCAAAGATGGACACCAGAACCATATCAGAGAAACTGGCCAGGTGACCACTCCCACCCACACTGGACCCACACTGGAGGAAGCCACCCTTCTGCCTAGGGATCAGACGCTGGCCACTGCTGCAGCCACTGCCAATGTAAGGTCTCTGCTGCCCCTGCAATTTGGCAATACTTCTCTCAGCTGAGGTCAGGTATCCACACCGCCAGCCCGTCAGGGAGGCGGAAAAAGCAACAATCTCGATTTCACAGCTTCTGCAGGAAGGGACAGGTCTGGCTCCCCACCAAGCTTATAAAGTAGAAAATCACTAACATAGAGGAAGCATAGGAAGGAGACACAGATGCTGAGTGGCCAGGACTGTGGGGAGGCAAGTATCCCTAACAGTAACCTTCAATAACAGTGGCCGGCATCTTTGTCAAATTGTCATACCAAAAGTTAATCTAATATTAATTTAGCCAGGAATGACTTAAAGAGTTCACACCAATAGTCTGTGATAAACATAGCAATCCCCAGGATTCTCTCTTGCAATTATTTAACAAATATATGTTGAATGCCTGCTACATACAAGGCCATGTGCTGAGTACTGTGTGGGATAAAATAATACACAACACAAATCCCACAGTCAAGGACTTCAAAATCTGGAAAGGCAGGAAACATTCATACACAATGAAATGCAACAGAGAAAGTGTGGAGCATTTTAGGAATAATAATAAAAGACAGTGCTGGGGGAGAAGGGAGAGAGTGACTTTGGCTGCACAGTGACTCTGGGATTCCTTCCTGCAAGACCAGCATTGGAGCATGGTTTGGAAGCAAGGGTTGGATTTGAAAATGAAGGGAGGGCATTAAAGGCACTGAAGGAAGAGGAAACCAGGGCGGGAGTTAAAGCACAAAGGGAGAAAGTGGAGGGCTGGCTGGGCAATCAATGTGGACAGAAGAAACCCTAGGAGAACTGCATGCATAATGATTATTCACAAGGCAAGGAGGGAAGTGACTCCAAATGACGCTCAAAGCACGCTGGGAGTCATTCTGCAGACTGTATTTTGTACTTTATTTTAAAGGTCATAGGACACAAAAGGAATGTGAATTTTAAGAGAGTAGGCAAGCACACCTGAGAACTGAGCATATTTCTCTTAGACAGAGACGCCTCTCTAATGGGTGTTTGCCAGGAAAGGATCCCTGCCAGATGAGTCCAGGTAAGTGATCCTAATTCCCCCAAACTCCTCTGGCTCCTGAATACACAGATCACATAAGAAAAGTAGTAATGCTACAATGTGGTACATGGGATTCTACCTCTGTATCAGCGGTTCTCAACTCCGGCTGCATATTAACATCACCTAGGAGGCTTTTAAAATGACAGGTGCCTGGATCCCTGTCTAGAATAATTAAACTGAAATCTATGGTGATGAGGTCAGGGCATCAGAATTTTTAAAAACCTTCATCTAGAGATTCTCCTGGAGAGCCAAGTTGAGAACCTCCTAGATAATCCTTGGCAAACCCTGGTCTCACCCCTTGAACCCCACACAGAGGGATGTAACTTCAAGGTAATAACTGATGCACTGTCCCCAGGCCCTCATCGTCCATCCTGCTCCCCTCCCAAACACACATTTAAAGGTGCTTAAATCCGCCTTCCCCACAGAAAGGGTACCAACACAGCAGAGACAATCACTCACAGAGGCACAAGAGAAGACAGAATCAAAGGTTCACGCCCATTCTAAGAACAGGTTTTTTTGTTTGTTCACGTGTTTCTTGTTTTGTGTGTGTGTGCATGTAGCAGCCAGCTACAGGATGCTTCCAGCCATTGAGAAGTGAAGCAATTTGAAGGAGAAGAGTAAAGTTTAACACCAAAGCGGTAAAGAGTTCCCACTTCTACTTCCTCAGGCAGAATTCCAGCGCAGGGGCAAAATGACAGATTCCTTTTGAAGTTGGGAGAGCAGAAATAAAGGGAATTTGTGTGATGCTTCCATTTTGAATTTCTGATGGCAGTAGCTTTGTGGATGTTACCTGTACCCCAAGATGGTAGAGAGTGCATTGAAGGTGTCAGGTTTGGGCATGGGAGGACTCCAAAAGTCCCCAAATGGTCTCTAAAAGTCCAGGAGGAAATCGAAAATTTCCAACTGGTTCTGAGCTGACAGCAAGGTCTACAGGCTGCTGAAGGAAATGGCAGGGAGACCTCATATCAAAGGCTTTGCAAGGTTGAGTCGATGAGGGGAGGGGGTCAAAGAGAACATGGCTGTGTCTCAAAGGGGGATGTAATGCCAGGGAACCAAAATGGAACATGTAATGTAGACAGCATAAATGTGAGAATACAGATGTACATATCTCTATTGCTATATCAATAATATATAATGCTTACTGTCAGATAATATATTACACTTACAGTAAGATAATGATATATATTACACTTACAGTAAAGAAAAAGAAAACCTGACTTTGAGTTCCTCCTCTGACACATACTTACTGTATGACCTTGGACAGGTTATTTAATCCCAGTTTTGTTTTGTTTGTGTGTAAGTTGAGATAATACCTCGCTCATAGCATTGTTGTAAGGACTGAGTTAATATATCTTCTTTTTTTTTAAATGTTTATTTATTTTTGAGAGAGAGAGCACAAGCAGGGGAGAGGCAGAGAGAGAGAGAGACAGACAGACTCCAAAACAGGCTCCAGGCTCTGAGCTATCAGCACAGAACCCGATGTGGGGCTTGAACTCACCAACTGCAAGATCATGACCTGAGCTGAAGTCGGACACTTAACTCACTGAACCACCCTGGCTCCCCTAGACTGTGTTAAAATATTTTCAATTGTTCATTTGACAAATATTTATTGAGGGCTTATTATATGCCAAGGATTTTGCTGGACACTGGCAATGTAAGATAGCATGCATCCTCTTCCTCAAAGAGCTTATGGAACTGGGATGGGAGGAATGGGCTATGTAGGAAAAACCCACACATATGAAAAAGAGAATAACAGGGCAGACCGATTTATATTGGGGCTCTCTGAGGATATTTTAGCTGAGATTTCAAGGACAAATTCAAACTAGCTAAGAAAAGAGGGAGAAGGAGAGTTTTCCAGAGAGGAAACAGCAAGCATATTTGCAGGCTCTCAGACAGTAGAGAGTGCTGGTTATAAAGGCTAGTGAACCTGAAAAGGGCCACATGGGACCAGACCACCATGTGGACTGTAGACATGTTAAAGATTTGGGATCCTATCCTAAGTACGATAAGAAGCCACTGGGTTTTGAGCTAGAAGGTCTTAGGATCCAGTTCACATTTTTAAAAGCTGCGTGGAACAAGAAAGGAGCATGAGTAAAGGCCAAGGAACCAGTTAGATAGTAGTCTCAACAGGGGTGGCTGGGTGGCTCAGTCAGTTAAGGTTCCAGCTCTTGATTTCAGCTCAGGTCATGATCCCAAGGTTTGTGAGTTCAAGTCCCACATGGGGCTCTGCACTGACAGTGCAGAACCTGCTTGGGATTCTCTCTCTCTCCATCTCTCTCTCTCTCTCTTTGTTCCTCCGCTGGCTTGTGCTCCCTCTCTCAAAATTAATAAACTTTAAAAAAAGAAAAGAAACTAGTCTCAATAAAATAAGCTAGTGGCTTGTACTCTACTGGTGTCACCAGAAAAAGGGGAAGGAGTGACAGAAGGGAGGGGAGAGACAGAGAGATAGATGTACTCAACATCTACACTTGGGGTGAACCAGAAGTGGGGGGGGTGACATAAAGAACACATCAGAATGGTGCCAGATTTCTATAATGAACATCTGGTTAGTCATACATGCCATTTACTGAGATGGAGAAGACCAGAGGTGCAACAGTTTTCAAAGGAGGAGAGGGAATGAAGGGTTCGCTTTTTAATGTTTAATTTGTGATGTCTCTGAGACATTTTCTGATGCAGAAAATATCAAGCAGGTAGATGAACACACAGGTTTAGAGCACAGAAATAAAAGTTTTCAAGGACCTTCCTGTACTTTACTGCATTTCTTTAAAGTTTTAAAAAGTATCTTCCTTTGGCATCTGATCTTACTAAATAAAGCATGTTTCAACAGCCAATGCTGTAGATGAAAGTGCAACAGTAACAGAGTACCTAACTTTACTTCACTGCCAGGAAGTTACTCTAGAAACCTTATTTAGAGGGAAGAAAAAAGAAAAAAGAAATGAAAAGAAAAGAAAAGAAAAAGAAAAGAAAAGAAAAGAAAAGAAACCTTATTTAGGTTCCCCTTGCTGATCAGGACTTTTCCCACTCACAAAGAAGTCAGGGACAACTGATCCTGGGTGACTACACCCTTCCCTTTATTGAACACCACTCAATGTGAAATCTATCATCAAGAGGCAATGGGTCTTTCTTCCAAAATGTCCTGAACAATTAAATTAACAAGCATTGATAACAGTTGGTCACTGCTGGTAACAATAAAAATGCTGAATTAACTTGATTTTTTTTTTTTAACCCATTAAAATTTTTCTGTTTAGGCCCACCGGAAAACGTGCTGTGTATCCGTACAATTCCAAATCTTTGGGAAAAGAAACAACACTGGCCAAATTTTTTTTTTTTTTTTAACGTTTTTGTTCTTGTTTTTGATTGTTGACCACATCCTGAGTTGAGAGCAAATTCTCTGGGCATTCACCAGAAAACTGAGCATTTCCTTCTGAACCTGGCCTACACAAAGAACCTTCCAGAAAACGCTAAGGAAGTGTCTTTTCTTCTCCTTCCGTGAAATTAACGTGCAGGCCCACCTGGCGAGTGAGGCACCCAGACAGGCAACTTTAATTTGCTCAAATAGGACAGCTTTATCTGAATACAACACGGCTAGAGCCAGAGTGAAGGGAAGACAGTGGCTGGGAGCCAATAAAAGACAAGCAGGGAAAAAACTGGTCTTGACATTTATGCACTCTGATCCTTCAACACACCCAACCCAGCAGTTAACCCAAAGCCACGTTCTTTTCTCCGGTAACTATCCCCAGGGGACCCCTCTCGGCCAAACCCTTGTCCACCCCGCCCCTCCCCTCCACTTGGCCCTACTTGGGAGCCGGATGGACTTGGAGTTTGGCAGGAACCCAGCCGCGAGGCGGAGCACCGACGAGGCTCCCGCCTTCCAGTAAGTGGGGGGGCCGAGAGCGCGCGGAGTAGGAGTACCGGCCCTGCGCCCCCTGCCTTCTCCTGGCCCAGAAGGACCCGAGCGGGACCCGCAGGCCGCGGAGCCCGCCGCCCTCCCCGCGGACTCGGGCCCGGGCCCCGGCCCCGCGTTCCCACGCGCCTCGCTGCCCTCCGCCCCGCACCCTCGGGCCTCCCCGGCGGGCGCGCGGAGGTTGCTCTTCTGTAGCCCCGCAGCCCGCTCCCCGAGGGGTGTCCTGGGGACGGGCGCGCTGTACCTGGTGGTCCGCAACCGAGCCGACTCACCCTGGCGCCGCTGCCGCCTGCCTCGCCTACCCCGGAACAGAAAGTGAAAGCGGGGCCGGGGCAGAGGCAGGCGGGCGCGAGGTGCGCAGCTGCCTGCGCTCTCCCGGCAGGCGCGGGAGATGCGACAAGGGAAACCTGTGCGGAGGGACCGCCGTAACCCTGCCGGGAATTCGCAAGAGTGCTGCACGTAAGGGAAACAGGAGGTGCAACGCAGGGCAGATCGGGCGGGAAGGAGCACCCCTTTATGAATGCAGATCATTTTCTCTGAGTGGGTCTTTGAAACCTCCCCCCCCCCCCGCCCCCAACAGTGGTTAGCCTTTGGCGCTCCCAGGGTTGAGCGCATTAAAAAAGGGTTGGTGCGGCCGTAGGTGACCCGGGCGGGCCTCGAGCTTGCTTCTCTACGGAGCCTGGACGGGCTCGACGCAGGTTGGACTCAACTGGTGTCCATCATCTCGTCTCTGCAAAGGGACTGGGAGCTCTTGGCCCGCCTCCGAAAGAAAAATGAACCCAGAACAATTCTTTGTTGTGTGAAATGCTGAAACTTCTGGACTTTTAATGGACAGGAGTTATGCTAGGAGATGCCTCAGAGGAAGAAGGGGTTAGATACCTCCCTGGAACTTCCCCACCACTACCAAGGGGCGACTCGGACCTCCCCCCTCGTTTGCTGCTCCCCATATTAAAACCCTTCCTCTGCTTTTTCAAATCAAATGACCATTTTCTACGCTCCCCTTAGAATATTAAGACTGAAAGAAAGAAAGAAAGAAAGAAAGAAAGAAAGAAAGAAAGAAAGAAAGAAAGAAAGAAAAAGAAAGAAAGAAGAGAAAAACCCTCTTTAAACAATCGAGGGTAAATGAAATAATAAGACAGGAAAACGCAAGCTTTCATGCTCACCAAATGCTACAAGTTGGTGAGTGGACCAATCCCTGTGAGACCTCTTTTTTTTTTTTTTTTTTTTACTATACTCAGGCTTTCTCCTCTCAGTTTAGTCTCTTTCCCTTTGAGAATTTGGGGTACCGCACTCAAACAGAATTTCTCAACCTTTGTTTCTCAATTTTTTCTTCCTTTAGAAAAATAACAGAATAGATTTTGTTCTGCATAGTGTCTCCAGTCAAGGGTATTTTGTGATACAAAATTAACATCCTGTCCCAAGCCCCAAACAAGGTGAGATCAAGGGAAGTTTTTTCATTACAATTCAACCAGAAATGGGCTTTGGGATCAGGTGATGTTTTCATCTGCAGCTGTGGTGACAATGTGAGCGGATAGCTGTAGCCTCCAAGGCCTCCAGATGTCAGTGAGTGATCCAGTTTGCGCACATGAGAACTTCTGTCCAGTAAACTCATGCGTGCTTTGTGGATCAGGAGAGGCAAATGGAAGATCTCCCACCAGGCATTTTGAATAATAGCAGGTGTTCCCTAGGAATCTAGGAAACCTTGTCTCATTAGGGACTGTGATCACTTCCCAATTCACCTGTTCATTGAAAGCAACAAATAATGCCAACCTCATTTTGGGTTTTGTATGCACGTAATTAAAAAGGCAGAAAGGAAAAATAACCAAAATGACCAGTGACATTTTAAAGACTAATTTGTATGTTGTATCAGTCAGGGTTCAATCACAGAGAAGAGAATCCATTCAAGGTATTTAATTTAAAAAGGATTTGTTGCAGGCTTTTACATGAGGCACCTAATTAGTGGGAAGGCTTAAAGAACACGCACTAGGAGGAGCTTCCAAGAACAAATTCCAAAACCACAATGTAGAACCTGGCCACCATTGAAACTGGTTCTCTTGTCACAACTCAGAAGCCATCTGCTAAACTGGGCAGTTGTTAGCCCAGCCGCTGGCTCTAGAATCATGTCATGATGTTACAGTCTGCCCAGCAAAATCAACCTCTCAAGCCTGTCCTCTCTTTCCACTTAAAACTCAGTGTCAAATTCTACTCTCCTGCCAGTGCTTCTGTTTGGCGGAGCCTAATGTACACCCAGAGCTCTGGAGCAAGATCTGGGCAAAGAAGTATTTGCTTTCCAGACTGCAATGGAGTGAGGAATTCTGAAACAAGGTTGGAAGATGTACTGAGTAAGCCAATCACAATATTCACCACGAATATTAAACTGTATTGAAGCTGAGCAAATAAAAAAATAATTATGAGGAAGCCTCAAGTAATTTTGAATATTTTATGGACAAAAAATAATAACTGTAAAATTGATTGTAAATCTAACTTATAAGAGGCATGGAGCACTTGGAAGTGTGATGTATGTTTGCCTCTGTGACAAACACTTTGCCAAGCATCAAGTGTTACACTTTGCTACCTTTGAAATGTCTCTAGGGGTTTTCTTTTCCACTTTTGTCTGTTCAGCACCCATTCTTTTCCTCCTTCTGGTAAATTCATAGTCACATGACTCAGTCTTAGTCTAGGATGAACATAGCAACCCCATTCTCTGGCCACAGTGACTGGTCCAAGTGACCGAGGCTTGCTGGGTCTGAGAACCCAGAGGGCATCCCACAGGACGAGCCAACAGAGTCCTTGTCTTCATGCAGAATAGAAATCAAATGCAAGCCAGGAGGAAGTGAGAGCAGAGTTTACTGAGGATATGGAGAGGGTATAGATACAGACAGAGTATTTTGAAGATTCAGAAAGGAAAGAAGAGTGAGTCTCGTCTTTGCTTGAGGTCTAGGGTTTTTATTGAGAATTGTGGTCTGGTGTAGGTGTCCTCTCAGGCACCTAGGAACTGGTCAAAACAAGGTGGCAAGTGCTCAAGTGTCCTACACGAATCATTTACCCCCTGGAGCCAAGGGTCTTGGCGTCAAGGTGTCTGGAAAACATAAATGATGATCTCACCTAGTCACTCCTTAGATGCTATCTATTGTGCTGGAAGACTCCAAAAAAAAAAAAAAAAAATCATTAACTCCTTGACCCTTACAAGGAGGAGATACACTGTACTTACTATAAGGCATGTGTAAGGTGGGGTGCAGGAAGAAAAGAAGCAGGAAAAGGAGCCAAAACAGCAGTTCTTCATGGAGTCCTACAGTTTCCCTGTCTCACAAGGATTGGCCCATGACAAAAGCCAGGACATTCAGAGGCTTTGCCCAGCATTATTCTGGCTGATGCTAGCCGAGAAGCCTCTTTTTTTCCCTTTTTCTTTGTGAGCCCAATGCTGGAAGAATATGGCCTTAGAGTTCCTGGCCAAATTCCCACTGTGGGGCATTGCCTATGAATATGAAACCCACACAAAAGAGGGAAAGAAGAAATTAGAAGCAGAGTTTGAGAGATTCCTTTGTTGTGCAGATTTTCTGATTTCACCCTCTTGGCATGAAACTACCTCCTTCCTGAGGCTAGTTCTTCAGTTTTGTGGGCCATCCTGCATCTTTCCAATAAAGCAGCCGTTTTGGATTAAGGTTGGTTGAATTGGGTATCAGCTGCATGCAATTTTAAGACAGCAAACAAATCATAGTCTCAATTTTATAACCCACTAACTCCACTACTCACTTGAAGGAAGGTAGTGTAGTGTCTTTTGTGTTCTGTGGGAAACGTGAGATTTTTTTTTCTTTGCTTCCCACACATTGTTTGAAGTTGATTAATCCAAATTCCAATGAAGCCTAAACCTGAACTACATTTCTAATCAACCAACTTGATGTAAGTAATTTTGATAATGTCACTCAATTTCAGATAAGCATCCTCTAAGAACAACTCCATTTTTTCAAAGACTCATTGATAAAGCTGGGACAGCACAATCGCCCAGTCTTTACAATTGCTTGCTGTGTACTCTGGAGAGCCCCGGAAATTTCCCTGGCAATGGGAAGCAGCCAAAGGAAAAGTACTGTGACCCCAGGAAAGGAGGAGAGCCTATGGCTCCATGGCACAGGCTTTGTAAGTTTTGGAGTGTGTATATGTGACAGAGAGAGGGGAAAAAAGGGAATCAAAACTTTTCCTACCAATAACACGTATTACTTGCCTTTAAGCTTCCTCAAAGCTCGGTTATACTGTAAGTTTGAATGACTGAAAACCTGCCCCAGAATCTGTCTTTTCAGATACTACAAGACCAGATCAGATCAGCATTTAGAAATATGGCATATGAGGGGCACCTGGGTGGCTCAATCAGTTAAGCATCTGATTTCAGCTCAGGTCATGATCTCACAGTTTGTGAGTTCGAGCCCCATGTCGGGCTCTGCGCTGACAGCATGGAGCCTGCTTCAGATTCTGAGTCTCCCTCTCTCTCTGCCCCTCCCCTGCTCATACTCTCTCTCTCTCTCAAAAATAAATAAATAAACATAAAAAAAGAAATACAGCATATGAAATAATCACTCTCAAAAATGGTTTAAATTAGGGATGGGGGCACCTGGGTGATCAGTCAGTTAAGAGTCCAACTCTTGGTTTCCCCTCAGGTCACTATCTCACTGTCTCACGGAGCATTGGGCTCTGTGCTGACAGTGAGGAGCCTGCTTGGGATTCTCTCTCTCCCTCTCTCTCTGCCCCTCCCCTGCTTGTTCTCTCTGTCTCTGTCTCTTAAGAATAAATAAATAAACTTAAAAAAATTATAAATAAATAAGGGATGAGTTCTGAGTATTGACATCCACCTTTTTATAAACACTGTGTGCATTCAGCACAATATTCTAATATTTTGTGATGATATCGTTGCCTTCCATGACATCACCAAAAAACTGAGCATATAGACTTTCATTAGCTATGGATTTAATATTAAAAGTTTTGACTATTTGGGGGTGACTTGAATGTCTAGAACTTGAATAGTTAGTAATTTCACTGAGGTGTGAATTAGAATTATAATGAACTAATGCCAGAGAAGGAGCCACCTGACCCTTGAATGGACCTATCCAACCATGCAGAATCCATACCCCAATCCAATCCTGTTGTTCTCCATTCATCATCACAGGTGCAGTCAATTTCTGAAGTGATAAAAATCTCAAAACAACAAACAGGGCACCTGGGTAACTCAGTTAAGTGTCTGACTCTTGATTTCAGCTCAGGTCATGATCTTACAGTTCGTGGGATCGAGCCCCATGTCGGGCTCTGTGCTGGCAGTGCAGCACCTGCTTGGGATTCTCTCACTCTCTCTCTTTCTCTGCCCCTCTCTTACTCTCAAAATAAATAAATAAACATTAAAAAAAATAAGCTGCATTTCTAAAACTTCACTAAGGATCTTGAAGGGGTCACAAATTTTTAAAATTCATTTCACTCCATTTTCCAGGAGAAAGTATATACTCAAATGTATTTAAAATTGGCAGTCATGCAAAAGCCTTGCAAGAGTCCTGTACGGACTTCTCTGTGGGCAGATCGAGAAGAAAAGCAGGCCTGGCCCTTTAGTCCCATGGACCCAGCTGAAACACAAGGTGAAGAAAGGGGCAGAGGGGTTCCTTATCTATCATCAGGTACTGGCAGTCATGTCCTATACCTAGATGAGTACCAAAGTCAAAGCAAGAAAAAGTCAAAACTAGGAGCTCTGTGAAAACTAGGAGATGAAACATATAGTTTGGAAAGGAGATCTCAAAGCAGTAGGAAATCTGAACCTGGTAAAAGCATGAGTGTTTAAAAGGAGCACATCTCAGTAATAAAAACTGGCATATTTTGAACATTTCCTGTGTGTTAAGTGCTATGAAGTGTGTCATTTAATTCTAACAACAACACTCTAGGGTATGTTCCATTTTCATTCCCATCAATAAAACTGAGGCTCTGTAAGGTAAGTAACTTGTGGGATATATGGCTAGGAAGTGAGAGGAGCCAGGTTAGTGGTGGGCCCAGGATGAATTCTAGAGATTATGTGCTTCTGCTTTTCACATCTCTCCTAGTGTAGGTTTACTTATGTAACATCTTAGTTTAAAAGGGATCAGTGAGGGGCACCTGGGTGGCTCAGTCGGTTAAGCGTCCGACTTTGGCTCAGGTCATGATCTCACAGTTCATGGGTTCGAGCCCTGCATCGGGTTCTGTGCTGACAGCTCAGAGCCTGGAGCCTATTTCAGATTCTGTGCTTTTCAAATCTCTCCTAGTGTAGGGTTACTTATGTAACATCTTAGTTTAAAAGGGATCAGTGAGGGGTGGATGCTTCCAAGTGTGGTTATGATCTTACCCTCAGTCTAGTCACCCAACCTATGAGCCATTCGTACATTATCATCTAGGGCCTTTGTCCATTTACCCCTCAACCTTACCAGGGCCTGTCAATATTACTTCTAAAAGGTGTCTTGAATCTTTCTCTTCCTCTTCATTCCTGTTGCCTCCAGTCCTCTCACCTGTGCTTTTGTAAATATCCTCTTAACTAGTGCTTTAACTTCTAACTTCCTCTTCTTCAATCTGGTTCCCATACTGTCATCTGTATAAACCACTATCCTAGAGAAGCATGGGGCCCAGAAATCTAAACCAGGAAGCCAGAGTTGTCAAGAAAGGGATTATGAGAACAACTACTATGATGGGGGAGAGGAGAGGAGGTCAGGTACAGGGAGTGGATGAGGAGGGAAGCAGAATCAGAAAGATTGTCCAGTGAAAAGTTGGGGTCAGAAACCTAAATAAAGTGAAGAGAAGGTACCATTTCAACTAGAACCAGCAGAAATCCAAACACTGGCTCTCAAGCAGAGAGGCTATAACTAGATTCAGCCAGAAAAACAAGTTGAGAAAGTGTGCCAATAGACATAATGATTTCTTATATAGGACTTTATTATGCCTGTGAGTGGGAAGAGATGGGTGCCCTTAAGAACATGCTATTATGCTCTACTATGCTATGTAACAACTTTAGCCCCCGGAAACAACACACATTTATTGCCTCACTGTTTCTGTGGGTCTGGAGTACAGGTGCAACCTATCTGAGTCCTTTGCTGGGGGTCTCACAGGCAGCGATTAAGACGACATCCATGACTGTGGTCTCATCCAAGGCTTGACTAAGGAAGGATCCCCTTCCAAGCTCACTTCATTGTCGGTAGAATTCAGTTCCATTAGTTTATAGGACTGAGCACATCAGTTTCTTGTAGCTGTTGACTGAAGTCTGCCCTCATCTCCCAGAGACTACCTGCAGTTCTTTACCATGTGGTGTCCCCCAGCATGGCTGTCTGCCTTCTCAAAGCCAGCTAAGGAGGGAGCAACTGAGTCAAAGTGAGCTTTACACTCTTAAATAACACAATCACATAACCATTTACATCCCATCACCTTTTAGTTAGAAGCAAGTGGCAGGTCTTGCTCATACTCTCAGGTCGGGGGTCACACAGGGACATGGCTACCAGGAGGCAGGGGTCTGGGGGCCACCTTAGGAGTCTATCCATCACAGGTACCAAAAAAACTTGACACCACTTGTTACCTTTCCACTTTTCCTAACGTCCAATCCCATTACCCTAATCCAGGGCCACACTATTTCTTGCCTAGATACTACAACAGCCTCCAAATTCCCCTCATTTCCATGCTTGCCTCCTTATAAGGCATTCCACAAAGCAGGCGAAATGGACAAAATGGATTAGAATCTTAGCCTCTCACTCAAGTGTGCAAAAAGCAACACATTTTAAAATTTTATTTAAGGTAACAAATTCTATTCTAAGATTCCGTCCCAGCAGATTGTTGGGATATCTGATCTCAATTATTACTGCCTTCATTCCACACTTCCCCAGAGCACAACCATTGTCCCAAGGTCTTAAGCACTGTCAAAATATCCCAGGGTCGTAAGCAGCCCAGTCTTAGGTTCCTACTGGTTACCATGGAGATGCTCCCTCAGCTTCCAGTCCAGCGGATCTGCTGCCTCCAGGCAATTCAGAGAGAGCTTTGGCCCTAGGGTCTATCCTTCCTAAAGGATCTGAGATCTTGAGATCTTGAGATCTCTGCAGGAACACTGTCAGCTAGTGGTACATGTGTTCCTTCTATCTTTGGAATGTACATACCTTCAACTTAACCTAGGCTGGGAATTTAAAAATCTCTCTTGCTATTTTCCCTTTCCTCTGCCCCCAGCTGATGCACCAAAATGTTCAGATTTTATCAACTTAGATGTTGCTTTCAAGCAAGTTCTGCCTTAGGGTATACAAATGACCCTGCAACAGGGAAATTAAACTATCTCAGTTATCTACTTGAGACAGAGTACTAAACAATATGGGGAGAAAAACACACAAATTAATAATTACTTTTCTTTTACTATCTTCCATCAGCAAATCTGCATATTCAGAGAGAAAAATCCCACCCCTTCTAACTTCCTCCAAGAGGATGCAACTCAAGTTTCTATTCTGAAGCATCTTGCCCTGGACAGGAACTCTTTAAAAAAATTGACACCTGCTTGTGGAGGACAAGAGTCCTGAACTCCCAAGGCAGGCAGGTGAATGTAGGCACAGGTGAATTTCTCACTCTAGCAGACCCACTTCCTAGAGACAATTCCCTTGGAAATAGTCCTTCTTGGCATTGGCTCCATCTCATGTAGGCCATTAGGCCCAGACCCATTATTTTCTGAGGGTAATAAGCCTCAGAGGAACTTTACCTGCACCAGGTGAGACTACAAATAGAGGTCTGCCTTCCAATTTGAATCTCCAGTAATGTCACCTATTCTCGGGGCCCTTCTCTCATGAACCACCCCACATTAACTCACCCAGTCAAACTAGGACATAGCGCACATTAAGGAGGAAAGCCAGAGAATGGCTGCTCTGTGAGTGGCTAGGGCCTTTCCCTGTTTCTTTTTACCCCTGTTAGATGAGACTCCCTAAAGTCTGTTGTCCCTTCCTCCACCCATACCTCAAGAGCCTCATTTCCCACCTTCCCCTCTGCACTTCAGCTACACTAGCCTTCTAGTTTTTCTAGTGCACTGTTCTTCTTCCAGTTTCACGACCTTACTACATGCTATTCTAGCCACCTGAATCTCCCTAGCCCCTGCTTCTCCTAACCTACTCTTATTCATCCAATTCTCAGGTGTCTCTGCTTTATCTCTCTGAGAGGGCAAGAGGGCATAGGTGCCAACCATATCTAACCCTTTGAGAAACCAGAGGAGTTCCACTGTCTGGTCTGTCTCTGATTTCCCAAGATCCCCCTGTACCCTATCAAGTAATTAATTACTTAGCTCTGTCATTGTTAGGAGTGAGTTCCCACTTTTTAAAGAAAAAAAAATACTATGAAATATTTAAGAGATATATGACACATCTTTGACCCAGCACCCAACTAAAGCAATCAAACACTGTGAATATAGTTCAATCACTGAGGGTTCTTTCTGAGTGTCATCTACAATGAAATTTCCATTTTTCTCACAAGTCTTTGGCACTTCTATTATCGACTGTCTTGGCTTTCCCAAAGTCCCTAGCACTTCTGTTACTGGCTGTCTTGGATTTGTTTTGCTTCTAACTCTGAGCAGTACCATATCTAGTCTTCCTGTGGCTTTGGTATCCTATCCAAGTTAGTTTCTTACCATGTGCTCCTACAGTATATTAATAGACTGATTCGGTGGGTGCTGAGCAACTCTTTACTTCACAGCCAGCTCTTTAGGAATCTATGGAAGGGTTCTCCAATTCTGGAGTCCAAAATCTGGCTCAGAAATAATCAGTGTTCCCCTATTAAGTCTCTTTCTTTCTGAAGAAATAGGACCATGGCTGGAGTTACTAAAATGGACACATCTGGGCTGGTTTCCCTTGCCTGAACAGTTGAAGTGGAGATTCAGAGGGGTGTTGAGTGTAGTCAAGCTGAGCTTAAAGCAGAATGTGGCACCAAATTTTTCTCCTGCCCAAACCTGTTTTAAGTTCTAAATAGGAAAGATCAATGGGCCAGAATCTTCTGTACTACTGCCCATCATGGCTATGTAATTGCAGATACAATCTTGTCATCCTGCTAGAGTGAATTTAAGAATTAATATGCTGTATTCATACCCAAAGCCTGATGTGCAAATATTTAGTCAAACTCACTTGACAACACAAATTACCTCAGAAGTTAGATTCCTCAGACATTCTACTGGCAGGCTGTTTTGGTGCCCAGGTGTCTGCCTCTGCTGTAGTTCTTGGTCAGGCCTGAACCAGGACCCAAATATCTCTTCTACTCACCTAGAAGTTTTGTCCCCATATGTAAATTGATTCCTAATTTTCCTGCTTAAAACACCTTAATGGCTTCTCTTGACACACCCGAAGGTCTAAGAGTCTCAGTGATCAAATCCCAACTTTCCAAATCATTATACCTCTTCTCTAATATCTTTTATTTTCTTCTATATCTCTTCTCTTTGCTAGGTTTCTACCATGCTAATCTTCTTTCTACAAACATGCTGAGCAGTTTTCTGCTTCGCACATGCTATTCTCTTACCCTGGAAAACTTTTCCCTCCTGGCAACCATGAGATTTCAAATTAAACACTACCTTTTCTGACTCCCTTAACAAAAGGTAGTCGCACATCCTTTATTATTTAACACAGCTATAATCACAATTTTTTACTCCTTTTTAATGTTTTTAATGTTTACTTATTTTTGAGAGAGAGACAGAGCATGAGCAGGGGAGGGGCAGATGAGAGGGAAACAGAGAATCTGAAGCAGGCTCCAGGCTCCAAGCTGTCCGCACAGAGCCTGACGCTGGACCTGAACCCATGAGCCGTGAGATCATGACCTGAGCTGAAGTCAGACACTTAACCAATTGAGCCACCCAGGTGCCTCTACTCCTTTTAAAAATTTTTTGCTTTCTTGGTCTTTGGTCAGTCTCCTCAGCTAGCTAATAAGTTCCATGAGGCCAGAACCTCTGTCTCCTTTTTACCTAAGCATAGCTTTCACTGGATCCCACAAATTTTGATAGGTTATATTTTCATTTTCATTCAGTTCAAAATACCTTTAATTTCTTTTTTTTATTTTTAAGATTTTTTTTTTATAAGTTGATTTATTTATTTTACAAAAAGAGCAAGAGCCAGCAGGGGAGGGGCAGAGAGAGAAAGAGAGAGAATCCCAAGCAGGCTCCACACCGCCAGCATGGAGCCCAATGTGGGGCTCAAACTTACGAACCGTGAGGTCATGACTTGAGCGGAAATCAAGAGTTGGACACTTACCCAGTTGAGCCCCCCAGGCACCTCCTTAATTTCTTAAAAAAAAATTTTTTTAAACATTTATTCATTTTTAAGAGACCAAGAGGGACAGAGTGTGAATGGGGAAGGGGCAGAGAGTGAGAGAGAGACACGGAATCCAAAGCAGGCTCCAGGCTCTGAGCTGTCAGCACAGAGCCCTACACAGGGCTCAAACTCACAAACCATGAGATCGTGACCTGAGCCGAAATCAGATGCTTAACTGACTGAGCCACCCAGGCTCCCCTCCATTTTAATTTATTTTGAGATATCTTCTTTGACCTATGTGTTATTTAGAAGTGTGTTATTTGGTCTTCAGATACTTTAGGATTTCTGGCTATCTTTCTATTATCAACTTTTAGTTCAATCCCATTGTAGTCTGAAAGCATACTTTATATGATATTTATTCTTTTAAATTTGGTAAACCATGTTTTATGGTCCAGACTGTGGTCTGTCTTGGAAATGTTCCATGTGAGCTGGAGAATATGTACCCTGCTACCATTAGATGAAGTATTCTATAAATGTCAATTAGACCCAGTTGATTAATGGCTATGTCCCTTTTTCACCATTGAATCCTTGGGATGTAACAGAGAACATGACCCATAGAATGTGCTCCAAACGTTATTGAATAAGAGGAGAAGGATCAAGCAAGAGGAAGAATGGACACAGAGATTTCACATGTTACTTCCCTAATCCAAAGCTTTCAGTAGTTCACTATAATCTATACAATACATTTTAACTCTAGTGTTCTTCCCGTTCAATAGTAACATGTCCCAATCTGTTTGCTCTCTTTCTTCTGTTGTAACAAACACAATTATTTTAAGTACCACTGTAGAAGGGGTAAAAAACAAAACAAAACAAAAAACAAACTACTGCCAAAAAAAATTGTGAGATGCCATTAATTTTGGAGATGTTTAAATATGAAAAAACTTGAGTCATGGAGTTGATAAAAATCTTGTAACTAGCTACATTTCTGTCCTACCCGATGGATGGATTCATAGCTTGTTTCTCTTTGTGTCCCCAGCACCAAACAAAGTAAATGGCATTGAATAGACACTCAATAACATTAGTTCAGATATTTGATGTGTCCCTCATTCCCCACCACCAGGCGCCTGGCTCTCCTTCATTCCCTGGCCTCCCACCTTTTGTGCTCCAAAGCTGTCAGTGTTCCTGGCTGACCAGAGATTTTAATTTCTTTTGAAATGCATTGTCTACATAAAAACCTGACACTTTTTCACTTTTCTCATGACTTTGCTGGAGGCTGTTGGCTACATGACAGCTAAGTATCTACGGAACTCACAGGTGTCTTCTGGAAGCTACTGTGGGAAAGTGACCTCCTCCCCTGCCCTGCCCACTCCCTCCAGGCCTTTGCTTCTAGCCTGGTGACAGTTGCCAGTGAGGTTGTAGGCTCTGTGGCAAACCAGTGGGAAAGAAAATTTGGGCGGGGAGAACTTTGGGAAGCTTCAGATAAGTTGTTAATTATTCCTGTTTATTCACAGGGATGGCCTTTCTCTAAGCTTTATCTATTTTTTTTTCTTTTTTTTTTAAATTTTTTTTTAACGTTTTATTTTTGAGACAGAGAGAGACAGAGCATGAACAGGGGAGGGGCAGAGAGAGAGGGAGACACAGAATCTGAAACAGGCTCCAGGCTCTGAGCTGTCAGCACAGAGCCCGACGCGGGGCTCGAACTCACGGACCGTGAGATCATGACCTGAGCCAAAGTCAGACGCTTAACCGACCAAGCCACCCAGGTGCCCCAGCTTTATCTATTTTTAATATCTAGTTAGGAAAAACAAAAAGAAATAAGTGAAACTCAGGGATCTTCAACCTAGTCAAATAAACCCTATTTTTTAAATCCCTTTTACATAGGACTTTTTTTTTTTTTAAGCTTATTTATTTATTTTGAGAGAAAGGGGACAAGACAAGGGGAAACAGAGAGAGAGGGAGAGAGAATCCCAAGCAGGCTTCTGCACTGTCCATGCAGGGCCTGACACAGGGCTTGAACTCACAAACTATGACATCATGACCTGAGCCAAAATCAAGAGTAGGATACTTAATCGACTGAGCCACCCAGGTGCCCCTAAAACTTTTTAAAAAGAATGATCCCCAATGGGTATATTGGTGGCATGAAAGTAGCCTCTTGGTTCAGCCAGACTGGTGTTTTGTTTTGTTTGTTTGTTTTAAACATGTGTGAATTGGCTATGCATTCTCTAGTTGGCCAGCACATCATTTCCTAACCATTTTACTGCGGTACATTCATATACTGTATTCCTATTATCCACTGGACCCTTCAAAGTATCTGAACGTTTGACCCCTGCCTTGAAGGTGTGTTTTTTCTTCTCCAGAAGGACCTCCACCTCACCATGTCCCCTTCATTTTCTTACCCTCATTTTAAGATTAATTGGACATTAGAGATGGGTCAGGTTCTCTAACTGTAAGGAAAACTATTCCCTGAAGATGAAAGAAACTGGTTATAGAAATGTTTATTAGATATATTCATTGGTGCAGAGTGTAGCTATAAAAATAATCCCTGCTTTTTTTTACCACACTCAAATACCCATGGTATTTATGAGGCAGTATTGAGAAGGAAGGGGATGGATGGAATTAACTAATAGTGCTATAATGTTAACATTTAGTATTATATTAACAATTCTGGGATCTGAGACCCGCCTTGTAACCCCAGCTCTAGTTCACATCTTTCCAAACACATATTCCCTGTGTTCTGGCGTGGGTTTAGTCCAGCACAGAGAGAGGAGGGTAGAGGCGGATAAAAGTGCAGACCCTTGGAGAAGTTCTAGTGAGCCCTTTAATTCATGACCACAAGGGACACATGGTCTTTTATCTCCCTTCTATCTCCCTTTTTAAGTCAGTTGGAGGTGGAAGACACTTGAGTAAGAAGTTAAAAATAACACTGAAATAGTTCCCTCTGTTTATGAAGTAAAAATACAAAAACGTTTTCTGGAATTGGGTGCTTTTAATCTTAAAGCAGTAATAGTAGTTCCCATTTTACTTTTCCCCTCCACTTCACCTTTCCCCTGACTTCTACCCATGGCATGCCACTCACCTCCTTGAAAAAAAAAATTCCCAAATGCTGATTTGAAGAACACAGAGACCCCTGTATGGGCTGAAACCCCATGAGTATAATAGAAGAGTAGTGAGTCCTGAGACAGTGACCATTATTTTTCCTACCGGGCCAATTTAAAGTCAAATTTATTAGGTTTCATAATTATTTTCCAAGTAAGACTTTTTAATTCACAGACTAACCTATTTAAAGCTATTAGGGGCACCTGAATGACTCACTCAGTTAAGCCTCTTGATTTCAGCTCAGGTCATAACCTCGTGGTTCACGAGTTCTAGCCCTGCAGAGGGCTCTGAGCTGACAGCATGCAGTCTGCTTGGGATGCTCTCTCTCCTTTTACTCTGTCCTTCTCCCCACTTGTGATCTCTCTCTCTCTCTCTCTCTCTCTCTCTTTCAAAAATAAATAAACATTTTTCAAAAATTAAAAAAAAAAGCTAGAGTGATAGGTTAGGCCTATTAGAAATGAACCACACTCATCTTATAAATTATTTAAAATTTTAAACCTGCTATTCTCCTGGCATTTATACAAAAGTAAACATTTTCAAAAAAAAAAAAAGTAAACATTTTCTACTAAGCGCAAAAAGAACAGAACCACTGAAAATGTAGACACCATCTCTGCTGTGTTTTGTAGTATCTAACCCCAATTACTTCTTATTTTCTATTACAGAGTCAAGCCTTTAATTGATAGGTCTTCTTCACTGTGGAGATATAATTAACATATAAATTTGTGTAGGTTTAAGATGTACAACATGATGATTTGATACACTTACAGATTGCATATTGCCATGGTACCACTAGCTAACACCTCCATCATGTCATGTAATTATCATTTCTTTTTTTTTGTGGTAAGAACATTTAAGATTAGTAGTCTCTTAGCAACTTTCAAGTATCTAATATGGTAATGCCAACTATAATCATTATGCTGTGTACAGATCCCCAGAACTTATTTATTTTGGAGCTACAAATTTGTGTATGTTGGCCAGCATGTACCCAGTTTTTACATCCCCAGCCCCTGGTAACCACCATTCTACTCTCTGTATCTACAGGTTCTTTTTTTTTTTTTTTTTTTAGATTCCACATATAAGTGATATCATACAGTATTTGTCTTTCTCTCTGACTTATCTCATTTAACATACTGCCCTTGAAGTCCATCCATATGATCACAAATGGCCTTTCCTTCTTCCTCGTGGCTGAATATTCCATTATGTGTATATGCCACAACTTTTTTAGCCATTCATCCATTGACAGATACTTAGATTGTTTCCATATCTTGGCTATTGTTAATAATGCTGAAATACACATAGAGTGAAGATATCTTTCCAATATCCTGTTTTCATTTTCTTTGGATATATACCCAGAGGTGGGAATGCTGGATTGTATAGTAGTTCTATATTTAATATTTTAAGGAAATTTTATACTGTTTTCTCTAGTGGCTGTACCAATTTATATTCCCACCAACAGTGCACAAGGGTTCCCTTTTTTTTCATATCCTCATCAACACTTGGCTTTAAGATGTCAGCCATTCTAACAGCTATGAGGTGATATCTCGTGATTTTGATCTGCACTTCCCTGATGATTAGTGATGTGAGCATCTTTTCATGTACCTGTTGGCCATCTGTATGCCTTCTTTCAGTCCCTCTGCTCATTTTTGGTTTTTTTTTGTTTTTTTTGTTTTTTTGTTTTTTTTTAATATATGAAATTTATTGTCAAATTGGTTTCCATACAACACCCAGTGCTCATCCCAAAAGGTGCCCTCCTCAATACCCATCACCCACCCTCTCCTCCCTCCCACCCCCCATCAACCCTCAGTTTGTTCTCAGTTTTTAACAGTCTCTTATGCTTTGGCTCTCTCCCACTCTAACCTCTTTTTTTTTTTTTTCTTTTTTCCTCCCCCTCCCCCATGGGTTCCTGTTAAGTTTCTCAGGATCCACATAAGAGTGAAACCATATGGTATCTGTCTTTCTCTGTATGACTTATTTCACTTAGCATCACACTCTCCGGTTCTATCCACGTTGCTACAAAAGGCCATATTTCATTTTTTCTCATTGCCACGTAGTATTCCATTGTGTATATAAACCACAATTTCTTTATCCATTCATCAGCTGATGGACATTTAGGCTCTTTCCATAATTTGGTTATTGTTGAGAGTGGTGCTATGAACATTGGGGTACAAGTGCCCCTATGCATCAGTACTCCTGTATCCCTTGGATAAATTCCTAGCAGTGCTATTGCTGGGTCATCCTCTGATGACCTCTTGATTTTTGAATCAAGTTTTGTTGTTGCTGTTTTTGTTGTTGAGTTGAATGAGTTCTTTATATATTTTGGATATTAACTGCTTATCATATACATGTATTGCAAATATTTTCTCCATTCTGTACCTTGAATTTTCATTTTAGTAATATCTTTTCTTCTGCAGGAGCTTTTTATTTTGATGTAGCCCTGCTTATCGATTTTTGCTTTTGTTGTTGTGCTTTTGGTGTCATATGCAAAAAATCATTGACAAGACACAATCAATGAGCTTTTTCCCTATGTTTTCTTCTGGGGGTTTTATGGTTTCCAGTCTTATGCTTATGCTTAAGTCTTTAATCTATTTAATCTATTTCTTTAATTTAATTTTTGTGAGTGGTGTAAGATGGGGGCCCAAATTCATTTTTCTGCATGTGATCATCCAGTTTTCCCAGCATGATTTATTAAAGAGACTATCCTTTCCCCATTGAGCATTCTTGGCTTCCTTGTCAATTATTAGCTGACTGATTATGCAGGGGTTTATTTCTCGGCTCTTGATTCTGTTTCATTGATGTGTCTATTTTTGTGCCAGCACTATACTGTTTGAATTACTATAGCTTTATAATATAGTTTGAAATCAGGAAGTGTAATTCTCCTTTTTTGCTCTCTTTTTGTTCTCCTTTTTTAGGATTGCTTCGGCTACTTGGGATCTTTTGTGGTTCCATACAAATTTTAGGAATTTTTTTTCTATTTCTGGGAAAATGATATCAAAATTTTGATAAGGATTATGTTGAAACTATAGATGGTTTTTCATGGTATGGACATTCTAATAATATTAAGATAATGGGTATCTTTCCATTTGTTTGTGTCTGCTTCAGTTTGTTTGTACTTTCATCAAAATTTTATAGTTTTCAGTTTACAAATCTTTCACTTTGGTTAAATTTTCTCCTAAGCATTTTATTTCTTTTGATACTATTACAAATGGAATTTTTTAAAAATTTCTTTTTCAGATATTTAGCTTGCCTGATTGCCCTAGCTAGGACATGCAGTACTGTATTGAATAAGAGTGGTGAGAGAGGACACCTTTGTATTGTTTCTGATCTTAAAGGAAAAGCTTTTAACCTTTCATTGTTGAGTATAATGTGAGTGTGTTATATATGCCCTTTATTATGTTGAAGTATGTCCTTATATATCCAGTTTGTTGAGGGTTTTTCATAATGAAAGGAGATGGGAGGTGGCAGGACCACTTGGAGCTGGCGGGACAACCTGACAAGTCCACCAACTTCTCGCTGTTTGCTAACATGATGTGTGTTGATCTGTCCTGAGGTTTGCAACTTGTTGTACAAGCTCACTCCTGTGACTGAGCCCCTGTGGGCTACTCCAAGGAACAAATCAAAGCACACCTGGTGGAGGGTACAAAATATTACTACGAGTAGGGTAATAAAATAACCAAAGTCACAACAACAGACAGCAAGTAACAATCCCCGAAAAAGAGCTCCTGAAGGGCCAGGCCCTGGAAAGTGTATGACCCTCCTTTAATATGGCAGTGTTTGCAGGTGCAGAGCACACAAGCTTTTAAAACACATAAGGGACAGAAAACTAGCCAAAATGATGAAATGGAAGAATTCTCCTCAAAAGAAACTCCAGGAAGTAGCGACAGCTAATGATCAAAAACAATTTAAGCAATATAACTGAACAAGAATTTAGAATAATAGTCATAAAATTAATTTCTGGGCTTGAAAAAAGCATAGAGGACAGCAGATAATCTATTGCTACAGAGATCTAGAGACTAAAAATAGTCATGAGGCACTAAAAAATGCTATAAATGAGGTGTAAAATAAAATGGAGGCAGCCATAGCACAGATTGAAGAGGCAGCGGAGAGAATAGGTGAATTAGAAGATAAAATTATGGAAAAAGAGGAAGCTGAGGAAAAGATAAAAAAATACAGGAGTATGAGGGGAGAATTAATAGAACTAAGTGATGCAATCAAATGGAACAAAATCCATATCATAGGAATTCCAGAAGAAGAAGAGAGAGAGCAAGCAGCTGAAGGTGTACTTGAACAAATCATAGCTGAGAACTTCCCTGATCTGGGGAAGGAAACAGGCATTGAAATCCAGGAGGCACAGAGAACTTCCTTCAGGTGTAACTTGAATTGATCTTCTGCATGACATATCATAGTGAAACTGGCAAAACACAAGGATAAAGAGAGAATTCAGAAAGCAGCTAGGGATAAACACACTCTAACATATAAAGGGAGACCAATAAGACTAGTGACAGACCTATCTACCGAAACTTGGCAGGCCAGAAAGGAGTGGCAGGAAATCTTGAATGTGATGAACAGAAAAAATATGTAGCCAAGAATCCTTTATCCAGCAAGTCTGTCATTCAGAATAGAAGGAGAAATAAAGGTTTTCCCAAACAAACAAAAACTGAAGGAATTCATCACCACTAAACCAGCCTTACAAGAGATCCTAAGGGGAACTCTGTGAGTGAAATGTTGCAAGGACCACAAAGTACCAGAGACATCACTACAAGCACGAAACCTACAGACATCACAATGACTCTAAACCCGTATCTTTCAATAATAACACTGAATGTAAATGGACCAAATGTTCCAACCAAAAGACATAAGGTATCAGAATGGATAAAAAAACAAGACCCATCTATTTTCTGTTTACAAAAGACTCATTTTAGGCGTAAGGACACCTTCAGATTGAAAGTGAGGGGATGGAGAACTATCTATCATGCTACTGGAAGTCAAAAGAAAGCTGGAGTAGGCATACTTATATCAGACAAACTAGACTTTAAATTGAAGGCTGTAACAAGAGATGAAGAAGGGCATTATGTAATAATTACAGGATCTATCCATCAGGAAGAGCTAAAAGTTATAAATGTCTATGTGCCGAATACCGGAGCCCCCAAATATATAAAGCAATTAATCACAAAAGTAAGTAACCTTATTGATAAGAATGTGGTAACTGCAAGGGATTTTAATACTCCACTTACAAAAATGGATAGATCATCTAGACACAGAATCAATAAAGACAAGGCCCTGAGTGATACACTGTATCAGATGGACTTGACAGACATATTTAGAACTCTGCATCTCAAAGCAACAGAATATACTCTCTTCTCTAGTGCACATGGAACATTCTCCAAGATAGATCACATACTGAGTCACAAAACAACCCTTCATAAGTATAAAAGAATTGAGATCATACTATGCACACTTTCAGACTACAATGCTATAAAAGTTGAAATCAACCACAGAAAAAAGTCTGGAAAACCTCCAGAAGCATGGAGGTTAAAGAACACCCTACTAAGGAGTGAATGGGTCAACCAGGCAATTAGAGAAGAAATTAAAAAATATATGGAAACAAATGAAAATGAAAACACAACAATCCAAAAACTTTGGGATGCAGCAAAGGCAGTTCTGAGAGGAAAATACATTGCAATCCAGGCCTATCTCAAGAAACATGAAAAATCCCAAATACGAAATCTAACAACACACCTAAAGGGAATAGAAGCAAAACAGCCAAGACACCCCAAACCCAGCAGAAGAAGAGAAATAAGAAAGATCAGAGCAGAATAAACAATATAGAATATAAAAAACACAGTAGAGCAGATGAATGAAACCAAGAGCTGTTTTTTTGAAAAAATAAACAAAATTGATAAACCTCTAGCCAGGCTTCTCAAAAAGAAATGTGGGAGGACCCAAATAGATAAAATCATGAATGAAAATGGAATTATTACAACCAATCCCTCAGAAATACAAGCAATTATCAGGGGACACTATGAAAAATTATATGCCAAAAAACTGGACAACCTGGAAGAAATGGGCAAATTCCTAAGCACCCACACACTTCCAAAACTGAAACAGGAAGAAATAGAAAATTTGAACAGACCCATAACCAGCAAAGAAATTGAATCAGTTATGGAAAAATCTCCCAACAAATAAGAGTCCAGGACCAGATGGCTTCCCTGGAGAATTCTACCAGACATTTAAAGCAGAGATAATACCTATCCTTCTCAAGCTATTCCAAAAAATAGAACGGGAAGGAAAACTTCCAGATTCATTCTATGAAGCCAGTATTACTTTGATTCCAAAACCAGACAGAGATCCAGCAAAAAAAGAGAACTACAGGCCAATATCCCTGATGAATAGGGATGCAAAAATTCTCAACAAGATACTAGCAGATCGAATTCAACAGCATATAAAAAGAATTGTTCATCATGATCAAGTGGGATTCATTCCTGGGCTGCAGGGCTGGTTCAATATTCACAAATCAATCAATGTGATACATCACATTAACAAAAGAAAAGATAAGAACCATATGATCCTGTCAATCGATGCAGAAAAAGCATTTGACAAAATTCAGCATCCTCTATTAATAAAAACCCTCAAGAAAGTCAGGGTAGAAGGAACATACTTAAACATCATAAAAGCCATTTATGAAAATCCCACAGCTAATATCATCCTCAATGGGGAAAAACTGAGAGCTTTCCCCCTAAGATCAGGAACACGACAGGGATGTCCACTCTCACCGCTGTTTTTTAACATAGAGTTGGAAGTTCTAGCATCAGCAATCAGACAACAAAAGGAAATCAAAGGCACCAAAATTGGCAAAGATGAAGTTAAGCTTTCACTTTTTGCAGATGACATGATATTATACATGGAATACTTGATAGACTCCACCAAAAGTCTGCTAGAACTGATACATGACTTCAGCAAAGTCACAGGATACAAAATTAATGTGCAGAAGTGAGTTGCATTCTTCTACACTAATAATGAAGCAACAGAAAGATAAATAAAGAAACTGATCCCATTCCCAATTGTACCAAGAAGCATAAAATACCTAGGAATAAACCTAACCAAAGATGTAAAAGATCTGTATGCTGAAAACTATAGAAAGCTTATGAAGGAAATTGAAGAAAATACAAAGAAATGGAAAAACATTCCATGCTCATGGATTGGAAGAATAAATGTTGTTAAAATGTCAATACTACCCAAAGCTATCTACACATTCAATGCAATTCCAATCAAAATTGTGCCAGCATTCTTCTCGAAGCTAGAACAAGCAATCCTAAAATTTGTATGGAACCACAAAAGACCCTGAATAGCCAAAGTAAGACTGAAGAAGACCAAAGCAGCAGGCATCACAATCCCAGACTTTAGCCTCTACTACAAAGCTGTAATCATCAAGACAGCATGGTATTGGCACAAAAACAGACACACAGACCAATGGAATAGAATAAACACTCCAGAATCGGAATCTCAAAAGTATGGCCAACTAATCTTTGACAAAGCAGGAAAGAATATCCAATGGAAAAAGACAGTCTCTTTAAAAAATAGTGCTGGGAGAACTGGACAGCAACATGCAGAAGGTTGAAACTAGACCACTTTCTCACACCATTCACAAAAATAAACTCAAAATGGATGAAGAACCTGAATGTGAGACAGGAAACCATCAAAACCCTAGAGGAGAAAGCCGGGAAAAATCTCTTTGACCTCAGCCGCAGCAATTTCTTACTTGACACATCTCCAAAGGGAATTAAAAGCAAAAATGAACTATTGGGAGCTCATCAAGATAAAAAGCTTCTGCACTGCAAAGAAAACAATCAACAAAACTACAAGGCAACCGACAGAATGGGAAAAGATATTTCCAAACGACATATCGGACAAAGGGCTAGTATCCAAAATCTATAAAGGACTCACCAAACTCCACACCTGAAAAGCAAATAATCCAGTGAATAAATGGGCAGAAGCATGAATAGGCACTTCTCTAAAAAAGACATCCAGATGACCAATAGGCACATGAAAAGATGCTCAACGTCACTCCTCATCAGGGAAATACAAATCAAAACCACACTGAGATATCACCTCATGCCAGTCAGAGTGGCTAAAATGAACAAATCAGGAGACTATAGATGCTGGAGAGGATGTAGAGAAACGGGAACCCTCTTGCACTGTTGGTGGGAATGCAAATTGTTGTAGCCACTCTGGAAAACAGTGTGGAGATTCCTCAAAAAATTAAAAATAGATCTACCCAATGACCCAGCAATAGCACTGCTAGGAATTTACCCAAGAGATACAGAGTGCTAATGCATAGGGGCACATGTATCCCCATGTTTATAGCAGCACTCTCAACAATAGTCAAATGATGGAAAGAGCCTAAATGTCCATCAACTGATGAATGATAAAGAAGTTGTGGTTTATATATACAATGGAATACTACTTGGCAATGAGAAAGAATGAAATATGGCCCTTTGTAGCAACGCGGATGGAACTGGAGAATGTTATGCTAAGTGAAATAAGTCATACAGAGAAAGACAGATACCATATGTTTTCACTTTTATGTGGATCCTGAGAAACTTAACAGAAGACCATGGGGGAGGGGAAGGGGAAAAAAAAAGTTACAGACAGGGAAGGAGGCAAACCATAAGAGACTCTTAAAAACTGAGAATAAACTGAGGTTTGATGGGGGGTGAGAGGGAGGGGAAAGTGGGTGATGGGCATTGAGGAAGGCACCTGTTGGGATGAGCACTGGGTGTTGTTATGGAAACCAATTTGACAATAAATTTCATATTAAAAAAAAAGAAAGGATATGGTATTTTGTCAAATGCTTTTTCTGCATCTACTTAGATTACCTGATTTATAAATCTTTTAAAGATCATTACATGTAAATTACGACCACAAAGTAAAGATTAATACATTTTAAAAATCCAATTATTGAATGTAAATATATTACTAAGAATATAAAAGGCTGTAGATTGATTATAAAAATATGTTAGTAATAATAATAATAATGCAAACACATATTGAGCACTTATTAGGTCAGTCTTCTAATATTAAATTCTCAATTATAAATATTACTTAGGTAAATATGTATTAAGAGAAAAAAATTAAATAAATGAGAATTGATGACATTAGTAGCTTTTTTTTTTTTTAAGTTTATTACAGACAGATCCTCTAATTGAGCAATTTTGTCTTTCAACCCACATAGTGATGCACCTATCATTTTGGGGGAGGCATTTGGATAATTACAGAATCCTCAGGGTAAAGAGAGAGTGAGAGACTTTCAGAACCACCCTTCTGTGTGAGAAGAGAGCTCATCCTGACATCATCCTAGATGAGTGGGAATCTGTCCTAGTTTTTAATATTTTAGAGTTCAGCAATTCTAGACACTGGGGGAGGGAGAGAAGGCCAATATGTTTCAAAGTAATCTAGATCTTAAGAAATCATTCAGTCACTGGCAATCACAATTAACAGTTTCTTCTTCATGACATTGTAATTTTGCACATCCATGAATTTAAACAAACTCTGAAGTCCCCTTGGGTCCAATCCCAAATAACTTATTATTATTACCCTAATAAACGATTCTTTGTTTTTTTTCATACACTAAATAAAATACAGTGGATTTCCAAAATTCACCTGAGTTTATTTACAACATTGCATGCTACAGCGCTAGTAGTACTCCTGGAATGCTGGCCTGTTTTGGATTTTACTAAACCCAAGAATGCCCTTAATGGGAAAGGAATTGAAAACATCAGTTTCCCCATAGCAACAAATGAACTAGTCATTTCTCTGATATACATTAAGACTTCCTGATTGAATTCTTCTCATCACTGTGATCTTTTGATCCATTCTAATCCAGTGACACTAATCATTTTAGATTCTGTGAATATAGACATAGTCATCTATAAGAAAATTTTCTGGCTGACATAATAATCAGCTCACTATTGAATTAAAGAAAACACTAGGAAGTAGGGTTAAGAAATTACAACATGTGGCTTAGTTTCCTTGAGGGCATCTGCCTTCCAAATTAATGATGATTCATTATTATTATTTTTAATAATTTTATATGTATTTTTTGAATAAGTAATATATACTCAGAGCACGAAAGGCCAAGAGTACAAAATGGTATGCAGGGAAAAGTCAATATCCCTCATCAGTGGACATGCTATTCCCTGTTAGTGAGTATGTAAACCATTTTGAACAGCAAATTGGATTGGCATTAGCTGGTACAGTTGAAAGTGTGGAATTTCTACTTCTGTTAATGAAAGAATAGGCAAATTGGACTAGAGGAGGAAGAGAAGAAGCTAGCCTATACCCACCTCTGTTCCCACTGCAGATTTGTCTTCTAGAGTGGGATCAAGCTGAGGTTGAGGAGAGCTGTCACTTCAAATGAGGTTTGAGGTTTTTTAAAATTATTATTACAGTAAACTTTCCTGTATGATGACTGCAATGAGAATATTTTGAGATGGAATTAGAACTTTTTCTTGTCTGTGAATAACCAGAGGAAACTATGGAGACTGTCTGTGATTTTATCCAAGAGATGGGGAAGAGCTAGCTCTACAGAGTCCAAGCATTCAGATATGGGGGGAAGGGGATGAAGAGTAAATTTGCTTAAACAAGAGTCCAACCTAACATAACAATTTCACAGTAATTGGGTACACAAACTGATCCAGTAGATTAACCCAAGCTCTCTATTCCCCCTGGAAAACATGCTGACTGATAGATAGCACAGCACACTTAGCTCCTGGTGTGCCAGAGAACTGTGTCCCCTCACCTGAGGAAAATGCTGGCCAGGAGTCACTTGTATCTGTCCCCAACCTGTTGACACCAATTGTGTCAATATAGTTACTTAGGTTAATGAAATTTTATGGAACAAATGGGTGGTAAAAAGCAGTTGTTTTTGCATCTATGAAGTCCATGCTGATTATTTTGGAAAGTCTTGATAAAGTTGAATGGAATTGGGTGTGCATACAACAACTGCAAAAGACTGAGAGAAATGTAAAAATATACAGGGGTGCTGTGTTTAGATTGTGTCACAAATATCTCTTCAGTCTTCCTCTTAACTGAGCAATGTATAAAAATCAAAGAATCTGAGGAAATTATTTCCAGGTCCTTTCCAGCTGTGTCATTTTATGATTTTTACGCATGAAAATATTTATGTCATCTTTACAAAAATAAACAAGATTTATAACATACATTTAGTCTCCAAAAATGTGCTCTATGTAACAGATAACTTTCTACATACAAGGGAAGAATGTTGCTACAAATATCTTAGGTTTTAGGTTTCTCCATATAAATGCTCTTGAAATACTGCTTGAATTGAATTCATGATCCCTTTAGGCTAATAAGCTTCTGGATCAGTAAATATTTTGACAGAAGCTAACAGTATTGATTGCATTATTCAATCTGTGAATGATGACATTTTTACGATTGCTTTTGTCCTATTGATTATCTCTTTATGATCCATGATATGTCTCCAAAAAATGGGGCCCTAAGCTTCAAAAGTACAATGTTTTCATTCCTGTGTGTTTTGATCACATAAGTATTCCTTAATAAGTTTTTTTTGGAAGTGTAGATTTGTTTACTGAGATCAAAATGGTGGACTTTGGAAAGGGAGTTTCCCAGATTTAAAAAAAAAAAAAAGCATGAAACTACTCTTCTAGATAATACCTAAGGCCCTTCCATTTCTAACCTTCTACAATTCTCTCATTTTCTCTCAAGGACTGTGAGCTTTCCTTTCCCTAAACCATCCATTTTGTAAAATACATAAATATTTTTAAAAATGTGTTCTCCATTATAAAGTCAATTCAAAATGTTGGTTCACTGATGTACTACTATTCATATATCACTAATTCAGGGACTGAGAAGACATCAAAATAAAAAGAATTTAGTCACATGGCTCCCGACCTCACTTTGCATAAGAAAACATCATACATGAATGGATAAAGAAATTGTGGTTTATATACACAATGGAGTACTACATGGCAATGAGAAAACATGAAATATGGCCCTTTGTAGCAACGTGGATGGAACTGGAGAGTGTGATGCTAAGTGAAATAAGCCATACAGAGAAAGACAGATACCATATGTTTTCACTCATATGTGGATCCTGAGAAACTTAACAGAAACCCATGGAGGAAGGGAAGGAAAAAAAAAAAAAAAGAGGTTAGAGTGGGAGAGAGCCAAAGCATAAGAGACTCTTAAAAACTGAGAACAAACTAAGGGTTGATGGGGGTGGGAGGGAGGGGAGGGTGGGTGATGGGTATTGAGGAGGGCACCTTTTGGGATGAGCACTGGGTGTTGTATGGAAACCAATCTGACAATAAATTTCATATATTGAAAAAAAAAGTGAAAAAAAAAAGAAAACATCATACAACTTCATTTACAGGATTTTCTTTTTTCCACTTTCAACCTTTTATGTGTCTTCTGTGTTTCCTATCCATACATCTTTGTCTCTGTATTTGTAAATATAGTAGGACACTCCCAACATTAATGTAGTAATAATAATTCTTTGCTGATTGTAGCAAAAAGGCATGTCATTTGGAGTAAAGTTATTAACGAGACAGCCCCAAGTAAAAATTATATATGAAAAACTAAAACTTGAAATCTTAGATATAGCTTCACAGAATGAATAAAGAGTTGTGCTAAATTGTTAGTGTCAGTGGAGTTTTGGCTCCTCAGTAATTCAACTACATCTACAATTAAAGTGAGATTTGATTAAAGAAAATTGTTTTTAATAACCTCACTGTCACAAGAAACATATTAGTAAGTTAATTTTCTTTTTGCTAGAATATATGTGTAGTTTGTCAACATGTTTAATGCATGGATTTGCAGTTAACAGGCTGGGTTCTTATTCCAGCTCTGTCATTTTGTATCTTTAAGAATTCATTCAGCTTTCTAGCCTGGATTTTCTAATCTGTGAAATGGAAATAATCATGCCAACCAAAAAGAGTGCTGTGCATAGTGAAGGTGTCACTAATGTTGATTCCTTATTTCATTTCAACACGGCTATCAGACCATATCCGATATGAGGGACTTTCAATTAGTTGCTAAATTGTGGCATGGTAAATGGGGTCCTGGGTTTGATGAACAGACATTTCCACTGAGCCAGACTTTCACATTTGTCCTGGTTGACAGTAAAAGGAATTACCTTAAGAAGAAGAATAAAGAAATATTTGGGAACATAATCAAAATAAAATTAATCCACATCAGTGGTAGCTACAATTTGCTGACACTCTTAAATGAAGAACATAGAAACAGACTTGGGGAAGTGATCGCTGGAAGTGTTCAATGTTGTGAAGGAGTAGTTTTTTCATTTCACTCTTATTACTAAAACATTGCTACGTTGTGCTTAACCCATACTGTATACGACATCTTATAAAAATTCATTTCTATCTGAATTTTTGCTATGAGATACAAATGTTGACAACCCCAAGAAATATAAGATAATAATTATTAGTAATAGGTAGTATTTCAGACCTACTAAATCAAGATCTGATTCAGGGGCTACAAATGTACATTTAAAAAAATTTTTTAAACATTTTTATTTATTTTTGAGAGACAGAGATAGAGAGTGAGCAGGGGAGGGGCAGACAGAGAGGGAGACACAGAATCCAAAGCAGGCTCCAGGCTCTGAGCTGCCAGCACAGAGCCCGACTTGGGGCTCAAACCCACAAACCGTGAGATCGTGACCTAAGCCGAAGTCTGACGCTCAACCGACTGAGCCACCTAGGCGCCCCCAAATGTACATTTTAAAGAAGCACCCCATATAATTCTTATGCAAAAAACCAGTTTAGAACCACCAGAAATAGGGCTGTTTATTATTTTGTTATTTTTAGTTTATTTATTCATTTTGAGATAGAGAGAGAGAGAGAGAGAGAGTGTGTGTGTGTGTGTGTGTGTGTGTGTGTGTGTGTGTGCCTGTGTGTGTATGAGCAGGGAAGGGGCAGAGAGAGAGAGAGGGAGAATTCCAAGCAGATTCCTCGTTGTTAATGCAGAGTCCAACGTGGGGCTTGAACTCACAAACTATGAGATAAACAACTGAGTCCAAACCAAGAGTCAGATGCTTAACTGACCAAGTCACCCAGATGCCGCTAGGGCTTTTTATTTTAGTAATTACTATATGTTGAACCCTTTCAGATCATAAGGAGTACTACAGAGCTTCTAGGAATATAATGGTGGTTGAGAAGTTTGTTTTGGTATCAGTGGAAAAGATATCACTATGACATTGTCTGTGGCTTGAAGTAAAATTAAGACATTGCCTCTTGAGAAAGGCAAAACCCTTCTGTTGACTGACCCAGAACGTTCAAGGATAATTAGAGCTGCCAAGTAGCTTATAACAAAAGCCAATTTGGAGGTGCTTTAGACTTACTGAGTGATTCTTATCACATGATGGAGTCCTCAGGGACCTGTCAAGTGCCCTGAGGACATGGAGGACAGGACACTGTCCTATTAAGTGCATGAATCATGATCTTGAAAAACATAAATGAAAGCCAGATAGAAGCTCAAATGGCGGTCTCAAATACCAATCCTGTGGTCCGGATTTCTCATCATATATCATTTAACAACAACAATAAAATAGAATATCCCTAGTAGAAATAGAAAATCTATTTGTATGAAATCATGTAAAGGAATACAAGATGCTTTAAAGATTAGTGGTTATTTTGTTATTTGGTATCTCTATGCATGATTTTAAAGTCTAAGTTTAAGATTTTAAAGTGTGTTTTTTCTATATAACCATGTTTTAAATTGCACTGTGAGTTAAATTCAGTTGTAGTAACATGAACAAATCCTTCAAAAGCCAGCAGTAGCAAAGCTTACAAGTAAGGAAGGCCCATCCTAATTGTTAGTTACCACAAACATCATTAGGTAGGTCAGGGTCTCCAAAAGGAGTAATCAGGCCTCTGGGAACACACAAGGACTACGTAATGGACACCCAGAAAAACAGGTGGCTCCCAGATGATCAGTTTCCAGAGCTTCAGCTACTCCGCACCCTATCTAAACATGGTCTGAAAACACTGCTGTGGGTTAGAGGGGATACAGGATCTCCTTTCCACCTTTGCTTTCACTTTACAAAAAAAAAAAAAAAAAAGGCCAACAACTTCTCCATGGCTAATCTTACTATAAATCAATTCCTGGAGATTGAAAAACCTCCATGATGCAAATAAAGAGAAAGGTGAAATATTTTGTTGATATTGAGAAAGTGAATGCCTCTAATGATTGGGCAATAAATCCTTTTTTTTATTCAAAATGATTTCAAATCCTTCCTCTCAATAAAATTAAAGCAAAATCTCATTGCTAGATAATTAAAAATACTTCTTTTTTTAAAAAAAATTAATGTTTATTTATTTTCGAGAGAGACAGAGATAGAATGTGAGTGGGTTAGGGGCAGAGTGAGAGGGTGACACAGAATCCGAAGCAGGCTCCAGGCTCTGAGCTGTCAGCACAGAGCCCAACACGGGGCTCAAACTCACGAGCTGTGAGATCATGACCTGAGCCAAAGCCGGACCCTCAACCTACTGAGCCACCCAGGTGCCCCTAAAAAGATTTCTTAATGATACATTGCTGTGTGATTTTTTTGGCATCTAAATGGCAAGGAGGTCAAAGAATTGTGTGACATTACCAGAACAAAGCTCATTACATTCTCAACTAATATTACTTATGTGAACCAAGTTCCTCAGCACTTACATAAAAAATAATTCAAAATAGGAATAAAATTGATGCTGAATCCTGACTCATTCTAGCAATAGTTGTGCACAGATGCATTGACTGAAAAATAAGACTCATTCATTTCCTTAATAGATGTATGATGTTAAATAATTTAATCATCAGAATTTGTAATATATTTACATTGTTTTGATCAATGGTGTACTGATTATGATTATAATGATAGTGCAAACCAGAAGATGCTTAAAATACTTAAGCCGTATGGTCACTGGAAATTAAATTTTCATTTATATTTCCATTTATATGCATATTTTTGTTTCAGGAAATCACAATTGGATAAAGACTTTCAATCATAAAATATATTATATTAGGTTAAAATTCTGGGGAGGAAGTGAAGTGTTGAGGAAGGAGAAATTTACAACTGTTTGAAAATAACATGTTTATCTTTTTAGTATAAATATGATAGATATCAAATTTTTATGGCATTCATACTCCACTGAACATATTTTAAAATGTAATATAAGAGTCTTAAATGTCAATATTTACAACATGCCAAAATTTACATCATTTGTAACTATTAATAGTATCCAAGTGTTTCAGATGTTTAAAATTTAGACGTAGATATAAATTTTTTATTTTTTAATTAAATTTTTTTTCAAAGAATTATGTCTGTTAAACATTTTTTAATGTTTATTTTTGAGAGAAAGAGCATGAGTAGGGGAGGTGCAGAGTGAGATGGGGGAACAGAGGATCTGAAGCAGGCTTTTCCCAGACAGCAAAGAGCCTGCTGCCAGGCTCAAACTCAAACCATGAGATCATGACCTGAGCCGGAGTCAGATATTTAACTGACTGAACCACCCATGCATCCCTAGATTTAAATGTTTTAAATGTTAGGAAGATATATGGTGTTTAAAAATTATTTTTTAGGACATGGCAGCAAAACAGAGACCACTGGTAGGCCAGTAGTAGTCTGCAGATATCTGCAGGTATTTGGATCTGCAAATCTGCAAATGTCTAGATTGTTAAATGGGTTGCCAAAACTGCAGAAGTTAGGTCCCAGCCCAGCCATAGGCTTAGGCTGGGAGGTCTGAGGTGGACCAATTCCTGAGATGGATTAGGCAGCCCTTGGGAATATTTTCATACCAGTAGTCCAAAGATTACCATTGAAGAGACACACTTTGATCTAGGCTTCCTTTCTTCCCAGTTTTGAGAAACATGGTGACTTAAATATATAGACTTATCTATTTGGATATAATAGTTACTACCTTGCTATTTGAATTCTTGAATTTATGGGACAGATTTGCCCTACTGTATTACTTCCTTACTGCTGTCCCTTTATTTCCTCCCAAAGGCCATCCATGACAACAGCTTGAAGCTATGTAAGAAGCCGTAAAAACCGCTGAGGTTCAGTGAGCAGGGCTTCACTTCTCTTGCCCTCCACCTGAACATTCATTCATTCATTCATTCATTCTTTCAGGGCCTAGGTGGGGCCTGAGGATCTGAAGAAGAATCAGACAAGCTCTTTGTCCTCAAGGGGTGATCAGTCAAGTGAGTGATTCAGCCACGTGAACAAATAATTTTAATACATTGGGTAGACATCAGAACAGAGAAAAGAATGAAAGCCTTTGGGAACCCAAGTAATAAGAGTAATAAGCTACAAACTCTGCCTTGAAGAGTTGGAAAGGTTTCTAAGAGGAAGTGAGAGATCTAAGTTTGAGCCTAAAACTGTAACATGAGAGCAAATCACTTGCTATAACACACACACGGATGCACACACACGCATGCACATGCATGCACATGTGCAGGCACATACTTGCACATGTGCAGGCACATACATGCACATGCATGTATGCACACACACACCTATTTGCATTGCAATTCTTACATTAACTATCTGGAATTTGTACAGAATTCACAGGTTAAGGGCATAGTTTCCACAGAACTGCCCTCACTTTACACATCAGTTGCAAGTTTGGGGATTCCCCATCACCCACACTTCTAACCAATTGGCTATACATTCAGGGGTTCCCACACCATTCTTAAGTTTGATAACTTGCTAAAAAAACTCATGGAACTCAGGCATACCTTATACTTAAAATTATAGCTTTACTATAAAGGATGAAAATCAGGAGCAACCAAAATGAAGAAACATATGGACGAGGTTTGAGAGGGTCCCAACATGAAACATCTGTGTCCTCAGGACATTTCACTATCATGGCACATGGATGTATATCATTGACCAGAAAGTTCACCATCTCCTCTACATCTAGAGTTTTTAGTGGAGTTTTATTACTGAGGCATCAGTAAATCACTGGCTAAGTGACAGAAGTCAATCTCCAGGCTCACTCTTCTCCTCAGAGGTCAGGCTGATACCACATGGCTTTACACCCCAAGTCTCTAAGGACGTGGTTGTTTTTTCTGTGGCAAGCAGCCCCTATCCTGAGTCATCTCATCAGCCTTAACTCGTGTGTGGTCAAGGGTGTCACTATGAAAAGCAAACAGTCCTATTGCTCAAGAAATTCCAAGAATTTAGAGGATTTTCTTTTTTTGTTGTTTTTTTTTCAAAGTTTATTTATTTATTTTGAGAGAAACAGAGTGAGTGGGGGAGAAGGAGAGAGAGAGGGAGAGAGAGAGAATCCCAAGCAGGCTCTGCACTGTCAGCACAGAGCCCAATGTGGGGCTTGAACTCACAAAACCGTGAGATCATGACCTGAGCTGAAACTTAGAGTTGGACGCTTAACTGACTGAGCTACCCAGGCACCCCCAAGAAATTCCAAGGATTTAGAGGTTATCTCTCAGGAACCAGGGACAAAGACTGGCCAAATTCTTTATTATACAATATTATTTTTAAAATGCTTTCATTGTTTTCATTACCTTTAGGATATATGTCACAATAGTCTAGAGGGCCCTGCATGGTCATTTTTCAGCCTTCTTTATCAGTCTTGTATTCTCCATCATTCCCTGCCCAACAGATACCCTGGGTTTCTTTCAGTTTCTCAAATACATTTGCCACCTTCCAACAAAACAGCCCTTGCCACATGATATTTCAGCTTCCTGAAACAATCTCTCTCTTCAACATTCTTTAATAAGTCCCACAAATATTCTAATATACTTCCAGAAGTCTCCCCCCACCTCACCTGACTTCCCAGAATAGGTCTCAAGTCTTCCCATTGTTTGACTTCAGAAAATCTGAGCCTCTCTTTCATAGCACTATTTACATTTATAAATCTTAAATCTTGTAAATGCTTAAATCTGTAATGATTTGTTTATTTCTTGTCTCCTCTGCTAAAATGGAAATTCAATAAGACCATGTACTATGTTACCAGGACTTAGCACAGTACCTTACATATAATACTTGCTCAATAGATAATTGCTGCCCGAAAGAAAGAATGGAATCAATAAATAAGTAAATGCTGCTTGTAAGCATTCTTAAGAACTCCTCTTTCCAGTACTGAAAACCCCCTAATCTGCACCATCTGTCTCAAAACTTTTCACTTTGACTTATTAACCCCAACAGGGTGCCTGACACATCACTGCCAAGTTATTGGAGCCATCTTGGTTCAGTTATCAGCCCCAAATTACATTCTCATTCTCCAGAGAGCAAGGCTGTCCCTGACCCTGGACACATCAACTGCTTTATTACCACTCTTTCTTCCTTTTCCATGATGAATCAGAGTCCACTTTACAGTCTGTAACATAATATAAAATTTAAGTCTGTCATATATTATAGTATAAAAGTCTATAGATAATAGTTCTGACTTAGCAACAAGGGACAAATATGTAAAGATTTCACTTAAGAATTCATGTAAGACCCTTCATGATGTTAACCCATAATCTTAGTTTTTCTCAATCCTGGTTGCATACTGGAATTATATAGGGTGCCTTTTTAAAGTTGAGATATAATTGACCTATAACATTGGATTAGATTAGTTATATAACATAATGATTTGATACATGTACATATTGTAAAATGATTACCACCATAAGATTAGTTAACCTCCATCGCCACATGTAATTACAATTTTTTTCTTGTGATGAGCAATTTTTAAGATCTCTCTTAGCCACTTTCAAACATACAAAAACAGTATTGTTAACTATTCACCTCGTTGGGGTGCTTTTAAACCAATTGATACTCAGGTAAAGCAGAATCTCTGATGCAGCCCAGGCGTGGGTCTATTTTTAAAGTCCCAGGTTATTGTAATGTGCAGTCAGTTGTGACCCACAGGAGTAGCTACAGTGTTCATCATGGTCATGGGTAGGTACATAAATTTGCTCCCATCAAGAACCCATGTCACATTTCCTAATTTCCTAATTGCTTAACCCTGGTTGGGATGCAAATATATTATCTGAGAAAGAGATAATAACTGTGCAGAAAGGTCTTGGGTGAGTGCCCAATTCATAAAAATTCCCTTCTCTGAGGACACCATTGATACACCAAGTTTGCTATGTTTGTATATTATAACCCTGTATTCCTGGCCATACGTGAGAAATGGACACTTCAACTGTGTTATTCCAACAATCTCTCTTTCAAATTTGAATCTTGGAACAAAGTTAGAGCTGAATAACAATATGCTAGAAATGCTTTTTGCAACTTTTGATGATTTCCTTGGTGTTAAAGCATCGTGGTCAATTTCAAGCTATTAATGTAATACTATTTGGTTTGCAAAACTTCTGAAAATATAACAAGTGGTTCTCCCCAGTTGTGATGAGCCAGCTCCAACACATCGATGGAGCTGTCATTTTAATGTCTGCCCCTCAGATAAGATTCAAATATACTTCCTACCCTGTTCCCTGAATTTTCCAGAGATAAGTGATGCAACTCTGAAATTCTCGGAGACATTCCTCTCATTCATCTTCCTTCCAGTAAACACTTTTTTTTTGGCTTAAGCTATTTACAACCAGCCTTTCCTACATGCAGTAAAAAGACCCTAAAATAATGGGGGTCACTCTTTAGGATATTAACACTTTAGTTTGAGTAGGTTTATCAGATGCCCTGTTTCGTGAGAGAAGTAGGAAACAGGCCAGGCATGGTAGAAGGATTCCAGGAAAGGAAGGCTGAGCAAGCAGCTGGTAGCAGGCAGAATCTGTGTGCTTGTCGGGAGACACTAAGAGGGTCACCCTCCCCAGCTCTCACTCTGTCTCTGTCTCTGTCTCTGTCTCTTTCTCTCAAAAATTAATAAACATTAAATTTTTTTTTTTAAAAAAAAAGAGAGTCACAGGTGTAGTGGAAGATGGGAGAGTGCTAAAAACAAAGCTTATTTTCAGAATTCTGCCCAGCATGGCTTCTGGCACTCTCTACCTCCTTTAGAGAGAATTTATCAAACATTTTTTTTTTTTTTTAATTTTTTTTTTTCAACGTTTATTTATTTTTGGGACACACAGAGACAGAGCATGAACGGGGGAGGGGCAGAGAGAGAGGGAGACACAGAATCGGAAACAGGCTCCAGGCTCTGAGCCATCAGCCCAGAGCCCGACGCGGGGCTCGAACTCACGGACCGCGAGATCGTGACCTGGCTGAAGTCGGATGCTTAACCGACTGCGCCACCCAGGCGCCCCTATCAAACATTTTAAAAGGGCTATTGACTCAAGCACTATGGAAGCTAGGGTTGTTTATTTACAAGTATTCACCTTCAGTCTCACGAAAGAAGCTGAGATACTATAGCTTTGAGGAGTAGGGAAGAGAGGCAGGGAAATCAGAAATAACAAATAGGGTAAAGACAATTATGTCTGAATCTCTTCCCAAATATGCTGGGGTGTTAAGGCATTCTATTCCTCAAAGTTTATAAACTTGTCTACAGAATGGCATATATATTGACTATGACAATCCATGTTAGTAGGGAAAAAATGAAGCTCTAATGCTGCTAATGTAGAATAGAGAATTAAACTGGGAATAGAAAAATAAGGATGTCAGTGTGAAGTAACACTAAGTATAGTCATTTATTCAAACTCCTTACCATTCAGGCTTCATTATGTTGCAAAGCATTAATTATATGCACATCAGTAAGTATATTACCTATAAACTTGGTTCTTTTATTTGACTAATTTATCCTTATAATACGTAGCCCACATACTTCAGGCTGATGTGGCAGTTTTGTGTACTCAAACTTTAAAAAAAAATATCAGAACTGGGGCACCTGGGTGGTTCAGTTAGTTCAGCATCCAACTTTGGCTCAGGTCATGATCTCACTGCTCGTGAGTTCTAGCCCCGCGTTGGGCTCTGAGCTAACAGTTCAGAGCCTGGAACCTGCTTCAGATTCTGTCTCCATCTCTCTGCCCCTCCCCTGCTTGCTCTCTGTCTCTGTCTCTGTCTCTCTCAAATATAAAATAAAACAAAAAAAAATAAAAGGATAAAAGTGATCAGAACTGTTGCTCATATTCTGACATTCTCTGTGTGACCTTGGGTATTCACTGACTCCTTCCAGTCTTCCTTTTCCTCAACTGAAAATAACAATTACATTAGATCATGCCTAAGACCCACTGTAGCTGTAAGAGTCCATGAATCTAAATATATTTGGACATGAAAAGTTTCATATATTGTTCAGAGAGAAAGAAATTATGTTACTACATCGTTTAAAATCTTCTGATTTTCTCATTCAGGAGGGAAGACAATGATTCTAATTTTCTGAATATTTAGAATGAAATGAGAGGAGTCTCCCAATGGAGATATTCTACCAGAAAAGAAAAGAAAAGAAAAGAAAAGAAAAGAGAAGAAAAGAAAAGAAAAAGAAAAAGAAAAGAAAACCTTCTGATTTTTTTCCTTGAAGTTCTCATATTTTAAAATGCTCTTGGTAATAATAGTCTCACAAACAATCAGGGTATAAATTAACCCCTGGAAGAATCCATTCTTGATACATATTAGAATGTAAAACAGAAAGGTAGTAGAATGGTCACAGGGATGCTTACAGAGAAGCTTTTATCAATGTTCTAATTTGGTCATAAAAAACAGAACCAAAGGAAGATCTCCAGGAACTTCAAAGAGGTCCTTAAAGCTGCCCTGTAATTACATTATACTTTCCTGGTGCAGTGGTTCTTAGATATTGGTGTTTGTTAACTGGGAAAAGAGGCATATACAAAGGCTCAGGATCTGTCCTACGTTAGCAGCCTGACCCTTTGTATTACTTGATTTGGTAGTGACATACACCAAAGGTTGAGATCCACTGCTCTGACCTATTTGGCTTTCCACTATCCTTGACCAGTGGTTCTTAAAGTTTCCTGCACATTGAAATGACCTGGGCCACTTTTAAATATCCTGACACCTAGACTTCTGGGGAAGGTGGTGAAGTAGAAGGATCCTAGCCTCACCTCATGACACAGCTACACCTAGATAACACTCACATCAGTGTACACAACCCAGAAAATGACCCAAAAACTGGCAGAAAAGACTCTTCAAAGCTAACTGTAGAGAAGAGCCATATCAAAGAGGGTAGGAAGGGCAGAGACACAGTCAGGAGTCAAAGTGACCCACAGGACTGTCCACAGGAGTGAGAGACACCACAGGCTTAAAGAAGGGAGAGGCACCCAAGGCACAGAGGAGCCCCACTAGGAAGACCAATCCCCATAACATGTGGCTTTGTAAAACAGAGGGGCCTAACTTTGCGAGTTCTTACAATCAGTGAGCTTAATACATGAAACTTTGAAAGCCAGTAGGCTCAACTCCAGGAGAGCTAGAGGGGCAATAGGAAACTGTCCTTAAAAAGATAGCATAACAAACATCCCTGCTGAGATACAGCATAGAAGCAACAGTTTGGAAAACATCTGGGGAAGATTTATTTACTAATCTCAGAGTGTATGCTGCAGAGGCATGGATCTTTGAGATAGTTCTCCAAAAACAAAAGAGCTGCAGGTGCCATTTTTCTCATCTGTCCCCCCACCCCCAGACTACATATACAAAAATGAGTGCAGCTGAACATTTTCTACCTCCCCTGCTAACAGCAATGTCCTTCCCCTGCATTCTCCTGTGGAAATGCCCTCTCCATCCTAATTTCAGCAGATGTTCTCCTGTGTAGCTGTAAGTCCCCTCCCACAGCGAACCTGTGCAGACCTTGATGCATCAGGTACCCAGCCTGCCACCACGTTCTCCTATGGACCCACCCCCTCTAACAAGCCTGTGGCAGGAATGCATACAAAGGAGTACCATAAGCCTAGCAGTGTGCAAGCAGCCCCAACAAGGGCCAGCACTACTACAAAGTGAAGATAACCACACATACCAGTCAGACAGTGGCACCAGCAGTGGGCTGGGGGCTGACATCTGGTCTGACTGCAGGACCCACCCAACAACAAAGCTTCTCAGGGGACAACATAGAAATAGTGATCTGTTTGGTTCTACTACAATTTTGGCATTAAAACTCAAGTTTTGACTAAACTCAAGTCCTAGGCAGCCCCAGGCAGCTCCAGGCAGCCCCAAACTGGCCATCTAACAACAACACAGGGACCAAACACTGCTCACAACAGGCAAAGAGAGCCATTGAAGATGA